>NC_139225.1:18983882-19583882 GCF_055691185.1 Crinia signifera
TATAAATTTTTCCTCTCAAAGGTTTTATTTAGAGGTGTAATAATAATAATTAACAAATCTTTGTTGTTACGTGAGCCAAATAACATGGGAAATGCCCGCTTATATGCCCACACACACATCGCCAAGTATGACCCTGCGCACACATATAGGGTTCCATTCAGAATTGATCGGACAGCATCCGAATTCAGATGTTTGGGCTACTGCGCAGGTGCAAGGCCCGGCTACGGTCGGCTTCGACAGATATTTCTATTTGCAAGACGATGGCAGGGTGAGTGACAGGGGGTGGGCGTGTGGGTGTGGATACCTGGGGGTGCCCGAAAAAAACAGTGGGCGCGCCCAACGAAATGCCAGGAGTGCCTGGGAAAATGCATGCTTGTTTATGCCTGCTGGGGGTGTACGGATGACGTCAGCATCCGGCCAGAATCGGCTGCTTTGCCCGCAGCTGCCGAGTAAAGGCCCCCTTACATTATGCGATTTGGGCACGATTTTGCCCGATTCGGATGAATCGGGCCGTGAAATCGTCCCAAATCGCATATGGTGACATCCCCTCCGACCCGATGCGCGGCCCCGTGCGCATCGGATCGGAGATGGGAGGTCGGACGGGCTGCACATAAGATTTGCTAAATCTTATGTGCTGCCCGGAGCCGTGCTCCCCCACAACAGGGGACCTACCAGAGTCAGGCGCAGGGAGCCGGGCAGCATCAGCGGGAGCAGGGGGGGCGGCGCAGAGTACCAGGGAGCCGGGCAGGAGAAGACGCTGCAGCAGAAGCACTTCAAAAAAAAAAAGGGCCATACAAACGCATAGGAAGCCATTCATTGGCTGAGACCTCTCTCAGCCAATCAGCGATTGGCTGAGACCTCTCTCAGCCAATCGCTGATTGGCTGAGAGAGGTCTCAGCCAATCAATGGCTTCCTATTCGTTTGTATGGGGTTTTTCTTTTTTTTTGGAAGTGCTGCTGCTGCATCGTGTTCTCCTTCCCGGCTCCCTGGTACTCTGCGCCGCCGCCCCCCCTGCTCCCTGCCCAGCGGCTTCCTGCCCGGCTCCCTGCACCCCGACCCCCCCCTGCCCACTCTCTGTTTGCGGGCATATTCCTGCTGCTGTCCCCCGCTCCCATTGTCCCTGCAGCTCCCCGGGAGTGGCATGTGATAAATTGCATGCGATTCATCACATGCAAAACTTGGCACATGAAGTGCCATCGCATGTGATCCCTCCCGGGGAGCTGCTGGGACAATCGGGTCCGAATTGTCGTTATGACAAGTTGGACAAATGTAAGGGGGCCTTTAGTCTTGGGCTACGCAGCGAGGGACAAGAAGAACAATTATTCGATGGTGAGGACCAGGGGACAGACCTGTTCACACAGTGGCCAAATTCTGTGCTACAGTATATGTCACATGCCAGCAATGTATCACATGCCAATCTCCTGCATGACTGGCGCGGTCCCTCTGCAATCATCGGTTCCCACACTCTGATTTTCGTTCCTCTTTTTCATCCCGATGTCTTGCATTGTGGTTTATATTCTGTAATAAAAAAAAATAATGCTGTGTTGCAGGGGGGCAGATGTGCAGAGAGAGTTAGATTTGGATGGGGGGTGTCCAAACTGAGGTAAAAACTGCAGTGTAAAGTAAATCGATCAAATATTTGTGGGCTACATGCAAAAGCAGCCAGCATTTACCCTGCACAGAAACAATATAGAATGTATTCGCTCCCCTTGCATGACAACTTGGTTTGTTGCAGACATAAAATGACTTGCTTTTAGGAACTTATTCTGGTTGATTCCTTCGCATGCACGTTCACACGCACTTGTGCAAATGGTAGTTGCACCCATAACACATGTACATTCGCAATGGTATCCAAAGGGGAGTGGACTCAAAGTATCCGCACACTTGCGTGCTCCTACACACATTGCTGTGCCCACAAGATGACGCCCTGTGCATAAGTGCGAACAGCCTCTGTGGGTGATTTCATTCGCAACTCTAACAATACGCACCCAGTCAACGCCGTTCTCAACCCATTAGTTAATGACATCATTTGACTTATTTCCTTGTGTTTATTGGCTCTAATTTACTAATCTTAACATACATTAAGTGTGAACGGACTATGAAACCTGCACATGCGCACTGAGGCAATTGCGCATGCGTAATGAGCTAAATTCGAATTCACATGCGAAAGTATGAACCGGAATGCCCCCCTTTTTGCTTTGCTTTTCAAACAAGCATCAGGCCCTTAGACTGGCAGCAGCTGAGGAGAATACAAGTGACATTTGCAGTAGATACAAATCAGATGCTTCTGTGACACAGCCTGCGGGGGTATCTAACTGCGCTGATGTAACTCTGCATCTGATACCTCATACAATTGAATAATACAGAAACATTTATAGCAGGATCTAGGCACAAAGTGATGCCGTTCTGTATCTGCCAGATACACTTACAGGGAATTGCATTAATACCGGGAGCAAAGACAATGAGTTTACTTAAAGACTTTGTATAGTTTAAAGAGACCACTGCCTGCTACAAGGGACTAGGTTGAAACATGCATTGAGCCGACATGTGCCGACAGGCGGTATTTCATGCCCTACCATCCACTAGGGTGTGGTGGGAGAATATAATAGTGTGCTGAGCGCAGCGAGGCACCGTGCCCGAAGCATGGCGATGCGAGGGGGTGCGGTACACTTAAAATTGTGTCCATGTCGACTGTGTCAACATTCGGGTAAAAAAACCATGTCAACCTTTTGACTATCGACCTAACCCATGTCAACCTATCGCATGTGTCGACCTTGACCCATGGCAACCTTCCTGTATGTCAACCCAACGTGTCAACCTAATGACTGTAGACCATCTTATGACAATCCCAACCCATCCAATGAGCCCCGGTAAGCTGCAATTATCAGGGATGATGCTTCGGGTGCCTCAGACATTACCCACCGTAAGCAGATGCTGATTTACATTTAGTAAATGTGTATTCCAGCCCTGGAAGCCCAAGTTCGATTAAAGATGGCTTTTAATCAATCGACATCGACCCAAAAAACTCCAAAATTGTGGGTTGCGGTCGTGTCCAAAAATTGGGAAAACCTCAATGCCTTATTCATGTCCACCATGTCCATGTCAACCTAAAGCTTGTGTCATCCTTCTGTCAAGGTCGACCTAGGGTATGTTGACCATTCTTGGGTGTTGAGCTAGTCACTATTGGTGGTCGACCTAGACATCATCTATACCGTAATCCTATACAACTGCGATTACTGGTGGCTGCATGGCTGTCATATGATATTGGACTGATGACCTCTGGTGGCTGCTGAGGGGAGTGCAGGCATCTGACACTACGTTTTTAGGTCACTGGTGAATTTTCCCAGTAGTGGATTCCACTACATAATGCCTGTGGTTTATCATTATATTGTATAGTAACTAACCATTGCATAAAATAATTTGATAGAAAAGGCTTTTCATTTCATTTGCGTATGTGCAAACCTCCCCTCCCCCCACCCCCAGTTTGCGCATACACAGATCCTCTGCCTGGCCGCGGATAGGACTGGGGCGGGACTCAGTGTAACCATCGGAACAACATTGAATGGTGGCTAAAAACAATGGTCAAAGCACTGACATAAAAAAAAATCATTGATGGTTTTAAACCATCGCATTCCGATGTCCATCCCTAGCCCCTACCACTGCAATCAGCAGTAAGGAGCTGTATACACAGGCTCAGCAGTCCAATGTTTCAGATGTATCACATCTTTATTCAGGAACATCTTCCCTGTATAACAGGACAGGTCAGAGCTCGCAAACGCTTCGGGGATCGGCGCACGTAATGACATCAATAATCTGCATCACTGTAATGACAGCGTTACCAAAGAAACATGTGACGCACCACAAGATGATAGGCAAGTGGGCAAACTACAGTACAGTACAACACAGCAAAACATAGCAGGAGATGCTAAATAATCTATTTGTATTTACACCCATTAAGGCAGGGGTGGGGAACCTCAGGCTCCCGTAGCCGGTCCAAGTGGCCCGCCCACCCGCCCGGCGGCTTTGCCAGGAGTCAAGTACAGGGGAATTGTCGTGAGAGGTCGGTATTTCTTATGAGATTCCTCTTAATCAACAGCAGCCGGAGACCGTCAGTCCTATTCAGCTGCAGCCGCCGGAGGTGTGGGGCGGCTGCAGCAGGAGAATTTGTAGGAGAAATTTTTACATATGGCCCCCATACAAACAGCCATTGGCACAAAAAAGGTTCCCCACCCCTACATTAAGGAATAAGTTCATAATATCATAATACAAGAGTAATTGTATCTGAATCCGTTACAAAGTGCTTACAGTTGTTAATAAATAAGGTTAGTACACACAGCGGTGAGAACTGGCAGACGCAAACAAAGCGTCACCAGTCAGTAGATTGTTATAACAAGCAAAGGAAAGAGAATGAATTAAAACTGTACGGATAAACCATCTGTAGTTTAAAATCCAATTTGCTGCCAACTGTAAATGAGCTGTATATAAATACATAGAGAAAATGGGCGGTTCAGAATCCAAAGATTTATGCCAGGGTGTAGTAGGTGCAAGGGCATAGTTGATGCCAAGGTATAGTAGGTCATAGTTGCCTACTCTCCCACATCCTACAGAAGGCTCCTGTTTCAGTCATAAATCTCTTGCTGCCCTGTAATTTTCAGACAGGGAACTCAGAGTAATTAAGACAGCCCTTTGAAAGAGTTGTCTGAAAATGATCCTGGTTAACGCTATTCCTTTAATAAATCAGTTTCTGCCATGTTAATGGTTAGGAATAATGCTCTCAGCACTCCTAATATAAGTCTTGTCCATACTTGTTCAGTATGAACACAAAACACTCAGAGCTAAGAGATTTAAAGATGCCAGGAATCTAATGCAAAGGCTGGGACATGGGCCAAAGGGAACGAGTACATGAGTCATTACTGTACAACCTTCCACTGTGACACCAGATACAGATCCACCAATGGAATGGTCCATTCTTTGGGGTGAGCCAGGATTCTAAGATGGGTGATGAAACATCCTGCCTAGGCAATGCCTGACCAGGTAAGTAGACCGCAGCTGGAGAACCAGCACTAAAGCTGCCCATACACGCTGCGATCCCGGTGTGCGTTGTGGGCTTAAATAGCATCCATCACATCGCATTGCATGCCTTGTGCATGCAATGCGATGAATATCAAGTACAAAAAGTATGTGCAGCACAGACTTTTTGTACTGTGTGATGAGGTGCCACAGGAGCGCGCACCTCAAAGCACACATCGCACCGCCGGGATCGGTGCGTGTATGGGCGGCATTAGATCTCTAGAACATAACATGACGGTGGTCATGGAGGACTCTCTTCCCCGTTGAGGTGTCACCGTTGCCTGGTTACCATTGGTTGATGGCTTATCACCATCCACAAGAAAACATGCATTGTGGTTCCAGCACTCACCATAGCTGATCACGGTAACCATCGGTGGCCTCCCATCATCACTCACCTTCAGACCATCGATGGTTGGCATCTATTAATGTTGATGGCCAACCATAGCAGCAGGTGGGTTGGTACAGCATCTACAAAAAGTATCTATACTTAATTTCGAAAGGGGACATGGCCACACCTCTGCAATTAGGCCACACCCACATCATAGCTGGGACCCCGGAGAGCTCTCTACTTTCTTGCACCATTCACGGTAGATTGGCTGCCAACCAGCCCCCCAAGCAGAGGCTTTCCTGCGCTCATTGTTATTGTGTGCGCTCTATGGTGGTTATTCTGGTTCACTCCTTCTGGCAAATTTCTTCTTAAATGGACAAAACCATGTGCACTGCAGGTGGGGTAGATGTAACGTGCAGAGAGAGTTATACCCCATTCACACCAGCCTAAATTCCCGGGTTGAGTCCGGGAACAACCCGGTACTAGCGCTGGTGTGAAAGGTTCCCGGGACAAAATCCCGGGCCAAATTCAACCCTGCTAGGTAGCAGGGTTGTTCCCGGGTTCAACCCGGGGTCCTGGCTGGTGTGAAAGGTGTAGGGTATACTTACCCGGGTTGCCGGGTCCTGTCCGACGGGAATTAATGCAGGCGGCGGGCGCAAATGACGGGACAGCCGGTGGATGATGATGACGCAGCTCTCCGGCAGCAGTAAGGGTGCCGGAGAGCTGCGTCATCTTCATCCGCCGCCTGTCCCGTCATTTGCACCGCCTGTGTGGATCCCTGGCCTGTGCGGAGGACCAGCAACCGGGGTGAGTATTCTTCCCACCTCCGCCGCCATCCCACCGACTGCCCGCCGCCATCCCACCGACTGCCCGCCTCCTCCCCACCTCCTGCCGTCCTCCTTCCCGCCCCCTTCTCACACCAGAAAATGCAGGGACATTTCTGGTGTGAATGGGTCAAAACCCGGGAATGTCCCTGCTTGTCCCGGGAACTGAATTCCCGTGTTTGTCCCTGTATTTCTGGTGTGAATGGGGTATTAGATTTGGGTGAGTTATTTTGTTTCTGTGCAGGGAAAATACTGACTGCTTTATTTTTACACTGCAATATAGATCTCACTTTGAAGTAAAACCCCACCCAAATCTAACTCTCTCTGCACAAGTTACATCTGCCCCACCTGCAGTGCACATGGTTTTGTAGATTTGAGAAGGAATTTGCCAGAAGGAGTGAACCAGAATAACCCCCTATAATTTGTGCATTATAAAGTTGGGGTTGGGAGGGTGTCTGAAAATCAGGATAATTAGGCGTTGATGCAACTGAGTGCTGTCTTTCTATGAACTATATATCTGTTATATATTTAGCCAGATCCGTCAGTCTAAGCAGTGTGGCAAACGGTGGGCGGGGTTTCACGGGTGATTGACAGGCCCATCCACCGTTAGCCACACTGCAAAAGCAAGGCACTTCCGTTCTACACACCACCTCTGTTCTCCACAAGCACACACCCCTCCTCGCCCACCACTCCCCATGCCTGCCCATACATGCACAAACTCCACCCCACGGCTGCTCACCGCCCACAAACCCCCCCCCACACTCAGCCCCTGCCCGCCCATAGGGCATCTCCACGTCTACACACCGCGCGCCCAGCCCCCCCGCCCCGCTCATACACGCGCTCACACGCGCAGCATCCCCACTACAACCCCCCACCCCAAAGGCGTAACTACTGTTTTGCCACCGCCCCGCCGGACATTTCGGGCGCCCCCCTTCTGCCTCTAACCCGACACGCAGATCTGTGTCGGGTGACGGGTGGGCCCCGGCTCGGCTGCAATAATAACAGACACTCGGAAAATGGCTGCCCCCATACAGCATTATGGGGGCAGCCATTTTCCGAGTGCCTGTTATTATATTAGCACTGCAGCCGGAGCCGGGGACCGCCCGTCACCCGACACAGATCTGCGTGTCGGGTTAGAGGCTGCGGCGCCGGCGGCAATGGGGTAAGGAGGGGGGAGGACAGGAGTCGGGAGCCGGGACCAGCCGGAAACTATAGTCCCGCAGACCCCCCAGGCGACCACACCTGCCTAGCGCCTCCCCGCCACCAAGGGGGCTGCGGCCAGTGCCCCACCCCCACCCCCCAACGTCACCTCCCCTTCCCACCATTATCCCACTCAGGTCATCCCAGACTATGACCCGGTCACACACCCGCACAGGTCATCCCAGACTCTATGACCCGGTCACACACCCGCACGGATCACCAGCCACGCTGCCTCCCTAACAGACGCTGACTGTCGCCCAGCTGAGACGCAGATGCAGCCTTCCAGCCAGACACCCCTACCTGCCGCCCAGGGGACCCGCTGGCTGACGCTCAGAGCTGGCTCCCAGCCAGACACCGCTACCTGCCGCCCAGGGGACCCGCTGGCTGACGCTCCTAGCTGGCTCCCACCAAGACACCACTACCTGCCGCCCATGGGACCCGCTGCCTGATGCTCCCAGCTGGCTCCCACCCAGACACCGCTACCTGCCGCCCAGGGGACCCACTGCCTGACGCTCCCAGCTGCCTCCCAGCCAGACACCGCTACCTGCCGCCCAGGGGACCCGCTGCCTGACGCTCACACCTAACGCTGTCCGCTCCCAGGTAAGACACAAACGCTGCCTCCCAGCCGATGCCTGCCGCTCACAGCAAGGCCTCCCAGGGAACCCGCTGCCTCACGCATCTCCATGGAAACGCACCAGCCGCCCAACCCAGCCGCCTCCCCACCAGCCGCCCAACCCAGCCAGCCCCACGTCTACACAACGCATGCCCACCCCCCCCCCCCACCGCTACCTGCCGCCCAGGGACCCGCAGCCTGACGCTCCCAGCTAACGCTGTCCGCTCCCAGCTCAGACACAAATGCTGGCTCCCAGCCGCTGCCTAACGCTCTCAGCTAGGCCTCCCAGGGAACCCGCTGCCTCACACATCTCCACGGAAACGCACAGCGCAACCCCCCTCCCCACCAGCTGCCCCACCCAGCCAGCCCCACGTCTACACAACGCAAGGCCAACCCCCCCCCCCTTCACCCCGCTCAAAACACACGCTGGCTCCCAGCCACCCACCGCTGCCTGCCACTCTCAGCAAGGCCTCCCAAGGGACCCGCTGCCTAACCCTCCTAGCCATACTTGCCTACCTGACCCTCTCCATACGGGAGAAAATGCTCTGCTCCTGGACTTCCCTGGTAATGTATGATTACCAGCACCTGTGGTGAAACACCTTTACCTAGCTGCCCACAGGTGATGGCAATCATACATTACCAGGGAAGTCCAGAAACAGAGCATTTTCTCCCGCATGGAGAGGGTCAGGTAGGAAAGTATGCTCCTAGCAAAAGCTGTCTGCTCCTAGCTGAGACACACACGCTGCCTCCCAGCCACCACATATATTTCTACTTCTAATGGGGCGAAGCCCCTCACAACGGTGTGAAGAGCGCCCGGAGGGCGCAATGAATCACCTAGTATATATATCTATATCCCTGAGTACAGGTTTTATAATGACAGACGTAAACAGCTTAATGTAATATGGCAGAGTCAGCATTCCCCCACATGACAGTAATGTGGAGGATCCAGACCAGGTTTTGTTAGCAGTAGCAGAGTCCCAGGAGTAATCAGCAGCACCTGGGATGTCCTGATTTAAGGCTTCCCATGGCAGAGTCTCCTTGCTCTCGATGGTGGACTATCTGCCAGAGTGATAGGCTGGGGGTGTTGGTTAGACTAGGGACCATTGGAGCCTTTTAGGAGTCTGTTATGCATGTATGCTACTGCCTGTGACACAACTGTATATGAATGTCACCTGCTGTGCTGTACCTGCTGATGAGAATAAACACGCCTCTATGCTGTGAGGGAGGGTGCGCACTGAGGGAGAGAGCTCACTGAGGGAGAGAGTGCTGGCATAAGCTCAGAGGCACCCTTATACCAGGTGCTTCTGAGCTTGCGGTCACCTACGTCAGCTTTTGTTCGGTGTAATTATTGTATCGCGAGGTCCTGCTAGTGTCGGTTATTGCACTGTGTTTTCTAATGTCCCGTAAAGAAACTCTGCTCCGCCTCCAAAGTCTTCTGATTCGTCGGGGCATATTAAGGAGCACAACAGTGATTATGAGTTGTGCACAAAAGTGCAGCATCAGCATCTCTGGGCAGGTCGTTAACTCCATCGAAAATTGCAGAAGCCCCATAGGAGGTGCAGCGTCTCCTCCTGACCACGCTCTCCCACGTCCGTGGCTGTGATTACAGGAAAGCAGCCCCTGGATGCACACTCCTAAAACACAGGGCCTTTTTTTCATGACCTACCAGTCACTACCCAGGAACACCCATTACGGGGGAAATTTACTAAGACGGGAGTTCTATTTCAGATCGGATGTTGCTATCTGAAACAGCTGGTATTCCCTTTACAAAAATGGCCGCCCTATATTCAGTGCATGCTCGGTGCCATCTTGTCACTGCACTAGAGCACCACAGTAGTTTCCCACTCAGGTCCAGTGAGGCCCATGATTTAATGCCTTCCAAACCACTGCTCCAATATCCCACCACCACAACCCGCATGCACTCATTTGTCGGTGAGCTGTTTGAGCCCCGGCTTTGCTGATACGCCGCTTTACGAGAACCAGTGTATATAACAGTGAGTACGGCTGCACCTGATCTTCCTACAATAAAGCTCCGCTGGTCAAGCAATTTGGCTGTTTGCTGCCTTAGGGGATGTGCTATTGTGTACACAAACCCTGCCACATTGTCATGCACACATATTTCCAACAAATCCCGCCCCCTCCCATTGTTTGGCAATTGTTAGTTTAATATAATAAATCGGTACTTGTTTCCTAGCACGGCCACAATCGCGGGCCATTGAAATGCATTGAAAAAGTCAAAATCGCGTCGGTCGCATCGTATGCTGCCAAAATAAGCATAAGATGGTACGGACGCGATGCCCGCGATTTCCCATAGGAAACAATGTAAAATGCCTCAATTTACCCAAATCAACATAGGGAACAATGTTAAATGGGCCAGAGACTCCAAAAAATCACCCCTGACCAGTGAAATGGCCCCCCAAAAATAGTTAACGCCACCCCACGATCAACGTGAACCCGAAGTGTGGCGAGCGCAGCGAGCCCGCGAGGGGTGGCGGTACGCGTCCTCCGACCTTTTGATACCCCCACTATCCACGTCGGTGTGGAGTTGAGAATAGAAAGTGTGGCGAGCGCAGCGAGCCCGAAGCGTGGCGAGTGGACGCGGAAACCTGTGAAGCCCGCGAAGGGACCTGTGAAGGTATCCGCGTCCGCTCGCTGCGCTCGCCACACTAATCTATTCTCAACTCCACGCCGACGTGGATAGTGGGGGTATGAAAAGGTCGGAGGACGCGTACCGCCGCCGCTCGCCACGCTTCGGGTTCACGTTGATCGTGGAGTGGCGTTAACTATTTTTGGGGGGCCATTTCACTGGTCAGGGGGGTTTTTGGGGGTCTCTGGCCCATTTAACATTGTTCCCTATGTTGATTTGGTTAAATTGAGGCATTTTACATTGTTCCCTATGGGAAATCGCGGGCATCGCATGCGATTTTTAAGCCCGCATGCTATGCAACCGACGCTATTTTTTTTACCTGCGATGCCCCAGATCAAGATCGTTGTGGCCGTGCTAGGAAACAAGTACCAATAAATCAATTAATAACACAACAACCTGTTAGCTATTACATGTTATACAGGGGCATGCGTGGGCTTTAGCCCCATCTCCATGCAGAGTGGCTGAAAGACAATGGATAGGTCGACAGTTAAATGGTTGACACTAAATGGTTGACATGCACAAAGGTGACCTTGCTGACAAAAGCAAAACGTCAACATGATCATGGTCTGCACGCGAAAGGGCCGATGCATAGCGAGATGAGGGGACACTGTTCACTAATTGGGGGTCCATGTACCCAGATATTGACATCGAGAAAAAAAAAAGTATTGTGTCGACCTTTTCCATGTCAACCTTATGATTATCGACCTAGACCTCATCTATGGGCTATACCACACCCCTACAAACATCGCTGGCTCCAAACTATCAATGGCCTGTACCTAGACGATCATTTTCCCATTCAATGGCAACGACACCGATGGTATCCCACCGTCGGCGGGGCCGGTAGGGAAGGTTTGCGTAGCCAGTGCAGCACTGAGGCTGTCAGCTCACACACAGCAGGGCCGCCGCGCAGGGCAGAGGAAGCCTGAGTCCTCCTGGCGCCGCTGACTAGCGAAACCTGTCTATGCGCGGGCATCCGAGGCATCGATGGCAGGCAGGTGCCCGCGTAGGAGCTAGCCATTGATGGATCCTGCTATATAACGCTTCCTATCGTTGGTAAGGACGCCGGTGACCATGCCAAACCACGTGACACTGGCCACTCCTCTGGGAGACTGCGCTGCGTGATGAGTGTTGTAGCTCCGCCCTGTTCCCTGGCGTCATCGCCATGCGCCGGAGCTGCTGTTCCTGCACGTTGTGGACTGTGATTGTGGAGCTGTGACAGCGGCATCGGAATTGCCCTGTGAGTACAGGGTTGGGTTTACAGCTGTGTGTGTTGTATGTATGTATGTATGTATGTAATATTTGCCTACCTGACCCTCCCCATGAGGGCTCTGTTCCTGGTAATGTATGGTTGTCATCACCTGTGGGGAGCTAGGTAATTGATAAGAAAGGTGTTTCACCACAGGTGACGGCAATCCTACATTGCCAGGGAAGTCCAGGAACAGAGCGTGTTCTCCCTCATGGAGAGGGTCAGGTAGGCAAGGGTGTGATATATGGTCCCGACAGTTGGGATCCTGACCGTCATTAGCCTGATGTCGGGATCCCGAATGGCCGGACTCAGACAGCAGGGCAAACGCAACAAAGCCCCTTGGGGGCACGGTGGCTCGCTACGCTCGCCACCTATTCTATTCTCCCTCTATGGGGGTTGTGGACATGCACGAGGGAGAATAGCTGGTGGCTGTCGGGACCCCGAGTGTTGGAGTTTTGACTGTTGGGAAACTGTCCAGCACCCGGTAGGCAAGTATGATCTATGTATGATTGCATATATGTCTATATCAGCGAAAGATGATCTTCACTCTGGGTCTCAGAAATTAAAGTGTAACCATGCTTTTATTGTCTATGGCGTTTCGGGCTGGTGCCTGTCTTCAGGACAAAGAAGCTTGGGGTGACTGGATAATGAAATGTGTGGTAATACTGAGGTCACTGTAATGGTGTAGCATGCACTGATGGACATATAACCCCTGGGTCACCCTGTCTGTTGCTGGCGGAACTGATGATGAGTGTTTTTGGCCGCATCTTCTGCAGAGGCATACTGACATATGTGACCACTATATTCTAGGCCAGAAGCTGTTAAGTGGTTTTTGTTGTCCTTACTTTGTTGTCTCTTTCCAGTCTGTTAGAGCACGAAATGGAAACCAGAGAGAAGCCCATGGCAGGAGAGGAAGAAGAAAAAGAAGAGGAGGAGGCCGTGGTGGGAGAGAAGGAGGAGGAGGAGGCCGTGGTGGGAGAGGAGGAGGAGGGGTCTGTGGCTGAGGAAGGAGAAGAGCCCTTAGGAGTAGACAGTGGTACAGAGACGACGGGTGATAATACAGAGGGCAAGAGGAAGGTTATTCCTGGAATCATCTACTTGGGCCACATCCCACCTCGACTCCGGCCCCGTAATATCCGCAACATGCTGAGCGTCCATGGGGAAGTGGGACGTATCTTCCTACAAGCCGAGGGTACGGATAAACCGAATGGCTTTAGCGCACAATATATTTGGTGGTGATAACTTATGTTTATCTCCATTTATGAATGTAGAGGAGCAATGCTCTCTTCTTGGGCAAAGTTAAGTGAAGACTTGTCGATGCATTTATTAGGCCAAGCAGAGTAACGCTAGGTACACACTATACAATTATTGGACCAATTTTGCAATAATTGGATGCTCGGACTATTTTATTGTGTAGTGTGATAAGCGATTGTTTCTGATTTTTAAACTGGAGAAATCATAGCCACAAATACGCTCCTCCTATTGTATGTCGGCAAATACAGAAATTCTCAGTCTCCTGGTTCTAGCAGTGTTTGAGCATTCACGGTAATCTGACCATATTTCATTTGATTTTTCTCCTTGTGGGTGGACAACTGCAAATTCTGGGGCCGATTCAGCATCGTTCGTTGCAATCCGAATTCAGACCCAGACTCGACGGTCGGGGTTTGCGCATTTCTGCACATGTGCAAACCCCCGCAGCAAACGTCTTTGGTGAGTTACACACTCGCCGGGACGTCCGCTCTGGGGAGGCGGGGCCAGGGGCGGACACGAAGGGGAATGCCCAGCATTTTATGGGCGTCAGCATAAAAACATTGGGTGTTTCCTTGGGAGCGCAGGTGGGTCGATGTCGAGTGGCTGACGTCAGCGCGCGCCCCCTCTTAGGCGGACACCGATGTAAATAAAAGTCAGTTTAGACTGACTTTTATTTCCAAAGGGAAGAGAAATCCTTCGATCATCGGCAACCATCGGATGGTTTCTCTCCCCTTTTGGCTGCATGCAAGGAGATGCGGCGGGGGATGGGGGACGTTCATCGTTAAGCAGTGAACAACCGCTGCTTAGTGACCAGTACTGAATTAGACCCTCGTGTTGTTGGGGATTGTAGCTGTTTTTTTCTATGAATGTTCTCGATCCTTTGCTTGTTCTTTCCACTCCCCAATCTCCTCACGCACCACTATCCCACCTGTCTGGCATTGGTAATCAATTTGTTTTATACTTTATTCTTGGGACATTTGTGCCTACCACGTTTAAACAAATACATTTCATTTGGCTTTGTCAGAGCGCTTTATCCGCAAGAAGAAAAAGAAAGCCGGCAGCAACGCCCGCGACTTCACGGAAGGTTGGGTCGAGTTTCGTGACAAGCGCCTCGCCAAGCTGATAGCTGCTAGTCTCCACAACACTCCTATGGGCGTGCGGAAAAAGAACCGCTTTCACGACGACTTGTGGAATATGAAGGTCAGTTGGGACTCCCCCTTTGTGCTGTGCTCACTTACACCAGTCAGGTTGTTACACTGCCCTGACTAAGCCGGATAACCACCAAACCGCGCATCCTGCGTGGAGGATGGGACCACCCGTCCTCCACGCAGTTTCAGATGGGCGGTCCCATAAATAACAATCTCTCTCAATACAAAATAGCAGCACTTAGCAGAGATGAACAAATCAAGAGACAAATCACTTTCACACCAACCAAAATTCCCGGGTTGGCCCCGGGTACAACCCGTGACCAAATTTCCCAGAAAATTTGCCGGGTTTTCAACCTTGCTAGCTAGCAGGGTTGCTCCTGCGACCAGCCAGGGTTACTGGCTGGTGTGAAAGCTACTGACCCGGGTGGCGGGGTCCGGGCAATGGGCGGATTCCAGACTGCGGGGATTCGGGCAGCTTGTAGCAATATTTGCCGCGCAGGAAGTGCTGCTGAATTTGAAAACGTTGAAAAGACTGGCCGAACACTCTCAACCAATCAGCGTCCGGCCAGTCTTTTAAAAATGTTTTCAAATTCAGCAGTGCTTCTCGCCTTGCTGCCTGGCAAATAGCGCTACAAGCGCCTAGTCACCGCTGCCTGGATCCACACAGTCTGGACCCCGCTGCTGCAGATGTGCTGTCTCTCTTCCCTCACACCAGGACTAGGCTGGTGTGAAAGGGGATAACCCGGGAATGCCCCTGCTTGATCCCTGGACTGCATTCCCAGATAAATCCCTACATTTTCTGGTGTGAAAGGGGTATTTATATATCCTCCAGTCTAGACTGGGAGCGACACTGCCACTATTGTCGCAAACCTCCATTAACTAGAATATCACATTGTGGAAATATATATTTTTTTATTAGAAAGTGTCAACTCACTTGGGACTAGGATTTGCAACAATGTTTCCCACTGTACTAGCAGAATATAATTTCCCACTTAAACCAAAGCAATCGTATACAAGCACACTACAACCAATTTAAATCAATTGAGAGCAATATTAGGTACTTGTTTCCTATCTGGGCGCCCACTAAGTTAATTGAGCACCATGCTATTCTCCGTAGTGAAATCTGATCGCATCGCATCGTACACATACACGATATTGAACGATGCGATGCGATGCGATGCGATCCGATTCGATTTCCCATAGGAAACAATGTTAAATGGCTCAATTTAGCCAAATTATCATAGGAACAATAGTAAATGGGCCAAAAACACCCCTGAACATTGAAATGTCCCCCCAAAAGTAGTTGACGCCACCCCGCCATCAACGTGAACCCGAAGCGTGGCGAGCGCAGCGAGCCCGCGAGGGGCGGCGGTACGCGTCCTCCGACCTTTTCATGCCCTACTATCCACTAGGGCGTGGAGTGAGAATAGAATAGTGTGGCGAGCGCAGCGAGCCACCGAGCCCGAAGCGTGGCGAGCGCAGCGAGCCCCGCGAGGGGACGCGGATACCTTCACAGGTAAACGCGTCCCTTTGCGGGCTTCCCAGGTGTCCGCGTCGCCATGGACACCTGGGAAGCCCGCGAGGGGACGCGTATAACTGTGAAGGTATCCGCGTCCCCTCGCGGGGCTCGCTGCGCTCGCCACGCTTCGGGCTCGGTGGCTCGCTGCGCTCGCCACACTATTCTATTCTCACTCCACGCCCTAGTGGATAGTAGGGCATGAAAAGGTCGGAGGACGCGTACCGCCGCCCCTCGCGGGCTCGCTGCGCTCGCCACGCTTCGGGTTCACGTTGATGGTGGGGTGGCGTCAACTACTTTTGGGGGGACATTTCAATGTTCAGGGGTGTTTTTGGCCCATTTACTATTGTTCCTATGATAATTTGGCTAAATTGAGCCATTTCACATTGTTTCCTATGGGAAATCGGATCGCATCGCATCGCATCGCATCGTTCAATATCGTGTATGTGTACGATGCGATGCGATCCGATTTCAGTACGGTGCCGTACGTAGAAAACCTGGGCGCCCAGATAGGAAACAAGTACCCAATATTAACCCATACGAATTATGGGTTAATTCTTAACCACATTAAGTACACATCTTTGTAATTTTGGTACTTATGTAATATCTGGGCTCCCGTTTTTCTTATGAGACCGCGTCTCCTCGCGGGGCTCGCTGCGCTTGCCACACTATATAAAATCAACTCCATGCGTAGTTGGATAGTAGGGGTATGAAAAAATGGGGCGCATTTAACATGGGAGCCCAGATAATACATAAGTACCGTAATTTTTTTTTTTTTTTATTCACATAATTTCTGACTAATATCACTTGCTCTGTGAACTATTTTTAACCTTAATCATGTTTTTACGATAATTTAAATTAAGTTATGTTTTAATATGTCATTATTTATGCGATAACTGTAGTGGAACCTCACATCAGATTCCAGAGTGCATTT
Organism: Crinia signifera; assembly: GCF_055691185.1. Taxonomy (NCBI): domain Eukaryota; kingdom Metazoa; phylum Chordata; class Amphibia; order Anura; family Myobatrachidae; genus Crinia; species Crinia signifera. Next base: position 19,000,660 of record NC_139225.1, read on the forward strand.
GATATATTGCTGATTTATAGATACGTAGCACCATCCCCAATATTGGGGGAAACAAGGCATAAGGAATGCCAAGTGATAGAAAGCGAATGTATATAAACAATTACATTGCACAAGATTAGTGCGGATCACCCCCACAAATCCCCCCTCCCCCTTTACTTTTGTTACGTTCACTGATGCTTCTGTCTCCCACAGTACTTGCACCGTTTCAAGTGGTCTGACTTGAGCGAGAGGCTTGCAATCGAGAGACAGGTCCGGCAGCAGCGGATGCGTGCGGAAGTGTCGCAGGCAAAGAGAGAGACAAACTTTTATCTGCAGAATGTTGAGCGCAGCAAGAAATTCTCCAAAGCTGATCGGAAGAGGGCGGCGGAAGAGGGCGCCGGCGCTGGCCCGGAGAAACAGTGGAACTTCACACAGCGTAAAACAGAGGAAGAAATTCAGGTCCTTAAGTCGGCCAGGAACAATGAACGCATCCAGAAACGCCAGGAGAAGACACAGCGTGTGCAGGAGAAATCACAGACCAACCGCTCACTTCTGCACAAGATTTTCAATGCTTCCTGAAAGGCGAGCGCCTAGGACCGGTGACACTGATTATCACTGGCCGTGTAAGTGCTGCTCCACCGCAACAACAGGAGTACTCTCCGTCATATACAGGAAGCCCCATTACTAGGTCTGCTCAGCCTGTGTTATCCTATGTGCTTCAGAATGCAGATAAGATCGTCTGACCGGTTTCTGGTTGGTTAAAACCATTGTATGAATATATTTAGTAGAAAAGTAGAACCTTTTTTTTCTTTATTGGGTTGTTTTTGTATTTTTCTTGCTCAATGCGTCCCAGTACTATGTGTACTATATATATTCATATTGTACCATCTCAAGCACTGACTACTATACTGGAATTATTTGCAGCAAAACATTACAGGGTGCCATCATCGGATTCATTTTACTGGCCATTTGCAGACTCCTTTCTTCATGTGTAACCACCTTATTTGTGATGAGGAAGAGGCCTCTTATTCCGCTTCCACACAGGTGACCTGGGATCTGCCAGATCTAACAAGCCAACAGATTTGCAGGCTCCGCTCCATGAGCTCTGTTGGAAGCAGGATTTGCATCCGGACATACGAGAATCCTGGCCTAATGCAAAAATCTGACATTTCCATGTAATTGAGAAGGAGGTAGAAGTGTTGTAACTCAGATATCTCAAATGATTTAATCTAAAAAGGAAATGCTTTTGGTTTGAGGGTGGTCTATTGGCCCCCACCATGATATATACCTGTACAAAATGTGGGGCTGATGCAAATCTGCCAGCTATAAGCCGTATATGTTCTGCGCTTACACCAGGAGTATACTGTAGTGTATATGTGTCTGCAGAGGTGGGTGACACTGGCAGTCGTAAATACTACACTTATATACCACAGTAAGGGCGTGACCTACACAGAACAGACAGTTAATGGGTTTTAACCCTTTGCGTGCCAAATTATTTTAAATTTATATAGCAAATGTGAGATGTTGGCATTCAAAAGGTTAATAAGTAAAGCTGTATTTACCATATAAAATGCAGTTAATTGCAGAGGCTAACACAACATTTAAATGACTAAGTATAGCAAATGGGAATGTGTTTTCCATTGTGAACTGGATACAAATATCTGTTAAGTACCGGCAATAGAGGGTGCAGCAGCCACACTGCTAATAGTGCAAGTGGGAGGGACCAAGGCTCACCCAGCCAATCAGAAGCAGCTGCCAATAGTCTCTCTCATATCGGCTTGCATTTTGCACCGCCTCCTGACAGGCCAATGTGGACCTCTGTTGTTGTATGCCTGCAGTTATATTAACTTACCATTACTGTACTGTATCGGCGCTCGCACACTCCCATTGCCGCCTCCCAAAGGCATAAGTGCAAACTGCAACCCAGTCCGCGGATTGAAGGATGTGTAAGAATTGTTTAAAAGGGCAGAAAAAATAAATGTAAGCCTTCATACACGTGCAGTGTGCTAATATGTCTTTAACTGAGTGCCAAACGAACTTGCCAGAATTGGTGAGGAAATTACCAAGCAAACCTTTTTATTCCTCATAATGACCTGTCATGTTACCTTATATAGGAAATATAATCTATTTTTAATCAACATTTTTTTATTTGAATTTATATAACAAATGTGAGCGACGATGGCATTTTTAGCCGATATTTTCCGCATCTCGCAGATGTTGGCACTCAAAGGGTTAAATCGTGTCGCTCGTAGACTGAACAATCACTGTCGCCTCATAATGGCAGCGGCCATTTTGTCTGCTGAGCTGGTGCTTATGTGAAGGAGCCTATGAAGTCACTAAGCCACGCAGTTGATGCCGCAGTGACCTGTTGTGGAGATTTGTTCATCCCCCAAATCTCTACAGTGTGTAGAAAACAGACACAAATACGCGTTCATTCAGCCTGTGCCTGTTTTATGTTGTGTTTTTGTTAAGATGACAAAGCTGCAAGAATCTGGGCTCCTTGTGGTTACATTGTGTGACCTTGTGATGAATGGTCTGATCATGCTCTGTGGTCCGGTCTCCACACCATGGCTTCCATCAGGGGAAGCATGGTCCTGAGAAAAGCTGTGTCTGTTCCTGTAAGTATGGTGTTCCAATAACACACCCAACCCAAGCACCAACCATCTGACCAATCGTTTCTCTTTCCTTCAGGCTTTACGTCTGGGTTGTGCAGTTCTCTGTGCTGGGAATAGCATGGTCTTATCTTTGTGAGGAATGACAATGGGTCGGATCCTGGGGTGCACACAAATACTGTAGCACTGCCGCAGGAGGAGGATTGTGTAAAAAAGGCGACCACTGCTGGCTGCGGCCCGAGATTCAACACTAGGTGAACATCGCCACCATCCGTCGCAGCGTCAGACATCTGAGTGACCATTCAGTTACCAGGGGAGGTAGCCATTTTAAGTCAATGGCGTAAAGTTACATGTTCCACATATCCCCAGTGCACGAAGAAATTGGATAACTGCTCTTTGATGATCTGGAGGAATCCATCATGCATCCGACCGTCCAAAACAGGAATGAAAAAGCCGTTTACTACACATGCGCAACTGGGAAATATGCCACATGCGCAACTGGGAAATATGCCACACCGTTTATCGGCAAACGCATGAACCCACTGCGATTATATGCGCTGCTACAGCAAAAGTCTCATTAATTTGGGCACACCGTATATTTTACACAAAGCAGCAGCCTCTCCTCAGCGGCCCCTCCTGCTTCATGACCGAAATTCCTGAGGCCTCTCTGGCCACACTCATTGCGGCCTAGGTGCTGGGTAGCCGTCTCTCCCCTCAGGCATTCGTGCAGGGGAATTTAGGGTGCTCTCCTCATCCTCCTGCATGTAGTCCTCACTGACCCATCACTCATCTCCTGATATACTCTGTGCTGCTGGGGGCCCTGCTCCTCCCACTATATAACTATCAGTCTGTGGCTTCCTGCTGCCCCCATTCCCCTCCTCACATCATGTCACTGCCCCTGTCACATGCAGCCTTGTCCTCACTGACACATCACTCATGTCCTGTTATACTCTGTGCTGCTGGGGGCCCTGCTCCTCCCACTATATAACTATCAGTCTGTGGCTTCCTGCTGCCCCCATTCCCCTCCTCACATCATGTCACTGCCCCTGTAACATGCAGCCTTGTCCTCACTGACACATCACTCATCTCCTGATATACTCTGTGCTGCTGGGGACCCTGCTCCTCCCACTATATAACTCTCAGTCTGTGGCTTACTAGTTGCAGTCCAAGATTCTGTCTACTGTCTGCACACATGTTATAGGGAAACATACACATGTATGCTTGAGAAGACTGTAATAACATTGTTTAGTTGTGTTGCAGCCATTAGTAAGCTAACTATTGTAATGTTTTAATGAGATCACAGGACTACAACCAATGTGTAACACAACTGGCCGCAGCCAGAGTTTCATTGCGGCTATGGAAGTTTTAGAAGCAAACCTGTCGCTTTCTCCCACCGTGCCCAGCTGTACGGGCTGCAACAGGAGGCAGGGGCCAGCTAAGGACAGTGCAGCACTGATACACACTGTATGCGATGTGGCCAGCATTAACCCTTTCACAGTGACCAATTTAGGGATAGTGCAGGTAAGACTGCAATTTCGCAAATCACACAATCCTATCAATATTGTTATCAAGGCCCCCTGTGGTTTGTACATGTAGCTCAAGCTGACGATATCGCCAGCAAGCGCATGTACAGAGCGAGGGTCCTGTTGATGTCACTGACCGATATGGCTACCGATATCTAAACACACTATACAATTAAAAAGTCAAAACGTTGGAGAAAAAAAAGTGGAAAATTCATGTCGTCCATTTCATGTGTCAACCTTTTGCTTGTGCCGAGCCTTTGTCAGTATCAACCTTTCTATGTCAACAGTTTGTTAGTGTCGAAACTGTAGACCAGGGATGGGGAACCTTTGGCCTTCCAGCTGTTGTTGAACTACACATCCCATTTTAAATAGTATTACACTATGTATATTTTTTTCTTCTTTTTTTGTATGAGAAATATTGGAGGAGTTGGGATTGCACTACATCTTTATTTTTATCTCGAGTTGCCACACAAGAATACGTAACTATATCTCCCATCTCTTTTGTATGTGCGCAATTATTATTTCACCTATAGCTTGTTCAGAATTGTCATTTCTGGCATTTCTCTATCGCATCCTAGAAAATGACAGACATTCACCTGCAGATGGCGCTGTTTGCATCTGTATTATTCTGTCATTCAGTTTTAGGAATGTAATCTATGTACCATGAAATATTAGGGGGATATTCTCTGAAAACAGACATTGTGATGGGTAACTGTCCCCCAGATGCACTGTGGAGGGGTCTCTCTATTTCTGACACTATCCGCATTCCCCCATTTCTGTGGCGGCTGTGAAGCTGATGGATGTATTGCTTTCTGGAATAAGCAGAGGCGTAGCGAGGGCGGAGCCGGGGAAGCACAAGCTCTGGGCGCAGGAAGCTATCAGGGCATCGGAGCCGTGCCCGCTTCCCTGCACTCTCGTCTGCCCACTCTGTCTCCCCCCGCCAGCTCCCGGCTCCCCGCTGTGTCCGGGCTATGTGGTGCTATTTAAAATTCACGTCTCCCGCTGGATCAATCAACTGGTGGCTGCTGGACCGTGAGCGCCTATTGGCTAGCACGGTCCAGCGGGAGATGTGAATTTTAAATAGCAGCACTGTGCACGTCTCCCGGACACAGCAGGGAGTTGGGAGCGGGCAGGCCCGGCGACAGGGGGGAAGGGGTGCGCGGATTGCACCACTGCTTTGCTGGCTGGGGGGGGGAGGGGTTATAGAAATCTGTGGCTCATTATTCATTGTATGCAGACCGTGGCAGCCCTGTTGGTTACAATGTGAGTTTCCTCCCATACAGTATACAGTCCTGGAGCCGTAAGCAAAAGGAATGGCTGCATGTAGCTGAAGGCAGGTATGGCCGGTACCACCCCCAGGCAGCCCCGCCCAGTGCGGCCACGCAGCCTGCACTTATGGACCTGCGCATGCACACATTGTCTTTTCACCGCAACTGTGCTGAGCAGCAAGTGAGAGGCCATCACAAATTCCAAAATGGAACAGGCGTTCATAGGAATATTGCAGCGTGTAGTGGGCAAAATCAATCCGATATACCAAAACCATATAAAAGGCTAACTACTCCACACCTCTATGAGGTGAAGTACCACCAATGACCACTATAGGCTACTCGACGAACCAAATTACTCCTTTGTGCGCTAAAATATGTCATAACAGAAAGTGAAAGCAAATTTTGCAGGTAAACTAGTCTGTTTCAAACTTGCTAGATATGGAGAGAGGAGATAGAGATTGGACGTAGAAGCAGATTGTGTGGGCTAAAAACTGTCACAGCTCAAAGTGAAAGTACATTGCAGAGGTACTCGTTTTGACTGGTTCCACATTTTCAGCCAGCTGGGCTGTTCTGAATACAGTATTATTAGTACAAAGCTGCCTTCCAGTGGAGAAATGCAATACGACATCTACAGTATCTATATATATATATATATATAAATTGATGTGTGTATGTTCCCTATGGACTCCAAAACGGCGTGACTGATTTTGATGACCTTTTCAGGCATTCTCCAGATTAGCCCAGCGGGTGACCCTGTGAAGTTTGGTAGCGATCGGATCAACAGAATTATTATTATTTTTTTTGACAATTAATTGACCGCGCCACGAATGAGATTTTGTTCCTGCCGAACTTCTGTCAAATGCAACTGAATATTCAAGCCGTTGTCGACAATGTATTCCCAAATCTAACAACCAACTACAAAAATCCGGTTTGGCTGTGCGAACGTGCAATTTTGGCACCAAAAACTGATGATGTCAACAAGCTCAATGAGAAAATTCAATTGAAACTGCCCGGCAAAACAGTCAAATACAAATCGATTGGCACAGTAATGGACGAAGAACAAGTTGTATGGAGTAAGCCCATACAATAGAGTAAGCCCATAGAAACACAGAGGGAATACACAAACTCCACACAGATAGGGCCTTTAGCAAAACTCTCAACATCGCCCACTCCAGGACTTCCCCCTTCATCTATTATTGCCGTCACCTGTGCTGAACCAGTTATTATTACCACAGGTGTCGGCAATCATAGGGAAGCCCCGGAGCAGAGCCCCCCTGGAATGGGTCATGTTGGGAGGATTACCTTTAGGGCAGTGCTTTCCAGATACGGTCCTCAAGCCACCCCAACAGTCCAGGTTTTAAGGATATCCATGGCTGAGCACAGATGGTCAATTCAATGAGGTCCTAATTAATTCACTTGGTAGCTTAGTGGGCGCCCAACTAACATATAAGTACCATTCACTTATGCTTAATCAGGGATATCCTTAAAACCTGGACTGTTAGCATGCTTTGAAGACCGTGTTTGAGAACCTACTGTTTTAGGGATATTGAGCCGAAGACCTCATTGCTGTGTATTGAGGGTTATAGGAGATGACTATGAACATGCAATAAGGGGGAAGATGGGGACATTTAGCATCCCCCATACATTAATTAGAATTTTTACCTATATGCTTGTTGACAGGGGTTTAAGTCACTTTGCCAGGAGGTTCATAATCAAGGTTTCATGCTCGTTGCCAGGGGTTTCATGCTCATTGCCAGGGGTTTCATGCTCGTTGCCAGGGGTTTCATGCTCGTTGCCAGGGGTTTCATGCTCGTTGCCAGGGGTTTTGTGCTCTTTGCCAAGGGGTTAATATTTGTTGACAGGGGTCTCATGCTCAGGGTTCCATGTTCTTTGCCAGGGGTTTTATGCTTGTTGCCAGGGGTTTCATGATCAGGGTTTCATGCTCGTTGCCAGGGGTGTCATGCTCAGGGTTCCATGTTCTTTGCCAGGGGTTTCATGCTCGTTGCCAAGTATTTTGTGCTCTTTGCCAGGGGGTTCATGATCAGGGTTCCATGCTCGTTGTCAGGGGTTTCATGTGTGTTGCCAAGAGTTTAATGCAGATGATTTCATGCTTGCTGACAAGGTTTTAACACTCGCCGGCGTGCCAGCGTTCCTGGTTTCCCGGCACATCTGGGTAATGCTATACATGTTTTGTTTCATTGACAGACAATAGAGGTCGTCTATGCCCTCTTAGCATCTGTCTCCATCTAGGCAGCAGCCATTATTGGAGGGCCATTTTCATGGTCCCTGACTGCATGGAGGGGGTGTATCTGGGTATTGTACACAGGTCCAATGTACAGTAGTATGATGCCGAATATGGTGCCATGGGTTCTATCAGCATCAAGACCTCCAAATAGCATTTCTCCTCACTGTAATGACGTTTCTCTTTTCTTTTCCAAACATCACTTTAATGTACATATGTCAGCATTCCAGGAGTTGCAGCTAACAGGTTAAACGACGATTCCCCCTGTGTCCCCCCCCCCCTCCCCCTCTCACAGTCAATCTGCTGTCAGATCTCACAGGTTGCTGCAAGGGCTGCCCCATATCGACTTGTATAGTATAGTCCTGTCAGCCTGTCTGACTCTACTGCCAATGTCAACTGCGGTCTGAAGGCGGGTGGCTCTCAGTAGTCTGACACTGTAACCCAACTCTCCTCTGACGTCGCCGGCCAGACCTTTACAGAGTTGGGGTCCTGGAATGAGGGCCTGAGGCATCGAGAGACAAGAGCAAAGTGTCAATCACTTGACCTGGGCCAAGGTGCAGTTAAACTTGGCCGTGCATCGCAAAGCAAACTAGATCACTAGGCTGGTCACGCGGAGGTCACGTGTGCACAAACGTGCGACACGTACTGCAATGCTGTCCCGCCAGGAAGGGGCACCAAGGTTGGCACATCGAGGGAAGGGCAAGTCTTGCATTTTCGCATGCAGTGCAGTTTGGTGGCGTAGTGGGGGGTAGGTCCGACCTCTGTTTCAGAAAATGAAGGCGCATCGCCCCCGGTTTCCTGAGGCCCAGCTTACGGAGTAAGGGTCAGTCACAGTAGCTAAAGGCAATGTTGGACGGAGCGGGTTAATTCCCTCCGAAATTAGCATTTTTTCCCGCAGCGAATGCGTTCACATATCTACATTTCTGGCCACCAATGGTTCAAATTATTGACATTTTTCCATCGATCATTTCCTGTCAATGGAGGGTACCAATGGTACCATCGATGGTGAACAAACCGATGTCCATCCCTTGTCCAATAACGGAAAAATATAAATTTGGAAAAATCACCAAATTCACATTCATACAAAAAACATCTCGCTCAGGCGTGCACCAGCTCAACCAATAGTGCGACCAATGTGCCTAATTCAGGAGTGGCATGGTCTGTAACCTTCCTTGGAAGCAGCCATGATAGCGGTGTAGGGTGATGCGTCAGTAGGCGCCTATTTCAAGCAGCTGCCTTCTGCTGCAGTAATTACCCGACCTGCTTTATAGGACGCAGCACTGCATCTCTCAATCACCATTGGTAGGCTTGCAGCACCCAAGGGACCACGTGAGCCACCCGTCGCAGAGGCCAGAAAACATAACACCGTTTAGAGAGCCAATCGGAGCTCGCAGCCCGGCAGCCAATCACTAACCGTGCTGTGCCATGAGGACTGTGGTGTAATCGACCACCGAGCCACTGCTGGAGCTATTGTTGCGCCACTGCGGCTCATGGCTGTAGGGGTTTAACTGATACGGCCAAGGCCTCTAGGGTAGTGGGGCCTTCGGCAACTGCCCATTGAGCCGATATGAAGAGCCTGTGCGGTAGTGACTAGTAACGCAGAAATAAATGGGTAGTCCATTGGCTGTTATGCGAGTGTCGCAGTTGTCCGTGCAAGCGGCTGCCTTCCCAGACGTGCCACCACAAGCCTAGGATGCCGTTGACAGGCGGAGGCACTGCACCTGCTATAGGGCTGGAGCAAACCACCAATGGTGCAACAGATGCTGGGACATAAGCAAGCGGCAATCTGTATTACAGCGTTCACAAGTAACTTCGCCCTTGACTGTGTGGCCGCGAAGTGTTAACCATGATTATTTCCTAAGATTGTTCTATTGAAGATAGTATGTTGCTATGGGCAACCAATCAGATACTGGGCCAGATTCTCTAAGTTTCAAAAGTGATAAGATGGAGAGTGATAAACAGCCAGCCAATCAGCTCCTACCTGCCATGTCACAGACTGTATTTGAAAAATGTCAGACAGGAGCTGATTGGCTGGCTCTTTATCACTTTCTATTTTATCACTTTTGAAGCTTAGAGAATCTGGCCCAATATCCACCATCTTCTAGAAAGAGCTAAATCAATAAGAAGTAGATTCTGATTGGTTGCCCCAGCAACATCCCATGTGAAATAGAACTCCCATTTTAGTAAATAAACTCGGTGTGTCAATTTACAGATTAAATCAGCGCCTTATTCTGTAATATTTAAAACTTGCTAACCGCCCGTTAAAATGATGGAATAACATAACCGTAATGTCAGTGCAAAACACTTGAATTTGCCCCATAGAGATGAGGAGCCTTTTTATTATAGAGGATCCTTCTCACGGTGGCAAGAAAACAAAAATGGTCCCTCACAGAATTCTGCGCCATGACATGTAACGTCAACATAGCAACCGCTGTCCTGCAGCAGCCGCTCCATAATAATAACTGCATATGTCTCATTACAAGGCTGCCAACACTGCTTTCCCACCCAGCCATTGCTGGCGGCCACTCCCTAATCACTGAGCCGTATATCACCTATTGGGACAAAGAGGTCCTGGGAGATTGGGGCGATAACCTTTTGCCTGCAGTGCATCTCCACGCAGCATGGGGTGGGGGGGATCGGTGTATAGCTGAGGTGAATGGGAACAATTAGGGAGCAGTAATAGGCCATTGTTGTCGCCAACAGTTACAAGTCCAATAATTCCCCACCAGCCCGCTATGCATTCTGCCCATTGTCACGCCGAAGTTACGGCATTTGGAAAATAGCTGCTGCGACTGGTTTAAAGGCCCGATCTCGGTGGTTGCTAGGCAGTTGTGAGAAACCTCTGCCGAGGGTGAGAGCTGGGTAATTAGCAGCGAGAGATCACACGGCCTTTGCAAACACCCTGTGTTCTAGCTCCGCGTTGAAAGAGCGTTTGTGTATTTACAATCACAAGAGCCTGACCTTCAAGTGTATACACAGGAGAATGGGCCGTCGGCGCTGCTCAGCCTGCTGGCTGCACAAATCCCACCAGGCTATTGCTGTGTCAATAATTTGTCTTCTGCTTTAGTCTCAACATTGGCCGCTGGGGCTCGCCGACATGTGCCCGGCGGGTTGATGAAGAGCGCGTCGGCTTGGCTGGCACATCTGAGATGAAAGGATCACTGTGCTGGATCACACACACATTTACTCGTCTCTGCACACCCATATATCCGCTCTCCCTGTGAGGTACTCAGGTCCCGTCCCGGGGGACGAAAATGTGTCTGACGTCGAGAAGACCTGGGTGGTTTGTGCACGTGTTCGGCAAAACCTGGCCACGTAATGTGGAAACATTTCACGCCCATTCTGTGTCACGCTCTCTGTGTCTAATTCTGTACGAGGTGTTTGGTGGATTCCGACACCGTCTGACTAGACGCAAGGGCCTGGTTTTGAGTGGGGTGCAGTCTGGTCCCACACAGCAGAACCATGTTTTTCTTCAGTGCAGTGGTCTGGGTCACAGGGCGCATGTGTTATGATTATGGGCAGGGCATAAAGTGGTCATGCAGAGGTGGGGGAACTCATTTCCCTATGCCACCTAATTACACCCCCTCCCCGCCCCCCAATAGGCAGAGACAGGTCTAGTTGTAGGGTTTTTGGCATCCCCTTGCAAACTAGAATGCTTTTCTGTAAGAATTACTGTGCAGGGTCAATGTTGAGGTTAAAATGTTCCACCTCACCATTAGAGGTGGTGGAACTCAGTTCCACCCAGTTCCCCCTCACTTTAACCCCTGATTATGGGGGTTATTCAGACTTTTTGCACACGGCTGGGCGATTATTGATAGACTGCACAATTGTATGGATCATAACCCGCATGCGCAAAACCATCCAGAAAAAAAAATCCTGTCTTTTTTTATATCCCTGGCAAGTTGATTGACAGGAAGCCGTCTTTTTTGTGGTTGGTACTGGCTGTTGTCTGGGAGAATGCAGGTGGACCCAGGTGTTTGAGGAGAAGTTGTGCTAATGCTAATTATAAATGTACTCCCATATTCTATAAGCAATGCTCCCGCCTTTCGAAACTGTGACACAGGAGTCCCGCGGCGAATGTGCAGAGTGACACCAGCAGCCGTGGTGCATGCTGGGATGGATCTGATCGGATCCCTCTCACAGTGATGCAGAGAGAAGCCAATAGACTTGTTCAGGGTAACCCTCCACATTGGCTCTTCGCTGGCATGGCTTTAGTAAATTCGGAAATGCGGTCATACCCCCGAAAATGGGAATTTGACCGCATTTTTGGTACGTCCCGCCCAGAGAAACTGCACCTTCCACAGGGCTGTGGCACCAAGCAGGTGGCATTTCAGGGTCTACAGACACTGACAGCGGCCATCTTGTTCTTTGTACATTTGCACACCCTGATGTACGCCAGGGAAAGGCATTGTCGCAGCATTAGCAAAGAGTTGCAGGTGCAACTATGGAAAATGGCGCATGGGCAATGGCGAATCAGCAACTTAGCCTGATGTCCAGTAACATCGGGATTCTGTGGAACTTCAAGTTTCAGCCTGACAAAGATGGGGTCCTACATCTGACAGTAGTGCAGTATATTAGTACGTTTGCTGTAAAACATTGTTAAAACTGCATAAATTACATCCTGCCAGATTATGATTTATGTCCCCAGAACATTCCACCCTATCCCCAAATTATGGTAAGAGAAGCAGATACTTCTTGGCATTACAGTTGCCATGGAATAGCCGCGACAGGCCTTCTCGCTGAGGTGGCGGATGATCTGACGCGTGTTTTGTGTTGCTTCTGACATAAGATAACAGCTGAGGTGACCATCATCGCAACCATTCTGTGGTGGGGTGTGATTGAGCTATGACTGGGAACCACTGAGGTAAAATTTCTCTGGCGAAACGCGTTAGTTTCATGCCGAAATGCGCAACAAGGCAAATATCACGCAGAACATTGCTGACCATGCCGCTTGTCTCTACACCTAGGTACAGAGCGGACTCTGACAGAATGCACGCCTGTACCACAAGACAGATATATCATATACCATGTAGTAATACAACACACATTTCAGTCTAAATATTACCAGATGTATCAAAGGGAACCTGAGGCAAAGAATTCAGCTGGAGAGAACACTTTACCCAGGAACAGTAAACTGCTTGTCACAGAAATAATGGGGGTTATTTCTCTATGTACGCAGTGGTAAGAGGGCGCTTGGGTACGTATGAGGTGATATAAACCAGGCCTGGTCAACCTGTTGCTCTCTAGGTGTTGTGAAACTACATGTCCCAGCATGCCTTGCCAAAGTTTTGCTTAATAGAGTGCTAAAAATGTGGCAATGCATTCTGGGATGTGTAGTTTCATAAAGGGTCACATGGGTTGGCTGAAAACGATCAAGGGCCCATTGTCAGACGTGGAGGAGGTGTGGCCAGTGACATGTGGGTGTGGCCATTGACATGTGGGTGTGTATACCCCTTTACTATAAATGGCCCCACACACATAGGGGGCCAACTGCAGTGCTCGTTGGATGTCTCGCAGCTGCTCTTGGTCAGTCAGCTGTAGTAGCCGATTATTTAATGCGGCTGGTGGGCACTGGGACTTGTAGCGGCCTTTACTGGGCATCGGTGTCACAGAAGGCCTGGTTCATATCTGTTATCAAGGCTACAGGTTTCGCAGTTGGACAAAACCATGCTGCGCTGCAGGTGGGGCAGATGTAACACATGCAGAGAGAGTTAAATATGGGCGGGGGATTGTCAAACCGAAATCTAAATTGCGGTGTAATAATAAAGCAGTCAGTATTTACTCTGCACAGAAACAACCCCCCCCCCCAAATCTCTCTCTCTCTCTCTCTGCACCTGTTTCATCTGCCCCACCTGCAGCGCAGCATGTCTTTGTCCATCTGCAAAAATTTTAACCTCGCTAACAGGTCTGAAACAGGCCCAGAGTGCGGACACAACGCCCTCTTTCCACAGACTCAGAGCAGATTGCGGAGAGATGAGGGATGGCATGAGAGACAGAGAACATAAAAAAAAAGACAAAAAGGTCACGTAGATAAAAGCTGTAAACACACAAAGTACCACACAGGCAGCTCCTAGGAGCAAAAATAGCAGCCGGCTATAAAAATTGGTCTTAGCAGCCTTGAAAGGAATCTGCCATAGGAAGCTGCAGCATGTTAATCATCCGTAATGCAAACATCTCAGCCTGCGCTTAGCAACGTTTAAACTACAGTGTGTGCAAACAAGGCAGACGAGGCTTATATAACGTGCGGCGCGGGCCCGGGGACTTTATATCTGTGATCGCTGTGTCGCAGGGACCCTGGGAAATCCATCTCAGCGGCTGATTGGATGAGGATAACCGCCGGAGTTGGGAAGATTTATATTATATGCAGCAATGATAAACTATGCAGCTGGGGGTATATGTATAATATACACAGTGATGGATACACGGCAGACAGCAGGGATAAGCTTACAGCAGGGCCCTCTAACCTCCAAGTCTGTCTGTTGTTACCCGGTTTGTTTTATCACTGTCTACTAATGTAAAGCGCAACAGAATCTGCTGCGCTATATCAGGGCCGAGACTAGGGTCTCCGGCGCCCGGGCCAAGGCAGTCATTTGGTGCCCCCCCTTCCCCTGACCAAATGATCGCCTTGGCCCTGGCGCCGGAGACCCCCCTCCCCGCTGACAACTTACATACCTCCTGTGTGCAGCCAGCGGGGGTCCGGTGACAGGCAGCGGGGTTCCGGGGACTGGTGTAGCCACTGTAGCGGCAGCCTGACTCCGTCCGTCTCTCCTACTAGTGCGGCGGCGGGAAGCACTGGTGATGACTTTGAAAAGACGTGCCGGACGCTGATTGGCTGAATTCAGCCAATCAGTGTCCAGCAAGTCTTTTCAAAGTCATCACCAGCGCCTCCCGCCGCCGCGCTAGTAGGAGAGAGTAGAACCGGACCTCCGCTGGCTGTTCTCGGACCTGACAGAGCCCCCCCCCCTCCAGCACCCGGTGCGCGTGACCCCCCAGCCCCCCCCTAGTTATGGCCCTGGCTATATAAGACACTGTAAATAAATAAATAACAGTCCATGAGGACAGTGGGGAGAGCAATCCCTGAGGACTGTTATATAGACAGCGCTAAGATATCAGCATAGGTGTGCCCACATTGAGTGTTAGGGGTGGACAGGCACCCCCAAATGCTGTGCCCACCATTATGGACAACTCCCTGCCCCTAGCAATACCAGCAATACCTTTTACCAAAGTATTTTGCTTTTTAGACCTGTATTAAAATTAGTGCCCATCAATCAATTGTGTGTTTTGCATTGTTAATTGTACTAGACCGTTGTCATATCACTACAGACCTGCATAATCCATATATATTTTTTACTTTATATGCATGTACTGTTATACAGAGTAATAAGAATATTAAAACTGAAATAGGCCGGAGACTATGTTCTGGCTGAGAGACATTTTATATTTTAGCGAGTACCAATAGCTGATGGTAAACATGCATGATTGGCAGTGCTAGACACACCCAATGGGCAATGCTGGACACGCCCAATAGGTGGCGCTAGACACACCCCTTTGACGGTGCACGCCCTAATAAAATGGGCTGCGCACGCCTATTACTGCAGGAGTAAGTAGGTAGCACCTGCAGATTACCCTGAGGGGGAAACAACCTGGGTCCTTGTAGTCATAGGAAAGTTCATCACTCCCTTCTCTACATGCCCTATTTTAGGAGTGATTGACAGCGTTATACACACATAGCTTCTGCCTTAGGACACACACACACACACCCACCCCCGCGGCCCCGCAGCCCAGCGTTATACACAAACCCGCCCCCCCCCCCTAGGGAAAAGACCAGCGTTATACACATCCCCACCCCCTTTGAAAACACCGCCCACAGCTAGGGCTACAGCACACGCCCCCCAATCAACCATTACCAACTGGTGTAGGTGAGCGGCGGCTCCACACCCCCCCCCCTGCGAACAGGTTGTTTCCCCCTCAGGGTAATCTGCAGGTGCTACCTAGTCATAGGCGTGCGCAGCCCATTTTATTAATGGGCCTTGTAGTCATAGGAAAGTTCATCACTCTCTTCTCTACACGCCCTATTTTAGGGTAAACTGTTACCAGGGTTATACCCATTTATATGAACCACTGTAACATAGATGGGGTCAAGTAAGATTTCAAGGGAACTATAACAATCACTTTTGTGTCTTATTTAGGTAATTTAGCAGCAACATCTGTGACCTGCAGTTATGCTGTCGTTAAATATAAGCAACCACTGTGACTTCCTCTATATCTGAAGCTGACCGGTGACATCTATTTTATTGCGTATAAATAATTTTATATTTGAGTATTATGTATTCGGTTCCTGTAGGGTTGCCACTCATCCCTTTAATCCTGGAGACATATTAATTACACAGGTTCTGTGGCTGGCTCACTTCAACACTCAATTTCAACTGTTTTTTTTTTTTTTTTTAAACAGCCATCAGACTTCATTCCAACTGTGTTTTTTTAATCAGCCACAGAACCTGTGTAATTAATGTGTGTCCGGAATTAAAGGGATAATAAGGTGTTAACCCTAGGTTCCTGGGAGCACCTCCAGATAGGTAATACAGGAATACAACTTTGTTAGAATCCAATGTACCAGCATGCCCTGGATGAGATACACAGCAGGGCCCCTCTGCCACAGGGCACATTGTGATGTCACTATGGGCTGTGAGGGCAGATTGTGATGTCACAATGGGCTGTGAGGGGGGTATAAAACCATCCGCTTGCTGCTTCCTGGCTCATACTGTATCTGATATTGCTGGACTAGAGCCAACACAGATCATTTCTCATTCTTTTCTGAAGACTGACGATTGAATAAGATGGAGACTAAAAGTGACAAAGCTAAAGATCATCAAGTGGCTGTCGCTCTGCGCATCCGTCCATTTAATAGAACGGAGACTAAGAACCGCGCACAATGCATTGCCCACCAGCTGGGACCGCAGACAGTGCTACTGCAGGACCCTGGTGAGGACCCTAAATACGTCCTGCGCTCGACCAGGACAAGAGAGACCACATTCAAATTCAACCAAGTGTTTGACCAGGCAGCGACCCAGGAGACTGTGTATAATTCCACAGTGAGGCCCTTAGTGGGTGACCTCCTATCCGGGTACAATGCTGCCATATTTGCCTACGGCCCAACAGGCACCGGGAAGACCTTTACTATGATGGGCAAGGCCCGTGAGCCCGGAGTAATGTATCTCACCCTGAAGGACCTGTTTAATGCCATTGAGGAGACTGGAAATAGAAAAAACTTCTCTGTATCATTGTCATATGCTGAGATCTACAATGAAAGAGTCCGGGACCTTCTAAGACCTTCATCTGGGTCTTTGGTCCTCAGAGAGGATCCCAATGGCAACACCAACATAGAAGGGATTGCTGAGTTCACCCTTAGCAATCCTGAGGAGGCCATGACCCTGCTGGAGAAGGGGAATAAGCGGCGCTCTGAAGCTCCCACCGCCGCTAATAAGACCTCATCCCGCTCCCATGCAGTATTGCAGGTCACCATACAGCAGGAGCACAGCGATGGTGTGAGCACAGCCACGCTGTACATGGTAGACCTGGCGGGATCAGAGCGGGCAAGCCAGACTGCAAACAGTCGCCAGACCATGAAAGAGGGAGGATACATCAACCGCTCCCTTCTCGCTCTGAGAACCTGCATCATGGGACTGCGTGACAAATCAGGCAGCCATAGAAACTATCGGGACAGCAAGCTGACCTGGCTGCTAAAGGGAGCACTGAGCGGGAAAGGCCGAATGGTCCTGATCACACACATCAGCCCCGCGGACAGTGCCTATGAAGACGCCCGCAGCACAATGACCTATGGGAGCAAGGCCAAGTTCATCAAGATACGGGTGGAGAGGAACCGTGTCTGTGTCCCCCATAAGATCCCCGAGGGGACTAAAGTGCTGCCGAAAGTCTCTCATCCTCCAGAGCTCAAACACAAGACCAGAGCGCCGAGGTATGAGGATGATTATTATGTTACGAGACGCACCTCTCCTGTAGCCCCTAAGGCAAGGAATCTCCAGGCCTCATGTGAGATAAAGGCTACAGCTCGTTACAGAAAACGTTCCTCCAATTCTCAAGATCGAAGACCTCCATGGCGATAGGCACATCACTGGTGCCGGTAGGAACAGCACTCGGCCGACATGAACAGCACTCGGCCCGGCAGAAAGATGGGGATTAGGGCTAATGGCGATACCCCAAAAACAAAAACGACACTGAGCAGCCACCCCATGGGTGTGTTGGAAGAGCTGCTAATTATGTGTAAAACGCTTACGGCTACATCCATCTCATTGGGAACATGATAACTTGCAGAATTGACCCAGGACAACGGCAGGTACGGCAGCAAGTTATACATGATTTGTGCTGTTAGCGGGTTTATGGCATCCATTATATAATGTGATGCTTAGATCTTATAAGGATTATGTTAGGGCAGAACCAGTAGAGGGGGGATGAGATCTTTGCAGCATCTTCCTGACATCCTCAATTATTTATTTATTATTATTTATTGACATTGCGCCAGCAAATCCCATTGTGCTCTAAAATGACCATCCAATCAGGTCCTGTTGTTTTACAATCACAGCCTGTATCACGGCAACAGGAACAGGTTAACATTGGGGCGGATGGAGCTGCAGCTCCAGGCCTCCACTTAGAAACAGGCCCGTCACCATGACAGAATGATGATCATCAGTCAGGGACCAGCGGGTCACATGGTCGGCCATAATCATAACCATAGGTGTGCGCACATTGAGTGTTAGGGGTGCGCAGGCACCCCCAAATACTGTGCCCACCCTAATGGACAACTCCCTGCCGCTAGCAATACCAGCAATACCTTTTACCAAAGTCTTTTGCTTTTTAGACCTGTATTCCATTAAAATTAGTGCCCATCAATCAATTGTGTGTTTTGCATTGTTAATTGTACTAGACCGTTGTCATATCACTACATACCTGCATAATCCATATATTTTTTACTTTATATGCATGTACTGTTATACAGAGTAATAAGAATATTAAAACTGAAATAGGCCGGAGACTATGTTCTGGCTGAGAGACATTTTATATTTTAGCGAGTACCAATAGATGATGGTAAACATGCATGATTGGCAGTGCTAGACACACCCAATGGGCAATGCTGGACACGCCCAATAGGTGGCGCTAGACACACCCCTTTGACGGTACACCCCCTAATAAAATGGGCTGCGCACACCTATGGATGTCAGAAGGTTTCATGGCGGAGTAGCGGGCCAGCAGGACATTTCCATCAGTGCTAAGCACAGAGAAGGGGGAAACACGTGACAGAGGGGGCTACACATAGGGCGGTATTCAATGAGGCTGATTCGCCAGGTTTTTATGGCGATTTTGTGCTGTACGGCGAATTTATGACTAAAACGGTGAATCACCCTATTCAATGACCAGATGGCGAATACATTTCAAGGTTTTTTTTCGACATGATTCACCGAGTAGCAATCGCTATCTTTTTATGGTGAAGTGGAATGTGAACTTTTAAAATAAAGTGTATTGTTTTTTACAATTGGTGTAAAAAAATCAGGAATTTTATTCTGAGGAGGGGCATGCTATTTTTATTCATGTGCTGTAAGCACATGCATTTATATTTAATTAAAAATTTTTTTTTTTTTACACGGACCAGCCAGCAGGGGGCCGGAGCCGAGCCGCTCATTAGATATTCATATATTCACTTCACCCGATCATTACATATGCACGATCGGGTGTAGTGAATATACCCGGTCCCCTGCTGGCACCCCCGGGGGGGCAGCCTGTGCTGGCTGGCACCCGGGGAGCCCACCTCCCCCCCACAAACGTTCTGAGGCAGGCAGGGAGACTTCCATCTCCCTGCCTGCCACCGTCCTCAGGCTCCCTGCGGCGTCCGCCGCAGGAGCTCAAATTCGCCGGTCAGGGGCAGCGAGCCCCTGACTCGTTGAATACCGGAGCCGGCGAGGCTCCGGAACGCGGCGACCAGTGGCGAATGTGCAGCGAATCCTAAACAGGATTCGCTGCACGTCGTTAGTATTCACATTGAATACTGCCCATAGAGGGGATGACTTTGCCGTGGGAGTAGTTTGGCTTCGCACCCCACAAATCGGGACAGGTGACTCGCTGCGCTACTGCTGCGCTCGGCACCCTTTACCGTTCCCAGTTGAGATTCACATGGATGATAAAAAGTCGTCCCCCCCCCACCAATTAAGAAAATCATGAAAGCCTCATGTGGACCTTTTGACTTTCGACCTTGCCTATGTCGACCCTTTTTCAGTGTCGACCTAGATACGGTCGACCTACTGACAATAACACATTGAGCTGTCATATAGACCTCAACCGACATAAGAACATTCTCACACAGAAATGACGATCAGATAGGGTTTGAGGGAACAATATGGTTAAAAAAAGCGCCAGACGTGATGGGCCGAATAAGTACAACAAAGATGTCTGCCTGCCGGTCCTACGGAAACCACAGCGTGATTGGCTGGGGGTGGTCACAGAAAGACCTGGGCCCAGACACACTGTAATCCCCCCCCCCCCCTTCTTGGTGACAATGGCTGTTGCCCAGCTGATGTGGCTAGCAAGTTTTGTTGGGAATAGCCAAGAGCTGAACAACCTCAGGTTACCTCAGAATGTTATGGATCTTGCTGGGAAGAAAATACCAACAGAAAACATGCTGTTCACCAATCAATCTTATCAAGGACCTTTGCAACTGATGAAGGGGCAGTGGAGGATTCAAGGGGGAGGGGGACCAAGACCTTGGTGCACTCCTTGTCATTTTGTTCATGAAATGTCATTGCCCGCAGGTGTAATTATTACAATAATAGAATCGGATGGCATACACTAGGCTCAGTTTACTAAATCCGTCACCAAGTTTTCCAGAGTTTATAAACCATGTGACTGGAAGGTGAAAGGGGTGTGGTCTCATACAGAGAGGGTGTGGCTTTGCAGAACGCATCTATCAGATTCCGCTCCTTACTGACACATCCGCCTCTAAGTGGTAGAACACAATTAAAGGCAGAGGTTTCCAAAATCGGCCCTTGATGCCCCCTTACAGGTCCAGGTTTAAAGGAGATCCAGGCTTGAGCTCAGATGGTTAAATCAATTTGACTGAGGTACTAATTAAATCAGTATGGATATCCTGAAAACATGGACTGTTAGTTTGCCTGGAGGCCCAGATTTTGGAACCACTGGTTTAAGATACCGGAAGAACTAGAACTGGATTCCTTTGGAGACTGGTAGTATGACTGGCAGGACGGCGTTTGTTTCCTAAAGCCATCTTTGAGAGCAGCCTGTTTTTACATAAACATACGTTATATACAGCCCGCATCGCCCTTATGTCGGCACTAAGCAGTTATGCTGAGCATCGCCAACCGTCAGCACCTGTCAGGTGTGTGTCCAAAACAGAAACTCAGTCTGCAACGGCCAGAGCACAGGAAGAGTTGTACATGTACCTACATTCCTGCGGGGGCTGACATGACAGTGCAGGAAGATGGGATGCATCTCGCTGGGGCTCAGCGAGGCTCATCAGTAAAATAAACATGACTCTGTCAGAGGAGACAGCCAGACCTCTGGGAATGTAACTGTCACTTATTACTTTTGGGCCGCAAACGAACAACATCCCGTAACATAAGTCGTTACTGTTAACTAACATCTAGCCCATGGTTGCCTACCTGACCCTGTCCTTCAGGGAGAACACACTCTGTTCCTGGACTTCCCTGGTAATGTAGGATTGCCAGCACCTGTGGGGAGCTAGGTAATTAATAACAAAGGCGTTTCACCACAGGTGATGGCAATCCTACATTACCAGGGAAGTCCAGGAACAGAGCATTTTCTCCCTCATGGAGAGGGTCAGGTAGGCAAGTATGAGATACATTTGCACAAATATATGTAACTAATACATACTTGCCTACTTTTAAAAACTAGTTTCAGGGAGATTATAGTTGGTAGCAGAATTTTGAAAAGCAAACTATTGAGGGGGTGTGTCATGCTCCTCCCAAACGTCGTGTCTAGTTCCATATTTGGAGAGATTGTGAAAAGAGATTGTGAATGTGGCACCTAGAAGCATGGGTGTGTACTGCTACACCTGAGAGGAATCTTGTAAAATGACTTATATCCAAATGTAGATGAGCCCCAAAGCAGTTAGTAAGAGCTACTATACTTGGTAAAGTGCTGGAAAATGGTGCAGATGATTCAATGTAAATGTATCTAGCTTTCATTCCCTTTTCCCCCAAATATATAACAGTGTAATGTCGGCTAGGTGACATTAAGTAGATTGCTAGACTAATGCGGGAGAGAGTCAGATCGCTGCCATGTCAGGGAGTCTCCTGCACAATGCAGGAGGTAGGTAACTATGATGCAACAGTGTAATGTGGGCTAGGTGAAATGAGGGAGATTGCTAGACTAATGAGGGAGAGAGGGAGATTGCTGTTATTTCAGGGAGTCTCCTGCAGAATGCAGGAGGGTAGGTAACTATGATGTAACAGTGTAATGTGGGCTAGGTGACATGAGGGAGATTGCTAGACTAATGAGGGAGAGAGGGAGATTGCTGTTATTTCAGGGAGTCTCTTGCAGAATGCAGGAGAGTAGGCAACTATGAACTAATATCTCTGAATTCTATTATCATGTAGTGTTCTAGACTGGTTACTAATTCCATTCAGTGAGCTGGAGGGAAACAATGTGTATTTTTCTTACCCAGTATCACCCCTCCCTTTCAGGCACCTGCGTGGTATTACTAAACTACAGCAATTGAGTATCTGCCAGTATATATATATATATTTCCGCAGTATGATGCAATACGGTGACTTTGCACCATTGATATGTGGGAACTTGTATTTTGTTGCTCTATAATAAAATCCAGCGTTCAAATTGTAAATAATCACTTGACTTACCGGATGTATCGCACCGTAACCGATCGTACGTGTACTGGGCAGGTATACAGCTATTACATAGCGTCTCCACAGTCTATAATAATCACATAATACATAGACAATGGGTCTGGATTGTCAAGTAGCCATCGTTTTAAGCCCCGTACACACGGGGGGATTTATCGCTGAGCGATATATTGCTAGCGATGAGCGATATATCGCTCAGTGTCCCATTTGTATCAGCAACCAGAGATGGTCGCTGATGAAAAAGAAACTGCCTGAAGAGGCCGGCAGTGGAAATCAGCTGGTCGCAGGAGCATGTTCCTGTGACCAGCGATCACTACGGGGGAGAAAACGGGAATGCGCACCCGGCGATATATCGCCGGTGCACACTATCATCACGGGCAATATGGTCGCTCAGCGACCATATTGCCCGCGATATTTGCAAAAATCGCCCCCGTGTGTACGCACCTTTAGAGTTGCCCGCTAATCAGTTGCACCTGCATTGAGTGCGCAGACCTCACAGGTGAATCTATCAAACATTGGAGAGTGATAAACTAGAGAGGGATAAAGGGATCTATGTCATTAGCTGTAGAGAGGGATAAAGTGGATATAGATAAAGATGTCTATATAATAAGCCCCAATTACGATATGGGGATGTATAGAGTGAGGGCCTGGTTCACACCTGTTTAGCAAGGCTGCAGTTTTTTGCAGATGGACAAAACCATGCTGCACTGCAGGGGGGGGGGGGGCAGATGTTACATGTGCAGAGAGTTTCATTTGGGCGGGATATATTTTGTTTCTGTGCAGGGTAAATGCTGGATGCTTTATTTTCATACTGCAATTTAGATTTCAGTTTGAACACACCGCACCCAAATCTGACTCTCTCTGCACCTGTTACATCTGCCCCGCCTGCAGTGCAGCATGGTTTTTTCAATATTCAAAAAAATTGCAGCCTTGCTACCAGATCTGAACCCATCCCTGGATGTAAAGCAGATGCTAAGGGCAGTATTCAATGTAGAAAATTCTCTGTGCATGGCGAGAGATTTTTTCTCTCGCCATGCACTCGCCGTGTTCCGGAGCCTCCTGCTCCCACTATTCAACGTATTTAAGACTCGCCGCCACTCGCGGCGAGTCTTAACCCCTGCAGCGGACGAGCGTCCGCGGCAGGGAGCTGACAGGGAGCCGTGGGACGGTGGCATCCAGGGAGATTAAAGTCTCCCTGGATGCCCCAGAACATATGTGGAGGGTAGGGGGCCCCCCCGGGACCCAGGCAGCACAGGCTGCCCCCCCCCTATAGCCAGCGGGGGACCCAGTATTCACTGCACCCGAACGTGCATTCGGGTGCAGTGAATATATGAATATCTAATGAGCGGCTCGAGCGCTTCGGCCCCCTGCTGGCTGCACTGTGTAAAAAAAAAAAAAAAAAAAATTAAAAAATATATATTTTTTTTATTAAATATATATTCATGTGCTATAAGCACATGAATAAAAATAACATGCCCCTTCACAGAAAAAAAAACCTTATTTTTTTACACCAAAATTAAAAAAAAAAAACTTTTAGATTAAAAGTTCACATTCCAGCTCTCCATCAAAAGATGGAGAATTTCTACACGGAGAGAGACGGCGAAAATCACTTAGAAAGACGGCGAATATTTCACATTGAATAGGGTGGTTCACTTTTGGAGAGCAAAATGCTCCGTCCAGGGCGAAAAAAGCAAAAATTCTCCATAAAACACGGAGAATTTTTCTCATTGAATACTGCAAGTCTCAGATAAGAACAGAAAAGCAGATTATAAATGGAAAATTGTGTAATGTAAGCCACAGGTTTTCAACATGTTGTCTAAGATGAGACCAGATCCATATGGTAAGTCGCTTTCCGCCAACCTGTAAACGTGTGGGAACGGTCAGGTTACCATCAGTCATTTCGTCATGTTCCATCGCTAAAGAGTCAAAATAACAGGGAAATGATTTGATCATTGGAACACTGGATACAGATTCAATTAGATAAGATTGTAATCATATGTGTGTGGAGTAGAGAATCGTGGCCGCCGAGAGGGCGGGCAATAACACCCCCCCCCTTCCCCCCCATGTACCTTAAACATTTGGGGGTGTGGCCTAATTGTGGGAGGCGGCCAAAAAAACAATTATTTTTTTTACTGGGGCCCGGCATACCTCTTGGCCGTGTAGAGAATATAGGGGTTAATAAAACCCAATCAGATTCTACTTACCACCACCAGAACCACTGTCACCCTAGGCAACCATGGCTATGGGTCATTAGATCAATAGTTAAAAGGACGACCCCAAAAGGTCAACTTGCGCAATGTTAACATGAGAAAAAGGTTGACGTAAAGAGCAACACATAAAAAAAATCATGATGGTTTCTTTTAAATTTTGGAGTGCCAGTTTTAAACTTTTAGCACATGGACCCCCCTATTGTTGTACTGCGATCCCTTGCAAGGCTTGCTTCCCTTTCGTGCTTCAGGAACGGCTACTCATGTCGACAATATGCTGTCATGTTGACATAATGCATTTCGACCGATAGTGGTGCTAGGGTGGTGTCCCTATTATTGAAACTCCTCTTCTGTCTAATTGGGTCTCTCCCTGATGGCCAGATGTATCAAGCTTCAAAAAAGTGATAAAGTGGAGAGTGATAAGCAACCAGCCAATCAGCTGTGATTTTTCAAACCCAGCCTGTAACATGGCAGTTAGGAGCTAATTGGTTCTTGTTTCTCACTTTCTAAAGCTTGATACAGTACATCTCGCCCTAAATCTCAACCGGACATCATAAATGTGCTAAGTGGTGTAGGAGGAATTTGCTATTAAACCTTTGCTATGATTGAATGTCATTTTGTACCTTACTTCTATTTACAGTGCGCGGAACCATCTCACATTTACCTGAACATGACCCTGTGATTTTAGTGCGTCCGCCAGTATGTCACTCGGCAAGCGATTAGTCAGACTGCTAGTCAGCTGTGAGCCTCGTTTATCGTTTCATCACCCCTGAGGCGCTACACTAATTGATTTCTTTTTAAATGTCTTTGGTGGGAGAGTTCTGTATGTGACTGATAAATGATTCCACGTTTGGGAGTCATCCCTCAGAGAAGCTCCATGATCTGCGGTTTATTTTTAGAATCTTTTTATGGTGCAATCGCTCATTCGAACACCCAGTAACGCCAGGACACTTTCGGGGCTGCCAGTTTCTCCTGAGTCATTTACTAGGGAACTCCATCGGTTATGTGAAATAATGATGTCATCGACGCGTCATCACAGGCAGAACCGCCTATTATCTGAGATGCTGAGAACTTACAATAAAGAGACATGACCGTGCCCAGACAGAAAGGGGGGCTTGCGACACCACCACCCCCCCCCCCACGCTGTGCAAAATCGTACACTCCAACCGTGGTTCATGTGCAACGTAGAAAACACGTGGCATTTGCGTTGCAGACTTACTGAGCAAAAACCGCCTTTGACGACCGTTTTTTTATTGGCTGAAAGTTAATAAACCCAATTAAGTGGAACAAAAACATCACAGCAGAAACATGGAGGAGACCTGGGAAAAAATGAGGCCTCCACGCTGCGTTATTGTATTATATCTCTGCGTGGGTCTCTCACTATTATTCAGAAACATGTTCCACCCAACTAGCCATTCTGGAAGAGAAGGATCATTACGCATAATAGATCCTGGTCCCCCCCAGGACCCCCACTTTTACCCCCTGGCCACGAATCTGACGGGGGGGATCCCTGCCTTGTGCCCTCTCTCCCACCCTTCCTTCCCGGTGATGTCTCCTTACTAACTAGCGCCTTGAAACTCTATCCTCACGCCGTGTTCCTGGCCCACGTTTTGGCAGCTGTTATTTTCTATCAGCGTCCGACCCCGGCTGACTGGTTGCTGGTGCGCATTACAAACGCAGTAAAATACTGGAATAACATTTTACACTTGGCGGATTTTTTGCAACAAAATCTGAATTCTTAGAGGGGCAATAATGAGGGCGGCATAAAGCTATCGGAGTCCAGCTCTCGTATGTTTGGTTACGCCGTTGCTAAGCATTTTATAACATTTTGAGGGATAAATCTTTGAGACAATGGTAACTATCTAATCAGCGAAGCAGGAACGTTGGTCTGTTTTTCAGGGTTAAAAGGTTTACAAGGAAATGTTTGACGCAAAGCGGGTCAATGCAGGGTTAAAAGGTTTACAAGGAAATGTTTGACGCAAAGCGGGTCAATGCATGTTTTAGTGGTTTATTTAACTCTAATGTTAACCATAATCCTAAACATAATGCTCCCCCTAGCGCCTATCCGTACTGTCCCCTTCCGCAGCTTCATTCTCCACCAAGGCCCTCATTCTAGTTAGTTCGCTCCCCTGCGCGTTTGGCCAGGGGAGCAATTTTGAGAGACTACGCTTGCACATTTATGCGCATTGCAGCCTCTTTGTGAAAGCGGGCATGGCAAGCTGATTATTTGCCGGCCGCTGGCACACAGCGGTGCAAGTGGGGGGCGTGGGGCGGCGGGCCGTGGTTGCGCCATTAGAAACGTCCAGCATTTCATGAGCCGGTGACGCGGGCAGCTGGTGTCAGTGCCCCCCGCTTCCCATACAGTGAAGCGCCCGGTGATGTGTGTCCGGGCAGCTGACATCAGATGGCCCCCGCTTCCCATACAGGGACCCACATATCTAAGACAAAAGAGATGTGTCTTAGATCTGCAACGCTTGCAAAATCATTTAATGCTCAGGGACCATCGAATGATTTTGCCCCCACACGCAAGGCTGCGAATGGATTTTTTATGCTAAATATTCATTAGCATGCGTGCAGTGAAATCAGCGTGCATGCTTCTACCGTGCATGCTTCTACCGCTCTAGAAGACTTCCTGGAGGCCATCTTTGAACTGTTTTTGCTGCGGTCCCTAGTATTGACCCCGGAGGGGGGGGGGGGTTCCTTTATCGCCAGATCTCAAAGTGGAACTCACCTTGTTGATTTCACAAGGAGGAAACATAAAGAGGACAAGTATATTATAGAATGTACTAAATATGTCAACGGGTGTCAAAAATGATTCGCACTCCAGTTATATTAAAACTTTTGTTGGCTGCACTGTCGTGTCAACACTTTGCGTACTAGGTCGGAGTCACATCCCAGTCACTGATGTGCAACTATGCACATGTTAGGTTGCTTCATTTGTGACTGCAGTGCAAGAAAATATGGCCGCCCCACTTGTGGTTTGCACGAAAGAAGAGCAGCGTTTTCTGTTGTCTGAGGGTGTGTCTGGTGCGGAGATTTATCAAAGACTTTGTGCAGAGTATGGAGAAAGTGTTACGTAAAAGTGTGTATGAATGCATAGAGAAGGTCAAATAAGGCCACACAAGTGTCAGCCATGAAGAAGGAGCCGGGCGCCTGTCCACGTGTCCACTGTCCACGAGTGTTATATGGACAAATGACAACGGATTATGTTGCAATTCAACTAATCAAATTCTATCTATTATCTTCTAGAAAGTGCTAAATAAATAAGTAGATTCTGATTGGTTTCCATGGGAAACGCCCCAGCACCAATAGCACTCTCATCTTTGTAAATAAGCCCCTTATTGTCTCACTTTCTTAGCTTCTCCTTCTCCATAGCAGCCACTGTACAGATGACGGCAATCAAGATTTCCAACGCCAGCCAAAATATTTAAATGATTCAGTAGAAAAGGTCGCTCTGTAAATGACTCATCGATCACAATTTATGGTAGGGGGAAGAAAACTTTTATTGGAGATAAACATAAGCATTGGTGAAAAGTTCCCAGGGTCATAATTCTTAAGCAACGACAAACGAAATAAAAAAAAAATAATCGTAACGAGCCTGTATGTTTTACTCGTCCTTTCCAGAACAACTCTAGTCGAAAACTTCCAAACAGTTCATTCTGCCCCCACGTTTGCTGAGTCAGCCCCCCAGCTGCGTTGTGTGTCCACTGCAAACATCGCACCTCTCTCCTAAATTCTGGACATTCCAGGCCGCGGTCCCCGGTTGCTGCTTCTCACACTGGATCTTCGCTGCGTCAAGGTAGAAGCTGACTCCCCAGACTTCTCCGTGACGATTCCACATCCGTCTGGAGTGTGTGCTCAGCTCTGGGAAAACTATTCTATAAATGTGGCAGATATCTGCCGCGCCTACTAGGGCGAGAAGTCACGGGGGTTCGCAGGAGGAACGCCGACGAGCGAAGCCTTTCCTGTATCAAGCCCGTATGTTTCTAAGTTCGATGGGCATTCTTTTGTGTACCAGTTCCTCCCTATGGTTTGTTCAATATTCAGTCAATTACCCCAGGTGTACTAAGGGTAGATTTCCAGAGCAGGGAGGACCCACAATGAAACAAAGTAATAAATAGTGCGGTATTCAATTGTTTTTTCACCAGCTGGCTATCCCTGGGGGTGGTGAGATGAAATGCACGTTTGTATTGCAAAACCCGACCATTATAAGAACGATATGGGCAAAGAAATAGATCAATTGAATATCGCCCTATGATCTCTTGTCATTTTAGATGGGAGTTCGGTCGCAATATAGCAATTGAATACCACCCATTTGGGGTTATTCTAGTTCACTCGGAAAGGCACAATCACTCTCTTATGGACAAAACTTATGCACTGCAGGTGGGGCTGATGTAACATGTGCAGAGAGAGTTAGATTTGGGTGGGGTTTGTACTTCAAACTGATATCTATGTTGCAGTGTAAAAATAAAGCAGCCAGTATTTTCCCTGCGCAGAAACAATAAAACACCCAAATCTAACTCTCTCTGCACATGTTACATCAGCCCCACCTGCAGTGCACATGGTTTTGTCCATCAGAGAGTGATTGTGCCTTTGAATCCCATAAATTTGAAAAAGGTTAAAGAAGGTACAAATGAGTCCAAGTTGGTCAGAAATACTCTCAATGAAGTTTCAATACACAACGCCTTTTACTGTGAACACTTAATTCATCCGCAGGCAAAAACTTGGCAATTACAGTATGTCATTGGGCCAAACCATTGTTATCATTGCTCCATAACCAAAGTGGATGGTATATGTTTACTGAGAGTGGCCCCAAGTCTTAAAGGTCCAGTAGTTGGTCAGGAGTTGGTCAGGAGAGCCAAGAGTGGGTGTCACTACAAGGGGGATAACCACGGTCCCAAGACAATGCAACCACAGTGACCACATTTTGGACCTAAATTGGTGGATGTGGGCAGGGCAGCCGAGAGGTATGTCGGGCCCTGGTAAAAGTTTGGGGGCATGACCTAATTATGGGAGGCGTGGCCACCTCGCACAGTTAGAATGTTTGGGGGTGTGTGAGAAAAAGCATTCTAAAGTCGAGGGGAGAGTGTTATTGTCCCCCTCCCGCAGCAGCACACACCCACGGCTGTAAGTGTGCGCTGCTGCTGCCCAGGAGGGATGGAGGGGGAAGGGGGGGGGGTCGGACCAGGGCCCCTCCAGCAAGCCTGGGTAATTAGTACCTGCCCCCCCCCCCCCTCCTCGGCAGCCCTGGATGTGGGTACGGATACCCATGAGTGCCAACAGCTCCAACATTGCAAGGCTACAGTAGGCCACTAGCAGCTGGAGGCGATGTTCGCTGTACGAAACTTGGTATTGGGGACTTCTTAGATGACCTAAACTATTGCAAAACCCTAATGCAATGTGTGAGGATTTCTATTTATAGGACCAAGTTGCGTTTCCTAGAGAACCGGATCAACTTTGTCATTTCATCCTTGGTATTTACGAAGGTACATCAAAGGAAGTCCTCCATGGCACTCAGTTGTAAAGGCCAATATCAGGTACCGCTGACCAGTCAGACAGCTGCCAGGTGCCAAAGGTCAAATACCTGGAACCAGCCTTCGCTGCACAACAGAATACCTGGGCATCACCCAGACGGGTATCCTGTGTCTGGACACAGCTGTCACCCAGCCAAAGCTGACGGTTATAGTATCTGGAACCCTCTGTCTGAGGGAGATGTGTTTGCAAAACACACGTAGGAAAGGATTGGGTTCCGGTCCCCGGATGCACAATAATATTAATGCGCCATCAGTCTTTATAACGCTAACTGGAGTAGGGATGGCCATCGACCATCGATGTTTTGAAATCATCGATGGTTTATGGCCGATGTGGAATACTTTTGCCATCGATGGGGGAGAACCAGATGGTTTCCCTCCACTGATGGCACAGCCAAACCTATTTTTTTTTCAAAGGGCCGGGACACAGAGCATAGCCCCGCCCCTGTCACCTGTGAAGCCCCGCCCCCGTGTTTTAATTTGCCCACAGGCCAATCAGTCAACCAAAATCAATGACCATTGATAGGTAAAAATATCGCTGACACCATCAATGGCCAGTTGCTCTATTGCCATCGATGGCCATCCCTAAACTGGAGAAGTATCACAGAGCGCGGAGAAGTCTGAACAAGCTGCCCCCTATCAACCAATCAGCATCTACCTATAATGTTACAGAATGCACGTCATTAGTGCTACCTCTAAGCTGATTGGCTGCAATGTGCAAAGTGCTAAATTCTATATTTGCAACACCCTGCATGTAGGATGGTATCCTTAGAGGGAGATAAAGTAGCAGCCAATCAGCTGTGTTACAGTCTGTTTGAAATATGACAGTGAGGAGCTGGTTGGCTGATACATTATCTCTCTCACGTTACCGCTCTCCAAGGCTTTGCACATTTCCCCCAAGCAGTGATACTCTGATAGGGTGTGCCTGGCAGCATGGTGGGACTGTGGATAGCATGACAGGAGTGTGATTGGGAGACAGGGCTCCCTCTGTGTGGGGTTTGTATGTTCTCTTTCTCTGTGCTTGCATTGGATTCTTCTAGGTGCTCTAGTTACCATGGCACGCTGCAAGAAAACACACTGGCGGGTTCATTGGCTCTGAGTACAATAAATAAATAATAAACAACAAGCCTAGGGTGCGCCCACTTGTATTGTCATTTACATTGGAAATGTACTGATAGAAATGGCATAAATTAGAAAAGTTTGCGCCTGCCTGAAGACAGGGCGGGTGGCTGGTGTCATGTGACATCAGCCACCCGCCCCCGGCGCAGACTGAAAACATCGTCCCCCCCGCGTGCGAACGATTAATTCAGAATGGCCCCCTAGATGTTCAACTGTACACATCCATTCAAACAGTGAGTACTGGCGGGATTTCACTATAGCGGGCGGTGGCATAACCGAACGCTGGCCGATGCGAATTCGCGGCCGTGCGATCAGCGCTGAATCAGGCCCATTGGGTAGGCAATATCAAAATCAGGGATGGGGAACCTTCAGCCCTCCAGCTGTTGTTGAACTACACATCCCAGCATGCCCTGCAACAGTTTTAATATGACCAAATAGCAGGGCATGCTGGGATGTGCAGTTCAACAACAGCTGGAGGGCCGAAGTTTCCCCATCCCTGATCTAAATCAACAATGTCTAAGTCAACACGAAAAGATTGTCATGCACAAGGTCGACACTGGGAAAAGGTGGACACGGAAAAAGTTGACAAGTTTTTTTGGTGTCAGTGTCAACACTTCATCACATCGACCCCCGAAACTGCCAAAAAATACTCCTGTTAAAATTTGTATGCGTCGACCATTTCCTTTCATCAATGTAGACCTTGTGCCTGTCTACCGTTTTTCAATGTCGACCTTAATGCGTGTCAACCTATTGACCGTGGACGTAGACATATCACCGGGATCCCGAGTAACCTATTTCTGCTCCAGTTACTGTGTATGTACTAGGATGTCTGTTAGCTTTTCCCCACTTTCACGATTTCCTGCTACAAATACCAGTATACGTCTCCTATGAAAGGGAGAGTGTTCTGTAATGTACTCGGTGAGGCCGGGATATGTGAATCCGCTCCAGACGGGAACCCGAATCCCAATGGAAGTCGTTCCGCTCGTCCTCGATTTCTTCCAAGCAATTGTGGCATGTCGGCGCTAATTTCTACAGCGTCATACACACCAAACTTATAATAAATACTGCAGGCTCAGCGGGACTATAAAACCCAAGTGTCTGTCACAACATCTGTCCCTGGTCCTCATCCTGCTTTGGAATGTGATACAGACCGGGATACATAGAACAATGACGGTATGGCTGTATACTAGTTACATGTACATCCTATGACATAATCACTACTACCTTATGTTCTATTAAGAGGGGCACATTTACAAAAAAATCGTTGCCAAACACAATTCAGCTTTGCAAAAGCAAACAATGCAGAAGTTGCTTTGCGCATGTTGCCATATATCTGTGAAAATCACATCTTGTGTGACTGGCCTGGATTATTAATAGTTTATATCTGGCTGACTGCTATTGGTTATTTCCCATTCATGCCTGTGTTGATAAGGACACTCTGGAGTTAATTAACTAAGATGGGAGTTCTATTGAAGATGGACACTCCATCAATTTATCATTTACAGACAACAGGACATTTTATATATATACATATATTTTTTTTTTTTATTAAAACTTTACATATAAATGCTTGTAATACTGTCAGACATAAAGAAATTGTATATATTGTAAAAATCTGTCACAAAAGCCTTAGACGGGGACTATACACTTTTTTACAATCCCAGCTAGCTAAACAAAGCCCTTCTCCCTCCGTACCCCATGCGCCCCTCCTGTCGGAGTACCTTCTTCCAAGTATCAAACAGGCAGGAACCCCACTTATAGGGCGCATGGGGGGAAAGGGGGGTACAAGTTATGCCAACTAGCAAACCCTTTTAAATACATACAATATTTTGTTTTAACCCTACAATGGGGTCACAATTTAAAGGTCAATAATCAACGTATTACAAAAATACCATTTACATCGAAAAAAAAAAAGACACTAACATTAGACAAAAGATTACACCTCTATCGGGAAGCAAATATTGCTTATTGACGTGTCACAGAAATCTAGTTAGGACATATCTCCATGTCAACAGTACAAGGACCCCTCCCTACCCTTTCCTGTCCTAGCTATATAGATGTTGCATCCTGAACAGTTCCATATTACACTATGTTTCCGTTTTACAGCCGGCTCTAGTACTTCAGCGTATATCAAGGCTTTTTTGCATCCCCAAGTGCTAGAGGACCACCAAAGAAGTGGTGGGATCGTCATTAAAGTGCACCACTTAGTGGTGGTGGCAGCCATCTTGTGGGAGTGGCCTCACTGCCGGCCGTGGTTGTTAGGAAATGGCTTGGCCACATTTACATTGACGTCACCGGTTCCTACAAAACTGATGAACCAGGGGAAAAAATTATTATTATAGAACTAAAATATATAAAAAAAAAAAAAACAAGTTCCGAAATGACGTTATGATCAGAATCAGTATAGATTTTTAAGGTGTCGCGTTTCATGCCAAAACATCAGGATTGGCCTTCGATAATGTAAAAGTAATAAAAAATATATAAAACGTAACTATGGTGGACTACGTGACACTGCTGCAAACTGACTGTGTCATTTTTAAAAAAAATGTTTGTTTTTCATTTTTGTAACCTCTTCACTGATAGATCCCTGCAACCAATTGGTCTTTGGCTCTTTCCTGGCTGAGACACTGCGGTCAGCTTGAAGTGACCTGAGACTGTGGGCCACAAAAGGGGTAAGCAACAGATTGAGCTGTTTTACAGGCAGTGGATCATTTAAAGTGCCCTTGCGTTAGCTACAAAGTGTAGCCTACTGTACTTCACTTATTCACTGCCTCTCTAACAGGACCCCAACTGCACCCCTCTCCTCTCCACACCCCCCTCCACCCCCCCCCCAACACAAAAACTGATCATCACCGATTATACTGACCAAGCGTTCGTGAGTCTGATCTCTTCCACAGACCGCGGGTTAGACTACAACAATAATACCATCGATCCCTTTTAAAAACACGAAGAAAGAAAAAAAAAGACCCGTTTCTGGGGCACGCATACTGTAGCTCCTGAAGTTCTCAAGAACTGCACGCTGTCTCATCTCACGTCTAACACCAAGTCACATTAATCATACCACTGGATATTATCCCAGGATTACTCACGTTACTGGATAATGTTTGTCTAAGCTAGTTAATTGGATATTGCTCCGGCCCTAATCCACTCCTGGTGGCGTCAAGTAGACATTTATTTATAGTGGGCGCACTGTAAAATGAGTTACAGATCTCTGGAATGACTTCCAACAAAAACATAACCCAATCGGTCCACATGTGTGAAGGTTTGGGGGTCACACGATGTCTAAACTCAAGAAGGCAAAGGAGCCTCCGGTTATATTGTGTTAGATAAAGACCAGATCGACCCACGGATCAGGTTAGCCTTGCTCTCCAAGGTGGTGGGTTCCAAGTCATCGTGACCTAAATTTGACTACAGTAGAAGATCATGGTCCCCTATCTCCCTAGTGTACACTATAATCGCCCAATTCTTTTCCATGTGCTTCAATGGAACTTTAGTCATGGGTTATATACATCTTACAGTGTGTAGCGTCCTCTGCTTCAAATGTGCCGAGGAAACAGACGCACATACCTTGTCAACTCTATTCCTGCCGCGGTAGGACACCTACAGTCCACGTAATACTGTCCCACTGTTGTCTACACAGTCATTCTGTACAGATACCCTGATTTATTCCCGTACCGGGAGTAACATGCATCAACACCAGACCTATGATGTCCTGTACTAAATAGCCGCTAACAGAATGCATCCGTCACCCTCTCTACCATTTCTAAGCCCGTGGCGTGTGCCACGCTCTCTTCCATGTTGATGAGATTAAACAAGGGTCAATGGTAACTCTTGGGTCTTCGGACCAGGTGTTGGTTGTTGTGCCCTGTCCCTGCATCGTCACCGAATTGCCGGCGGTCGGGGCACTGTAGGTTGGAAATGGTTCAAAGGTTGGGGAGCCACGGCTAGTGGCCACCGCCCCATAAGTCTGGAGAAAACAAAAAACAGGTCCCGGCTGCTCAGTCTGTGAACTTGTGGATGTCGTTGTGCAACCGGTAATGCGGGTAAGACAGCTCGCTGTGGTATGGGCAGTTTTGGTGGCACCGGCACTTCTCCACCCACATCATGCTTTTCTGGAACGTGTCCCCGTCTTCGCAGCGGAAGCGGACGCGCATGGTGCGGGTCTTGGACGGGGTGCAGCACCTCCCATCGGTGCAGGAGCCGCAGTAGTGTGGCTTGTAGCGGCGCACACTGCTGCAGCCGGCATAGGTGAAGTGAACGGCCTGCTTGGCTTTCTTCGTCCTGGTGCATTTCTTCCCGCTCTGGCCAAGAGACAGATTAAACGTGGTTAGACAACGGAAGTGAGCAGTGGCAGATACAGGGGTAGGGGCTGCAGTACAGTTCATGATTCAAATAGGGGAGCTTCACCAACTGCCATCCCAATCGCTTGCAAACATCAATGTCTTTGACTCACTGACTGTTGGTACGGCTTCCCTATTTGAATTTTGGACTGTGCTAAAGCCCCCACCCCTGGATCCGCCACTGGAAGTGAGAATTACACATACTGAGTGGATCATATAGGCAACTGAACCTTGCTCATTTTAACACCCCGCACTAATAGCTATGCCTGCTGGGATCCTCCATTGAATACATAAACTCAGGCTATCTTCTTTTTTACTTGTAGCACATGGACCCCAATTTGTACACCGCCTGTTCACGGCATAAGTCCATAAAATATGAAAAAGTAATTAAAAAAAAATAAAAATAAATGAAAAACTCATATCAACCATATGCTGTGTCATGTTGACTTTTTTGACCACACAATGCACTTCGGCCAATAGTATCAGCCTGATGTTCTTACCTTGGGTTTTGCTGGGAAAGGGTCCTTGCAGGGCCGGATTTGGCACAGACGATTCTCTTTCATCAGTTTGCACTGAGAGTTATCATTGGTTATCCTGGAAGATAGGCCCATGCCACAAGATTTGGAGCACTGAGACCATTCTGTGGTTTGGATGGCGCAGCTGGAACGCTCGGGCTGGGGATGGGGACCCAAAGCTGAAAACAAATGAAAGCAACAATCAATAAAATAATTACCAATGAAAATGAAAAAATGGGGTCAAAAACGGGCAACAGTGGCAAAATTCACCCAAACCACTTCCTGAGCTGCCTAAGCTAAGATGTCGTCCTCCCAACCAGGCCCAACATGGGTGTACCTACTGAGTTGACCCTAATCTATCTATAGGAGACACAGTGGACCTCTACTTCACCCAAGGATCTTGGGATCCAGGTGGCATCTCGTGTACTAGAATTGGTGTATACCAAAACACAGCAAGGGATGGGCGAGGTACGTTCCTAGCTCTAAACTTACCCGTCTCTACCTTGAATCCATTTCGGACCAATGTAATAAGCTCGTTACTGGACACTGGTTCAACGTCCTCCTGATCTACAATCTCTTCAGATGACTTCAACGAGTCATCCACGTCTCCGGCGGTGGTGTCTCCCGAGTCCTCCGGGATGTGGTTACTGCCGCACAACCATTCCTCGCAGCACTGTCCGGGGACCTTGGCCAGTCGGGGATTGATGCAGTCCACACTGGGCAGTGCCAGTTCCTGGGGGCACAGGGGCATGCAGCCCACCACGCCGTCCATGCAGGTACACTGGTGCTTGCAGTTGGGCTGAAAGTTCTCTCCGTTCTGGTAGATCTGCCCGAAGAATTCACAGGGACGCCCTTCAAACTTTGCTGGGAAAAGAACAAAGTCACGGATTAACGGGAAACTCAAATGGTTTACACAGTCCTTTTGTGAGAAGAAAACTCTATTAGCCCTTCTGGAGACCGGAGTGTTACCCTAAATATGCCCAGGCCACCGCCTACAGGTAATGATCCCTACCTGCAATATAAAATCTTGGTCTGGTATGTGGACATAAATTGGCACATGGTTTTCAACCTGTGTGATTTAGAGTTTGTGCTTTTAGTTAAAGCCGGATAAGGGGTCGTGGAGGTCTTCTGTCCTGCAGCCTGAGAGCAGACTAATTGTTTTATGCGCTGTACAATAAAACTAATGTTTTTGTCATGCCTTTTTTCCACTTATTCTATGCTTCACAGCTATTTATATATCATTAGGCGATCCAAAATGACTGTGCCAACTGTAGAGGGCGCTGTGGAGCTTAATCACCTCACCGAGCAGATTAAGGGCCAAATGATGCTAATTACATAAACACACGGATAACAAAAATGCCGAACGGATGCAGACCAACTAAATCAATGTAATCCAGGCATGTCCAAACTATGGCCCTCCAGCTGTTGTGAAACTACACATCCCAGCATGCCTTGCCAAAGTTTAGTATTCCCTAATAGCAAAACTATGGCAAGGCATGATGGGGCTTGTAGTTTCACCACAGCTGGAGGGCCATAGTTTGGACATGCCTGATGTAATCAGTAAAAGTCGCTGGAGGGTGCATTCAATTTATCTGACGGCAGAGTCCCCCTTTAAGACTTTCCAGCAATGTTTTCCTTTCCGCGGAGACGGTCAAAGTCCCCGAACTGCTTGGAAGTCATTTTTATGACGACTGATCCCTGTAACATGATCCGTCATTGCTTGCACTAATAACCACAACACGCTTGTTCTAATCAATACCTGCTAATATGTGACATTAAACGGCCTTAGATTGCCAGTAATTCGCAATAATAAAATTCCCGGGAGATTAGGCCATTTTAGAACTTTTCCAGGGTGGTTTTATCTGCAGACGGATGGCTGTTCCGACGCCTTGCCAGGTGCGCGGTGTTGACTGGAATTCTATCTCCTCTTTAACAACATGCCAACACCGCAGCCAGATGCCAGCCGGTGCCCAGCGGCAATCCAGCTCATCTTTCACTAATAAGTTGTGATAGTTTAAGGAAAGGTGCAGATTCTAAATGCAATTACACCCTCATGCGGGTCACTGACTGAAATAATAAACCCGGATTATTTCACTTCATCTCTCCTGTACATAAAATGTTATTGCCACTTTTCTCAGGTAATAAACGTTACGGGAAGTGCGAATGACATCAATTCTGAGGTAATTCGTAAAGATGGAGCCTGGAAACAGACCGACAGGGCAATAATAATGGGGCAGATGGAAGTGGAGGCAAGCTGCGCGGTAACGGAGGGCCAGGTATTGGGGATCAGGGACAGCAGGTGTAAGGGTCTGTGGGTATCGGAGATAAGGGACAGCGGGTATCGGGATAAGGGACAGCGGATCTCGGGCATCAGGGACATCGGGGATCAGGGACAAACGGGTATCAGGGATCAGGGGCAGCGGGTATCGGGGATCAGGGGCAGCCGGTATCGGATATGAGGGGCAGCCGGTATCAGGGATCAGGGGCAGCCGTTATTGGGGATCAGGGACAGCGGGTATCGGGGATCAGGTGCAGCGGGTATCGGGGATCAGGGGCAGCCGGTATCGGGGATCAGGGACAGCGGGTATAAGGGGTAGCGAGTGTCGGGGATCAGGGGCAGCGGGAATCGGGGATCAGGAGCAGCGGGTATTGGGGATCAGGGACAGAGGGTATCGGGGATCAGGGGCAGCCGATATCGGGAATCAGGGACAGCGGGTATAAGGGGCAGCGAGTGTCGGGGATCAGAGGTATCAAGGATCAGGGACAGCGGGTATCAGGGGCACTGGATTAGGGTTTTAAAGGATAGTTTATTCCGGGCTAATCCAATACTACATGGGCAGTGACCCTGTTTCGGGGGGAGTGCATAGAGCGGGTGCGGCCGGTACCTCTGCAGATCCCCATGCTGGGTGAATGGTCCACTCCGAAGTCGCAGTGCAGTCCCTTGATGTGATCACAGGGGTGTCTTAGGTCGCAGTCCTGGTTGTACTGCCGGGCACACACCTTGCAGCACCCGCAGGTGTCGGTCACTAGGCTGATGCCAGGGGCACAGGTCGGGGTCTCTTTCGGGCACACACAGGATGTCGGGCACGATGATTCCCCCTGTTCCGAAAACAAAAAAATATGAATAACTTGGATGTAAACAAAAAGTTACGCAACAACTTTATCGATCGTCCCCGCACACAGCCAATGACACAGCTCAAACATTCTGTTCCCAGCCGCCTGTGCTGTAATATAACCGCTGAGCTGACACGTGTGAGATTAAATAACGCTTCCCAGAAATCATTAAGAGAACGCCTAATAAAATAATTAACACAGTTAATAGAGGATGGCAAACTCTTTGCTTGTGTCGACAAAAGGCCAACACAAGCAAAGGGTCTAGGACCGGTGTAAGAGGCAGGAGCCAACGTGCCTGGATCCGATCGATGGCTAGTACCCCAAACTGCTAATTAGCCGTTAGAATGCCAAATCTGTAACCCATCCTGTGTTTATCTTCGATTACAGCCAATTCCTGGAGGGGCAGCAGCCAGGGGTTGGCATAAACAAAAACCCACATCGTCACCCGCTGACTCACGCACCAGCTCCACCTCAGACCTGGCGCAGCGCCCACATTTTGGACAGGGCAAGAACTGTGACTCTGGAACTAACAGAGCCCCATTCTGCTCCTTATGTTGTGATAACCGGTACACTCAAATAGAACAGGGAAAAAAAATGGGGGGGGGGGGGGGGGGTGTATTTTCTTCCTCCGCTCAGTTCTCTGCTCACTATAAATAGCATCTAGTGGCTTCCAGCAAATGTCAGCATTCAACAGGCACCGAAAAGGTAAAATTAGAATCGATCTGCATTTTCCATCTTCGGTTCATGAGGAAAGAGTGTAGAGGGGAACAAACTTGGGTTAGCCCAAAAATTTGTGGCAAGACCTTTGACCTCCTGGCGCAAGCATCACATTCTTATCCTCAGACATCTTATATAATAAATGGCTGCTCCTAGCCTCTATGGGGGGGGGGGGGGGATTCGGGCATTCTGCATAGCGGCGGACACTTTGGTGGTTATTCTGGTCCACTCGCAAAGAAAAATTCCTTCTCAAATGGACAAAACCATGTGCACTGCAGGTGGGGCAGATGTAACTTGTGCAGAGAGATTTAGATTTGGGTGAGTTATTTTGTTTCTGTGCAGGGAAAATACTGACTGCTTTATTTTTACACTGCGATATAGATCTCACTTTGAAGTAAAACCCCAGCCAAATCTAACTCTCTCTGCACAAGTTACATCTGCCCCACCTGCAGTGCACATGGTTTTGTCTATTTGAGAAGCAATTTGCCTTTGCGAGTGAACCAGAATAAGGGCCTATATGGCGTTGGGTTTGCCCGTAGCATTGCTGATTAGAGACTTATCCATGTTCTGTAGTATTTTGTTCTCACTGCTTCTGTACTATATACAGCGCCGCCGACCCCTTGTGGCGCCGTATAAATAATAATGCTTTAGCACTGCAAGGATATGCGAGTAAACATCTGGCCTAATTCTGACCCGTTAGCAAGGCTGAAATTTTTGCAAATGGACAACACCATGCTGCACTGCAGGTGGGGCAGATGTAACAGGTGCAGAGAGAGTTAGATTTGGGTGGGGTGTGATCAAACTGAAATCTAAATGGCAGTGTGAGAATAAAGCAGCCAGTATTGACTCTGCACAGAAACAATATAACTCCCCCCAAATGTAACTCTCTCTGCACATGTTACATCTGCCCTACCTGCCGCGCAGCATGCTTTTGTCCATCTGCAAAAATTGCAGCCTTGCTACCAGGCCCTCAGTGAATCTTGGAATTAGGCCGCGTAATAAGTAAAATCTGTATACAGCTACTTGTGAATGATCCCGGGCACAATGCTTTTCCGTATGAATAGCAGACAGTAGGCGCAGGTATCGGAGGAGAGAGGGAGGATATGCAGAATCTGATAAGGTTAATGCTATAACCAGTTGCAGCTCTGAACTCCCGCAGTGCACAGCGCAGGGTATGATACCGGCACGCAGGCTATGGGAAGTTTGGACGACAGCCAGGCATTGCTGGAGTACAGAAGGTCACTGGTGTCACATTTGGAGAACTATAGACACGGTTTGCAAACGTCACCCTTTGATATATCGATCAAATATTTTGGCAAAGTCTTTTGAAATGAAAGTCTACTAGTGTGTATGGGCCTTTAGGGTGCTTATACAATGTTTAATCGCATTGCATCGCATGCCATTGTACAGTATCGCGCGATATCGCATCACATCGCATACCATCGCATGCCTTATGGTATGCGATGCGATGGGCGCCGACAAAATACACAAATACCCTAGATTCTTATTTATCCAAACACAGCGGCAGTGAGGCAC
Source organism: Crinia signifera (assembly GCF_055691185.1). Lineage (NCBI taxonomy): Eukaryota > Metazoa > Chordata > Amphibia > Anura > Myobatrachidae > Crinia > Crinia signifera. The sequence goes on from NC_139225.1 coordinate 19,042,269, forward strand.
CCCCAGTGGCACCGCTCTCGGGTTAGGGTGCCTTCATTGAACCCTATGGCAAAGGATTCCGGCAGCGTGGTTAATTCCATAGCTGTAGTCAAGGGAACGGTGGGTGTGCCAGTAGCTCGCTGTCTGATTGGACCGGCGTTTTCCATTCAGGCGTCAGATTAATTGCACGCCATCAGCCAAACTGTGAACTAATACCCCAGACTTGGCTGGAACGCGAGGAGCGCTTTGCCAGTGATGGTCAGGAAGGGGGGGGGGGGGGGCTGGCTGTCCAAATCACTAATAAAACCGAACGCCAAAAGTGTGTCCACTCCCCTTTTGAACCGAAATTTGCTGTCGCCCTTCTTACTATGGAATCCCAACAACTTTACGGAGCACGTGGTACAATATGCAATAAGGGGCACACTCAGGGAACGGTATTGTTGAGCGCAAGGGGAAATCGGGATTTTGGCCCCTGAACCCAGATCCTGGCATGTGGCAGATACGGTCAATGTTCCGGCGGCGTACCAGTCGTTCAGTTCCCCAATGTACAACTTGTTCGCTTGTAATCCCTGTGGTTACATTCTATAGAGCGGAACAGCAGAGCAGTAACGGAAAGGGTTAAACAGCTGGCCAACATGCTGCCGCCGCCGCCAGCCCCAGAGGTGGCACCGCGGATGTAAACATGGCACAATGAGGTCCTTCATGGCACGCACCACAACAGCTAGACTTTGCAATGGAAAAAATACATCAGGCATAAAAACTCTCCCCCCCCCCACACTTCCCCGCGCACCCCCCCATCTACCGCCCCTTCTAGTCGCTCAATGCGGGAATGTGGGGGTCTGGAAATAGGATGTTTTCCTTCTGAACATCATGTAGAGAAGGATATAAAATAAAAGGGAAGTCAGGAGCAGAGCCCTTGAAATGTGATACCCGCATGCAAAGGAGACGGGTCGTATAAACACACAGCGGCTGGGAGTGTGAGAGCGGCACTCACTGTTTACAAACTTCCAGCGATGCTTAAAGGCACCGCGCAGCTCGCCGCGTGCCCCAGAAATGCCCAGCCATGGGGCAGCGCCGGACTACATGGGCGGAGTGCTTCTTATCTGCCGTCAAATTCTCTGTTTCTACTACCGCACCGTCTCTGGGCACTCATCGGGGCTGGCACTAACTGTGGTCACTACAAATGAAGCAGTTCACAGCGGGCACAGCGCCAGCTTGCAAAGGAGCGCACCCAGCCTGCCTGAACGTAGCGCCGCTGAGCAGACATAGCCCACAGAGAGACAGGCTGTATTTTATGCTGCGTTCCAGGATCCTTAGCTCCTGTGGAACCACAAGTCCCAGCAGTTCTAAAACAGCCATTGTGAGACAAAAAAAGTCTCTGGTTTCCTGTGTCGGTCAGGAAAATCACTATACTACTGTATGTCACACTGCGCGGACCCCACACTGTGTCCACAGACCACACTTAGGAACGGCCAGCTTAATGCCTGATAGATTATTATAGACTTATATTCACATTATTATTCTGACTGATTCTATCCCTAGATCTACCATACAGCAGAATAATAATATAATAATAATAATAATAATAATGATAATATTACTAATAAATATTATAATGATAAAAATACAATAATAATAAAAATCATAAACTAATAAGAAATATAACAATTAAATATGAATATAATAGCAATAATATGTATAATATGAATAATAATATATATAATAACAATAATAATGTAATAATCCCAACAATAAGGAAAATACTACTACTACTAAAAAAAACCAGAATACAGGAATTTCCCTCTGGCACAGAAGATGGTTAATGGGCACATTGGCGGGCACCCCAGCCCCGAATCCACCAGACGGGCGAATAAGGAGTCTTTGAAGGCAGCGTCACAACAAAGTCATCGGATATAACGGGACTGTAGAGGAAATCTCTGATGGACTGTAACAGAATGAGGCGATTGTCTTACCAGACACGTGGGTGGGTGGCATTCGCATGGGAAGAACGTATAAGTGCCCTGCAGGAGTTACACTATCCCTAGGGAAGGGTGAGCCTCCTGCCCACGCTGCCATGGGTGCATGCTAGATTGCAAGCTCTGCAGACTAGTGCAGTTGCAATGCAACAGCAGCAGCACAGTGACATTACTACTACTACTATTACTACTATTACTACTACTACTAATAATAATAATAATAATAATAATGAAGAGTGTCATGCCCCCCGCAGCCCCTGGCAATGTCACCCTGCTGCCCCTGCAGGGAAAGGGGTAGGGCAGAACACAAATAGAGACAGCTCACCGTCCTCATGGAGTAGCCACTAGCCAGCAGTGCAGCGAGAAGCAGGGGTCCCAGGAACATGTCACCGTCCACAGTCAGGGGATGTCTATGGGAGAATGCACCCAGGGTATATGGGGGGCACAGGACCAGGGATCCTCAGTCACACTTTGGGGTGGGGGTCTGGGGGGGTTGTTGAGCTGGTGCCACAGGTCACCTGCGAGTCTCAGCTGTTCATTGAGAAAGTCTGCCAGCTGCCCGGCTACTTATAGCGCCCGCTCCGGGCACCGCCCAGCAGCAGCCGCCCACCACCCATTCCTGGCACCAGCAGTAGCAGCAGCAGCAGCGCCTGGCAGCAGCGAGTCTCAGCGCTGACCCCTACAGGCCGCCCGGAGAAATGCAGGTGCCAAAATAATATATCCATTTGAATACATTCTCAATGATTAGAAATGTTGAGAAAAAAATAGTTTTAGATAATTGATGGTCAAATTAATGATTTATTTTTAATTATTATCAATATTTAACCATTAATCTACCAAGAACACTCACTTGTGGGTAAAACGCCGCCTTTTGATGGGCACACAATAACATGAACGTGTGCCAACGCCTCTGCACTACCCAACCGGTGTGTGGCCACACCCCCTGCGATGAAACTAACACATGTCCATGCCCCTGCACTGCCTCCCGTGAGGCCACATCCACTGTTTCACCAACCTGGCTGCCCATTCCCGCATGGGGCAGCTGTAAAGTTGGTATGTCCCGGATCCCATTTGTTAAAAATGTTTAGACTTTTTTTTACCTACTTGCCTACTTGCTTGTTGCCATGGGTTTTATGCTTGTTGCCAGAGGTTACATGCTCAGGCGCGCAAATGTTTCCAGAATCTAGCATTTCTGGGTAACGCTATACATGCTGCACTTTCCTAACAGACACTCGAGGTCCAGTAGGACTTCTAGAATCAGTGTCCTCCAAAATGGCGGCCATTTTTAATGGGCCATTTTCAGCAGATTTCATGCAGACCCCAAGGATTCTACAGAGACCCTGTCATGGCATTGTTAGGGAACCACTGGGACATCCATGAAGAGATAATGGGGGAAATTTAATAGGATGAGAGATTCTGAAAGTGAGAGATTTGATAAGAAATGTCCAGTTTATTTAAAGCGGCAATCATTTATACTTCAACGTCAAACTGCTTTTGCAGTGTAAATGATTGCCGCTTTAAAAAAAAAAAAAAACTGGACATTTCTTACCACATCTCTCACTTTCTGAATCTCTCATCCTATTAAATTTCACCCAAATGGCTGATAAGCAAATGTAATTATTCCTAATTGTTGCCAGTTATGGGCAGTTGTTAATGCTGGCGATCCTCCACAGAACACGGCAGAGAGGATTTGGAAGCTGATAAAACGATTATAGACGCACTTTGCTGTAAGGTCAGTCAGAGAATATTTCTTTAATTACGCCACGGGCTCGGTTTACCTCAGACAAGTGTACAATGTGGAGGTTGCACAGGGGCAGTGGCAAATTCTATTCTTTAATGTAAATATACATGGATTTGCCATTACTCACTGGCTGTCTGCTTCCATTGGCGGGAAGACGTGAGACAAGAACACTGACTTGTGCATTAGTCTCCAGTGTAGTGAATGATATAACAGCGGGCTGAGTACAGATTACAGATGAGACAAAATCTCAGGACCGGCCGGGTATTATATTGTATAAATTGTAGAAGCACCCTAATGGGTGTTTTCAATGTTAAATGGCCCCCCATACAATTTTTAATTGTATAAGCACCCTAATGGTTGCTTACAATGTTAAATGCACCCCCACGCCACCCCCACTATCAACGCCAACCCGAAGTGTGGCCAGCGCAGCGAGCCTGCGAGGGGCTGCGGTACGCTTCCTCTGACCTTTTCATACCCCCAGTATCCATGTCGGCGTGGAGTTGATTTTATATAGTGTGGCGAGCGCCCGCGTTTTACTTTACATGTATTCCGCGTCCCCTCGCGGGGCACGCTGCGCTCGCCACGCTTCGGGCTCAGTGGCTCACTGCGCTTGCCACACTATATAAAAACAACTCCACGCCGACGTGGATGGTGGGGGTATGAAAAGGTCGGAGGACGCGTAACGCCGCCCCTCGCGGGCTCACTGCGCACGCCACTCTTCGGATTGGCGTTGAAAGTGGGGGTGGCGTGGGGGTGCTTTTAACATTGTAAGCACCCATTACAGTGCTTATACAATTAATAATCTTATAGGGGGGCCATTTAACATTGAAAGCACTGATTAGGGTGCTTATACAATTTAAAATCGCATCCCATCGTATTGTATGCCATTGTATGTCATATACAATCAGGGGCGGATCCAGGATAAAATGACAGGGGGGGGCACCATGATAAAAAAGAGTTTGGGTGGGGGAGGGGCGGTGTTAGTGGTGCAAGTGTACATGCTAAGAGAGCGGCAGGAGAGGGTGGGAATGGAATTAAAAATAGGCCCTGGCATTTAAAGTACGCAGGCCCACCATGGCGACAAAAGTGAAGGATGTAGTTGTGCTCCAGAAAAGGGTGTGTGGCCACTCAACAGGGGGCGTGTCAACACCATATACAACTTCTACACATTATGCAACAAAATACTAGACCCCATTATACTTGCCCCTTACACATGATGCCAAATGGAATGAGCCAAAATTGACATAATGCCACATGGATTGAGCCAAAATTCAAATAATGCCACATGGATTGTGTCAAAATTCACATAATGCCACATGGATTGTGTCAAAATTCACATAATGCCACATGGATTGAGCCAAAATTTACATAACAACACACACGGATTGAGCCAAAATTCACATAATGCCAAATGGATTGTGTCTAAATTCACATAATGCCACACGGATTGAGCCAAATGCATAAAATGCCATACGGATTGAGCCAAAATTCACATAATGCCACATGGATTGAGCCAAAATTGACATAATGCCACAGGGATTGAGCCAAAATTTACATAATGCTACACGGATTGGGAAACAATTCACATAATGCAACACGGATTGAGCCAAAATTCTCATAATGCCACATGGATTGAGCCAAAATTCACATAATGCCACACGGATTGAGACAAAATTCACATAATGCCACATGGATTGAGCCAGAATTCACATAATGCCAAACAGATTAAGCCAAAATTCACAATACACTTTTTAAACAGGGACATTGTCCACCAAAGGCACGCATTAAACATTTACACCATAATGTCCATTACACGTTAAGTTACACGCCATTATGTCCATTATGTGTTATGCCAAACACCATAATGCCTATTAAAAATGATGCTACATAAGTGCTGCTTCTCTACATGCTCATTGCTAAGGGTTCCATGCTCATTGCCAGAGGTTCCATGCTCGTTGCCATGTGGGATTACATGCTCATTGCCAAGGGGGAATACATGCTCGTGGTAAACGGGGGACAGCCGCTGCCAGGCAGAAGTGATAGCCACTGACAGTGACAGAGCCTGGCTGTATTCAGAGCACTGCAGGTCCCGGCTATTTGAAATAATACCCCTTTCACACCAGAAAATGCATTCCCAGGTTGGCCCCTTTTACACCAGCCTAGTCCCTGCATTTTCTGGTGTGAGGGGGAGAGAAAACCACCCCTCCCCCCTTTAACCAGTTATCTCATTTAACCGGCTATATCTTCGAAACCAACTGACCCATTTACATGAGACAAGTATTATATTGAAGAACTTTTGAGTGGGCTTTGAATGATTTTGGTCCAGTGAAACTGGAACGTTTGGTTCCAGAGTAATCTTCCCTCAAAATCATGAACAGCCATGAAATTACATTTCAAAAATGAAAAAAATTCGTTTACACGCAATATCTCTGGAACCGATTGACCGATTTGGACCAGCCTGATATCATATTGAAGGCCCAGCGATTTGGAATTGAATGATATCAACCACAAGCTTCTGTGATGCCAGGGCGGGAAATGGCAGCCGTCGGAACCGGGTGGGGGTCGGAATTGACGGGTCCCATATTATCCTATGGGGAAAAAACGTTACAGGTTTGCCAGGCGATATCTCCGGTTCCCGGGGGGCTAGAGACACGGGGCTGGGCTCGTTGGAAAGCCCTGGTCCTCAGCTACATAATAATAAATGACAGGGGGGGCACGTGCCCGGGTGCCCCCCCCTGAATCCGCCACTGTATACAATGGTATACGATTTTAAATTGTATAAGATCGGGTGCCATCGCATACCATTCATTGTAAGGCTTATAGTATACGATGCAATGGGCGCCATGCTAGGAAACAAGTACCCATATATTATATATTTTTACTTATAACCCTCATCCGTATAGCTTCCTCCTGCCATGCGCTATGCTTCCTCCTCTCTCACTTTCCATCTTTGCGGACGATACAAAACTTAGCAAAGTCATCAAATCATCAGAAGATGATCTTGCAATTCTAGATGAGTGGGCAAAAAAATGGAAGATGAGGTTCAATGTAGATAAATGTAAGGTTATGCACCTTGGGAGACACAACCTGTGTGCTAGTTACAACCTTAGAGGAGAGGAACTGGGTAATTCCATATTTGAAAAGGATCTAGGAGTCCAAATAGACAGCAAACTAGGATGTAGTGCCCATTGTAATTTAGCTACAGAAAAGGGCAACAAAATTCTAGCATGTATTAAGAGGGGAATGGAAACTAGGGACTCATGGGTAATTATGCCACTATATAAAGCATTGGTAAGACCTCACCTCGAATACGGAGTGCAGTTCTGGGCCCCACACTATATAAAGGACATCATAGAATTAGAAAAAATCCAAAGACGAGCAACAAAGCTTATTAGGGGAATGGAGAATTTAAGCTACAGGGAGAGATTATGCAATTTGGGACTATTTACATTGGAAAAGAGACGTTTAAGGGGGGACATGCTTAACATGTACAAGTATATCAAAGGCCAATATAAAGAACTGTCACACACCCTCTTTTCTACTAGAAAGGAATCTAGGACGCGAGGCCATGAGTATAGATTAGAAGAAAAAAGATTTCATTCAGCTAGTAGAAAGAATTTCTTTACGATCAGAACAGTCAAACTCTGGAACTCTCTTCCCAGAGAGGTGGTAACGGCTGGCTCATTAAATGCGTTCAAGGCAAAGTTGGACAAACATTTACTGGAGAAAAACATCCATGGGTACAAATAAGAAATATAATCTGTCTGTAAAATATCAGAACCTACCAAATCAGCAATGGATACCAAATCAGTAATGGATAATCTATACTAGGTTGAACTAGATGGACGCAAGTCTTTTTTCAGCCTTACCTACTATGTAACTATGTAACTTTCTGCTTCCTCTTCTCTCACTCTCTGCTTCCTCCTCTCACTCTCTCTGCTTCCTCATCTCTCACTCTCTGCTTCCTCCTCTCACACTCTTTGCTTCCTCCTCTCACACTCTCTGCTGTCTCATCTCTCACTCTCTGCTTCCTCCTCTCACTCTCTCTGCTTCCTCATCTCTCACTCTCTGCTTCCTCCTCTCGCGCTCTCTGCTTCCTCCTCTCACTCTCTCTGCTTCGTCCTCTCGCGCTCTCTGCTTCCTCCTCTCACTCTCTCTGCTTCGTCCTCTCTCACTCTCTGCTTCCTCCTCTCACTCTCTCTGCTTCGTCCTCTCGCGCTCTCTGCTTCCTCCTCTCACACTTTTTGCTTCCTCCTCTCACACTCTTTGCTTCCTCCTCTCGCACTCTCTGCTTCCTCCACTCACTCTCTCTGATTCCTCCTCTCGCGCTCTCTGCTTCCTCCTTTCACACTCTCTGCATCCTCCTCTCTCACTCTCTGCTGTCTCATCTCACGCTCACTGCTTCCTCCTCTCACACTTTCTGCTTCTTCCTCTTACACTCTCTGCTTCCTCCTCTCACGCTCTCTGCTTCCTCCTCTCCCGCTCTCTGCTTCCTCTTCACACGCTCTCTTCTGCATCTTCTCTCACTCTCTGTTTCCTCCTCTCACTCGCTCTGTTTCCTACTCACGCTCTTTCTGCTTCCTCCTCTTACACTCTCTGCTTCCTCCTCTCATGCTCTCTGCTTCCTCCTCTCACGCTCTCTGCTTTATCCTCTCTCACTCTCTGCTTTATCCTCTCACTCTCTCTGTTTCCTCCTCTCGCATTCTCTGCTTCCTCCTTTCACACTCTCTGCTTCCTCCTCTCACACTCTCTGCTTCCTCCCATCACACTCTCTGCTTCCTCCTCTCCCGCTCTCTGCTTCCTCCTCTCACGATCTCTGCTTCCTCTTCACACGCTCTCTTCTGCATCTTCTCTCACTCTCTGTTTCCTCCTCTCACTCACTCTGTTTCCTACTCACGCTCTTTCTGCTTCCTCCTCTCACTCTCTCTGCTTCCTCCTCTCACACTCTTTGCTTCCTCCTCTCTCGCTCTGTTTCCTCCACTCTCGCTCTCTGCTTCCTCCTCTCACACTCTTTGCTTCCTCCTCTCTCGCTCTGTTTCCTCCTCTCTCGCTCTCTGTTTCCTCCTCTCACTCTCTCTGTTTCCTCCTCTCACATTCTCTGCTTCCTCATCTTGCTCTTTTTGCTTCCTCCTCCCACACTCTCTGCTTCCTCCCCCCCACATAGTTTAACATTAACATTGCTAATAGGTTGACTGCGGAGTATACAACTAGTCCTGGTACCATCAGGGCTTATCTGTAAGCATTATCCGCAATAAACTGCCCAGGGATCCGGGATAACACACGGGATCGGGAGATTATCTGGGATAACGGCCATGATAACGGGCCATAATTTTATAGCCAGATAACGGTCATCGGTCATAAATCACGCCCATCTTTTCAGGAGAAAGATATAAGTTTGCAACCGGTAGCTGCCACAGGCCCACCCCTAAATCCCTGTCCTCGTTATCTGTGTATCCTTCCCTGATAAGATCGGTAATTCAGCGCGGAGCAGTAAAACCTGACCCAGCTAAATGCTCTACATTCTTCAAGCGGTTATATCTGAGCCTTTACTAAGGTAGCCTGTACTGTTTGCCCAGATGCACATTAAATATAGTCCCTGTTGTATGTTAGCACTTGGCCTCCGTCCCACTCCAGCAGAATTAATAACTGAATAAATAACCTGCTGTCCCAGCGCGAAACATTCCTGTAATAATTACTAAAATTGACTGTGATGAGTGCCAGGGTGCACCGGGGGCCGGCTGTTGCCACAACGCTGCAGCAAACTCCGTAAACACACCGCGTTGTCAGCAGAGGGGCGGCTCACCCAGTGGGGACATGGGAATTCCTATCCCTGTGCCTCGTGCCTCACCGAAGTCACCTATTGCTGATGGTCTGACAGTGATGGCACTAGTAGTTATATACAGGTGGCGTCACATGACCAATATTGCATGTATGGAAATAACGTAGTGGAATACATGCTTGTAGTTTAGGCCCGTACTATATCAGATTATGGGGCAGATGTGCTAAGCCTTGGAGAGAGACATTGCGGAGAGAGATAAAGTACCGTCAAGCAGCCCCTAACTGCCATTTCCAAACGCAGACTCTAACATGACAGTTAGGGTCATATTGGCTGGTGCTTTGGGGTACTAGGCCTTAGAGATAAAGGGGGTTATTCAAATCCATTTGGTCCTCTGTGCGTTCGCACGGAGGGCCGATGGTGCTTGTCTGCGCATGTGCAGTTGTAGGGTCCGTGCACCTACGGCCAACTTTCAGTTCGCCGGGTGCACGCACCCATGATGGCGTGCGGGGGGGGGATGGGCGGGGGGCGCCAGGCTGCCCCAATACCATATGGGAACGCCCAGCGTTCCATGGGCGTTCCCATGAGAATGCTGGGCGTTCTCATGGTAATGAGGAGGTGACGCGGGTGTGGGGGCTGGCAAGATGTCAGCTGCCCGGCCATATCCGCGCCAGCGTGCACGCATATGTAAGTAACTTAAAAGTCACTTTTATATGCGTGTACCTTCCACACCTTTCGATGGTCGCATCGAAAGATGTGGGCGGTTACCCGCGGCATACGAATGGATGTTTATGCTAACGGGAGGGGTTTGGTGGACTCGCAAGGCTGCTAATTCGCAGCCTTGCGAATCAACCAGAATAACCCCCAAATTTGAGAGATATAAAGTAATAACCAATCAGATCCTAACTGCCATGTTACAGGCCGTGGAGAGAGATAAAGTGAAAAGAGATAACCAATCAGGTCCCAGCTGCCATGTTACAGACGGTGTTTGAAAAATGACAATTGGGAGCATTACAGTCAGTATTTTATCTCTCCCCAGGTTTTAATGCATCTGCCCCTAACTGTCCACAGAGCAGTGACCCAGAACCCAGGGCTCTCCCTTGGCCTGCATATGGCTGAGGTTCCCAGCACCGGTGTGAGTGCAGCCAGCCCGGTGACATGAGTCTGAGGTTCCCAGCACCAGTGTGAGTGCAGCCAGCCCGGTGACATGAGTCTGAGGTTCCCAGCACCGGTGTGAGTGCAGCCAGCCCGGTGACATGTCCTTGCTGGTCCCAGCACCAGTGTGAGTGCAGCCGGCCCGGTGACATGAGTCTGAGGGTCCCGGCACCAGTGTGAGTGCAGCCAGCCCGGTGACATGAGTCTGAGGGTCCCGGCACCAGTGTGAGTGCAGCCGTCCCAGTGACATGAGTCTGAGGGTCCCGGCACCAGTGTGAGTGCAGCCAGCCTGGTGACATGAGTCTGAGGGTCCCGGCACCAGTGTGAGTGCAGCCAGCCTGGTGACATGAGTCTGAGGTTCCTGGCACCAGTGTGAGTGCAGCCAGCCCGGTGACATGAGTCTGAGGTTCCCAGCACCGGTGTGAGTGCAGCCAGCCCGGTGACATGAGTCTGAGGTTCCCAGCACCAGTGTGAGTGCAGCCAGCCTGGTGACATGAGTCTGAGGTTCCCAGCACCGGTGTGAGTGCAGCCAGCCCGGTGACATGTCCTTGCTGGTCCCAGCACCAGTGTGAGTGCAGCCGGCCCGGTGACATGAGTCTGAGGGTCCCGGCACCAGTGTGAGTGCAGCCAGCCCGGTGACATGAGTCTGAGGGTCCCGGCACCAGTGTGAGTGCAGCCGTCCCAGTGACATGAGTCTGAGGGTCCCGGCACCAGTGTGAGTGCAGCCAGCCTGGTGACATGAGTCTGAGGTTCCCAGCACCGGTGTGAGTGCAGCCAGCCCGGTGACATGTCCCTGATGTTCCCAGCACCGGTGTGAGTGCAGCCGGCCCGGTGACATGAGTCTGAGGTTCCCAGCACCAGTGTGAGTGCAGCCAGCCTGGTGACATGAGTCTGAGGTTCCCAGCACCGGTGTGAGTGCAGCCAGCCCGGTGACATGTCCTTGCTGGTCCCAGCACCAGTGTGAGTGCAGCCGGCCCGGTGACATGAGTCTGAGGGTCCCGGCACCAGTGTGAGTGCAGCCAGCCCGGTGACATGAGTCTGAGGGTCCCGGCACCAGTGTGAGTGCAGCCGTCCCAGTGACATGAGTCTGAGGGTCCCGGCACCAGTGTGAGTGCAGCCAGCCTGGTGACATGAGTCTGAGGTTCCCAGCACAGGTGTGAGTGCAGCTAGCCCGGTGACATGTCCCTGATGTTCCCAGCACCGGTGTGAGTGCAGCCGGCCCGGTGACATGAGTCTGAGGTTCCCAGCACCAGTGTGAGTGCAGCCAGCCCGGTGACATGAGTCTGAGGTTCCCAGCACCAGTGTGAGTGCAGCCAGCCCGGTGACATGTCCCTGATGTTCCCAGCACCGGTGTGAGTGCAGCCAGTCCACTGACATGAGTCTGAGGTTCCCAGCACCAGTGTGAGTGCAGCCAGCCCGGTGACATGAGTCTGAGGTTCCCAGCACCAGTGTGAGTGCAGCCAGCCCGGTGACATGTCCTTGCTGGTCCCAGCACCAGTGTGAGTGCAGCCAGCCCGGTGACATGAGTCTGAGGTTCCCAGCACCAGTGTGAGTGCAGCCGGCCCGGTGACATGAGTCTGAGGGTCTTGGCACTTATTATGCAAATTTCCATAGTTACTTCTCTGCTAATAATAATAGTTAAGACAGAAGGAGACCCTGGGCAGATTTCTGTATGCCCCACAGCGCGTTCACTCCCTCAGTGTGCCAGAGTCTGCTGCCTATGTGCCAGTGGCATAAGTTTGTTACAGTTGCCAGGATGCAAGATATATATATACCCCCCCGACCACACACACACACCTGAAAATATCTATCTGTCTATCTATCTATCTATCTATCTATCTATCTATCTATCTATCTATCTATCTATCTATCTATCTATCTATTTATCTATCTATCTAGTGAGAACACATATGTATATCAGAACTCAGCCACAGAAGTGATATCAATGGCTTTCAATTAACTGATTCAAACTTGCAGGGGAGTAGAGGTGCCCCATTGGAAGCAGGAGCCCGGCGGCAGATAACTCCATTGCCTCACAGAGTTACACCTCTGCTATGCGCCATATGTCAGACGCTGCCATCAGAAAAATTGCGCCAGAGACATGTCAGAAACGCGGCTACGACGCCATATTCCCATACCTTCCAACTTTGATGGAGAAGTAGGCGGGACAACGCTGATGCGCGCCGGAATTTTCGGGGGTGTGGCCTAAATTTGGGGGCGTGGTCTATACTTGCGGCTCCCCGTGAGGCCACGCCCCCATTTTGCCACTATGGGGCATGACCCAGAGGCTCTGTGAGCCTCTAGCCATTCCCCCAGCCCCCTGGCTGCGGGAATAGACGCTGTGCACATGTGCACAGCGTTTATTCCCCGCTGCTTAGCAGCCGACAGGGGGGACTCCCAACAGCCCCCCCTCACCGCGGGACACTGCCGGCCGCGGGAGGGACAGCGGGACAGGCCCTGATAATCGGGACTGTCCCGCTGAAATCGGGACTGTTGGGAGGTATGTATTCCCAGAATAAATCACCGAAATAATGGCGGGGGTCAGTGTATACAATGGGTGCTGGCTGTGCTTTGTGGTCCCCCTAGACTCCTCTACACTCTACACCCGTTATAGGTACGCCGCTGGCACCTAGGTAAGTGCCACCTTTCAGTCCTCTGTGCTGCTGTGGGCGGGTTAGGTACTGCACCTTGGAAAATCGGACAGAATTAGCTCCTGAAGCGTTTTGTAATGTGGCTGCTGATTAGTAATTCTCATCTCCTTAGATGTTGGCGTCGGCGTCCTCGCACCGGCGGTAAACAAACAGGCAAATGTGTCTGAGCTGAAAGATTTACGTCAGACTATTAATAAGATACAGTAGCTGCCTGTTTAATATCCAGTTACTGTGCGGCTTACTTTTGAATCGAGCTGGAAAATCGTCCTGTTTATAGAGACCGGCACTTGCGCAAGGTTCCAGAGCACCAGAATTTACAGGGAGATGTACTAAACGTTGGAGAGAGATAAAGTACCAGCCAATCAGCTACCAACTGCCGAGTTACAGACCAAGGGCCAGATGCACTAAGCTTCAAAAGTGATAAAATGGAGAGTGATAAACAGCCAGCCAATCAGCTCCTGACTTCCATGTTGCAGAATGTGTTTGAAAAATGTCAGGTAGGAGCCGATTGGCTGATTGTTTATCACTCTCCATTTGATCACTAGTGCATCTGGCCCTGTTATTGAACAATGACAGCTAGAAGCTGGTTGATTGGTACTTTATCTCTCTCCTCTTTGTCTCTCTCTCTCTCCAAGGCTGTGTAAGAAAAAACCCGCATTCCTACTTCCAGATTTTTTTATTTTATGAATAAGACTGGTGAGCGCACAAAAAGTGGGTGTGGTCACATAACGCAGGGGGTGGGCAAGTGCCTCCAGCCCCCTTCCTTTCACCTAAAAAACACCTCTTCGATGCCACATGCTCCTTGGACTGGCAGCATGCCCCGCAGCCCCCATCGTCTCTGCGCACCTGCAGAGTGGCTCCTGGGTCACAGACCTAGAAGTCCAGGCAGCGGCGGGGATCACAAAGGGCAGCTTCCCGGTGGGTGGCGGGATGTACTGCCGCTGCTTGGTACATCCTGCCCTTGTCCTTTAGCACATCCCACCTAAAATGCAGAAAATACCATTGTGGGCTGAAGTCCATGAGCAGAGTGTTTCATCCCAGTACAGCTCAGAATTATATTTTCCACAGGTGCAGCCATGACCATGAAATTCAGCAATACACCCAATAAAATAGGACTTTTTAGGAAGCGGCCTCTCAGCACGGTGGCACTGGCGGCCCCTCAGCACGGCGGCACTGGCGGCCCCTCAGCACGGCGGCACTGGCGGCCCCTCAGCACGGCGGCACTGGCGGCCCCTCAGCACGGCGGCACTGGCGGCCCCTCAGCACGGCTGCACTGGCGGCCCCTCAGCACGGCGGCACTGGCGGCCTCTCAGCACGGCGGCACTGGCGGCCCCTCAGCACGGCGGCACTGGTGGCCCCTCAGCACGATGTACAGGGAAGGCGTTCTGTTATGTATACAGAGCATATATCAGTTTAAAGATATTCTAAAGTTAAAACTGTGATTAATGTACAATATAAAGTGGTGTTAGAAACCTATTCATAGCCCGCCCATGCTCCCCTGCTCTGCCACCTGACGCACACCAGGGGTAATGAGCATGCCACACACAAGGGTAATGAGCATGCCACACACAAGGGTAATGAGCATGCCACACACAAGCGTAATGAGGATGCCACACACAAGCGTAACGAGCATGCCACACACAAGGGTAATGAGCATGCCACACACAAGGGTAATGAGCATGCCCTGCAGTTTCTGCTGAGGTCAATTATGTTGATATCAGTACAATCAGGCTCACCAATAGGGGGGTGCTGTGGGTACAGCTGTCCCGGGCCCGGCCTCTCTGAGAGAGAGGGAAGGGCCCAGGCAACTCATTTTGCCCACCGCACCCCCTCGCCACTGCCTCTGCTGTGCTGCCAGCTCTTTCAGTGCACTGAACGAAGCCCTGCAGAGTCCCGGAGGCTTCTTCACCTCCAGACGCCGGCAGCCAATCAGAGCTCACGTACCGCTGGCAGCCATTCTGATTGACTAACAGTACGCAAGCTCTAATTGGCTCAACAGCGGTGCCACATATTAATTGATTGCCGGTGTCCGGAGGCAAAGAAGCCTGTACTCGCCCCGCAATGATGTCAGTCACTCTCTTGTACGATGTTGATTGGGGATTAAGTAAAAACCGAACCCGGACAAGACCCCGGAATGCTGGACAGGACATCAAACTCTGAATTCTGGAGCTTGTAGTGTCCCGCCCGGGGGGATGCCTGTGATAGCTTTCACCAGGGATATGGGGAAGGGGAGATTACAGCCTCCTCGTGTGGTCCGGACCATTCCGGTTTTTGCTACATGCCCGGACCATACAGGGAGGCTTTATTCTCCCCCTCCTCCTCTCCCTGTTGACAGCTGTCACAGACAGCCCCCCACCCCGGACAGGACCCCCCCGTTCCGAGGTATTGTCCAGGTCTGGTTTTTACCCATAGCCTGTTGGTTGGTACAGCAATGATCACAATAATAGAGATTCTCCTTTTGGAAATCCGGGATTGAAGGGTATGGGTCATTGGGACTAGGTAGAAACATATTATTCCGACATGTTCAAAAGGTCGACATGAAAGTTTGACATGGAAACAGTTCGAGGTGAAGTTTTCATGGATTTTAGGTGTCTATGTTCACATATACCGACATGGACACGGTACAACTATACTATATAATTTTATATATATATATATATATATCAGTGTTCGATGCGCTAGTTCCTCGTGTGTCACCGGTCTCTGGGAACCTCTGTCCCAGCTCGGCGTTTACGATGCACCTTCCTCATCTGACATGTGAATCACTCTCTCACCCTGTGAATCACATTAGGGAGGCATGTGTCCTGATACGGATCTCACCCCAATGGCACGTGTCTCACAGTCTCACATTATGCCAGCTCATCTCCTTCATGTTCTGGCTGATTTCTTGGATCTCCTTCAAAGTAATAGTGGAATCATTGACGCCCCCACACCCGGCAGAACGCTCCTTAATATAGACAAGCTGTTAAACGGGGAGCTCTGATGTCATCACTGATTATCGGTGAGCTCTGATGTCATCAACAGAGTTAGGGTGTAATGTCATCGTCCCCCCTTTGAAAATAACTGCAGAAGCCATCTGTGATTTTGCACCTTTGTATGGTCACTGAGCTCACCAGTAACTTATGATATTAATGTATCTATGACAATAAGAGATGTATCAAGTGGATATAGCTCCTGTTCTCACTGTTCCACTTGTTTTCTGATAGCAACAGCCAGCTGCAGCGGCGAAATGCGCAACCTAAACTCCTAAGCGCCGTAGAGCTCCGCCACCTGCCCATGGTGTTATGAGTATTTACATTCCCTATGCCGCAACTGGGTGCTCTTACGGGTTAGGATCATTTGGTCTACAGCATTATGGTCGACAGTCATTAGGTCGACACCATTAGGTCGACATGAGAAAAGGTCGACATGGTTCTAGGTCGAAAGGTCATTAGTTCGACAGGTCATGAGTTCGACATTGTTTAGGTCGACAGTGAAAAGGTCGACATGAAGTTTTTCACAGTTTTTTTACCTAAATGTCAACACAGTCGACATGGACACAGTTTAAAGTGCACCGCATCCCCTCACTGTGCTCGCAATGCGTCGGGCACACTATTTTATTCTCCCACCACGCCCTAGTGGATGGTGGGGCATGAAATACCGCCTGTCGGCACATGTTGGCTCAAAAAAGAGTGAAAAACTCCATGTCGACCTTTTGACTGTCAACCTAAAAAATGTCGAACTAATGACCTGTCGAACTAACGACTTGTCGAACTAATGGCCTTTCGACCTAGAACCATGTCGACCTTTTCCCATGTCGACATAGACCCATGTCGACCTAATGACTGTCGACCATAATACTGTAGACCAAATGACCGCATCCCGCTCTTTCTGGCGCGTTCAGCTGCCGCCTCTTGTCCCTGGTATTTGTGGTCCTTCCACCTAGAGGGTCTTTGTTTAACCGGTATGGATCATTGGGTCGACCTAAAGATGGGTCGACCCAATGACTGTCGACCATCTTTAGGTCGACCAACCGACCGTATCCCGATTAACCAACCGTGTAACATTATATGGAGGAGACAGTTGCAGGAGGTCAGAACAGAAAGGCCTCATGCTGTACCTATGGACAAGAGATGCTATCTGCAAGAAGCGGTTCACATTCCCGACACTAGTGGCCGCTCTCCCCAGTCCATGCTGGTGTCCTACCTGGTATACTGTATATTGTTCCAGGTGTCAGTGTGTAGAAAAAGGTTCATTTTATTAAGAACAACTTATTTGTCATAATATATTAATAATATTAGCAGTATAATTACTGTGCTATCATTAGCATGCCATGTTTTCTGGCCGCAGGGCTGTATTGGCCATTACTTAGCTGATATCATAGCAGGGGTGTCAAACTCAAATTCATCGGGGGCCGCATCAGCAGTTTGGTCACCCTCAAAGGGCCGGTTGTATCTGTAGGTCCCCCTGTATAATTGTAATGCCATGACACCACAGGCTGCTCCCCCTGTATAATATAAAATGAATGCCATGACACCACAGGCTGCTCCCCCTGTATAATAATAATGCCATGACACCACAGACTGCTCCCCCTGTATAATATGATAAAAGTAATGCCATGACACATAAATGATTATACAGGAGGAGCAGCCTGTGGTGTCATGGCATTATTATTATTATACACGGGGACACCTCAGGAAACAGCAGATATATATATTTTTTTATTGTAAGTGTGATCCTCATCCTCACTTACTGTTTCTCCGTCTGTTCTGCAGCTGCTGCGGCTTCCAGCTTTTCTTCACTGCTTGCTGCGGCCACACTGTCCCTGACTCCCGGTCCAGCTTCCCTGCCTGCTCCTACTTCTCTACAGACGCATGGGCGGGCGGCGTCATCGTCATGACGTCCCCACCCAGTGTCTGTCACTGCCGGGCATCAGAGGGAACAGGCGGCCGGGCCCTCCTTTACGTAGCCGTGGAGGCCGCCGGCCATGTTTCTGTAGCCGCATACATATGTGCCTACAGGAACATGGCCGCCGACAGTGGAGGAACAGGTAAGGCGGCCGCGGAAGTGGACGCAGCACTCCTGTTTTAGACACACTGCCCCTGCGTGCTATCTCCTCGCGCGGGCCACATGACGAGGTCTGGCGGGCCGGATTTGGCCCGCGGGCCTTGTGTTTGACACCCGTGTCATAGTGTATGAGGCCAGAACCCAACCATGATTGGACGGAGTACCTTGCACAGTTATACACACAGTTCTAAGAAAAGACAGGCCTGCTGAGCACCCTTGGGCAATGCGCAGTTAAACACTGACCTTTGTTGTAAACAGCCCAAAAATATGCATTGGTCAGGGTTGCACTGAACAGCGCATTCGGAACGCAATCCTTGTGGTGCTTTCATTTACAGTGTGATTTTAACTCTTTTGTTTTCAGAATCATCACCTTAACATCACCTTAGCTAACCTTGGTAATCTATTACCCCGCAGAAGGAATAGGGGCCTGTGTCGCTACATAACGGGCCCTGCAGAAGGAATAAGGGCCTGTGTCCCTACATGACGGGCCCCGCAGAAGGAATAGGGGCCTGTGTCGCTACATGACGGGCCCTGGAGAAGGAATAAGGGCCTGTGTCCCTACATGACGGGCCCGCAGAAGGAATAAGGGCCTGTGTCCCTACATGACGGGCCCGCAGAGGGAACAGGGGCCTGTGTCCCTACATGACGGGCCCTGCAGAAGGAATAGGGGCCTGTGTCCCTACATGTATAGAGCATTGGGTACAAACTGTCCCGTGGTGAGATCACAGACACCTCTCTCCTGGGACAGTCCAGGACCATATATGAACAGTGAGTGGGCCACCAGCCGACCGTAGCCCCTCACTGGTCACCCGTCATCACTGCCGGGAAGGGGGAACCAGGGTGTGTGGCCATAGGAATTCATTACATACAGTGCATTCAGGACACACTGTGTCATATCTGTGACCCCGTTGCTGTAATGTTTTAGATCAGTATTACACCTGTCTCTCCCAGGAATGAGTAAGATGTGAGTAAGCGTGTTACGTGACCTGCGGTGTCCCTGACAGGCGGCCGGCACAGGAGACTTATTACAGGCCGCGCCAGCTATTTCCAGCTTGTATGGTAGATATGAAATGAGGTGAGATGCGCTGCGATATAAATACACCGATGTCGCTTTGTACTGGTATAGCTATAACAATACTCAGAGCCTAATTCTAGCTGGCAGCAGAGTCCGTACCAAGGACGAAGTTCTGATTGGCTGTTATCGCGCACACCATTTAATAACTCGTTGAGTGGGTACCCATCTTACCAGCGGAGGCAAAACTGTGATAAACTAACCGGGAACTGGTATTTTAGGGGGCGCTGCGGAGCGTATTTTGCTTGCTTTCGCACTTTGCGCACTTTGGAGTAGGGATGGCCATCGACTATCGATGTTCCCAAAACATCGATGGTTGGGACCTAGTGCTCGATGTTTTGGGCATCGACAGTGGATGGTCGAATAGTTTTATGCCATCGATGGATGGCTTCCAATGGTAAAAGTTGGGGGCGCATGCGCAATGTGTGCGTAGCATCATTGCGTCCAGCTGCGTCGCTGCGGACGGCCCGCACCGCCGGGAGGTGCGCGCATGCACAAAAGAAACTTAAACTGGATTGATGGCTAAAGTTTCTTATGCGCATGTGAGCGGATCCCGGCCGGGCAGGCTGCCCGCAGCGACCCTTCCCGTTGCTCTGCGCATGCGCGGCTAAGCGATGGCAGGAACCATCGATGGTGTGAGGTAGACTGGTTTATAGCCATCGATGGTTCCTGCTCTAGAAGCCATCGATGGCAACCATCGAAGGGGGATGTGCCGAGGGCCATCCCTACTTTGGAGATAAGCGGCATAGAAGCACAATAACCAGCATTTCAGGTGCATCTCCCCTAGCGGCTGTAAAGAGAGGGGAATGGGATCACTGGATAGTCGACATGCACTGAAGGTCGACATGCATGAAGGTCGACATAACTGAAGGTTGACATGGGCTAGGTCAACATGTAATTAGGTCCGAACAAGTATTAGGTCACAACAGGGAATTTCGACAGTAAAAAGGTCAGTATGGAGGTTTTGACTTTTTTTGTCCCGAATGTCGACACAGTCGACATGGACACTAATAAAGTGCACCACGTCCCCCTCCACGTGGCTCGTTACGCTTGGCACAATATTTTGTTCTCCTGCCACACCCTAGTGGATGGTAGGGCATAGAATACTGCCTGCCGGCACATGTCGGCTCAATGAAGTGAAAAACCCCATGTCGACCTTTTGACTGCCGAACTTCCCCATGTCCATCTAATGCTCGTGTTGACCTAATGACCCGTCGACCTAACCTATGTCGACTTTCAGTCATGTTGACCTTCATGCATGTCGACCTTCAGTGGTCGACCTAATGCTTTGGTGACCCAGTGACCGTATCCCCTGAGGGGGGTGTTTGGCTGTCCAGACGTGGCCCCCCTGTTTGGGGCTGGGTCAGCGGTAACCGCACATGCTGGCGATACAACAAAGCGATCCTGGCCGGTAATATTCCACCCAGATTGCATTGTATGGACCCCTTAGACCAGCGATGGCTAACCTTGACACTCCAGCTGTTGTTGAACTACACATCCCAGCATGCCCTGCATCAGGTTTAGCATGGCCAAATAGTAAAACTGTAGCAGGGCACGCTGGGATGTGTAGTTCAGCAACAGCTGGAGTGTCAAGGTTAGCCATCACTGCCTTAGACATCACTAGTCCTATGTGGGCAGTGTACGTGGATCACCCCTCCAATTTTTGTCTACAAGCCCCCATACACTATGCAACTTCTCCCGGGCAGCTGTCAGAGGTCAGAGGTCGGATGTGCAACACGTCCAATCTCTGATTCTGATCCAAAGGACACAGAACCGCATATCGGTTCGGATGCCAATAGCATTGAATTTGCACACTTTTCACCTGATTTCTCGGCCCGATCTGTCGGAATCGGGTGACAAGTGATCATATTTGTATGGCCAGAAGATGACATTAGTATCAGGGATGTTTCTGCTCCTGTCTCTGCAGGGTGACAGGCCAATGGCCACTAACAGCTGACGGTTTCCCTTTGCTATGCCAAGTATTCTGTGTGGGTGACGTTCCCCGTGTGGTATTTGCAGGTACTGTCATGTAATCTGACCATAGCTGGCTGTGCGCTGTAACGCGGCCTGTTTCCTCCATTGTCCTGGGACAGGAAGTCTGAATCAGATAGTTGCTGAATAACTGTCCCAGATCGGCTTCAACTTTGATATTCAGAAATGTTCCTTTTATGGGGGAGCATGACGGCATATCAGGCATTCCTCAGTGCCAGATGGATGCATGGAGCAATGAGGTCATTTGTCACTAAGAATGTGTTTATCTATGATCTGGCTCAGCGTGTGTAATGAGTCTATAGGACAGACAGTGTACACAGATCACCACAGAGCAGCTGGAGGGCTCATATTTTAATATGGTGCCCACAAATATCTAGCTAGGCCTCTGATTCAGTATGTCCATAACAACCAATCAAATTGTAGCTATCATTTTTTTTTAAATCATACCTACAATCTGATTAGTTGCCAAAGGCAACGCCTCCATCCTAGCAGGAGGATGACCATGCTCGTAATTGGGGACACCTCCCCATACGTGTCTACTTTATATGACTACTCCACCAGCTGCCCAAACCTTCAACTTCCTGGCAGGCAGGTGGAGAATGCTGCCCGGTTGCTCTTTCCACCGACCAGAGTGCAGCATTCACTACCTGACTTCCAGCGTACAGCCAGACAGTGAATGGCTCTCAGCAAGCTGATTGGTAGATGGCTGGAACTTGCCACCAATCAGAGTGCAGTATTCTCTACTTTCCTCCCAGCCTACAGGCAGACAGTGAATGGCTGTTAGCATGTTGATTTGGTGGGTGGCTGGAGCTATCCATCAATCAGAGTGCAGCATTCTCTAACTGCATCCCAGCCTACAGCCAGACAGTGATTGTCAGCATGTTTCGGATGAATGGGTGGGTAGGGAGCCCAGTACATTGCTTTTCCCAGGACCTACAATGCGGTTAAGACAGTCCCAGAAAGAAGCTAACCGCTTTGGTGGCAGGGTGGGACTCTCCACTTTATTCAGCCCCACCTGTGTCATTTTATCCTCCTATGGACCTGACATTCCCAGAATTATCTTCCCATCCTGCTCACTTTACTAGGAAGTGGCCAGTATGCTGGCGAAACCCCCAACACATCCAGGGCTGTGGGAGACTAGCCAATAAATCATGAGTCTCCCACCCTTTCCTGGAGAGTAGATGAGTATCCACCTCCTGTGCCTCCAACAATAGACCCTAGTTGTCCATATACACAGCGGATACACTAGTGAAGAAAAGTTCCCGTTATGTCACCGATACTGTGGCAACTGTTGAGCTGCGGCTTCATGAATGCTGGTTTTGCCATCTGTGGGAACTCTAGAATGGGCATCTGGAGGGGAAGTCCCTTATTGGGGTTATTAAAAACTTCGAGGACGTGAGTGTGGTTGATGATGTGGACTAACATGTATACTTGTAGTGAAGTCACTAACAGTCACCAGACTGACAATAATCATCAACATCCAAATGGAGGAGGGGGCTCCTGTAATCATTAGCAGGGTACTTAGCTACCAATGAGAAGAACAAGGGCTCATTACTAATGTTGCAGTTGGGGGCAATACTTCAGGTGCAGGGTGAGATGCTCTTTGGTGACCCTGTGCACCCCAACTGACATACAGAAAATGACAAATCTTCGTGGAATATTATAACGATAATGATCTAATTATGCAAGTCACAGGTTTCAGGCTCTATGTGGCATCGTTATGATTTTGTGGGGGTAAAAAAAACAATAAATGAATCTTATTAATAAATATATTAATAAATAAATCTTGCCTGGGGACGACCCATCCATCACAAATGCTTCCTGGCTCAGGTCCCGGCAGCCAATGAGGATTGGCATGTAACCCATTGCCAGGGGTTACATGCTCATTGCCAGGGGGTCCCATGCTCACAGTGCGCTTGGGTACCCGGAATCCAGCACTTCAGGGTAGCACTGTTTGGTCTGCGCTCCCCTGACAGGGGGAGCATTTGTCTCCTGAAAGGCGGTGGCCATTTTTGGGAGTCGTTGTAGCAGATACCATGCAGATGGCCAGACCGCATGGAATCTGCAGAGGCCCTGCGCCCCCGCAGCGCCGGTTCTCACCCACCCTAGATACGCCCACTGGATGCACAGTCCTCTCTGAAGAGCAAACATGAATTATAGCTGGGTAACGATTATCTGGAGATGGCATTATCCTATCGGGGGCCCAAGCTCTTAAATATATAACCCTAAAAATCATTGTTATTGTGTACTCTTCAACAGGTATTTTTAATTCCCATTGAGCGTCAGAGGGAATTTTCTCCTTCTTATGTGTGTATGGCCCACAGGTGGCACTACTGTGAGTTGCACCCGACAAGGTGGAGCGTTATACCAAGTGATCATTGTGATTTCTGGTATTAACTGATTTTTTTTGTATCCGGATGGCTCACAGACTAGAGAGACAATCAATAGGTTCCGAAAATTCCGACATGCACCTAGGTCAACATTGACAAAAGATCGACACAAGCGAAGAGTCCACAGATTGTAATTCGGCATTAGGTCTGTGGCATTGTGAGGTTCTCCCGGAGAACAGTTTGGCAATGACCATTCCCACTCTACGAGATGACCTTGATATTGAGCCAGATTTCCATAAAGTCTTCTCCTCAGGGATTAACCTCAAGCCCAGCCGGCAACGAGATGAGGTCTCCTCCTACGCTTCCATGTTGGCCTCTTATATGGCATGTCATCCCTAGTCATAAAGCGGAGGAGGGTATTGGGAATATAAGGTTTTTATTGCCTTGTTAGGAAGCTTTTGTAGCCTTTTAATCATATTTATACAATCCCTGCTCAACGTTCCACTTCTGAAAGACATGTAGGGTTCCATAAATCAAAGCTTTTTATGAGTTTTTCCAGGTTAGAAGTCACCACAGGAGTTAACCCGTGGAATCTGCAGCACATTTCATCCTTTTCTTGTGTCCTACCTGGACAATAAATGAATGTGGCGGATCCCCTTTCGCCCTCGTGGCATGGCTGGCACTTGACGTTGAGCGAATGGTCATCTGATATTTTTTTGAAGGTCCTGCCACCCAGGAATCTTGCCTGACCCAAGTCATAAGGGACCACGTCTGGCAAGACTGTAACATTTTTGGGGTTCAATTGACTGCAGAATATGTCTGTCTATATAACGGATTACTTGTAACCACAAACAGATGCGCTTGTTAAAAAATTTTTAACGAGACCCAGCAAGGCTCGCTAATGTGAGGCCCTGAGAAGACGTGTGGAGGGGTCGGTGGTCTACCACACTCCTGTGGGGATACGTTGGCTTGGCGATGCAAAGCTGTAAGAGACCACTGACACACCTGCGCCTTAAAATGCCTGGCATGCCGGTGGCGTACCACCAAACCCTGGCAGAGGAACACCATAGTTCCAGGTATATTTAAAGGGGAACGCAAAGAAAGCTCGCTGTTTTTTAATAAATAACGTGATGGATCAACCGACGTTGGTAATAATATTACGTTCTATGGTGTCCGCGTACTACGCAGTGCTTGACCATTGGGGGAAAAAGTTATAAAATCAGTGGCAGTTGGGTGCTAGTTTATCTCTCTTTATCTTAGTACATAGACCCACCCAATTATTTCATGCGTTGGAATCAGGTAAGTAGCTTCTGTTATACAGTGGGAAAGGTATTGGTCAGCATTAGATGGAATGACCATGAGATAACGAGAGGGCGTACACAGGGCCTGATTCACACCTATTTGCCAAAGACGTTTGCTCCTGGATTTTGCACAGGCGCATATTCGCACATGTGCAAACCCCCACCATCGGGAACGGGGACGAATGCGGACCTGCGTGATCATAGTGAGATTCATTCTGTAATGATGATCAAAACTACTGTGTTTTTGGTTCAGATGATGCATATTTATAAAATTGGTAATTTTTGCAATCCAAAACCCGAAATTTGGATTTCAAATTTAAATCCCAAACTGGATGAGTCTGCAGCGCAACCTCTGCTTCCCATACAGGGGTCACAGAGGCGAGCTGCCCAGAGAGTCCGTAGAGTAGCATCTGATGCCCAAACAGAGGTTACAGAGCTGCCCGGAGAGTCCGGAGAGTGCCACCTGCTGCCCATACAAGGGTTACATAGCTGCCCGGAGAGTCCGGAGAGTGCCACCTGCTTCCCATACAAGGGTTACAGAGCTGCCCGGAGAGTGCATAGAGTGCCACCTGCTGCCCATACAAGGGTTACATAGCTGCCCAGAGAGTCCAGAGAGTGCCACCTGCTGCCCATACAAGGGTTACATAGCTGCCCGGAGAGTCCAGAGAGTGCCACCTGCTGCCCATACAAGGGTTACAGAGCTGCCCGGAGAGTCCGGAGAGTGCCACCTGCTGCCCATACAAGGGTTACATAGCTGCCCGGAGAGTCCAGAGAGTGCCACCTGCTGCCCATACAAGGGTTACATAGCTGCCCGGAGAGTCCGTAGAGTGCCACCCGCTGCCCATACAGAGGTTACAGAGCTGCCCGGAGAGTCTGTAGAGTGCGACCTGCTGCTCATACAAAGGTTACAGAGCTGCTGAAGAGTCCGTAGAGTGCCACCTGCTGCCTATACAAGGGTTACAGAGCTGCCCATAGAGCCTGTAGAGTGCCACCTGCTGCCCATACAAGGGTTACAGAGCTGCCCGTAGAGCCTGTAGAGTGTCACCTGCTGCCCAAACAAGGTTTACAGAGCTGCCCGGAGAGTCCCTAGAATGCCACCTGCTGCCCATACAAGAGTTACAGAGCTGCCCGGAGAGTCTGTAGAGTGCCACCTGCTGCCCATACAAGGTTTACATAGCTGCCCGGAGAGTCTGTAGTGCATCTCCTGCTTTCCATACAGAAGTTGCATAGTTTTCTGGAGAGTCCATAGCACGCACCATGCTGCCCATACAGTGGTTGCAAAGCTGCCCAGAGTCTGTAACGTATTTTAATAAACACAGTCTTCCTGTTGTCCTGTGTATTTCTTCCAATGTTACCAGAAGAGAGATCAAACTCTTTCCTAGAAAAACAATAAAAATAAAATAAAAGTGTTCCCCACGGGTCACTTAGCCGATCCCGGACGCACGCCATTGCCGCATGATGTAATGAAGATTCTCTGTGAAGAACATTTACACAATATGTGATAACAAAACAGATTTATACTAATTGGGGTTTATGACAAACACTGGTCTGCAATCTCCTGGTAACATAATGCAACATCAAATGCAATAATCCTGTAGTTGGTAACATCTGCTCTCAGCCAATAAGGAGAATTGTGAGTGAGCTGTGATGTATGAGCGGCTGCCCATGGCGACCAATCAGCTTTGAGGTAGCAGTTATCAAGTGCGTTCTATAAAATGTTAGGTAGATGCTGATTGGATATAGCTGGATACAACCACTGGTGCCACAAGGGAGTGCCAGATCACCCCTTCCATGCGGTGACACCAAAATTCTGGCTCCTCCACAGTGATATGAGCTGGGTGCTGCAGTGTGAGACTATCCTGCAGCACCTGGCTCCTGTCACTGCGATGGAGCCGCCAGTTCTGACACTAGTCACTGCGGGCAACCCAGCATCTCTGTGAATGCTGCCAGCTGGACATACCACAGAGTGAGGCAATTGGGGGCTTCCTGCTAGTCCAAGCCCCGGCTGTTATGTCAGAGGACTCATATGAGGCCACGCCCCTTTTGGTGAGGCCACGTCCTCGTTCAGGTCCATGCCAGAGGGTCTGAGGCCAAGCTTGGAAGTGAGGGTCACATGACTGCCAGGACCTGGAAACTGCTGCTGACGTCAGGAGCAGTTGCGTCACCGTTGGGAACCTGGAACTGTATGTTGACATTTAAACATGTCAACATTTCATCACGATTTACATGACAAGTGTCAACATAGTCAGCCGATTGTTGTGCAAGCTCCGGTGCGATCACCTTCGGTGGGGCAGTCATTCCAGGATGGGCAGGCAGGGGTCAGACGCAGAGGACTGCCCAGCGTTTTATGGGCGAACAGGACTGAATCAGACCCTTCATTTCTGTTTCCTACAGCTGGGTGTCCTGATAAAGTCCCTTAATAATAACCAGCGGGCACCGGGGCGGCCGGCGCAGCTCTCTCAGGAAACACTGACCCACTGTTCCTGCATTCAGGCTGCACCTTAGCCCCAAATTACCTGCTAAGCTGCTAGACTGCTGCTGCGTTGACTGAGAAACCCCAGATTTCAGGACCACGGTGCTTCCATATTTGTCTCCTGCTGAACAGGTTCCTTCCTGGCAATGGAAGCCTCGAAATGTGAGCAATATTTATATATCTGGATAATGTTTTCCTACTTCCTCTCCGCCTTGCGGTCTCCTGAAATGAATGCTATGTTTTGCCTCTTACTGGAATCTCTCTCGCAGGCATTTTTTATATATTGAGGAAGGGTAGAAGGGTTTTGGCCAATACTCTCCCTGCATTAACTATTCCCTGGACGGATTTATTGAGGTGATACCGGATTAACGTGATGGCCATCATTAACCCTTTCGGCTAACAGAGGTTTGGTTCACATTTCCAGGCCTCCTAATGCTTGACTCATGTGCATCGGGAAATGCAGCCGCTTGCTTTGCTCCGCCCACAACACTCCTAAACCACGCCCATTGAACAAACCACTTTTGTGTTTCTAGGACACGGGTGTCAAACACAAGGCCCGCGGGCCAAATCCGGCCGCCAGACCTCGTCATGTGGCCCGCGCAGCCGCCGCCAGCCTTCACATTTTATTCTCGCTTCTTTTTTTGAGATCCTGGCCTGCAGTCTGCTGAGGAGATAGCACGCAGTGTGTCCCATGAGATGCATGAGAGCTACCAGAAGCTCTGTGACTCCTACATCATGCCGCACGTCTGACGGCTTGCACTACTACTGCATGGAGTAGCAGCCAATCAGGGCGTGCATCCAGATGGAGTTGTGGAACTTGTGTGACGTCACTCTCCCTTCAATCAGCTCACGTAGCCGGAGCTGCGGGGTTGGTGCTGGGAAATGCTGGGACTGGGACGTCACGCAGCTGGCGATCCGCGCTGGTAGTAGCAGATGGGAGCAATGGAAGTATGTGATTGGTCGCTACTACTGCTGGATTCCATGTGGTAACCGTGTGTGCGAGGCGGCTGACTGGAATAGGTTAGTAGTGTCAAGCTCGGGCTGGCCGCTGTACATGGGGATCTGTCACTGAGGGTGACGTTTACACACCAGGCCTTGCTCTCCTCCTAACTTGACTTCAAGGCCAAACAGTGTTCAGGTCGACTGAGCCACTTAAGACGTGTTAGGATAGCTACAGTATGTGACCATTTCCATCTTTCTCAAAATCCAAGCAGCTCATATTAGCCCAATAAGTCATTTTCAGGTCCCCAATCTCCCCTATCAGGAAGGAATATCTTTCCTGAGAACTTTCTCAAGTATTATCCAGGTAACTCCTCCCAAAATCATTTTTCAAAAAATTATACATTGAATATCTACTTGTCATTATTCTGACTATGTTTCTGCTTTCAGAGCTAGTTATTACTTACATTATTACAAAAAACAGTAATAATTGAATGCAGTGACAATAATTTATGATAATAAAGAGTGGACACATAGTCCTACAGATACAACCGGCCCTTTGAGGGTGACCAAACTGCTGATGCGGCCCCCAATGAATTTGAGTTTGACACCCCTGTTCTAGGATGTGGCGATTCTATGGGAAGGATAGGAATACAAGAACTGGAATGGTTTACATTGTCCTTAGTCCTCACTTACTTGAGATTACCACAACGCACGCAGTACACATATTATTATCTATTGTTCTTGCGTATATTTATTTAGGATTTAAAGGTCATTAGGTTCCGAAGGTGAACATGGAAATGGTCGAGACACTTTTATTTGATTAATCACGTTTTCCCAATATATGCTCATTGGGAACTACTACTGGGAACAGTAGCCTGACGGGAGTTCTACCGAAGATGGGAAGTTGCCCATAACAACCAATAAGATTCTACTTATATATTCAGCACCCTCTAGAAGATATTGTGACTGGTTGCTATGGGAAACATCCAATCTTCTCGACCACTATTAATCGGCATGCATTAGTTTTTCACGTTTGCTTGTGGCGATCTTTTGATCCTGTCGACCTCAGGTATGTTGACTTTTTTCACCTAAAGTGGTCGACCTAACGACTGCCAACTAGGGTTGACCGTCAACCATCGATGATTAAAAATCATATTTATGTTCGAATAGTTGTCGATGTCAAGCTTAAAGGAATAGTTTTGGTTTTTTGCATTTTCCCAAAGGGACCGGGACATGGAGCATAACTCAGCCCCCGACACCCGCGAAGCCTCACCTCTCGTATTTTGATTGGCCCACAGGCGAATCAATCAAAGAAAATTGATGACCATTGATGGTCATCTATTGAATAGTAAAACACTATCGATGGCCAGTTGCACTTTTGCCATCGATGGCAAAGGCAACGATGGCCATCGCCCATCGATGATTTGAAATCATTGATGGTTTATGGCCGATATCTAATACTTTTGCCATCGATGGGGGAGAACCAGATGGTTTGTTTTTTCCAAAGTGACGGGAAACGGAGCATGGCCCCGCCCCCGACACCCGCTAAGCCCCGCCCCCCTGTTTTGATCGGCCAATCAGTCAAACAAAATGGATGATAAATATATTGATGGTCATACATTGCATAGTTTATCAATGGTGGCCAGTTGCAGTAATGCCATCGAGGGCAACCATCGATGGCAATAGCAACGATGGCCAGTATTGCCATAGATGGCAACCATCGATGGCAATAGCAACGATGGCCATCCATCTACACTACGATCGACCTAACAAGTCATACACATTTTATTTTTGAGTACCCATATCCAATATTATTAGGGGGGGAAGGGATGCGTATTAGTTATATTATAGGCCCCAGGGCTTATGGTTCCCCTCAGGCATTATAGATAGACACGCCTCTAGTCGTGTCCTCATAGTGAATGATGAAATCTAGGACTCCTTTTCCAGCCGATCACCGAATCCAAAGTATTAATATCAGGACTTGCCACCACTGCACGTTGAACTCATGGCGACTGCCGCTGCTAATCGCACAGCGGCACGTGGAGGATACAGGAGTGGGACGCTGGGCACGTATATAAATATACACCCTGCACATCAGCCCTCTAACCGCTTCCTAACGTGGCTCTTATTTTAGGCCTTCTGAACCCTGAGGAGAACATTCTGTAGGGGCTGCTGGGAAATGATTATTTTTCTTCCTGTGCATCAAAGTGTCCAGGAAATAATGGTTCATTTTCCTCCAGCGGCCTGAGAGTCACAGTGCGATGTGTGTTCAGCGGCTGCAGCAGATCTCACTTTCCCCCAGTCGGGGAACGAGCCAGGTATGCAAAGAATCCCGTGTTCCATTCTACACTGAAACCTTGTTCTCTTCACTTATTTTGGTCCGTTGAGAAACCTGCGTTAACCTTTTCAGCGCCAGCACGATGCACTCAGTGGAATGATGGTGGGACTTCACACAGGCGACGGGGGTGGGGTTATTCAGCCCCGATCCGCTGCATTGCCAATTCGCGCGGCGGCTGATTATGGAAAGACTGTATGCATGTGGATCGTAGCGGGCATGCGCTGAGCCAAACAGCGACAAAATTCAGCGATTACTCTATTCGCAAGACGGTTGCAAGTTGACTGACAGGAAACCGACGTTTGGGGGTGGTAACCAGACGGTTGCTGGGAGTGTCAGGAAAAACGGGGGTGTGTCCAGGCGGTTTCCGGCCAGGAGGGACCGTGACGTCAGCGCCGGCCTAGATCAGCTGGTTTTTACCGCACAGCAAGGGTCAGGAGCACTAGGCCGACATGGAAAAAGTCGACACACGTTTTTCACATTTCTCTGCGTTTGTTGCACTGTACTGTTCCCAGTCCCAGTCCATGTGGATCGTAAAGCATGGAAAAGTCGTCGTCGTCCCCCAAAAAAAAATTATGAATACCTCGTCAACCTTTTCATGTGTCCACCTTTTCCATGTCGACCTAGTGCATGTGTACCTTTTGTGAAAGTCGACATAGTACATGTTGACAGCGAGATACAGAGTGCTACCCACTCAGGGGACAACTAGGTGACTAATAGTGTCCAGTCTGAACTCAGAACCACCCAAATAGGAGGATAGCCCTAGAAAGTGGTCTGTTTGCAAATCGCCACAGGATTCTGGAGAACTGCAGAAGTGTTACTTTACTAGCTGCAAGTCATGAGCATGGATCATAGCATAGACAAATATTAGGTCTACAATGATTAGGTTGTCCACTGAAGGTCTACATGAATGAAGGCCGACATGACTGAAGGCCAACATGGGTTAGGTCAACAGGGTCATTGGGTCGACTTGGGGAAGGTCGACATGTTGTTTTTCACTTTTTTTTTTACCCGAATGTCAACACAGCCAACATGCGTCCCAGGTCATCGCTGGAGGAAAATGTGAACATGACGCATTTCGCAGAATTTGAGTGAAACGCGCGTTTTAGAGCTTTCTGATCTCCTAATGACAATGCTTTATTTATAGGCTGTTCCCAATGGGGTCGCCTGGGTTACTTCTCTCTCAGCCATAGTCCTGCAAGCTGGCATGTGTACAGCGGACGTGTAAGCTCTGGCACTATGTGGGCACAACTATGTCTGGGCCTCAGAATACATGAGATAACAGCTTCATGCGGCTTCCAGAACAAATATTGGGATATAGCGGTTTCCCCAGCCCCGGCATGGGAGAGGAACTGGTCAGAGCATGTGCGGAGGCTGATTCCACCAGTGTGCGGACTGGGAAAATAATCGGAGTGCTTTGATGCAGATTACAGCCCCGGACTCTGCTCCGTCCTATCTCAGTCCCGTTACCCTGCGGCTGTGCTTACTCTACCACAGTCATCTCATTCAGGAAACCCCTGATGTCATCCTGCAGGGTCTGTATACGGTCTGCACAGATCAGCACCGCGGCTTTATTTAGCATATATGCAAATTACTCGCAAGCTCTGTCCCTGCTTTCTGTCATGGATACATCCGAGCGATGTAATCAGTTATTGCATTGCGGATTGGGTCAATAATATCACAGCACATCCGCATCTGTGGCTATGGATGATGATAAATCGGCCCCTAACACCCCCGCCTGTAACCCTGCTGCAGAGCTGCCTGTACAGCCGCCAGGAGTATAATTAGTAGCTCAGAGAGAGATAAAATTGTGAGAGATAAAGTATTAGCCAATCAGCTTCTATCTTACATTTTAGAGGCTGTGTTTGAAAAATGATATCTGATAGGTTCATACTTTATCTCTCACAAGTTTACCTCTCCCCAAGCTATGATCAATTCCCCTTCTAATGTTGTGACAGGTAGTGCAGTAGTTTAGGGTGCTGATCAGTTTTTGGGACACTGAAGCCTGAACTGTTATGGGGGCTCAGTCCTGGGCTGCCATCAAGAATAGCAGCCCTGGAGGTCCCGGAACTCCGGCAGCCCATTACAATGCAGCACCGGCTGGTGAGCCAATCAGAGCTTGCATACCGGCAGCCACTCTGATTGGCTGCTGGTACACAAGCTCTGATTGGCTCAAAAGCCAGTGAAGCATTTTAATTGGCCGCCGGTGTCCTTAGTTGAATAAGCCTGCACTCTGGGACCTGCTTTGTTCAGCGCACTGAGCGCAGCGGAGGCAGTTGGGGGGTTGCGGTGGGCAATGAGCTGCCCGGGCCCTTCCAGAGGCCAGGGCCTGGGACAGCTGTACCCACAGCACCCCCCTATTGGCAGCCCCGGCTCAGTCACAATCAGCAACAAAAGGGAAACATCCAACAAGGACCTGGATTTGGCCAAAAGAGACTGGCGAGCAATGATCTCACTAATGTTGTAATTAGCTATAAAAACAAGAGCTCGGAAGCTGGGAGGCTGTCTGGGAAAGAGGGGCTCTTAATTAAGAACATAGGGAGCAAATGGGGATATTAAAAAAAAAATGTATTTGATAAATGCTGTCACAACTAACAATGGCCCTTATTCTGATCTGTGCGGCCGGAGCCGCTTACGTTGCTCCGGCCGCACAAACCAATCCCCGCCTACAATACGGATCGCCACGGCCGTCCGTACGCGGACGGCTGGCGATCCGCATGAAAATGGTGGGGCGTACGCCTCCACCATGGTGGGAGCTGCCCCCTGCATTCGATGGTCGGCGACCATCGAAGGCAGGGCCGCACGCTCCACCAGCTCCCGCAAGCTTAGACCACACGGACAATCGTCCGTGTGAAAGCTTGTATGGGGGCGGCGAGCTGACATCCGGCGATGTCAGCTTTCCGCCCCCATCACTGGCGTCATAGCCTCATTACCATGCATACGCCCCGCGTTTGCATGGGAACGCCCATGAAACGCTGGGCGTATGCATAGGGTAATGAGGCTATTAAGCCCCTCACGCCCCTATACGCCCCCTTTGCGGCGTATACATTTTATGTGCGGCGATTTCCCCTGCACATGCGCAGAGTGACCTCTGCGCATGTGCAGAGTGAAAACATCGGCGGTACGGCCGCACGCGGGCCGTACCGCCGAGATCAGAATAAGGGCCCATGTTGGGAATGAAAGACCACCGAGGCGGATAAAGTGTATTTTACTGTTTCAAGATTATTTTTATTGAAAAGTTTTGCAGTGGGAAAGGCCCGGAGAGGAGCGACAAGTATGAGTCGCACGTCTTCGTCTGATGTGATGGTTATGCCGGTTTGCTTTGTATTTTGCAATAAGAAGTGCTGTCGGCGTGGAGTTGATCCTAGATAGTGTGGCGAGCGCAGCGAGCCACCGAGCCCTAAGCGCGCTGAGCGCAGCGAGCCCCGCGAGGGGAGGCGGTACGCATCCTCCAACCTTTTCATACCCCCACTATCCACGTTGGCGTGAAGTTGATTTTAGATAGGGTGGCGAGCGCAGCGAGCCCGAAGCGTGCCGAGCGCAGCGAATACATGTAAAGTAATCCGCGTCCCCTCGCGGGGCTCACTGCGCTCACCACGCTTCGGGCTCGGTGACTCGCTGCCTCGCCACACTATCTAAAATCAACTCCACGCCGACGTGGATAGTGGGGGTATGAAAAGGTCGGTGGACGTGTACCGCCGCCCCTCGCGGGCTCGCTGCGCTTGCCACGCTTCGGGTTGGCGTTGATAGTGGGGGTGGCATTGAAAATGGGGGTGCATTTAACATTGTAAGCACCCATTAGGGTGCTTGTACAATTAAAAATCGCATCACATCACATGCCGCTATATTGCATGCGATGCGATGAGATGCACTACGATGAAAATCGTGGGCGCCGTGCTAATATACAATTACGGATTATTGCTCTACACCAGGTTTATGCCGCTGTTGTATGTAGTGTCGCTTGAATGTATAGGTCAGGACATTGCATCTCTGTTCTCTTCTTGTCCATCATGAAGGTTCTCTACAGCCATTATGCAGCATGATGCATTGAGTAAAGACATACTTCTGCAGTTCTCCAGAGACCAGGAGTTACATTCTTGTTGCCAGGGGTTACATGTATGTTGCCAGGGAATTAGATGCTCATTGCCAGGGGTTACATGCTCATTGCCAGGGAGTTACATGCTCATTGCCAGGGAGTTATATGCTCATTGCCAGGGAGTTACATGCTCATTGCCAGGGTTACATGCTCATTGCCTGGCAGTTACATGCTCATTGCCAGAGGGTTACATGCTCGTTGCCAGGGAGTTAAATGCAAATGGTAGGAGTTTCTTGCTTGCAAAGCCCCAGCATTCCCGGAATTGGGCATTTCCGGGTAACTCTGTACATGACGTGCTCCCATGACAGACGCTAGAGGTTCAGCCTCCTCCAAGGCTGTGGCCATTTTTGGAGGGACAATTTCAGCAGATTCCATGCAGATGTGAGAGTGCGTGTAACCTCTGCATCCCCGCGGCGCCAGCTCCCCCTTCCTTGGACTGTGTTGGCATTTTTATGCCACTGGCTGAGGCCTTGTGTTTGTGATGATAAATTAATCTATCTGGTTAAGAGCATTGTCAAACTTTAATGTCCGTCTTCCCTGTTGGAGGTGAGCGATGTCACATTTTCATTTCCAGTGTGTGTTTCCCTTGCTGCGGTATCCGACTGATAATGCACCACTTACAGCACCGGTTACAGTCCCTGCTCAATGGGTACCCCCCAGTCTAGGACCTACAGTATACTTTCCATTGCCTTGGACCAGAGTCTTTAATGAATGTAAATGGTCTGTATACAATTGGCCTGTATTTTGGCTTTTCATGTATACGTATTATATAGCTACATACGCTCTAGTGAATATGATGTTCGTTCTAATAACTTCCGCTCATACATCTTCTCATACAGCACACACGTAACCGGGGCTGGCACATTACAGGAACATGTGGCAATCGGCCGTCAGTGCTTTCCCGAAACCATCGCCCCCCTTTGATCCAGTGCATGCCTTCCTAACAAGGTTTATCATTGCCTATTGTGAATACAGCG
The DNA here is from genome assembly GCF_055691185.1 of Crinia signifera. Taxonomy (NCBI): domain Eukaryota; kingdom Metazoa; phylum Chordata; class Amphibia; order Anura; family Myobatrachidae; genus Crinia; species Crinia signifera. The sequence continues at coordinate 19,078,111 of NC_139225.1, forward strand.
ATTAAGTCAGTAAGTCTCCTGGCATGGGCTGCAATAACATGTCACCCACTGTAAACTCTGCCTTATTAATGGAATTCGTTACCGTTACATCCAAATTCCAGCGTAATTAGTCGTCCCATAACAAGAGACGTTTGTTGGAAAACATTACCAAATGTTCCCAATCCAGTCAATATTGCTCCGCTTTTATCTGCTGCTGTAAATGCGGGGAAGCGGCGTGTGTGTATTGTGAGGCCGGCGTCCCCCTTACAGTATGTCCTGGGGGTCCGTTACCAGGAGAACCCCCAATCTGCATCAATACCACTGCTGTAATGAGAAGACAGGCATATGGGGCTGATTCATACACCAATGCAGCCAGGGCCACCAACAGGGGGGATGCTGTGGGTACAACTGTCCCGGGCCCCAGCCTTTGGAAGGGCCCGGGCAGCTCCTTTTGCCCACCGCACCCCCCCCCTCCAACTGCCTCCGCTGTGCTGCCTGCTTCTTCAATGCAGGATGCCGGCAGCCAATTAAAATGCTGCACCAATTAGAGCATGTGTACCATTAGCCAATCAGAGTACGCAAGCTCTGATTGGCTCACCAGCCGGTGCTGCATTTTAATTGGCCGTTAGTGTTCTGCATTGAAGAAGCCTGTGCTTCAGGACCTGCAGGTGGGGACTACTGCCTTTTTTGTCTGTCCTAAGGAGGTGATTCAGGTTGGTTCGGCAAGCAGCACATTTTTCTGCTTACCGAGTGCTGAAACGCCGCCCGCTGGGCGAGCAAACGCCCACCCGCAACTGCCGTGCCACTCTCCATGCCAGCATGCAAATGGATGTTTACGCCGACCATAAAATGATTTTTCGCCCTCTTGCAAATAAAACTCCTTCCCATCTGACTTTTATCTGGGCCCAGCTGAACAGGGGGTGGGCGTTGAGGTCATGTGACCTCAGCCGCCCGTTCTGAGCACGCATCGGCCCGCCTGCGTTCCCAGGGGAACGGCCAGCATTTTCAATGGGACGCCCATTAAACGCTTGTTGTTCCATGTTACTTTCTCCCAGTTCCAAAATCCTAACAGAGGTCTCCAGGGTGGCCTGGATGGAGAATATTTATTTAATAATTGGTTATAACACCAGTATCTGTTTGGGGTAAAAACAGATGGACAGGTTAGAGAGCCTGCATTCAGTCATACAGTCTACTGCGATATAGGAATGGAATATATCAGGGTTAGCGCTACATGTCACATGCTCTTCCCGATAACGCCCAGTTTCCACCCCCCCCCCCCACGCCGACTTCCTGTCCATCAAATTGTGGGGGGGGGGATTGCGATTAGATATTTTCGCTATTTCTGCCATTATTTGGGCTCTCGCATGAATACTACTCTCCTCACGCATTTGCAGTCATTCGATAATCGATGATATTGCGAATCCGCACATCAGCGATCAACTCTGAATATCCCCCTATAGTTGGCGTATCTGCAATGGGTGCAGCTGGACCCTTCACCCGTATAATTATACTGCAATTTCCCGATTTTTGCGCCAACTGGAATCAAAAGTTGCAAGAAAAATGGTGCAACGCCCATTTTCTAGCGCTGCCTCCTGGGTCCGGTGGTCAGGTGATGGTGACAACCAAACCTGCCGTGGTTCTATTAATTGTGTGTCCCAAAACTGACCTCATGTGCCTGGTGATGTGATACCTCCGGTGAACTTGGTCTATGACAAATTATATTTGCTGGACTCCATCGCTTGGCAACATTTCTGTCTGGGCGTGGAACCAGAGTCCCTGCAGTCCCCCCCTGATGGCGGCCCTGTACAAACCCTTAACCCAAATCCTCCCCTTAATGTCTAACCCTAACCAGTGTCCATCAGCGTCTCTGAAGATAAACAATCAAATCTGACAAGTCTATTGTAATGGGGGGGGGGGGGGTATTTGTGGACTTCTTAGGGTCTTGCCGGCTGTGACGATTTTTCAGAACTCTGCGTTTAATGCACGCCATCTACGTCACCAGATTCAATGGACAAATCCTGAAATCTCGAGTTACGCAGAGAGCTGCAGCCTAAAGTCCTTCACTCGCCGGATCTGAGGACGGGATGTTCCCGGAACAATCATTAGCAAAATTTTATGACTTCCACGAGAAACCTCAATACCCAGTTCTGTGAATTTTAGGTCCGATTTCATCTCCCATAAATCAGCTTAGGTGAGAAGAGTCTTCTGTTCCCGCTCACAATGCAGCCTCTGCAGCTGTGTCTACACATCACTATATTGGGGATGTGAGGTTATGCCGGATCACGTCAGAGATACAGACGTCTTCTTCCATGACAGAAAGAAATCCCTCATTGCACAAAGCAGATGGCTCTATTTCATGCCTGCGCTTGTTATCCGTGTCCCTCCTCCCCAACACCTGCTGAGGAAATAATTACTTACGTATCACGGAGCTGATGCTAGTTTCTGCAACCATTTTTCAAACTGAGTTTCATCCACTGTGATGCCTTTGGCCAGAGATGAGCCATATTTACCATTAGGGTCTAAGGAAGGGCCACGGAGACATTAATCATGATTTGGGTGCAAATAGGCCACCCAGGGCTGCCGAGAGCAGACATGGGTCCCAGTACTGTGTGATGGGACGGGACGGGGGGGGGGGATTTGGACAAGTTCAGGAGACGTTGCCATGCCCATTTCCCCATAAAATATACAAATTCTGCGTGCTGCAAAGAGGGGTGTCGAGTGCTGCAAGTGGGGTGTCACACACTGCAAAGGGGGGTGTCACGTGCTACAAAGGGGCACATATAAAATATACCTATAAACCTGTATGAATCTCCACCTTCCAGATGTTTTCATAGATGTAGTGTTCTGTAGCTACAGGTTGGCCAAGAATGACTGTGTAGACCAGGGTGGGCCAAACCGGTCCTCAAGATCTACCAACAGGTTATGTTTTCCAGACTATCTACCACAGGTGTAGTCATTACTTGTCTGTCACATTTTCATACGTGCTGCCTGCAATCCTAACCGACATTCTACAGATCCAGCGGTGTTATGGAAAACATGGACTGTTGGTAGATCTTGAGGACCGGTTTGGCCAGCCCTGGTCTAGACGAAGGGGCAACAAGCAGCTTAGCTACCCACAAATATAACCCCTAGGGCAGGGGTGGGGAACCTTTTTTGTGCCAAGGGCCGTTTGTATGGGGTAAAAAATCCTTTCTTACAAATTCCCCTGCTGGAGCCGTCCCACGCTCCGGCGGCTGCCGCTGAATATGACTGGCAGTCTCCGGCTGCTGTTGATTAAGAGGAATCTCGAGAGAACTACCAACCTCTCACGAGAATTCCCCTGTACTTGACTCCCGGCAAAGCTGCCAGGCGGGTGGGAGGGCCACTCTGACCAGCTATGGGGGCCTCATACGGCCCCCGGGCCTGAGGTTCCCCACCCCTGCCCTAGGGGAATAAATACGGATGACGGGTGGTCAGAATACAGATGTTTGCATCCAAAGACAGGGAATCCCAACATGACAGGGGTCAGGTAATATACTTACCTTCCCCAAACCCTCCCCCCAACTTCCACCCCTGCCTTGGCAGACAGAGATGAGGAATGCACGTTTGTACACAAAGAGGGCCATTTAATCAATGAGTCTTGGCCATTTAAAACTTATTGCAAATTATTAACAGGGCTCCAACCAATCACCTCCCAACTGTTATTTTTCAAACACATGACAGTTACACTTGGAAGCTAATTGGCCTGGAGCCCCATCTATCATATGCAATGAGTTTTAAATAGCAAAAACTGTTGCTAATTGGGCCCCAAAAGGTCTAGTTGTTCTCAAATAATCCCCGCAGCAGCCTTTTCCCGTTGTACATTATTAAACAATTGGATTCCCGTCTGACCCGTCACTTGGTTTTACAAGAAATGTGAATATGCATCATGGTTCGAGGGATTTTCTGGATAATAAATCTATGGCAGCCATATGGGTTGTTACACGGACCTGTGTTTGGCGCAGGAATGTCCCCCGCCACACAATAAACTTGTTTACTGGAGAGTGTGTACATGTTGTGTTGATCGGAGTGCGCGCACACGTGCATGCAGGCGCTGTGACACGGCACTGATCCATAACCAGGAGACATATTACTGGTATGACGAGAGATGACAGATCCTTCCCAGATGCTGCCAGTAATATTTAGGGTCCCCGGGTCATATGTGACTATTGCATACTGAGAACATGATATCAGGTTACAGAGGGAAGGGGAACGTCACTGTTACCACATTAATGTCCTGGTGCCTATGCTAATGCCACTTGGGAGATGTGTGTGCAGTGCGTGTGGTGCACCTGGGCCCCTCAGGTCCACCAGGGGCCCACACCATACGCATTGCAGCCATTTCTCCACTGGGAAAATGCATTTTCCTGAAATTCTGTGCGTGTGCTTTAGCACGCTCTAGTAGTCATGGCCACCGATGGCAATAGTGCAACTGGCCATCAATAGTGTCAAACTACGCAATGGATGACCATCAAATGTTTTTATATACGGATGGTCATCCATTTTCTTGATTGTTACGCTCCCTGTCCCATCCCCTTGGGGGAAATAAGAAAAATGAAACTATTTGTTTAGGCTTAACATCGATGGTGGAAAGCCCATCTGGTTCTCCCCCCTCGATGGCAAAACTATTCTAAATAGGCCATAAACCATCGATGATTTTGAATCATTGATGGCCACCCATAGTAGAGTCTACTAACGCCTGGTGCATCACTCAGAGTGACAAAGACGATGCTGCCTGACTGCCAGTTATAGCAGATAATGGAGTAGGGGACCCATTTGGAGACTGCACGTTGGCCCCTCCTCAATTAATACACCCCTGCATTGGAGGTCTCTTGTGTAATATTTTTACCAATATTGTGGGCTTGGGTGTTTCTTTTACTCTAGTTTTGTGGCTGTAACCCAATTTGAGGTGGCGCAGACCTATTTTGTCCCTTCTTAGCTTGCGGGCCCACTAAGGCGCCTATTGAATTATCATGATTGACATTTACCTTAACTTAACTCTAAATTACCCCTAGAAATGAATCACACGGACACCTTATTCTAAAAATAATCAAACGGACAACAACTGCATAAGTTAAAAGGTCAACAATATTTATTAAGTGGTATGACACTATTGAAAGGGATGGCGAGGAAAGCGCTTGGAGACCAGCTCAGGTCAAGAAATGTTAGTAATGGCGGTGACTACAATGCCCCAATTTATAACACAGGGTGATGAACCTCCCCCATTGAATTTAAGGCACAGCCATCACTGTGACGGTCTTACCGCCCCTCCTATGGCATGGCGAGGACACTTCAAGGAAGTGGCCAACGTCCCCCCTTGGGGGCAGGACTCACCAGCCATCCTGGGGGGCAATCCCACACAGTGACGACCAGTACCTCAAAATTCACCGCTGGTCGAGAGCGCCTTCCCGCCAATTATAAATCATTTCCGTAAAGCCAAATTAAGTGAAGGCCGAAAGGCCAGGTGTTAATTGAAAAAGCAAGGGATGGAGGGTGGGAATCCAGACTTATATACCCCTGCTATAAGCTACCACACCTTCACTACCTAATTGGCTAATCTAACTATCAATCAACTGCACTTCTATGGGTAATGAACAATTCACAATAGCTTTATTAGTACAATCACAAAATTCACAGGCTCTTAAATGCCCTCATGCCTATATAGCCCTCGCTTAATCTAAAACATGGGGGCCTGTTATGGGTGTACCCTACTTTTGCGGACAATTTAGTAGGAGATACCACAAGAATGGCACACATATGATTATATTCACACCTCTGCGGTGACTGCGACAGCAGAGATCACCAGAAAAATAACATGGCATCCATTTTCCTGGAGATCTATGCATATGCAATAGAGAAGACTACAGCAACATGGTGCCTCAGTGGGTTTGCAGGTCTCCCCACAGTTTTGCTGCTGGATGAACTGAACAGAAACGGCAGTCCAGAGTGCACAATGAGGGGCCGCAAGAGAAACCAGTGATGCCTCTACTTTATCCATCATCATAGGAGGAAACGAGAGAAGTCTACAGACTGGTTATCACTGCTTCATAAATAGACCCCTATAATTATATCCTAACTTGAGGTTGGGCCGTTGCGGTGGTTTGTCACAAGGGTATGTCCCCCTGTGTCTTCCATTTCCTAGCGAGCAAATAGTTTTTCTTTTCCCATTTACAAATGGCCGCCAGACCTCTGAATGAATCACAAGTCTTGTCTTCTTCTCCCGGGATGCTAAACCTTCTCTGAAGCGCTGTGTCGTGTCTGTCTGCATCGCCGCGGCCCAATCGGCACGGAGGAGAGACCACCGCACTTTCATCCAAGAGCGCAGTTGACGTTGGTTCATTAATCGTTTCCTTCAAGTGCCCAAAACCAACAAGGCTTTTAGGAAATATTTCTAAGACCCCACAAAAATTATTGACATTCATATTTTCTAGTAGTGCAAATGAACTGAATGTGGAAATGAAAGGCTGCTCTTCTAAGGGAAATATTTATTTAGCCGTCTAAGTGGTGCTCAGGGGTGATTTCATGAATGGCTCTGTCGGCGGTTTTGTGGTCGGCCGTCTTTGAAAAATCTATGAAGAGTTGTGTTGTTTTTTTTTTATGTTTGTAAAGAAGAAACCTCACAACAGCCTCCAGAATCAATATGGCAGCCAGCGCTGAAACTGAAAGCACCACACGGGCTTAGACACACACGCGCAATTGCCAAATGGAAGGAGCGCGCACCGGAACTTCCTTGTTATGTCTGGAGGTAGATTAACTCCATCATTCCCGGCATTGGCTGCTGCTACTCAGACGGGTTGGTAAGACAATGTGTTAATGCTGCGATTGTCGTCGTGGTACGGGAACAATAGGACAGGAAGGAACTTGGCACAGCTTGTGAAATGCCACTAGCAGAGGAGTACTTTACGGGTTAGGACAATATTATAGTCACTAGGGGGTAGCTGGCAAAGGGCCTGATTCAGGCTGCGTGTGTTCGGAGACAGCATACCTCCCAGCATGACCCATTCCAGGAGGGACAAGATGCTCTGTTTCTGGACATCCATGCCAGTGGCAGTTGCAGGGCTGCAGCACAGTCCGAAATTCAGATAGGGGAGCCCCACCAACTGCCACCCTAAACAGCAGTCTGGACTCACTGACTCCCCTATTTGAATTTGCGACAGTGGTGTAGTTCCACCCCTGCAACTGGCAAGGATGTCCAGGAGAAGAGCATTCTGTCCCTCCTGGAATGGGCCATATTGGGAGGTATGGACCAGGGAGCAGGTAGCTGCTGCCCCACAGAACTCACGCCCCCTCCCCTGTGCGCACACTGTCTAGTCTATGATCCACACCCATTCCACATGGATTAAATGCTGATTCCACCTAAAAATGTTGAGGGGCCTATTCAGGATCGCTCGGTGCGATCCAAAATCGTCCAGAGCCCCAATGGGCAGGGTTTCCGCATGAGTGATTCTGCAAATGTGCAAACCCCAGCAGTGAACGGCTTCGATGAGTTAGCTGTTTAGCAATAGGATGGCCATCGTTGCCTTTGCCATCGATGGTTGCCATCGATGGCAAAAGTGCAACTAGCCATCAATAGTGTAAAAGTATGCAATGGATAACTATCGATAGCATTGGTCATTCATTATGTTTGACTGATTGACCTGTGCGCCCATCAAAACACGTGGGTGGGGATTTGTTGGTGTTGGGGGCGGAGCTATGCCATATGTGTGCAGATATGTGAGACAGGAGCTGATTGGCTGGTTGTTTATCACTCTCCATTTTTATCACTTTTGAAGCTTAGTGCATCTGGCCCAGTAACTGAAAAAAGGTGACGTTGCCCCTAGCAACCTATCAGATTCGGTCTATCATTTCTCTATTGCATCCTAGAAAATGATCGACAGGGGGAAATTTTTTAAGATGGGAGTTCTATTTCCCATGGGATGTTGCTAGGGGTAACCAATAAGAAGCTACTTCTTATTAATGTATCACCTTCTAGAAGATAATAGATAGTGGGCCAGATGCACTAAGTTTCAAAAGTGATAAAATGGAGAGTGATAAACAAGCAACCAATCAGCTCCTGCCTGACATTTTTCAAACACAGTCTGTGACATGGCAGGTAGGAGCTGATTGGCTGGCTGTTTATCACTCTCCATTTTATCACTTTTGAAGCTTAACGCATCTGGCCCAGTATCTAATTGGTTACCCATAGCAACATCCCATGTCATGGAAGTGTTGGCAAAGTGGTCTTTGAGTTCTGAAGCTTGGAGTCCAGTGCTCATCTCCTCCGCCTTCTTCGTGGCTGATGGCGCAGTATAAGGGCTGGCCGAACTGATGGCCATTTTTTATGTTGCATTATGGGTAATCTACAAAGATGTTGATCCAAATTCTAAGATGAAGCAGCCGTTTGCCAATAAACATCTTACAATTCCCATTACGAGCTTCCACCGTCAGTATCCCAGTGGATATACAATAGGCCCTGGACATGAACTGGAACACTTGACGTCCGTCAGCAGCCACGTAAAGCCGACACGTCTGAAGCACTTCATGAATCATAATATCCTTCTATTCTAAACAATGCAACACGCAAACCTGAGAACCTGGCATGTGCTGGGGGACATAAACCTTTCCTTCCATCCAGTTACTTGCTACGTGGAAGAGTTTCCCGGCTCCTGACCCGCAGAGATCGCTTCTCCTTCCTGTTTACGGTGGCAGATAGGCCGCGGTGACGCTCGCAATGATAACAGCCCGGCGCTGAGATGGCTCTGAAGACACAAACAGAAGGTCATGAGGGGTCATTAGCGGAACATGACTCAAAAACAAATGGACAATTTTTTTTTGTGGGGGGGGGGGGGGGGCTTTCTTGAAACGATAATGTAGATCCGGGTCCCGACATCCACAGGGAAGGCGATATCTATTCATTGAGTTATAGTACTCGGAATAACCAGGGATGCAGGACCCATGATTGGGCGGGATACGGTCATTTGGTCTACAGCATGTTGGTCGACAAGCATTGGGTTGACACCGTTAGGTCGACATGGGGATAGGTTGACATGGTTCTAGGTCGACATGGGTCAAGGTCGACAGTCAAAAGGTCGGTATGGGGTTTTTCACTGTTTTTTTGAGCCGACATGTGCTGACAGGCGGTATTTCATGTCCTACCATCCACTAGGGCCTAGTGGGAGAATAAAATAGTGTGCCCGAAGCATTGGGGTTATGGTGCACTGGAAACTGTGTCCATGTCGACTGTGTCGACATTCGGGTAAAAAAAAACGGTACTTGTTTCCTAGCACGGCCACAATCGCGGGCATCGCGGGTAATTTTTAGTGCTCTGCGATGCGACCGACGCGATGCCCGCGATTTCCCATTGAAATGCATTGAAAAAAGTCAAAATCGCGTCGGTCGCATCGCAGGCGGCTAAAAAAGCATTAAATGGTCCAGACGCGATGCCTGCGATTTCCCATAGGGAACAATGTTAAATGCCTCAATTTACCCAAATCAACATAGGGAACAATGGTAAATGGGCCAGAAACCCCCCAAAACACCCCTGAACAGTGAAATGGCCCCCCAAAATTAGTTAACGCCACCCCATGATCAACGTGAACCCGAAGCGTGGCGAGCGCAGCGAGCCCGCGAGGGGCGGCGGTACGCGTCCTCCAACCTTTTCATACCCCCACTATCCACGTCGGCGTGGAGTTGAGAATAGATTAGTGTGGCGAGCGCAGCATGGCGAGCGCAGCGCGCCCCGCGAGGGGACGTGAATACCTTCACAGGTAAACGCGTCCCTTCGCGGGCTTCACAGATATCCGCGTCCCCTCGCCAAACCTCTTGGATTTATCCGATCTCCCTTATCAAATTATGTACTATCATGTACTCCCCCCCTCCACCTGAGAGACAGAAGTTGGATTGTGTTGAATAATTTGATCGTATGTCAGCATTATTAGGCCCAGCACAAGTGTGACCGGGGTGACGACGGCCGGGCGCTTATTGAATCAGCAGATGGTAACATCCTCCTCATCATCCTCGCTGCTGAAACTTGTCATCGTCTACGTCTTCAAAGCCGAGGGCGGTGGAACGTAATGTTCTATACACAAAGCGCATCATTCAATGGACGGAAAGACTGCTCCATTCTTACCGGGCTAATCCACGTGCCAGGTGTAGGAATCCTTTCATGCATCTGTTATCGCCTTGTGCCTGGCCACGCGTGGCACTGGATGGACAGCGTACGCAGCAGATGAGGCGCGGACAGATCCCCTCCTGTCTGTCAGTGGAGATGTTTAAACCCAATAAGCAGCCATGAGATTTGTACCACGCGGCAGGTGCGGCCGGCAGAGAACACTGAGGTCTTCCCTGTTATTCCCATTAAAAAGCAGAGATACAATGTGCGCAGTATGGACAGATACATGGAATATGGATTGTTCAGGCGGGGTAGATGTTAGCTCAGTCATTCCGCTCTCCCCCAGGTGCTCACGCTACGGGGGGTGATTCATGTTGGATTGGACCGGCCCCGTTCTGGTGCTGTGGGGTCTGTGCAGATGACTATCACAGCTGCCAATGCATTTGCATGAGCAGGAGAGGGAGGGGGCAGCTGGTGGGCTGGGGCCGCCACCTTTTTTGGCGGACTCAGATGGAAATAAAAGTCTGTTTAGACCAGTGGTTCTCAACCTCGGTCCTCAGGGACCCCCAACAGTGCACGTTTTCCAGGTCACCTCACAGATATCGAATGATTTCTCTTCCCTTCGGCTGGGTGGCATTAGAGGGCCCGTAAGGCAGCGGACGACCGCTGCCTAGTGAGCAAACCTGAATCACCCCCATGGAGGTCTGCAATGACGCAGAATTACATTTTTGATTCAGCTTTGTTAGCAAAGCAAAACAAGCATGAAAATTAGCAAAACTATGCTGCACTGCAGGGGGGGGGGGGCAGATGTAACATGGGCAGAAAGAGAGAGATTTGGGTGGGGAGTGATCAAATTGACTTCTAACATTGCAGGGTAAACATAAAGTTATCTAACATATGGGGCTACATGCAAAAGCAGCCAGTATTGGTACCACGCTGCGGGCTCAGTGGCTCGCTACGCTCGCCACGCTATTTAAAGTCAACTCCATGCCAACATGGATAGTGGGGGTATGAACTATCCATGTTGGCATGGAGTTAAGTTACTTTTTTTGACATATTTCGTGGCGAGCGTAGAACCCGGAAGTAGTACGGCGCCGTGAAACTACAGAAGTACCCCAGTATTTACCCTGCACAAAAACAATTGACATTAAAATCTGTATGACGTATATACCCCCAAAAAGGAGCACATGGTACATAAGAGAATTGCTGGAATACTGTAGTTTAAAGTAAAGGTAAATAGTTACTCAGCTTTACCAACAAATATGTCCTCTCTCTCATTTGAAATTACTTTTAAAACAAACAGTTTTGTTGTATTATGAGGTCACGTATAAGCTGTATATAAACTGATAACCAATCTGTAATTAGCTCATTTGATGCTTGGGCCGTCCCCAGAAACTGGCATGAAATGTTGTAGCCCTTGTCTTACTGTAATGCCCCCAGCACCAGCCCCCCCCCCCTTTCCCATGGCGTTGGTCCCAGCCAGCACTTATGGAATCCGCTTGACAATGAATGTTATCTCGATTACACAGATCTGCCGTCGGTAACACACTGGTGTACACAATGGACACATGACAACACTCACAAGAATGTGTTGTTGAGACATATTATCGTATTAGAAAATGGTTTGATATGGCAGCAATAAAGTGTTTCCAGATAATCCAACTACAGCTAAACAAACCAGCCGGGGAAGTTTACACTGCGAGTCGGCAGCTGGCCGCGATACCGCTGTGTTATAGGGAGCGCCAACTCTAGTGGAAAGTACAGCATCCTATACAATAACAGGCTCCTCAGCTCTATGGGGGAATTCAAGTGCTGTGTGCAGTAACTGCCACTAGATGGCACCCAACATATTAATTCAAATGTTGCTCCGTTTGGGGGCAGACAGCACACTGGTGCTTATATTTTTGTTATGTTGTTCCGTCATTCTGATGAGCTGGTAACTAGTATCACCTATATCTCTTGAGAAATGGACCTGACTATACACTTGCTCTAAGGGCGACCCAATTTGCACCGAATTGCAACATGGTAGCCCCGTCCCACTATACAATGCCTGTTTACAGTGCTGTATAATGGGGGGAACATGATCATGCCACCATGTTGGACACGCCCCCTGGAGCACCCATGCTGGCCATGCCCCCTGGGCCGGCCATGCTGTCGCCTCCCGGATGAGGGTAGTGAAGATGTAGTTAAGTATGAATGGAATTCCAGGTCTCCGGGTCCATGGAGCTGCCCCTGTTTCCAGGAGACATCACTAATGTGGAAGCAGGAAATCACCGGAAAAATGGCCTTCTCACCATTGTTGGTTCCCCCTTCATAGAACTTTCTAAAAAGAAGCACGGATCTGACTTTTTACATTTTTTTATAGCAAGTCTCAGGGTCACGTGGATGTCTGGGGTTTCTCCCTTCTGTATTATGAAGCGGTTTGGTCACAAGACATAGGGGCGGGGCTGTAGCCACGATGCGGGAGGTGGGGCCAGAGCGCTGTACCAGCCTTTAGTGGTTAACCTAATGTATATTGTCTTTCATACTGTTGACCCTTTGACCCATACCCCTCCGCACTCACCGGTATATATTTAAAAATCTAAAAGAAAAAAAAAGTTGTAAAGTGCATATTTAGTAAAAAAAAATGTAAATGGAATTTAGCGTTCCGGGCGTAGCTGTTTATTAGCGGGCGTTACGCAACGCTAGTCAGCAATAAGCAAACAGAGATTGATGTAAACACGTCAAGTCACGGGCGAGAGGAGCGTCCCGGCTTCGGGGTCAGTGTTTCCACTTCTCCCTCCAACAATGAGAACACATTCAGTGCGTCGATGTTCTCTCCTCGGGGGGAGCTGAGTGAAAGGTAAATTCAGGTTTTTTCTGTTTTCGAGTCCATCTTTCCATGAACGCCTTCTAGAAGGATCCCGATGAGCAGACTGTGGTCAGGGAGCTGCCTCTCTGTGTTGCTCTTTCCAGTGACGAAAGGCCCCGTTCGCTGTTATTTGGGGGCGAGAGAGAAAGAACTATGTCGTATTTGCTCAGCTTGTGGGGAAAAAACACACAAACAAGCCATTGGGAAGCGTCTGGGAGAGGCGACCTGCTTGCAGGAGAGTAAGGTACCCCCGGCCTGCCAGGCATGTACTGTACCCAGAGAGAAGGGGGTTGTGCAAGCATATCTGTGCACTCGTATATAAAGGGCGCACTGTGAGAGAACACACGTGCCTACGGACGCCTGGAAATTATATTACCGTGAAATAGTGCCCCGGCTATTTCTGCACATAATATTATCTGTGCGCCTCTTTATATAGAAGACCTCTCAGTACAGGGGAGGATATTTAGGGAACACGACGTGAGGATTAACTCTTTCGTTGCTTCTGCAGAAGTTTTAATTTATTTAGAAAGAATGTACAATGCTGTCTGGTATAATGTGCGTCATACTTGCTGGAGGCTCCCGGTTGTAAGGGTGGTCTCCCCTAGACCTGGCATGAAAATGTACTGTCCCGCTTCTTGAGCGCAACCTAATGACATGGGCAGGACGTGGAAAAAAGCATTGTAAACGTAGAGATGGTGCGGAAGGGGTTGGGGTTAAAGGATGCGTACGGCGTCATTTATCTCTGCTCTGTACCCACGGACCTGCGAATTGCGTGCATTTTTCCGCCTTGCGGGAAAGGACTGATGACATGAAAGTCCAGCCCCGTCTCCCAAAGTTACCTGCTGCATTTTCTCTAAAAGCTTTTCCCAAAGAGACCTGGAAGATTAGTCAAGTCTCCTGGAGTCAGGCATCCACGTACCCCCACCCAACTGAAGAGGGTGGTACAGGCAGAGCAGGGCGATGCACTGGTGACCTAAAAAATGCTGGTGAGCCCATGTCCCCGTCCACCGCTGATTCAGCTCCAGTGTGTAAAACGATGGTGCCTCTCACCTCTGTGACACAGAGTCTCTCACCCCTTTGACACAGTGCCTCTCACCTGAGCCTGTTCCTCAGTCTTTTGGGAATGGGACTTCTTTCACCAGGGGTAACTCGGGTGTACCCCAAAATACAACCACACAGGAAGCACTGAAAACCCCACCATGGTGTGTTTAGTCAAGGGTAGTAGTGAGCAGTGGATGGTAGGGTTTCCATAGATTAGATAAAATGAAAGCATCAGGGAAATGGGACAATAGGCTGGATTCGGAGGTCGAAGCTTTGACGATGTTTGCGCAGTCTGACCATTTTTTTTGTACCTATTCACTGTCCGCCTACACATTCTGAATAGGCCCTAAATCATAACTTTGTCAGTCTGGGAATTAAGCAGTAGCAAACACTGCTATACAATATATACAATACGGTGAGCATCCCAGTAACAGCAATACAATACAGAGCATCCTAGTCACTGCTATACAACACAGAGAGCATCCTATAACTGCTATACAACACAGAGAGCATTGAAGTAATTGCAATATGGGTGCCGGACGGGGTCCCGACAGTCGGGATCCTGACAGTTGGGATCCCGACAGTCGGGATCCCAACAGTCCTTTACCCAATGTTGGGATCCTGACTGTTAAAACACAGACAGACGGGTTCCCGATGGCCACCGGCGATTCTCCCGCGTGGGGGTCCACGTCCCCCATAGAGGGAGAATAGAATAGGTGGCGAGCGTAGCGAGCCACCGTGCCCGCAGCGTGGCGAGCGCAGCGAGCCCGCAAGGGGCTTTGTTGCACTCGCCATGCTGTCTGGGTCCGACCAGTTAGGATCCCGACGTCGAGCTAATGGCTGTCGGGATCCCGACTTTCGGAACCCTATACCGCACCCCTGCAATACAACATGGAGCATCCTATTAACTGTTATACAATAAATAGAGCATTCTAGTAACAAATACAATAAAGAGAGCATCCTAGTAACTTCTAAATAATTTAGAGAGTATCAATACAGCTGCTATACAACTGTTATACAATACAGAGAGCGACCTAGTAACTGCTACGCAATACAGAGAGCATCTTAGTAACTGCTAATAAATACAGAGCCAATTATAGTAACGAATATACAATAGAGACAGAGAGGCAGAGAGCATCATAACTGTTATACAATACAGACAGCATCCTAGTAACTTCTATACAATACAGTGAGCATCCTAGTGTGGAAGTCTAGTTGCACACACGCCATTTTAGGATAGTATGGCCGCCATTTTGGTTCGCAGAGTTGCGCAAATAAAGTTTCCATACCCGAGTATGTGTGACAAAGTGGACCAGAAGAGTAGCCATACTATCACACATAAATTCATAAATACATACTGACACTAAGTAAAATGTAGTTAAAGGTTTAGAACGCCACACATAGCTTAGTTAGCCCTGCATACATCTGTCTGTATCATGTTTAGTACCGTTCCGTTCATTGTGCGAAGTATTCCGGTCATTGCGAATATTTCGCAATATACACGGCCCGATAGTTATGGACATAATCCATATTCCAGAGACAGTTTCTGTTGAAAGTATGCAACAAAGGAATCTGGATGAAACTGGTTCTTATCACTGCTGACGCCGAAACCATCAAACAAAGGACCCTTAAAGTTCACTCCCCTGCACCTAGTCAAACCAGTTGTATCATCTTACCCCCAATCACAGTGGACCTGACATACGATCTCTGACCAATGGGATTGGCCTTTGACCTCCCCCCTTCTGACCCTATAAGATAGGTGACCCAGGGCTGCCCGGTCACTTCGGCACATCTACCTTTCCCTGACTATCCACCGGGCTATAGTTCATCCCTGAACGATAGCGAGCTCTGACCGGACTGCGCTTCGCATATTTGATGAGACGGTAAACGGTTGCATTAACGGTATTTATCCTTAGTGTATTGTTGGCTGATTGTGTCTTGTATCTGTTTTTCTTCACTTAGTAGAGCCTGTATAGTATATACTTTGTTAGACTATTGCATAACTTGTTATACCTGTATTTTCTATTTCTGTAACCCCCTTTTTTCCATTAGGGACTTAAATACATCTTTTTGTGGAGTTCCTATCTCCTTACTTCTATACCGTGGTTGTGTCTGTTAGTCGCATTTTGCGATAAAGGTTTATTACGGACTCTGTCCTTAAAAGGTATATTCGCAGATCAGAGTCAAAGTACTGCGAAAGGATCTCTTATTAAGGCATTGGTTCTTCGGTGTATAATACACGATAAAGGTACGCTACGCTGCGCTACGTTTTGTTCGCACGTAGCTAGGCATAAAGGGTACGCTGGTTACGGACTTAATACGTAACTCGCGCTTTTCACTTATTGTTTCTTTGGTCATATTAAATCGCCATTAACAATTGGGGGCATCGTCCGTCCGCTCCACATTCCAGAACTCAGTACCAGGCGTGCGACCTGACCTATACCAGCAAAAGGGTGGAAGTATTTATTGTTTCCATTGCTGGATAGGCCAGGTCCGCGGCGGTGCGGGGTTCGGGAAGTGCTAGCGTTGAACCCGAAGCACAATAAGTGAAGGCCACGTGTTTTAAAGCATATATTAAGTGTTTAGTAAACTGTACTTCTGCCTGCCACAAGTAGTTTAACGGGGTATAGTGTCTTGAGTTGCTTGTTCATTACAGTATATGTACCACGTGCGATAAGGTTCGCACACGTGGAGTCTGTGTTTATTATAGTACATAGAGGATCCCCTCTGTGCAAAACTATAACTGTTTATCGTTAGTTACTGCAAAAACAGGGACTCCGCCACGTGGCGACAAGTCCTGGGCCTTTTGCAGTAACGTAAAGCGTCTATTGTGTATTACGCAAGGTGCGCGCGCACGTGCCCATATCGGGAAATTTTCGCATCTTTGTACGTGATTTACGGATTAAGTGCGGGATTTATTTCGCATCTTGATACGTAACTTTCGGACGGAGTTAAGGGATTTATACCACATTTAGGCGCAATTACTGCGTATAGCGAAACCACACTATAGAACACGTGGGTGGCCGATTCATCGGCGGCCTGTGAACAACGCATGTACACACGTGGCTGTTCATTGGTACTGCACATGCAGCACACATAGGAACTCAAAGGTGAACAGTATTGAACCACTAGCTTTATTTAAACAGTATAGCAATATACTGTGGATAAGGCGGTGATTAAATAAAGAGAAAATAAGTTTTTTTTCTTTTTGTTCATTTTCTCATTAAGCAAACAACTCAAGCATTATTTTAATAGATTCCTATAGCGTATTATAAGGGATTTATACCTGCATAAGTATCTAGTGAAAAGCTACCAGCCTGGGAAGATTTTCTGTACAGAAATATTGCATAAGACCAAGGTGTTACGCTGGGTGACTGGTAGAACGTCAGGCGTGAGCCCGTAGCCGGGACCGCCGGTCAGGACGGCCACAGCGAACCCTACACTCTCTCTGTTGGGTTCCTCTGGCAGATGACTGGCCACTGCGAAAGCTAGTGTTCACCTGTGGCCGCCGCGTCCGAAGGAGCGAGTTATGCCCGCTCCAGCCCCGATGCAGCCAGGTCTTATGTTGGGACAAGTGACCAGCGATCGTCAGAGGTAACACAAGAGGCGACTCTAACTACAGGGCCTAACTGAAATAACACACCCTGACTGCCGGCACCAAGCCAAGGACGGGGATGCGACCCAGTCGCAAACACAAAGAGGATAACACGGGGAATTCCCACCATGCGATAGATACTAAACCAAAAGCATTCCCCAAAACGACAGAGGAACGTAACAGGAGATATGCCCTGCCTGACAATGCGAAATAAAGAGAGGTACAGAATGAATCCTGTTGCTAACGGAGACCAACAGGGTAGGTCCAAGAACACAGGGACCAAATCTCAAACAAAGAAATGGCTGCGTAGCCAAAGTGTAACATAAGGAAAAACAAGAAGGTAATGAGCCCCAATAATAGGGGATAAAGGGTAAAGCTCCTAAAGGAGCACTCACGTGACCCCAGGAGGGGGAGCAGGGTAACCCAAGGCTGGGAAGCACCAAGACTGACACCAGAAGACTCTTGGGAGCAGGATCTGGGAACAGGCAAGGCGACCAGGATAGCTGAGAGAACAAGCTATAACCGGCGCCATCTTGACTGTGGGCATCCCTTAAGAGGGATACTACAGCCAATGGAGCAGTCCCTGCAAGGACCAGCCCCCAGCTACCTAATGGTCTCAGGTGGCCGAGCGCGCGACTCCCGGCGTCCCCTGTTACCAGGCAACCGCTGGGCGGCTGCAGGGGAACGCCGGGAGCTAATACATTGATGTCCGCGCTGGGCGGAAGTGATGTCACTCCGCCGGGCGGAAGTGACCCTCGGACGCTCGGCTGAGCTGGGCGGAAGTGCTGTGTGCACCTCCTGTGCACCCGCCCCAGGCCGCCGAGCGTCCGGAACAGCCGGAGAGCCCCTGGAGGGACGCCCACGCCGGGCGGAAGTACCCGCTAGACGCTCGGCTGAGCCGGGCGGAAGCGCCGCGTGCACCTCCTGTGCACCCGCCCCCGGCCGCCGAGCGTCAGCGCCGGCAACAGTACCCCCCCCTTGAGGAGGGGTCAACAAACCCCTACCACCGGGTTTGTACGGAAATTCCCGAAAGAATAGCCTCTTAAGATTGGGGGCATGCAGATCCTTCTCGGGAACCCACGACCTTTCTTCGGGTCCGAACCCTCTCCAATGCACTAAAAACTGCAGAGAACCTCTACAAAACTTAGAATCAAGTATCTTCTCCACCCGAAATTCCTGCTGTCCCCGTACCACCACCGGAGAGGACCCAGGATAAATCCTGCGGGGAAATCTTGGAGAGAAGAACACTGGTTTCAGCAGAGAGGCGTGGAAAGTGCTGGCAATCCTGAGGGATTTGGGCAGCAAAAGGCGAAAGGCCACCGGATTAACCCTCTTTACAATGCGAAAGGGACCGATATACTTTGGCCCTAACCTCGCCGACTGTTGGTGGAGTTTGATATTACGGGTGGACAACCACACCCAGTCACCAACTTTGAATTGGCAAGGACGTCTGGACTTGTCCGCGAACACTTTCTCCTTCAAGGCAGCTTCCTTGAGAGCCTCATGGGTTCTTTTCCAGATAACTCTGAGGTGAGAAACAGAAGAAAAAGAAGACTTGGGGGCTTCTGGTCCAAAAGCATTGGCACGTGGATGAAAACCAAAAACCACAAAAAAAGGGGAGGCTTTAGATGCAGAGTGATAGGCGTTATTATACGCGAATTCTGCTAATGACAAAAAGCTCACCCAATCATTTTGCAGTTTGGACACAAAACATCTTATATACTGCTTGAGAGATTGATTCAGTCGCTCAGTTTGTCCGTTCGATTGTGGATGAAAAGCTGAGGTAAGACTGATCTTTATTTTAAGAGAGGAGCAAAAAAGTCTCCAAAATTTTGCCACAAACTGTGGACCTCGATCTGAAACAATATCGGAGGGCAAACCATGCAGCCTGAATACATGTTGTAAGAACAACCCGACCAACTCCTTGGCGGACGGTAATTGTTTTAGCGCCACAAAGTGTGCCATTTTGGAAAATCTGTCAATGATGACCCAGATAACTTGACACTGAGACGACACAGGTAACCCAACTATGAAATCCATGGCCAGGTGAGACCACGGCCTGGAAGGAATGGATAAGGGGATCAGGACCCCAAGGGGCCTGGACCTAGGAACTTTATGTTGGGCACACACTGGACAAGACAACACAAATTCCCTGGCATCCCGTGCCATCCCTGGCCACCAAACCACCCGGGATAAGAGATCTAAGGTTTTAACAATCCCAGGATGACCAGCAATTTTGGAATCATGCAGTTCCGACAACACCCTACGTCGAAGAGATTCGGGTACAAATAATCGAGAAGCTGGGGTTTGGGCAGGAGCCTGATCTTGAGCTTGACGAATTAACCCCTCCAACGTCTGATTGATCCCTGCATGTATACAGGTTGCTGGCAAAATAGGAATTTTGCTAGTCTTGATCTCGTGTTGGGGAAGAAAACAGCGAGAAAGGGCGTCCGCTCTACTGTTCTTAGAACCAGGCACGTAGGAGATAATGAAGTTAAACCGCATAAAGAACAGTGCCCAGCGGGCTTGCCGAGCATTGAGCCTTTTGGCTGTTTCAATGTATTGTAAGTTCTTGTGGTCAGTAAGAACTAATATTTGGTGGATAGCTCCTTCCAACCAGTGACGCCATTCGTCAAAGGCCCATTTGACCGCAAGCAATTCTCTATTCCCTACGTCGTAATTAGTCTCAGCCGAAGAGAATTTTCTGGACATGAACGCACAGGGATGTACTTCTTGAGACTCTGGATCTCTTTGGGACAGAACAGCTCCGGCCCCCACTTCGGAGGCATCCACCTCTACTATGAAGGGGAGATCTGGGTCCGGATGTCTCAATACGGGAGCTGAGACGAAGGCCTGTTTAAGAGTTTGGAAGGCCCGCTCCACTTGTGGAGACCATTTGGATGGATCGGCCCCTTTCTTGGTTAGGGCAACCAAGGGCGCTACTATAGAAGAAAAAGAATGGATAAAACGCCTATAATAGTTGGAAAATCCAAGAAATCTTTGGACAGCCTTCAAGTTGGTGGGTCGGGACCAATCCACAATGGCTTGTAGTTTCTTGGGATCCATCCGAAATCCTTCAGAGGAAATTATGTATCCCAGGAATGATACTTGAGACACCTCAAACTCGCATTTTTCCAGTTTAGCGAACAGCTGATTCTCCCTTAATTTTTGTAGAACTTGTCTTACTTGGCTCCTATGTGAGTTCACATCTCGGGAAAAAATCAAAATGTCGTCCAAGAACACGACCACGAATTGACCCAAAAAATCACGGAGGACGTCATTAATCAGATCTTGAAAGACGGCAGGGGCGTTGGAAAGACCGAAAGGCATTACTAGGTACTCATAATGCCCAGATTGAGTACTAAATGCCGTCTTCCATTCGTCCCCTTCCTTGATTCGAATAAGATTGTACGCACCTCTGAGATCAATCTTAGTAAAGACGGTGGCAGATCTCAATTGATCAAAGATTACTGAAATCAAGGGGAGGGGATATGTGTTTTTCACCGTGATTTTGTTCAGCGCACGGAAATCAATACAAGGCCTGAGAGAGCCATCTTTCTTTTCTACAAAAAAGAAGCCGGCACTAAGGGGTGATTTTGAGGGTCGGATGAAGCCCTTCTTAAGGCTTTCCTGGACGTATTCTTCCATAGCCTTGGTCTCGGGGATCGACAAGGCATACAACCTCCCTTTCGGCAGAGGAGCATGGGGAATTAACTTGATGGCACAGTCGTAGGAACGATGTGGAGGGAGATTGTCTGCTTTTCCCTTCGAGAAGACATCAGAAAAATCCATATAAAAAGAAGGAATCTCGGAAAGAGACACAGCAGCCTGGACCAACGGGATGTGCACACATTGTTCGGAGCAGAAAGGACTCCAACGAGCAATTTCTCCAGAACTCCAATCAATGACCGGGTTATGTTTAACTAACCAAGGATGACCCAAGACGATGGGGACACCCGGACAAGAGGTCAATAAAAATGTAATCTCTTCAGAATGACACAAACCTACGGTAAGCCGCACTAAAGGAGTTTGAAAGGAAATATCCCCGTTGGAAAGCACATTCCCGTCTAAACCCCGCAGGGTGATAAAACCATTGAGTCTGAGAAGGGGAATACCAAGACTACGGGCTAAAGAAATGTCTAAGAAGTTTCCTGCAGCACCACTGTCAATAAAGGCAGTTCCAGAAAAGTTATTCTCTTGAAAAGAGATGCAACAAGGAGCTAGTAACGAATCTTGAGAGGAAAAAAGCTGAAGGCCTAAGTGAACCCTCTCCACGTTCACTTGGCCTGAGCTTTTACTGGCCTAACTGGGCAATTGCGGAGAAGATGCCCTTTGCCTCTACAATATAGGCAAAGGCCGGTACTGAACCGGCGGGCTCTTTCTTCCGGGGAGATGCGAGTAGCCCCTATTTGCATGGGTTCCTCGCTGTCCTCGGGAACCAAGGGAACAAATGGAAGCGGACGTACTTGAGCCCCTCGCTCAGACCTTCGCTCGCGTAGGCGGCGGTCAATGCGAATAGCCAACTCCATTAATTTATCTAGAGAGGTTGGCACTGGATACTGGATTAGGCTATCTTTGATGGCATCAGAAAGCCCACAACGGAATTGACTTCTTAAAGCAGCGTCATTCCAGCCGCAGTCATTAGACCAACGGCGGAATTCGGTACAGTAAGCCTCCGCTGGGTCTCTTCCCTGTTTAAGGGCCCGGAGATGGGTTTCCGCGGAAGCCTCTCTGTCAGGATCATCGTAGAGTAAGCCTAGGGACAAAAAGAAACTCTCCACAGTCGCCAAGACTGGGCTATCGGCCGGGAGACCAAAGGCCCAGGTTTGTGGATCTCCTTGCAGGAGTGACATTACTAAGCCCACTCGCTGGGTTTCTGAACCAGAGGACCGAGGTCTTAGTCTAAAATACAGCTTACAACTCTCACGGAAGTTGAAAAAGGCCCTACGATCCCCAGAAAAACGGTCAGGCAAATTAACTTTGGGTTCCAGAACTCCTGGATCTGGAGATCGGACCCTCTGCTCCTGAGTAGCAACTTTCAAAGATAAATCTCGCACCATCTGAGTTAAACCCTGTACCTGGTCTGAAAAAGTCTGAGGAGTGGGATTCATTTCTAAGTCTGCCTGAATGGTTGCTATATAAAAGAAAAATTTATATAACCTGTATGGCCGGTTATAATGTTACGCTGGGTGACTGGTAGAACGTCAGGCGTGAGCCCGTAGCCGGGACCGCCGGTCAGGACGGCCACAGCGAACCCTACACTCTCTCTGTTGGGTTCCTCTGGCAGATGACTGGCCACTGCGAAAGCTAGTGTTCACCTGTGGCCGCCGCGTCCGAAGGAGCGAGTTATGCCCGCTCCAGCCCCGATGCAGCCAGGTCTTATGTTGGGACAAGTGACCAGCGATCGTCAGAGGTAACACAAGAGGCGACTCTAACTACAGGGCCTAACTGAAATAACACACCCTGACTGCCGGCACCAAGCCAAGGACGGGGATGCGACCCAGTCGCAAACACAAAGAGGATAACACGGGGAATTCCCACCATGCGATAGATACTAAACCAAAAGCATTCCCCAAAACGACAGAGGAACGTAACAGGAGATATGCCCTGCCTGACAATGCGAAATAAAGAGAGGTACAGAATGAATCCTGTTGCTAACGGAGACCAACAGGGTAGGTCCAAGAACACAGGGACCAAATCTCAAACAAAGAAATGGCTGCGTAGCCAAAGTGTAACATAAGGAAAAACAAGAAGGTAATGAGCCCCAATAATAGGGGATAAAGGGTAAAGCTCCTAAAGGAGCACTCACGTGACCCCAGGAGGGGGAGCAGGGTAACCCAAGGCTGGGAAGCACCAAGACTGACACCAGAAGACTCTTGGGAGCAGGATCTGGGAACAGGCAAGGCGACCAGGATAGCTGAGAGAACAAGCTATAACCGGCGCCATCTTGACTGTGGGCATCCCTTAAGAGGGATACTACAGCCAATGGAGCAGTCCCTGCAAGGACCAGCCCCCAGCTACCTATGGTCTCAGGTGGCCGAGCGCGCGACTCCCGGCGTCCCCTGTTACCAGGCAACCGCTGGGCGGCTGCAGGGGAACGCCGGGAGCTAATACATTGATGTCCGCGCTGGGCGGAAGTGATGTCACTCCGCCGGGCGGAAGTGACCCTCGGACGCTCGGCTGAGCTGGGCGGAAGTGCTGTGTGCACCTCCTGTGCACCCGCCCCAGGCCGCCGAGCGTCCGGAACAGCCGGAGAGCCCCTGGAGGGACGCCCACGCCGGGCGGAAGTA
This sequence comes from Crinia signifera, assembly GCF_055691185.1. Classification (NCBI taxonomy): domain Eukaryota; kingdom Metazoa; phylum Chordata; class Amphibia; order Anura; family Myobatrachidae; genus Crinia; species Crinia signifera. The sequence continues at coordinate 19,101,975 of NC_139225.1, forward strand.
CCCGCTAGACGCTCGGCTGAGCCGGGCGGAAGCGCCGCGTGCACCTCCTGTGCACCCGCCCCCGGCCGCCGAGCGTCAGCGCCGGCAACACAAGGTGTAACCAGCGCCCAGTGTGAAACATAACTGAGGCGAACGGGTGTGTGACGACACGACTCAAGCGCAGTGTAGTCCAGTGTAGGACAGTCCAGTTAGGACCGGGTTCACGTGACGACGTGCCCATAGGAACTGCCCCTTCCGTGGAACTACCTCCACTGGGAGGGTACAAGAGATACATCGGAACCCAGTGATCCGATTAGCTACTTTAGAAATACCAGTTTTTGGGGGTACAGGAAAAACAAGTTTTGCTGTGCCCTGGAAAAACTGCCGCACCTTGCAAGTTGGCTAGCAGTTCGCTACTAGTTGAAAGACTTGGTGATTGAGTACATTACCTCGCATAGTGGGCTTCACGCTTGATTGCGGAATAGTGCCATTTTGTGGAGAAGGAGTGATTTGGGAGTGACTCACTGATAAACGGCCCTCCGGTTTCTGCTAGCTGTGAACGTTTATTCCTGTAATTATGGGTAATAACGGGTCACACAGGGATACCGAGTCAGTTAGGGAGGAATCTAGTCGACCCAAAGGGTCGGCGGCTTTCATTATGTGCAGGAAGCACGGTGAACTCGCAGTTGTTTACCAAAATAAATGGAGAAGAATGACACAAGGCAGCAAGTTAGAATTTCCCAGTGTTGGTAGCTTCGATCCAGAAATCTTATCTGCAGTAAAGGATGAAATATGTCTACTCTCCAGTCGTAAGAGGAGAGTGAAGCACATGGAAATTCTTAAATTGTGGCAGAAGGAAGGGCAGGAACAATGGGGAATCAAATGTCTGGCAGTGCCAGATACAATCAGCCACAATAAAAATGCAACCGTAGCCGCAACCGCTCCCCCACCCCCATATGTGCCGAAGGGGTTAATGACTAATAAGCGAGACCTGAGTAGTAATTTACCTGTTGCTAACTTGTACCCTGTCTTATCCCCTTATAAGGAAACTCGAGAGGAAAACGAGCAGCTGTTGGCACTGGCCGTCTCCCATGCAATTAATATGATTGAGGGAAAAGCTCAACCCGCTGTTAAAGTTCCAGCACAGGAGGAGGAGACGGCTGATGCCAACAGCGTAGTAGTGGACTCAGGTAAGGATGCACTACACAGCACAGACACGGACGACTCCCAAGCAGGTCCCAGTAATGCGGATGTGGTACAAACATATCCTATGCGCACACTGGAGGTTCCCTACGGTAAGGCAGACAGAGAGGGTGTGATACCTACCAGGAAGATGACCATGCTAAACCCATGGACACGGTTAGAGCTGCGGTCCATCATTTCAGATTTCCCTGATCCTAGGAAAGATCTGACATTATGTCAGAAATTTGTAAGGGATCTGGGAAACTCTGATGAGCCCACCAACAAGGATTGGAGAATCATGTTGAGGGCCTGTCTCCCCACTCACATCGATATCCCGAAATTCATTCAGGATAGTGGATTGAAGGTGGACAAGGAGATAAATGATGAGATCAACCAGGAAAATATACGCCTAATCAACTTGCAGTTGGGAGTGTATTTTCCTGCAGCAGTGGAATATAGCAAGATATTCACTATCAAACAAAAAGATAGTGAATCAGCTAGCGAATATTTCAACCGGGGTTTAATGACGGTATCAAAACACACTGGTGTCGCCGATCTTAAGGATAACCCACACCTGAGGGAGATGGTTGTCTCTGTGTTAGTGGAGGGGCTGAGAGAGAAATTGAAGAACAGGGTCCAAACATCGTTCCCAAATTGGCGAGGAATGACAGTAGATGCCCTACGGGAATCTGCCGTAGCCCATGACAAAAACATATCAAAGCACAGGGAACTGCAAACTGACAAACTGATGATGGTTAGCATCCAAGCCCTTACTAATGCCCCAAACAAAGCTGCATACCAACGAAACACCAGGGACACAGGTAGAAAGCCAATTATCTGTTACAACTGCAATAGGGAAGGTCACTACGCAGCTCATTGTAGGTCAGGAAACCCCAGGAGTTATCAGACACATAAGCGAGAATGGGAATCTCACAAAGGTGAGACACGAAGATACCCAGCCCCTAGACAATGGGAGGAGACAGACAGGTCACGCAACATGCCTCCTCCCCATCTGATGGCTGACACTGTGCTAAGGGCAACCCAGGTCAGGCAATAGGAAACAGGTCATACCTGTATCCTACAGCCAGTTAGATTAACTCAACACCTTAGAGAGGAACCTCAGGTGAAGGTTGATATAGCTGGAGTAAGGCAAACCTTCTTGGTTGATACAGGGGCGGCCAGATCTGTTCTCAACACTCCTCTTCACTTGGGTTTCACTGACAAATCAGTAGCAGCAATTGGGGTAACAGGAAAAATACAACATTACCCACTGACGAAACCAGCAGAGGCTACAATCGGGCCTCTGCATACCAAACACTCTTTTCTGTTGGCTGCAGCGGCCCCGACTAACCTTCTGGGTAGAGATTTACTATGCAAAATGGGATGTGTCATCTATTGCACCCCCGATGGGGTATTTCTGGACACTCCTAGAAATCTTACACAAGAAGTGCAAGATATGCTGGACAGTCCTCAGAGGCTAATGTTGTATTCCACTGTTGTAGAATCAAATCCATCTAGGGTAGCTGAAATTACAGCACAAATACCGAGTTCCCTTTGGACTAAAGATGGACAGGACGCTGGGCTGATGGCAAATGTAGCTCCAGTAGAAATCCGCTTAAAAGAAGGCAGGATAGCCCCAAAAATACCGCAGTACCCTTTAAAACCTGAAGTTGAGCTAGGAGTATTCCCAGTGATCCAACGATTGCTCCAACAGGAAATCCTAGTTAGAACTTCCAGCACGGCCAATAGTCCCATCTTTCCTGTGAAAAAGAGCGGGGGAGGGGCTACAGACTAGTGCAGGATTTAAGAGGGGTAAACAAAGTAGTTGAGAGCCAATTCCCCGTAGTGCCAAACCCAGCTGTCATCCTAATGCAAATCCCACCTCACTGTACTCATTTCACAGTCATTGATTTGTGTTCAGCGTTCTTCTCCGTCCCTTTGCACCCTGACAGCCAGTATCTGTTCGCCTTTACTTACAGAGGAGTACAGTATACCTGGACACTACTCCCCCAAGGATTCATAGACAGCCCCAGCATCTTCTCCCAGGCCTTGCATGATTGTTTACAATCCTTTCAACCCATGAGTGGTTCGATACTGATACAATATGTCGATGACTTGTTGTTGTGTTCTGAGTCACTGGAGTCATCAGTGGATGACACTAGACAGCTGCTGATGCATCTCTCAGAGACAGGACATAAAGTATCAAAGGATAAGCTGCAGTTATGCCAGACCAGGGTTAAGTATCTGGGCCACTGCCTTACTCAAGGGCTGAGACACCTCACCGACGACCGAATCCAAGCGATTCGAAACATGGCACTGCCACAGACCCAGCACCAGATCCGTACGTTCCTAGGCATGTGTGGATACTGTCGCAATTGGATCCCAGGATTCTCTATTCTGGCATCACCACTACAAGAGATGGTTTCCTCAACTAAGCCAGATCGGGTCTCTCATACTGAGGAATCTGAGCTGGCTTTCGAGGAACTAAAGGTGAGCCTAACAAAGGCCCCAGCACTGGGAATGCCAGATTATGGGAAACCCTTTGAACTGTACGGAACTGAATCAGGTGGGTGTGCGGCAGGAGTACTTGTACAAAAACATGGTGATGCCAACCGACCAATAGCGTACTACAGTGGCCAGCTGGACACAGTAGCACGCTCACTCCCAACTTGCTTACGAAGTGTGGCCGCAATAGCACAACTAGTAAGTAAGAGTGAGGACGTAGTGTTGGGACACGATTTAACTGTTCATGCTCCCCATGCTGTCTCTGCCCTCCTAAATTCTGCCCAAACACGTCATGTGTCCTCAGCACGGTTCACCAAGTGGGAACTGGCGCTGATGGCCCCAGTAAATATTACCATTAAAAGATGCAACACACTAAACCCAGCCACATTCCTCCCTCATGTGCCCTCCAAGGCACAAAGGGTGGAGGGTGATGGGAATGTTGCTGAAAATGGTAAAGCAGAGTTTAGTGAGGGTGAGGACAAACATGATTGCATGACCTACCTGAATCAGACCTTCACAGCACGTCCTGACATAAGCGACAGCCCATTAGGGGGGTAGACATAACCTTATTCACTGATGGTAGCTGTCATAGACAGACAGAGACGGGAGAGCTGTGCACAGGCTACGTGGTAGTAGATGGAGAAGGTATTGTGGAAGCTGAACCCTTGGGACCACCTCATTCAGCACAAGTAGCAGAACTGGTGGCACTGACCAGAGCATGTGAACTGGCCCAGGGAAAAGCAGTTAACATATATACCGACTCCAGATATGCTTTCGGAGTAGTGCATGATTTTGGAGCCCTATGGCGCCTCCGAAATTTCATGACGGCGGCTGGCACACCAGTGGCGCATGCGACATACATTAGGAGACTTCTAGGAGCTATTCAGCTTCCAGACAGAGTGGCTGTTATCAAGTGCAAAGCTCACACATCAGAGAAGGACCCGGTGTCACTTGGTAACAGCCGCGCTGATGAGGCAGCGAAAAGGGCCGCATGCCCTGTAAATATTTTCACCCATCCTACCAACCTTTGTACACTGAACATGGTATCCACATCCAAACTGATAGACATGCAGAATTTGTGTTCCCCACAGGAAAGAGCAGTATGGAAGTCGAAGGGATGTGGCCAAGAGTCCACCGGACTTTGGAGAGATGGACACGGGAAACCAGTGGCCTCCAGGGCATACCTTCCTAGTCTAGCCGAGGCGGCCCATGGGCTGACACATCTTGGGAAGGAAGGTATGTGCAAGCTGGTAAAGGCCTACTGGTGTGCACCAGGGTTCGCTTCTCAAGCAGGTAGAGTGGCAATGTCATGCCTCACCTGTTTGAGGAAGAACGTGGGAAAAGCCATCCCAACAGAGCCATCCCACATCCCTCCTACAGAAGGCCCTTTCCAGGTAATACAAATCGACTTCATACAGTTACCACCCTGTAGAAATTTGAAATATGTATTAGTTTGTGTTGACATGTTTTCCAGCTGAGTGGAGGCTTTCCCCGCTGCCTCCAACACTGCTACATTTACAGCAAAGAAAATATGTCAGGAGTTTGTCTGTAGATATGGTATCCCAAAGGTCATTGAGAGTGACAGAGGCACTCATTTCACAGGAGAGGTCTTCCAAATCATGTGTAAACTCCTGGGGATTAATAGTAAACTTCATACTCCATATCATCCCCAGGCGAGCGCCAAAGTTGAGAGAATGAATGGTACTATTAAGAACAAATTGGGTAAAGTTATGGCTGAAACAGGGTTGTTATGGCCAGAGGCATTGCCTATTGTGCTGTATAGCATTAGGACCACTCCCAGGACTCCGCTCAACTTGTCCCCCTTCGAGATATTGTTTGGTCGGCAGCCACACATCATGATAGACCCACAGGATGATCTCAAATGTAATAATGAGTTAACTGTACAGTATATCCTAAAGCTAAACAAACAGCTAAGGAAACAACAAAAGCAGCTGAATTTACTGAACCCTGATATGCCTACCAAGAATTGTCATAATCTTAAACCAGGAGACTTTGTCATGATCCGAAATTTTTTACGCTCAGGTTGTTTGATAGACCGTTGGGAAGGACCGTACCAAGTTTTGTTGACCAGCACTACATCAATTAAAGTCGCAGAGAGAGAGACTTGGATACATTCATCCCACTGCAAGAAAGCCAGTAACCCAGAATCCCAGTGTGCAGAGAGCGAAAGAGAAGAAGTGTCGCTAGAAGCATTGTTTCGGGAACACTGAGAAGCAGCCAAGGTCGAGCAACCTGAGCGAACAAAGGTCCAAGAGCAGAGCAAAATAAAAGTCCCCTGGTAGAGATGATGGAAGGACTCCAAGCAACAGGTTCACAGTTATGCATATATTTCTTTGTTTTCTTTCTGTGTTCTTTTCTTCATCCCAAGATACTCGGTGGCTGCCACATTCTAGAGCGATCGGAGCGGAGTTCTGACAGTGTAATAATGGACCCAGATATGGGTGAGGTAGAATCCCTAAACCAGCTTGACACTTTGCCCATGACAGGAGAAGGTAAAAGGTATGAGGGAAACGTAGTTCAAGGGCTATGTGATGAGTTATTGTCTGGTGAGTACTGTGTCTGTAGATATTGTCAACCTAAAATGGAAGAAGAATGCATCCAGCGATGTCAGTCGACAAGTAAGGCAACTACAGGCCGACATCCTTTGAGTGATTACCACTCACTAGTGGGTAAGGTCTTAAACCAAACAGAATGCTGGGTGTGTTCACAAGTGTTACATAAAAGGAGTAGTGTAGGCCTAGTCCCATACCCGCTTAATATTTCAGAGATAAGCGTATTAAATAAGGGGAGGCCATTGGATAAGAGATACCTGTATACCAGGTCCCCTAGTCTTAGATTACACCCATACCAAGTGGATAAATCCCTGGTATGTATGAACTTCTCTAGTTCCAGAACGATTGGTACTTGGGAAGTGACATGGCATAACCAGACAATAACTTACTCCCAGCGTCCAGATGGAGAGCCTATTGATAAAGAATTGTTGATAAAAATCCGAACCAGTGGGAGACACTATAAATATGTCTACACGGTGAAGAAAAGTAAAATGATGGCCGGCAGAGTATCAGCCGGCTACTGTAATATGACCCTACAGCCAGAAACTTGTGAGGAACAAGTCAGGGAGCAGGCGACGGGAATGTTCTTATGGATAATGTGTGACAAGATCATGAAATACTCTGTCCCTTATTTTCTCCCTGACGATGTTTATTATATTTGTGGTAGAAGGGCGTACAAATGACTCTCCATGAACTACGTTGGAATTTGTTACCTAGGCAGAGTGTTACCTGAAGTGATGACCCTCACCCATGATGAGATGGTGAGCATACACAGAGGCATACCTCCTCCTTACACTCATACCCATTATGATCAAATCCATAAAAGGGATTTAACAATCAGGAAAGAACCCCTAGCTTCTGAAATGATACACAAGTCATTCGGTATCCAACTTCTCATTGCATTAGATATCACCCATACCGCCAGAGGAGTCATAAATTTTAAGTATATACAAGCATTAGCCAGCTTGGTAGATAACATCACTGAGATTTATGATGACACTTTTAGATACACTGGGAAGGAGTTGCAAGCATATAAAAGAGAGCTAGTCCAACATCGGATGGTGTTGAACTATCTGACAGCTATGACAGGAGGATATTGTGTCACCCTCTCTACACAGTTTGGGGTGAAATGTTGTACATATATCACCAACAATACTGAAGACCCAGAAGAAATCATCGATCATCGGATGGATGAGATTCTTCAGCTTAAATGGGAATTTAGAAGGGAACATAATATCAGCCTGGCAGAAATAGGTAACAAAGTTAGCGAATGGACCTCCTGGTTGAATCCAATGCACTGGTTCTCCGGTTTAGGAGAATGGGCGCAAGGAATCATAGCTAGCATAGGAAAACTCCTTCTCTGTATCGGTGGTGCCATCATAGTCTTTGTGCTGCTGTTCAAATGTTTAAAGGTGATGACCCGGGGAAGGACAAAACGTACCGAGAGTGTAAGAACGAGAGATGCAGAGGAAGACCAGGGTTTGGTATATGACCCTAGAATTGAAACCACCTCCCTTTAAAGAAACCATAATTGTGAACGTGTATATGTCGTAACCTCCCTTGTTTTTATTTTTATCCCAAAATTGTACATTATCCTTCGTGACCCTGAGTAGATTGTTCGATAAATGCGGCCCATCGTTTATCCGTGATCCTGGATCGGCCAAGAGCAGATGGTTTACTCCCCTTATATGTTTATTTCATGGATCCCAATTTCTTTGTCAGGATTATGAATTTCTGTATTGTCGTGTAAAATGTTTTGTAATGTAACAGTTTTATATTTACTGTTAAAGGGTGGACTGTGGAAGTCTAGTTGCACACACGCCATTTTAGGATAGTATGGCCGCCATTTTGGTTCGCAGAGTTGCGCAAATAAAGTTTCCATACCCGAGTATGTGTGACAAAGTGGACCAGAAGAGTAGCCATACTATCACACATAAATTCATAAATACATACTGACACTAAGTAAAATGTAGTTAAAGGTTTAGAACGCCACACATAGCTTAGTTAGCCCTGCATACATCTGTCTGTATCATGTTTAGTACCGTTCCGTTCCGTTCATTGTGCGAAGTATTCTGGTCATTGCGAATATTTCGCAATATACACGGCCCGATAGTTATGGACATAATCCATATTCCAGAGACAGTTTCTGTTGAAAGTATGCAACAAAGGAATCTGGATGAAACTGGTTCTTATCACTGCTGACGCCGAAACCATCAAACAAAGGACCCTTAAAGTTCACTCCCCTGCACCTAGTCAAACCAGTTGTATCATCTTACCCCCAATCACAGTGGACCTGACATACGATCTCTGACCAATGGGAATGGCCTTTGACCTCCCCCCTTCTGACCCTATAAGATAGGTGACCCAGGGCTGCCCGGTCACTTCGGCACATCTACCTTTCCCTGACTATCCACCGGGCTATAGTTCATCCCTGAACGATAGCGAGCTCTGACCGGACTGCGCTTCGCATATTTGATGAGACGGTAAACGGTTGCATTAACGGTATTTATCCTTAGTGTATTGTTGGCTGATTGTGTCTTGTATCTGTTTTTCTTCCCTTAGTAGAGCCTGTATAGTATATACTTTGTTAGACTATTGCATAACTTGTTATACCTGTATTTTCTATTTCTGTAACCCCCTTTTTTCCATTAGGGACTTAAATACATCTTTTTGTGGAGTTCCTATCTCCTTACTTCTATACCGTGGTTGTGTCTGTTAGTCGCATTTTGCGATAAAGGTTTATTACGGACTCTGTCCTTAAAAGGTATATTCGCAGATCAGAGTCATAGTACTGCGAAAGGATCTCTTATTAAGGCATTGGTTCTTCGGTGTATAATACACGATAAAGGTACACTACGCTGCGCTACGTTTTGTTCGCACGTAGCTAGGCATAAAGGGTACGCTGGTTACGGACTTAATACGTAACTCGCGCTTTTCACTTATTGTTTCTTTGGTCATATTAAATCGCCATTAACACTAGTAACTGTGATACAATACAGAGAGCATCCTAGTAACTGCTATACAACACATTTTAAACTTTGTCCTACTATTAAACACATTTAACTGCTATACAACACAGAGGGCATCCTAGTATCTATTTGCAATACAGAGAGCATCCTAGTAACTGCACTACAATACAGAGAACATCCAAGTAACTGATATTCAATACAGAGACCATCCTAATAACTGCTATATATACACAGAGAGCATCCTAGAAACTGATCTATAATAAAGCCAAACTAGTTTATTTATTTAACAGTTTCTTATATAGCGCACACTCACATAGTCTGCAGCGCTTTACAGAGAATATTTGAACATTCACATCAGTCCCTGCCCCAGTGGAGCTTACAATCTATATTCCCTACCACATGTACAGGTAAACAGAAATTCTAGGGTTAATTTTGTTAGAAGCCAAATAACCAACCAGTATACTGCTATATGATACCAATAGCATTCTAGTAACTGTTATACAATACAGAGAGCACCCTAGTAACTGCTATACAATACAGAGAGCATACTAATAACTGTGATACAATACAGGGATCATTATAGTAACTGATATACAATACAGAGACCATCCTAGTGACTGATCTATATACATCCTAGTAACTGCTATACAATACAGAGAGCATCCTAGTGACCACAATAAAATACTGAACCAATCAGGCTTGTTTAGAATTTATTCCTCCACTTTATAATTCAGTAAAAGTTACTGATGATTGGTGGCTTGGAATGGTCCCCTTAGTATATGTACCCTTATGAGTCATAGTGGGTGGAGCAAGGTCCCCAGCAGCACAGAGTATATCAGGAGATGAGTGATGTGTCAGTGAGGGCAGAGATGCATGTGACAGAGGCAGTGACATGATGTGAGGAGAGGAATGGAGGCGTCAGGAAGCCACAGACTGAGAGTTATATAGAGGGATGAGCAGGGTCCACAGCAGCACAGAGTATATCAGGAGATGAGTGATGTGTCAGTGAGGACAGGGCTGTATGTGACAGGGGCAGTGACATGATGTGAGGAGAGGAATGGAGGCAGCAGGAAGCCACAGACTGAGAGTTATATAGTGGAAGGAGCAGGGTCCCCAGCAGCACAGAGTATATCAGGAGATGAGTGATGTGTCAGTGAGGACAGGGCTGCATGTGACAGGGGCAGTGACATGATGTGAGGAGGGGAATAGAGGCAGCGGGAAGACGTAGAATAATATACTGTAAGCTAAAGCAACTCAGAAATGCGTCACCTAACTGGGTGTCATAACAACACAACATAAACAAAACTGCTCACACTACAAATTCATGCAACATCAAAAACAAACAAATGAGTGAAACACTACATAGAAACGTACTGGGAAGCCCACCCAATACCAGGGACTATGTAAAAACCGGACCTGGACAAGACCCCGGACCAGTGCTTTCACTGTATCATGATTAAACAGAGAAGAAAAAACCAGGGGGACAGACGTCAGCACAGAGACTACTGTATGAGCATGGACAGCTCTGATAATACATTATTACTAAAAAGCTCCGACATGGGCAGAGAATGTTAGTCAGCTGCCAGCCGTCTGCCAAGTTAAGTCACCTTGCCCCCTACAGCCTGGACCTTTCCTCTAGAAATCCCCGTCTCTCAGCAGCTCCTGTTATTGCAATAGGAAACAGGAAAAAAACACGGCGAATAACGGGTGGCTATCACCTTGACGGCAGCCGCAGCGCCATACAGGAGTCTGCAGGAGCTGAAAAGGCGCCAAGCGACCAGGGACACTTCCTCTGTGACTGGCATTGCAGTCTGGCTGAGAAATGTGTTGCCCGATGTGAGGAATGTGTCCCCAGGGGGCCAGTCGTAGCCCAGAGGCAGGTAGAGCCTGCCAGTCCTTGGCGACAGTCACTCCAGTCTAATGCCCATATGTTTGGCCAATGCAGCTATAAATGGGTTAGGAAAAAAACTCCTATAAAGGCTTCTTGTTTCCATAACATTTCATTACTCAATGAACTGTAACTGGTGTAACTGTTACTAGGTATTACATGGTCGGAGCATGGATCCAGGACAACATAACTGCAGCTGCAACGGAACGGACGCAGCTAATAAACCCTCGCTGTAGTTGTATATAAGGCCCGCACTGTGCTGTATACAGTATAACCTATATACCTATGGGGATATGGTCACTAGGTCTACAGCATTAGGTCGACATGCATTTAGGTCGACATGCATGTTGACATGGCTAGGTTGACATGGGTTAGGTCGACAGGGTCATTAGGTCGACATAGGAAAGGTCGAGAGTCAAAAGGTCAACATGGGATTTTTCACTTTTTTTTTTGAGCCGACATGTGCCGACATGCCCTACCATCCACTAGGGCATGGTGGGAGAATAAAATAGTGTGCCTGAAGCATGGTGAGCGCAGCGAGCCATGTGAGGGGACACGGTTCTACGTTTCAGTGTCATTGTCGACTGTGTAGAAATCCGAGACAAAAAAAATCTGAAAAACCTCATGTCGACCTAATGCTTGCGTCGACCTAACGACCCGGTCGACCTAACCCGTGTTGACCTACAGTCATATCGACCTTCCTGCATGTCAACCTAAATACATGTCTACCTAAATGCTTGTCAACCTAATGCTTGTCGACCATTATGCTGTCTACCCAACGTTCAATACCGTACCTGTGTGACCACCAGATTTAGCAGCAATACCGGCTGCGATCAGGATGTGGCTGGTTTTATTGAGGTACGGGCCTATGGGCGGAAGCCAGGCTCCCTTTGAGTCACAGAGTGACTGACCTCCTGACCAGGCTGGCAGCAGCATCGGATGGCCGAGCGGGCAGCGGCAAGTGACAAGCAGCGCATCATGTCGGCAATTGCATATGGATTTGCGAGTGGATAGTGATTAGTGATCGATTTCCCCGGGGCGCATTTTTTCCTTCTGTCTGGGTGGCGGCTATATATATGCGCAGTCATCTGCAACATCTCAGATTAGGGATCCATATCCTTAGCAATTGGCTCGCTTGTAAAAGAATGACATTTTTTTATAAACCAGGTTAAATTATCTGGTGTTTTACCATAGGCATTGTTCATTTAGCAACGCATTTCACATTCACAACTCTCACAGGGCGGGATGTATTAAAATAAATCACCACTCCTCGCCGTGCTGCCGCAGAGATGCTAGCGCATATGTACTAACAGATGCGATTAGCATTGCAATGCAGTGACGGAGGCCCACCGCGACACCTGTGATGTGGTGTGTGGGGGTCTCCATCACATCCCTGGCTCAGCGGGCACCGGACGCGTTCCCGACAGTCGGGATCCCGACAGTAATTTACCCGACGTAAATAAAAAGGGGCTTTTTTGCGCTCGCCATGCTGTCTGAGTACGGGCAGTCGGGTTCCCGACTGTCGGAGCCCCATACCACACCCGGCTCAGCGGCTGTCCCCGGCTCCTCCTCCCCCCTGCAGCTGCAAGGACCTCCGGCTGTGACCTGTTGCTAGGGAAGAAGGAGTTTCTCAGAGGATGGGGAGGGGGGTTGGCATCTGCGGTGAAAGAAGCCCATAGGCTTCTATAGGGTATCGCCACCCAAAGGTGGTGATTCCCATCCCAGCGAAGACGGGGCGGTCGGGTCTTAGTGCATTTGAATATACGGGGGTTTTACGGCATTTTTCCCTTAGTACATCTCGCCCATAGTCGTTATGAAGACTGCAGGAAACATCCTACAATGTTCCGCACATTCCGCCGACTTGCACCAATAGGATTGCGCCTGTGATTTCACGTGGTTAAAACCTGGCACTCGATACTTTGCGGGATTTTTTTTTTTTTATTCAGTAGGATCATTTGTTTTAAAGCCGGATTTAATATGCACGCACCCAGGTGTGGAAAATATGCCAGATTGTTATATCAACGGCTTAATTACTGAAATGAAGCCGGCGTGAGGCAAACCGCACTCAGGTAAAAAGGGATTGGGGAGAGGAAGTTCCGTTTCCCTGACTAATAGGACTGAGGAATTTGCTTCCATTGGGACCAGCGGCGAAACATCGGAGTAAATTAAAGTTGAAGTTGAAGAAATCTAGAGAGAGAGGTTTTGAGTGAAGTTAAACGTTCTGCCGAGGAAATAGAAGCGGTATTCTGTATTTGTCCGCTTGGCACGGAACCCACGTGGGCCGGCATTCTTAGGACACCAAAAATAGTTTAACCAACACAGTGAATGGTTTCTTAGGCCGCGCTGTACCGTGCCAATATATTCCTTATTCAAATGTAATCACAATTCTAAAAACATTTATTTAACCCCCTAATGGCCGGGAGGATTTAGCCTTTCAGATGTGTGCGTGTTATACGGCCATCGCATTATTGGTTAGGGTATCAGAGACGATGCTCCTTATTCATAACGAGAATAGTAATATAATATTATTGTGTCTACGGCATCCTGGAACACGAATGAGACTGATCAGTCCTGGCCCCTGGAGGGGCCCTGCACTTGCATATGGCGGAGGACGAGGTCAATAAAGTCTAGGTATTGGGCCTGCGACTGCTATTTGGATTGTCATGTGTGGAAATATACAAATGCCAGTGTTAGGATTCCGCTTGCGTACAAGCGTGTGATGGACTGAGCGAGTCTCGTGATATAAATGGCTCCTATGGCTGCAGTGCTGAGAAACAGATCACATCCACATGCAGAAACACGCCCATGACACATCCATAACACGCCCATAACACACCCATGACACGCCCATAAAATGTTTGTGACACCTCCATAACATACTGATAAGTTGGATGACACTCCCATTACAAACCTATGGCACTCCCATAACACACCTATGACATGCCTATAACACACCCATGACACTCCCATGACATTTGCATAGCACGCCCATGACACGCCCCTCACACACCTATGACACTCTCATAACACTCCCATCACACACCTATGACACACCCATAACACTCCCATTACATTTGCATAGCATGCCCATGACACTCCCCTCACACACCTATGACACTCTCATAACACGCCCATGACATTTGCATAGCACGCCCATGACATTCCCATCACACACCTATGACATGCCTATGACACACCCATAATACAACCATGCCACTCCCATGGACACACCCACATCACTCCCATGACATTCCCATCACACACCAATGACACTCCATAACACGCCCATGACATTCCCATCACACACCTATGACACGTCCATGACACTCCCATAACAAGCCCATAACACATTTGGGTGGGGTGTGTTCAAACTGAAATCTAAATTGCAGTATAAAAATAAGGCAGCCAGTATTTACCCTGCACAGAAACAACATAACCCACCCAACATGTAACTCTCTCTCTCTGCACCTATTACATCTGCCCCACCTGCAGTGCAGCATGGTTTTGTCAATTTGCAAACAAAATGTGCCCTGCACTCGGGCCCGAATTAGTCCCAATATCAGCATGCTCCTGGAGGATGTGGCCACTGAATGATATCATTTGTAACATATATCGTGTATGCACTATGGGGGTTATTCATGGCCGATCGTGCAAGTCTGCGTATGGCCGATGGTGTGTGACCCTGGTGATCAGAGGATACATGCACACGGCACCTATACAGTGGAGGCGAGTCGGCGGCGTGTAAATGCATTTTGGTGCATATTCTTTTAAATGACCCATTGTACTTCCAGCTCTGCTTCGGCCATTGCCTGAGAACCAGTGCGCTCTGTCCAGTCACAGACATGAGAGAGCCTCTCTGTGTGTAGCAATTGGTACATTGTTCCAGTCAGTGTTGCGGTCAGAGACAGGCCCGCCTGCAGAACTGCAACACCCAGGTCTAACACAAGTGTGTCACAGTGCCAGTGTACTACACATAGACCCGGCTGTAGTATTCCTCACATCCGTATGAGATCTCAAGCCAACACAAAACTGTTACTGATGTGTTTCCCCTGTTACACAGCTCATCCTGGTCAGTGTGTGTATAGGGAGCTAGAGGATGTGGGTGTCCGCTGCTGCCTCGGCCTGCTCGCAATTCCATCGCAGGTTCTCAGGGAAACAGACTGGACGAGTCAGCATGCATCTAACTCGGGGGTAGATTCATTAAGCCTGATGAAGTAATAAAGTGGAAGGTGATAAATCAGGGTTGCCGACTTTTTCTGTCTCCTCTCCGGGAGAAGCCCGGAGAGGAGACTTCCAGCTGCAGTTTGGGGGGCGGGGCTTGAGCTTTACATCATTAAACCCCGCCCCCGTGGAGGGGGCGGAGCTAAAATGACGCGATTTTAGCTCTGCCCCCTCCTCTGATTGACGGATTTCAATCCAAAGGTATGGGAAAGACGCCGCAATCGGGGGGGTGGCGTGGGGGTCCCCCGGAATCCGGGAGGGTTGCCCACCTTTCCGGGAGGGTCGGCAACCCTGTGATAAATGAAGCAGCCAATCAGCTCCTGACTGCAAAGTTACAGGCTGGGGTTTGAAAATGCCAGTTAGGAGCTGACTGGCTGCTGTGATCACCTTCCACTTTATCACTTCACCAGGCTTAATGCATCTGCCCCTGAGTCATACTTACCTACTTGTAGAGGGCGGGGCCTGATATTGTCATCATCAAGCCCCGCCCCTCTTCCCGAAAAGTCACAAATGGTGGTATTTAAATGCTGATGCCTGGCCTGAGGCAGAATGCAGGAGGCTTGCTGGGAGGGGGACCCAATTTTCAGGAGCCTCCCGGCCATTCCGGGAGGGTAGGAAAGCCTACCCATAGTTCAGGGTTGCCAACCCTCCCGGAATGGCCGGGAGGGTCCCAAAAATCGGGTCCCCCTCCCGGCCCCCCCCGGAAAGGTGGGCCAACCTCCCGGATTCCGGCAGACCGCCTTCCGCGCCCTTACGTACCTGTGGGTAGAAGCTATAAATTGCAGCAATTCGAGGTTTTTCGGTGGAAGGGGCGGAGCTAAATATGCTAATCATGCATATTTAGCCCCACCCTCTCGACGGAGACCCGCATATTGCGGTATTTGCATCACTGGGGGCAGGGACTGATGATGTCTTCATCAGGCCCCGCCCCCAGAAGTAATGCTGACAGGCTTCTCCCGGAGAGGAGACTGTGAAAGTTGGCAACCCTGCCATAGTTAGGTTCCACAGAAAAGAAAGGTATGGATTTTCAGATAGGCAGGGGTAAATTTACTAAGATGGGACTTCTACTGAAGATGGGATCAGATCAGATTCTAATGATTTAGCACCTTCTAGAATGTAATAGATAGATTATGATTGGTTGCTGTGGGCAACATCCCATCTTAAATAGAATGGCCATCTTGGTAAATTTACCTCAAATGGGGCCAGATGCACTAAGCTTCCAAAGTGATAAAATGGAGAGTGATAACACACCAGCCAATCAGCTCCTGCCTGACATTTTTCAAACACAGTCTGTGACATGGCAGGTAGGAGCTGATTGGCTGGCTGTTTTTCACTCTTCATTTTATCACGTTTGAAAGTGAGTGCATCTGGCCCATGGTCTACATAGGCAGTCAATAGTTCGAGCAATAGGTCGACAGGGTCAAAAGTTCAACATGGAACTGTCGACATGAATTTTTAACATTTTTGGGTCTCAACATTGACACTTGTTGATACGGTCCCCCAATTAGTGCAACGCAAGGGGGGTGCAAGGGACTGTCAGCAGAGTGACCGGTGCCATTTGGGCAATTGAATGAAAACTATTTGAAATCCACTTATTTGGGCCGTTTCTGCCCCGCGCGCCTGCCTCCATCATTACAGCGCGGATTCCTGAGCTGCCGGTGTAGGTAACACACACTGTACATCCAAAACATCGCCAAGCACCTCTCTCGCATTCTAATAGTGCTCCTCATGCACTGGGAATGGTATTAAATGTCCAGCTTTAAATCCACTTAATGTTTCCCGAAAGTTATTAGTGGAGCAGAGAGAGGACGCAGCGAGAGCCGGGCGCCCAGGGGGGATAATCAGTGGACGGACAGACCACACATGTGCACCATAAGTGCTTCCTGATTTCCTGCCGTGCCAGTGTCTGTCCTGAAATAGTCTTTGTTGCATCTACAATCAGAACCTGCAATGCCCACATTCCAGTGTCCCTGGCCTGCAAAGCTCACTGCAGACTTTGGGGGTGACACTGACTCTGACACCCCTTTCAGTCACTGCCCAAACAAACACCCAGTTCCTGCACCCCACCACCCGGGATGCCGACCTCTCTAATATACTTAAGCCCTGTTTGCTTTCTTGTGCCGCAGGCTTGGTTAGATCTTGGTTAGACTTTCAGTGCATCCATTATATAGAACTGTTGTGAAATTTCGGGGCGGGGCAGTCAGGTAACTCATTTGCATAAACCACAGTATAGAAATTAATAAAAAAAAAAAAAGATTGTTTTCTGCTGACAAAAAGCTTTTGTCTGCTCATTACGGCATTAAGGGCCTGATTCAGAGCCAATCGCAGATCTTTGAGATTTCCGTAGATCAGCGCATGGCTGGACACTTAAACTGCGGTCTGCAGTGTAAGAAGCGACAGAGGGTGGCGTAGAAGCAACGGGGTTGGTGACGAGGCGGCAATTGAACATTGCTGGGGCAGGGATGCAGCGTTTTGTGGGAGTAGCCTGGACAATGCAGGCGTGTCCAGACTGCGCAGGGGGAGGGCATGGCGGCTGCATGACATCACACACAGCTGCTGTAGCCTGAAACACGTCTGGCCCTGCTTCGTAGCCACGGGGCTGTCATGATGTGTGTGTGTGTATGTGTCTAGATTTTTTTTTCTACAAACTACTTCTGATAGATAGATAGATGGATGGATAGATAGATAGATACTCTCTCCCCTCCCCCAAGGCACTTAGCTGGTTAATTAAAAAGGTGGAGTAGGCATTAAGCAGGTTCTCTGGACCTTTTTCCTGCAAATCTTCTCATCACACGCCTCTGTTAAGCCCCGCCCCTTTTTTTCTGTACTCTCTTTATTTCCTGGAGAAGGAATCCCTGGATTCTTATTGGTGGGTGGCGGCCATCTTTGTGTAGTCTGTATGGGGGCAGCCATCTTCTTTTAGCTCCTGCTGCATGCTCAGCAGCATACAGGAGCAGAGCCATCCTCTGCCTACCCAGGCTTCCGCAGCTAGATGGCAAATACCAGATGACAGGTAAGCGGGGGGGGGGGGGTGATCATGGAGCCCCTCCGAGCCTTGGGGCCCAGGTCAGATGTCCCCCTTGACACCCCCTGTCGCCGGGCCTGGTGCCTGCAAAATTTTGGGGAGGGCACTGACAATGCAATGTGGGGACAGAGACAGTGGAGGACAGTGATGATGAAAAGGCCCAAAAGAATGGAAAAAATGGGGAAAAACGAATTTCTACCTTTTCATGTTGACCATTGCAATGGAAACAGTTTGCTTGCGTTGACCTTTTGTCCATAGTGCATGTCGAACTTTTACCAATGCCGACCTAGTGTATGTCAACCATGTGAGGTAAGTCATAGCACTGCAGATTTTAACCTATCGGGCTGGTTGCCATCACATGTGTTCCTGTAACAAGGCTTAAACCCAGGAAAAGGACTTTGGTCAAAATATTTCCCCTACCGTACCAACATTCCGCGAGGACGACTACACAGACAGAAACGTCTTTCTCTATTTATCACCCTGTAATCGGTGACATCCTGCTGCATATTTCCCACCAGCGTCTTGCTACCCATAAGCCGCCATTGTCTGGCCGGAGTGTGAATCAGATGTAAGACATGTGCAGGGGTTTCCTGTTCCTGACCTGTTATAAGTCTATGTCGGCAACGAGTGTCGCCTCTGCTGTCACCTACGCAGTAAGCCCAGTCTTTCTGGACCAGCTCTGTGCCAACGTCACAGAAAGAATTCACATTCATTAGGCAAATATTTCCGCCTGGGATCCTTAACCTCTCGGCGTCCGGAGACAAAGCCAGGGATGCAGGAGCAGTTTATCATGTCCCTCTGAGGTCCTGCGAGTACAGAATGTGCGCTGGTGCTGGACGCCAAGGCTGCAGTGTGCTGGACAGATTAACATGCCTGGGATTTAATCGCTTTTCTGCGAGCAGCAATAATATCACTTCACAGGAAAACATTTATTTGAAAACTTTTTTTTTGGTTTTTTTTTGCACCCATTACTTGCAATTAGGGATGCCAATCCTGAGGCATTTTTTCAATCCCGGGATTTGGGATTGAGAAATGCTCAAGATTTCTGGGATCCCGGGATTGGCTTCCCTAATAAAAACAAAACAAAACCATGCAATGCTGTCTGTGGGTAGGACAGCGTAACAGTCCCCAAAAAAAGAGACTGTCCTGCCAAAATATGGTATGGTCACACTGATATTATTACACACCTGATACACACTATACACAGGTCAGACTGACATCAACCACATACTACCTGGACAGCCTTACAGCACTGTGATACTCCAATAACACAGTGACAGGCTCGGGCACATTTTTAGATGCTTTTATAGAGCCAAGTGAACAACATGCACCCACAGTCTAATCAGCCTGGCCTTTAAGTCTTGGAAAGCTTGGGAGTCATGCTTAATAATACAGACATGTGGGGTGAGATTTAATGTGATGCGATTTTTAGTAAGGTTCCGGAATCGCACCTTATCGCATTTCTTTGGAAGAATTCGACTATTTAATGAGATGCGAATTTGCGGCAAAAAAAATGCAATATGGTGCAATATTTTGCTATCTTTAGTCATGAAAATGTGCGAACAATAAAGTTGGCTGAAGGTGGATAATGTATTCGCATGTCTCTCTTCGCCTGGGCCTGCAGTACAACCTGCATTCATCTGCATTCGGCCTTCAGGAGGTCTATATTCTAATCAAAACAAAGCCAGGATCCCTCCAATAAAACGCGGGATGACAATGAAAGCCGATGCGGTCATGTGCTTGGAATTTAAGCAGCATGTTTCCGTAAGCTGTTTAAACGTCCCTGCAGCTTCCTTACACACATGTTCACCATTAATTCTATCAGCTCCTTCATCTGGTTCCCTCGGCGGCTTCTGTCAATAGTGTCAAGTCCGCAGATGTCTGCATAGCAGATTTGCCCAATGCATTAACGGTTCAGGGCTTTGAAATCAGACCCAGAGGTGTCCCAGGGTGGAACGCAAACAAGAAAATGCTAAAGCATGAATTCAATGTTACTTGATGGAATCGTGCTGAGATTTCATTACCCCGAGTGGTGCATTTGCCTTCTCGCCTTCGTAGCGTTGCCAAAGTCAACACCGTTTAGCTGCCACTCCTGATTTAGAGAACACTCATCGTCCTCATTTGAATAGAAATACGCTTATTTTACTTTATTTTTCTTCGGCATTGGGGAAAGAGTCGTTCACCTCAAATAAAAAACGATCAGACAAGGTCAAAGCTTTGTATTTGCTGGCGTACGTGGCCGGAGATAGGCTCTGACTCAACGTCAGTCTGCTCAATACTTTCAGTTGTGTAAGAAAGGTTCCGGCGCCCCTCTGGCTCTGCCGAAACCGTTTTCTTCCGGGCCTTCAAGCTTGATTTTGAGGAGTAATCTGGATCGGTGTCGTGCTGAAATATCCAACTTGTAGGCATCAATTTCTTTGTGGACTCTAGGGTCTATTCACAGTAATAAGAAATGAAGTACCAACGCGGTAGAGGCCATAGATATATGTTAGTAATCTTGTTACTTGAACTTCCCGCATGCTGCCTCATTACTGCACATGTTGTTGAAAGTGGAATATGCTACTGCTCAGACTCCCGTTGCTGCTCCTCCTTTTTGAGAGGCTTCATTCCCTGTACCAAGATGGCCGCTAAGGCTACTACTGAGTATGTGTGGGGCTAGCTTGTGATGTTTTGAGAAGACAGTAGTCTTCAGAGAAACCTGCAATTTCCAGCTGGCATAACCCCTGCTCTAGCATCCTGCATAATTGCTGATACCTAGATACACTCAGCATCTGGGGGGCTGTGTGATACCTCTCCATTTGTCAGTGTGTATAACAGTGAGTACTGCTGCTTTATCTTCAATAACACCACTCCACTGGTGAAGTAACTGGGCTGGTCATAGCTGTAAAGCATCTGCTAGTGTGTACAGAAACTCTGCTACATCCTGAAGCCTGTACACTCATATTTCCAACACATGTACAGTCTGTTGACTCTCTATGTTGTAATGGAGAGGGATGGGGAGGGATCCCTCTCCCTGTACTTTTTGAAATATTTAGCCTATGGGCTATAACTTCTCATGGCGTTAACTTCTGGTGCCAATCTTGGGTGAGTACATAATGCAATCCCCCAAAAATACATTCATGGGATACTTAATATTTGCAGGTATACTACTACTACTACTACTACTACTATATGGACTGCTATAATATGGTCTGCTACTCCTATATCTGCAGGTCCTTTAGAAGTGATATGATCTTCATCCAATCTCCAGGGAAAACCTTACTGTCACCAGTGCATGGAAACTCCTTAACACAAAGAACCAGTGAGAAGATTCTAGAAGACAGCACACTGTCACAACGAAGCCAGACTATACAGTGACAGCTTATGGTACAGCGCCATCTGCTGACCCTCCAGCATTAACTCTGTGCTAATACTAAGCCGGTAGCTGTTGTTACACTCCAACAGTATTAAATGTTGCCTTCATATCGGTGCATAATGAGGAGTCTGACCATGGAAATTTCAACTAAAAAGCATTTAGTTATGATTTATTAATCTTACCAGGTTTGCTGCAGTCAGTTATATTATTTTCAATGGCCATCGATGATTTCAAACCATGACTGGTTTATGGTCAATGGAGAATAATTTTGCCATCGATGGGGAGGGGAACCAGATGGTTTCCTACCGTCGATGTTATCTGATTATTATTTTTTACTACTATGTAATAGCTCCACCCCTGACATCCATAAAGCCCCACCCCCAGACCATGGGCCAATCAGTAAAATGGGGAAGACCATTGGTTTGTGTATCTTTATATGGAGTTAACCAATAGAAGCCTATGGGCTTCTTTCCTCATTTTCCTGGTGAGGGATCTAAATGGATCCCTCCCAGCACCTCACACAGCGGTCACATGACTCTGAGTCCTAAACCCAGAAGTCCTTAAGGAGTTCTGCCCTTTGCGAGATTAATTATATTCCTAAGTACATGCCGACATTATTAACACCGGTATGTATTCGATAAGTGGTAAAAATTCTGCCATTTTACTGTAGCTCGTAATCATGTCTCCGTATCGGTGGGATTGTTATTATGTTCATTCCATGGTACTTTAAATATGAGTCACTAGCAAATCACCTAGAATATGGGGTTGGGTGAGCAGAACACGATAGTGTTAAAAATCCATTGAGAACCTGTAGCATTGCTATAACAATTAGCAACAGTACTACAACCACTGCTGCCACCTAGTGTACAAGTCTGGTACTGGGAGTACCACACTTTACCAAAGTATATAGAAGTCCCGATTTTCATAGGCCAGTCTCATCCTTTAGGTCACAAAAGGGTCCTAGCTTGGTCAAAATGGGCGGGGTTCCAGTATTTCTGGAGCGGTTTAGCGATTTGGGGTGTGACATAAGTTGTATCGATTTTTTTATTGGGTAATTTTGGGAGGTGTGTGTTAATTTGCATGAAGAGATCATCATGAGTTTTTCACAGTGTACGTCGACCTTTTGTCTGTCAACCTACTGCATGTCGACCTTTTTGTGTCGATCTATTGACGTGTACCTAGACACTGTATACCATTCAATCCACACCAGGACTGCATGCAGCATACAGAGTGAGTACAGATACTGAGAATCAAACCCAGTATACAGAATAGAAGAAGTGGTACTGTGCATATACAGAGTGAGTACAGATACTGAGAGTCACACCCAGTATACAGAACAGAAGTGGTACTGTGCATATACAGAGTGAGTACAGATACTGAAAGTCACACCCAGTATACAGAACAGAAGTGGTACTGTGCATATACAGAGTGAGTACAGATACTGAGAGTCACACCCAGTATACAGAACAGAAGAAGTGGTACTGTGCATATACAGAGTGAGTACAGATACTTAGAGTCACACCCAGTATACAGAATAGAAGTGGTACTGTGCATATTCAGAGTGAGTACAGATACTGAGAGTCACACCCACTATACAGAATAGAAGTGGTACTGTGCACATACAGAGTGAGTACAGATACTGAGAGTCACAACCAGTATACAGAACAGAAGAAGTGGTACTGTGCATATACAGAGTTAGTACAGATACTGAGAGTCACACCCAGTATACAGAATAGAAGTGGTACTGTGCATATTCAGAGTGAGTACAGATACTGAGAGTCACACCCACTATACAGAATAGAAGTGGTACTGTGCACATACAGAGTGAGTACAGATACTGAGAGTCACAACCAGTATACAGAACAGAAGTGGTACTGTGCATATACAGAGTGAGTACAGATACTGAGAATCACACCCAGTATACAGAACAGAAGTGGTACTGTGCATATACAGAGTGAGTACAGATACTGAGAATCACACCCAGTATACAGAACAGAAGTGGTATCTGTGCATATACAGAGTGAGTACAGATACTGAGAGTCACACCCAGTATACAGAACAGAAGTGGTACTGTGCATATACAGAGTGAGTACAGATACTGAGAGTCACACAGTATACAGAACACAAGAAGTGGTACTGTGCATATACAGAGTGAGTACAGATACAGAGAGTCACACCCAGTATACAGAACAGAAGTGGTACTGTGCATATACAGAGTGAGTACAGATACCGAGAGTCACACCCAGTATACAGAACAGAAGTGGTACTGTGCATATACAGAGTGAGTACAGATACCGAGAGTCACACCCAGTATACAGAACAGAAGTGGTACTGTGCATATACAGAGTGAGTACAGATACTGATAGTCACATCCAGTATACAGAACAGAAGTGGTACTGTGCATATACAGAGTGAGTACAGATACTGAGAGTCACACCCAGTATACAGAACAGAAGTGGTACTGTGCATATACAGAGTGAGTACAGATACTGAGAGTCACACCCAGTATACAGAACAGAAGTGGTACTGTGCATATACAGAGTGAGTACAGATACTGAGAGTCACACCCAGTATACAGAACAGAAGTGGTACTGTGCATATACAGAGTGAGTACAGATACTGAGAGTCACACCCAGTATACAGAACAGAAGTGGTACTGTGCATATACAGAGTGAGTACAGATACTGAGTCACACCCAGTATACAGAACAGAAGTGGTACTGTGCATATACAGAGTGAGTACAGATACTGAGAGTCACACCCAGTATACAGAATAGAAGTGGTACTGTGCATATACAGAGTGAGTACAGATACTGAGAGTCACACCCAGTATACAGAACAGAACTGGTACTGTGCATATACAGAGTGAGTACAGATACTGAGAATCACACACAGTATACAGAACACAAGAAGTGATACTGTGCATATACAGAGTGAGTACAGATACTGAGAGTCACACCCAGTATACAGAATAGAAGTGATACTGTGCATATACAGAGTGAGTACAGATACTGAGAGTCACACCCAGTATACAGAATAGAAGTGATACTGTGCATATACAGAGTGAGTACAGATACTGAGAGTCACACCCAGTATACAGAACAGAACTGGCACTGTGCATATACAGAGTGAGTACAGATACTGAGAGTCACACCCAGTATACAGAATAGAAGAAGTGGTACTGTGCATATACAGAGTGAGTACAGATACTGAGAGTCACACCCAGTATACAGAATAGAAGAAGTGGTACTGTGCATATACAGAGTGAGTACAGATACTGAGAGTCACACCCAGTATACAGAACAGAACTGGTACTGTGCATATACAGAGTGAGTACAGATACTGAGAATCACACACAGTATACAGAACACAAGAAGTGATACTGTGCATATACAGAGTGAGTACAGATACTGAGAGTCACACCCAGTATACATAATAGAAGTGGTACTGTGCATATACAGAGTGAGTACAGATACTGAGAATCACACACAGTATACAGAACAGAAGAAGTGGTACTGTGCACATACAGAGTGTCGATACAGACAATCACATCCAGTATACAGAACAGAAGAAGGGATACTGTGCATATACAGAGTGAGTACAGATACTGAGAATTAAACCCAGCATACAGAACAGAAGAAGTGGTACTGTGCATATACAGAGTGAGTTTAGGTACTGAGACTTGCAGAACAGAAGACATGGTACTGTGCACATACAGAATGAGTTCAGATACCGAGAATCACATCCAGTATACAGAACAGAAGAAGTGGCACTTTGATAGGGGTTTAGGCCCTTATTCTGATCGGTGCGGATATTCCCGCATTCTTACGGAGCGGTCCGCACGCCACGGTGTTCTGCCGCGTGCGGCCATCGTCCGTAGAAACGCCCACGTGTCCTCCGCATTCGGACGGACTCACTCTTTAAGAACAGGGCGTGTTTACGGACGACATACAAACCATGCGTGTGCGGGAGAAACACTCCGATTCTGCACGGTATTACAGAGTATTACAGAGTATGCTCGGGAATACCGCATCCGAACGGGAGCCAAGCGGTGCTACCGCCCGTAAGCGGAGTATTTACGCCAAACAACCCACTATTATGTCAATTCTGCAATACATCACATGACCCACTTATTCAATTACCTATCCTCATAAAAAAATGCTTATTTGGAATTGGAATCAATTAGATTCCAATATATCCTTACAAGCATGCCTAACACATGCATTGCACACATTAACCCTTACAGCAATTGAAGTGCAATGGTTTCAATTAAAGCACTGACAAGCGTCCTATTAGTGAGTAATGAGTAAAGGAGTCGATTTTATTGGGTTCAGGTGTTAATGCTTGTAGTCATTAGGCGGTCCGTTCGCCTCCCGCAGGAACGAGTGGTGTCCGCAAAGCAATAGTGGCCTTTTGGACACCGCACATTTCTTCCCTTTTTGTTCGCGTGCATTCGGAGTGCTATCCGAATGCACGCCCCCCAACATAAGTGTACTCCCCCGTGTCCGCCCATGTTTCCGCCCCGTTTTGCCCACTTTGAAACTACGCCCATGTGTCATTCCGCATGACGCCCATAATACGCCCATATTTCCCGAATGATTGCGGTGACCAGTTTTGTACGGGATTTGGCCGAACAGGTACGGAGTCAAGGCGTGGCACATGCGCGTGGCGTTCTCCACGCATGCGCAGACGCCGTAAATACGCGATCCGAAAGTATGCGGGAAAGTACGCGTCAATCAGAATAAGGGCCTTAGGGAGGCAGCTGCTGCACACCAGATTCTTGTCTGCAGGTCCGTTGCACCTGGCCATTGAAAAATAAAAAATGTTCCCCCAAAAATGGCCACCGCATCAGAGGAGACAGTTATTGGGGATGCTAGAGGAGGCAGTGGCCATTTTGGGAGAGCCAGACTCATTTGTATTGGGGATAGGTGTGTCCGAAGCACAGCTGAATGCAACACTTTGGGGGGGGGGGGGGGGTTAAAGTCTAGTGAACCCGACAGGGCAATTCTAGTAGTGTTGCTCCATTCAGGCGCACACAGCCGCTGCTGCCCCCAACATGGCCGCCTACATCTGGGACTTATCAGTGCTATATTACATAAACCTACGTAACATGAACAGATATTATTTATGTGAACTAGAAAATAAATAAATCTGGGAGCGTTTTATAAAGTACTTATCATTGAGGCTTTTTAGTGTCACCAAATTCCATTAGTTAATAGCGGTAACTTGCTAGGAATTCTGTTTATTCCGAGGCCGCAATTGCCCCGGACATGGTCCGGACGCGCCCATCACTTCCAGAGAAAATGCCTCCACCATAATTGGACACACATGGTCCCGCACGGCTCACGCTGGGAGAAAAATGCTTTGACAAGTGCGAAGTGATGTCATGAAATACTCCAGGTTTGCAGCAGCGAAACGCTGAGGAGAAGCCTGGAAACCTCGGTGTCCCTGGGCGGCCAGTGGGGTGTGCAGAGTTATGGGGATCTGACAGGTTTATGGGTTTAGGATGGAACACGTAAGGACTGTGCAACTTCTATGTCCCAGATTCCCCGTGATCTGCGTGTTTCTCATCGGAAACGTCTCCAGGCGTCATTTTATTCCTATACTGTCGACACTGTTCTGGAGATAATAAGTCGGCATTTGGTGAATCACAAATTCCTTTTTCTGTCATTTTACCTCAAAAAGATGGAGATTTCTTCAATGCATTTCTATTTAACGCCTTCCCGATCCTGCGTCTTCGCAGCCCTGTCATCCGGTGCTGGGAGGGTTGACACGCATTGGACCATTCTTATGGACATTGAAGCAAAGTTAGAACTTTTGACTGAAAAAGTCCAAATATGGCCTCCGATCGGCGTCGTGGAG
The DNA here is from genome assembly GCF_055691185.1 of Crinia signifera. Classification (NCBI taxonomy): domain Eukaryota; kingdom Metazoa; phylum Chordata; class Amphibia; order Anura; family Myobatrachidae; genus Crinia; species Crinia signifera. The sequence continues at coordinate 19,129,533 of NC_139225.1, forward strand.
TATCTGAGTTCGCAACCCTAGGGTGCATGGGTTTGGTATAAAAGCCTATCTATAGTTATTAGATAGACAGTTCAAAAAGTCGACACGGTATGGTCAACAGGATCCAAAGGTGTTGACCTGTCGATCCTTTGTCTGTTGACCTTTTGACCCCTGGCTATCTACACAGTGTCTATTCATACCTTGGAAACCGGGACGCATGTGCGAAGCAGCCACTTTGCCTAAAATATTGGCATGCGGTCCGACACAGACTCAGGCCATGTGACACTCTCCAGTGATGCAAACCATCGATGGTTCGCTGTCATTGATGTACATTACTGATGGCATGGCCGGTGGTAGCCTCCAACTTAAAATCATGGCCTCTGTGTGATGGTCTTCGATGATGCAATGGTTTTCTGCCGTACAGTCCAACGGGTGTGGATCATTTGGTCTACAATAAGTTGGTCGACATGCTGAAAGGTCGACATGTGATTAGGTCAACAGGTTATCAGGTCGACATGGGTCTAGGTCAACATGGGCCTAGGTTGACAGGTCATGGGATGCGGTCATTTGGTCTACAGCATGATGGTAGACAGTCATTAGGTCGACACCATTAGGTCGACATGGGAAAAGGTCGACACCATTAGGTCGACATGGGAAAAGGTCGACATGTTTCTAGGTCGACAGGTCATTAGTTTGACAGATCGTTGTTCGACAGCTCATTAGTTTGACAGTCAAAAGGTCGACATGGGTTTTTCACTGTTTTTTGAGTCGTCATGTGCCGACAGGCGGTATTTTATGCTCTACCATCCACTTGGGCGTGGTGGGAGAATAAAATAATGTGCTGAGCGTAGCGAGGCACCGTGCCCGACACATGGCAAGCATAGCGAGCGATGCGAGGGGATGCAGTGCACTTTAAACTGTGTCCATGTCGACTGTGTTGACATTCAGGTAAAAAAAAAGTGAAAACCCCCATGTCGACCTTTTGATTGTCGAACTAATGACCTGTCGAACTAATGACCTGTCGCCCTATAACCATGTCGATCTTTTCCGGAGTCAACCTAGACCCATGTCGACCTTTTCCCATGTCGACCTAATGGTGTCGACCTAATGACTGTCGTCCATCATGCTGTAGACCAAATGGTCCCAACCCCAGGTCATTAGGTCGACACATGCATTAAGTAGACATGGGCAAGGTCGACAGCCAAAAGGTCGACATGTGTTTTTTTTTACTGTTTTTGGAGTCGACATGTGCCGACATCTCCAGCCCAGATAAAAGTCAGACTTTTATCTGCGAGCTCTCGAAAAATCCTTCGACGGTCGGTGATCAGCGAAGGATTTTTGCACGTAAGCCCGCATGCGAAACGTCGTGTCAGTGAACACCTCCATTCGCATGCTGCTGCGGGCATTTGCTCTGCTCCAGGGGGCGGGTGTTCGCTCGCCCCAGCGGGCGTCGTTTAAGCGCTCGGTAAGCAGCTATTTTCGCTGGGTAGGGTGTGGGGGCGGGCGATGGGTAGGGTTTGTGTGGTTATGTGATACATTTTGTGATCTATATCTCTGAGCAGAGGAATTTCAGCTGTAAAACGCTCCTGAGCTCCACAATTACAACCGCACCAGAACCAGAGTACACCGCTTGGCGGAAGTGTAAAACCCCCTGACCTCAGTCAGCCGAGGGCCAGCGTGTATTTACTGGAAGGGCTGAGCACTAGGCGAGGGGCTGCGAGCGCAGGAACGGGTGTGGTGGTGGCTGTGGCTGCGTCTCTAAACCCCCTGATTTTTGGCATGCGATTAAGGGTTTGTAACTGTGTAATGAGCTGGCCTTCCAGGCAAAGGGAGGGCCGTCTTATAAATGTCTGCTCGCTCTATGCTGTACAGCTGCAGGCAGAACGTACGCTGGTCACTTCTTCCTCTCCGGTACACAGACACTCTCTGTCTCAGCGCCACACACCTCTCCTTTATATATGGGTGTTATTGCTGGACGTTCTGTTCTGCTGCGTGACCCCACAACTAATGGTGGGACCGCCACCGACGGATGCTGTAACAATGGTGGTTATGATATTCAGGGCCTGATTCACAGGTGGACGCAGTTGCAGGCGGAACAGTGTCGTTATTCGCATCGCAACCGGGTCTATGAACAGCTCGTGGTCAATCTAAGGTGGCCATACACACGCAGATTTATCTGCAGATCTGTCTGGTTGGAACAAACACATGGTTATGGATGAGAGCAAATGACAGTTGACCATTTGCTTGGAAATGCTGGAAAACTGACAAACTGTCACTCATCCATAACCATGTTTTTGTTCCAACCAGCCAGATCTGAAGATAAATCTTACTAGTGTATGGGCACCTTTACCCTCTCCTGATTTATTAAGCTTGTTACGCTCTATGCAATAAAGGCAAACGATAGACACAATAATGATACCTTTAATGATGTTATCATCGTGCATATCGTCCAGTGTGTCCGACGTCACCCCTCCCTGAATCCGGCTATGGCTAAGGGGGACCAAGCCCAGGGATGTGTTGCATTCTAGATGTCGGTAAATCTTGCAGCATCTCACCCCCTGTAGAAACCTAGGAATGAAGGGATTGCAGCAGGTATCAGAGATATTAGCTTTATCCCCAAAAACACCCGCCACAAATATTTCATGATAAATGGGCCCCTTATTTACAGCGCCTGTGAGAAGGGGGCTACTGGGGAGACATACACCATTACAGCATATGCAGAGTCCATAGGGGGGCTGTCCAAGCCCTACGGGGGGGGGGGGGGGGGAATAAAGAATTTTCATAATTTTTTTGTGCATTTTTGAAAAAAAAAATACCTCACAATTTCCATGAAAAGAAAAAAATCTTGAAAATATCCTCACTGGACACAAACAGACTGCTTGGCCAGCACGGGTACCTGAGCGGGATGTTCCACCCAGAAACCGTAAAGTGACGGACAGACGTTTCCGAGAAGCAGGCAGATGGGCGTAGTGCGTCGTCAGCGTACATAGCAAAGTCATTATGACATCAGCCAGACGGACGAAATCTGGGCAGTGTGAGAAACTGGGCCTCCGCCAAATGCCAAACTATAATATCACCATACGTGGGCCACACTGACAGTTGCTCTCTGGGCCTCATTCAGAGCTGGATACATGGATTTATTTGCATTTTATTAACAGGCGCCATTTCTGGTTGGTGGCCACTGAAATGCAGTTGTGTCGCGACCATTTTGGGGGCTTGTCAATGCCGCCGACTACGATCCCATACACCGCAGCAGCTCCTCAGTTCCATTGCTGAATGCGCGGCTATAGGGTCAGAAGGTCAATCTTTGACTAACATGCGTTTGCTTGTTCCGGCACTTGCGGCGGATCTGGGGCGCCTCCAATGGCTGACACCACAGTTTGGCAGCCCACATAGGATCCTAAGGCAGCAGCTTTTGCAAACAATCTCAGCTAATAACTGCCGCAGTCCGCGCTACAGAGTTATAACTACGCTCATCTACTCCGCCAGGCATCTTTTTCCCGCTAAGCTTGGCGCGTAAGTGGGGCCCGCGACTAGGACACGCATTAATATCTAAGGAAGCAAGCCCATAGGAATACATGGGCGGTGTACTATGTCGCAGCTCGGCGCACTGTGTTGCTACCATGCCTTGGCGTGCGATTTAGCGTGGCCTGCATCTGTGTTCTGGGAAAACTTTTTGGAGGGTATAACGGAACCTTTTATTGGTTGAAATGGGGGAGGGGGGGGGTTAGATTCTGCATCCTTGGCTTATTTTTCATCATAGAGGTGCTCGGGAATGTGCTCAGCTGGATTTGGCGGTAGTCATCCTGTCTTCTGTACTGGGCAGAGCAGGACCCTGGCGATGCTTGCCTCTGGCCACAAACAGGTGCCCCCAGCGGAAAAAAAAAAAACCCCTGGACCCTGCATCATCCCGCTTAGTTCAAAGCTCAGAACAGCGTCAGCAGAACAAAGCTCTGTGTTCTCTCCCCTTTGCAGATCAAAGTCACGCTGGGTTCCATTCATAAGATGCGCCCAGGGAACAAAGGAAACAGAGGGATGCTGTATGGGGCCCATTGTCCCTCCGCGGTCTGCGGGCAAGTGGCCCAGGTCTGTTTTCTCTCTCACTTACTTATTGACGGAATAATTTTGTTTTATCAAAACAGAGCTATTAGAAGCTTCGGCCCCGATTCATCTTCCAGCCATTGGACTGTCCTGAAAAATCCTCATTTTTGAGCTCCGTAAAAAGACGCCTTTAATCTCTGCGCTCCCACACACAGCCGTGCTACACACACAGGGCCGGTGCAAGGCACCGGAGCGCCCCAGGCGAGTCGGGGTGGGGGCGCCCCGGTGCCGGGGGGGGGGGGGGGGGGGGGGGGGGGGGGGGGGTCTTGGTTGGTACCTGCGTAAAAAAAACGTCTGTCCCCGGCGTCCCTGCTGAGTGCTGGTGTAGGGGTGTCCGTGCCGCCGGGGGAGCCTGCGGCGCTGTTATCGTGTATACGCTTGTCGCGCCCGGCGGGGTCCCTACAGTGCATAGAAAATAACTAGCGCTATGCGCGCGGCGTTATTTTCTATGCTCTGTAGGGACCCCGCCGGGCGCGACAAGCGTATACACGATAACAGCGCCGCAGGCTCCCCCGGCGGCACGGACACCCCTACACCAGCACTCAGCAGGGACGCCGGGGACAGAAGTTTTTTTTACGCAGGTACCACAGTGCAGGGGGTGAGGGGCGAACTGCCGCCCTCCAGGTGCCGGCGCCCTAGGCAAATGCCTAGAGCTGCCTAGTGGTGGCGCCGGCCCTGTACACACACACATGGACGTGTGCCGCGGAAACGCTAATTGTCCCTTTTAATTGTGCCCGGCCTCTAATTGCCCAAAGAGTACTGATAAATCAAAGGCATTGCATTGGCAAGAGCGGGCGGACATCGTGCCATCCTTATTCCCACCTCCCAACCCGAACTCCACTTCAAACGGGTTGGGAAGCATGTGACCCTTGGCGCCAGAGAATCAGACCGCCGGTGTCACTCAAACGCTCCATGCTAGTGACCCGCACATCGCCCCGGTACAGATTGTTCTTCCATATGGTGCCCATACCTGTCTAAGCATTTGTTCCAGCGGTACAGCATGGCATCTGCCCCGGCATAGCGGAAATCAGCGGCAAGCGGCATACGATATGACAATGCTTTGTTGACCTTCAGACATAAGAAAAATCATTCGATGGTCACCATCGAATGATTTTTTCCACTGATGCTAAAGAAAAGTCAGCCTGGACTGACTTTTCAAGCGTACGCTTCCCGGTGAATTGTTGTTCGCCAGGTGCACGCACCCAACATTGCGGGCTGGGGGGCGTGGGCCGGGAGGCCCGCCCATGGGAATGCCCAGCGTTTCATGGGCGTTCCCATGGCAATCACCCGGTGATGTGGGCTCCAGGGGCGGGTAGCTGACATCACTGGATGTCAGCTGCCGGTCCACTTCCTTCAGAATGCCCACGCACAGCTAAAGTTGGCGACCATTGAGTGGTTGGCGACCTTCGAATGATGCGGGTGTTCCGGGTGTTTATGTAAAATATCCATTCGCCGCCAGTGCGTGGGAACACACGCTGCGAATGGGTGGCAGCCAGGCTACCATTCGCAAGGTCCGAATTTGCAGCCTTGCGAATCAACCAGAAAAAAACCCTTTATCTCCTCCCAGTGAATCTCTCTTCTGGAGACCATGGGCGAGATGTATCAAATGGAAAATGCGGTAAAACCCCGGTTTTACCGCATTTTCCAATGTATCAAAAATGATACCGCACTGAAGGGTATCGCCACCTTTGGGTGGCGATACCCTATAGAAGCCTATGGGCTTCTTTTCGCCGCCCGCCGACGCAAAGCCGCCGATTCGCCGACCCCCCCTCTGGCTTACCTTCCTGAAGGGTCCTCCTGGACCCCGGAAGGTAAGCCCTGCCTCCCCCTAGTGAAGCAGCCGGACATCCTTCCGGTTGCAGGGGGGGGAGGAGGAAGCGCCGGGGACAGCATGCATAGCTGTCCCCGGCGTGAGGGGAGAGTGTGGCGGCAGGGAGGTGACGGAGACCCCCCGCACACCAGTGTACAGGTATCGCGGGGGGCCTCCGTCACCGCACCGCGATACCAGCCGCATATGTTAGTACATATGCGGCAGCATCACGGCGGGGGGGCGGCGATGTATTTTAATACATCCCGCCCCATATCTTCAGAAGGATATCAATACACAGGCATGTCCAAACTATGGCCCTCCAGCTGTTATGAAACTACAAGTCCCATCATGCCTTGACACATAACTAATAAGTAAGGCATGCTGGGATGTTTAGTTTCACAACAGCTGGAGGGCCACAGTTTGGACATGCCTGCATTAGTGGTAAAAAGAAGGGCAACTAAAATGGTGCATGGCCTATGATAGGATTCAGCTATACTTATCAACCTTCGATGTCAGCCAGAGGATTCATCTTCTAAGTGACGGCCGGAGATCAGTTGAAATGACACACACACACACCAATGGAGTATGCTAGTCAGACAGTGATCTGAAGTTTAATCTTAGGGTGCTCATAGTTATACCAAAAATGTGGAATGCAATCTACGTCATAGCTCATTAAATATTTCTTTTGAAGTTTTAAGCTAAAGCAATAAATTCACACTTTTTAATAAGATGTCAAAACAAAAGTTTGTTTATAATAGAAATAATTGGATCAATGTTGATAAGCAATCAGTCACTGTGCCTCCTCCTTCTGATTCTCAAAACATTCAAAAACGCTATCTTCATGTCACAGGTGCAATATCTTTGTTGGCGCATCTTCTGACCTTGGTAACAACTCAAACTTTTCCCTCTTATGCCGAAATTAAAATCTGTTCTGCTAGAAGCCAGTGGCGTAACTATAAATTTAGCTCCCCCCTGCCAAAAAATCTATTGCGCCCCCCCCCCCCCAAGTGATTTTTATTACATTTTATAAGAACCTGTAATAGAATCTGCTGCGCTATAAAAGACACTGCAACGGAATCTGCTGCGCTATATAAGAACCTGTAACAGAATCTGCTGCGCTATATAAGACACTGCAACGGAATCTGCTGCGCTATATTAGACACTGTAACGGAATCTGCTGCGCTATATAAGAGACTAACGGAATCTGCTGTGCTATATAAGACACTGTAACGGAATCTACTGCGCTATATAAGACACTATAATGGAATATGCTGCGCTATATAAGACACTGTAACGGAATCTGCTGCGCTATATAAGACTCTGTAACGGAATCTGCTGCGCTATATAAGACACTAACGGAATCTGCTGTGCTATATGAGACTCTGTAACGGAATCTGCTGCGCTATATAAGACACTGTAGCGGAATCTGCTGCGCTATAGAAGACACTGCAACGGAATCTGCTGTGCTATATAAGACACTGTAACGGAATCTGCTGCGCTATATAAAAACCTGTAACGGAATCTGCTGCGCTATATAAGACACTGTAACGGAATCTGCTGCGCTACATAAGAACCTGTAACGGAATCTACTGCGCTATATAAGAACCTGTAACGGAATCTGCTGCGCTATATAAGACACTGTAACGGAATCTGCTGCGCTATATAAGACACTGTAACGGAATCTGCTGCGCTATATAAGACACTGTAATGGAATCTGCTGTGTGTGTGTGTGTATATATATATATATATATACTAGGTGATTCATCGCGCCCTACGGGCGCTCTTCACACCGTCGTAAGGAGCTGCGCCCCCTTAATTTGTGAACATTTGTATATGAGAAAGATGGTTAGAATTGTATGAAAGATGCCTGTATTGCAACTTGAGTTATAGGTGAAATGTGTTAAATAGAGAGCATATGATTTGGAAGGGGGTGTGTATTGTTTTGTGTAATTAAAAAGCGGTTACAGAGTAAGATGTACATTGATAGTGTGGATGGTACAGTAACTTTTGTGGGTGTGGGGGGGGGGGGGCTGTGTGTGCATGTTGTTTAGGTGTGTGTGTGTGTGTGTGTGTGTGCAATAGTATAGTAGGGTGTTTTTGAGTCAGTGGCTCCCCACTGGTGGAGGTCACGACACAGGAAAAGAGGAGGCTGGGTAGTGATAGGGGTGTGTGGGCATAAGGGGGACTAAAGAGGAGGGTGGGAGATACTGTGCAGCTTCTGCCAGTGGGTGAGGGTCCAGTGTGGCAGTACAGGATGGTGGCCCTGAGTCAGTGTCTCCTCCTACTGGGTGGGAGTTCGGGTGCATGAGAGCAGGAGGCTGGGCTATGAGGCATGATAGGGGCATGTGGGCAAAACAGCTTCAGCGACTCCCCAGTGGTGGAAGTTACACTTCAGGAAAGCAGGAAGCTGGGTAGTGATAGGGGTGTGTGAGTATATGGGGGACTAAAGAGGGGCTTAGGGGTGCCGTGAATTGTGGATGGGGCGTGGGGGGTGCCGTGAATCAAGGGAGGGAGGGGGCGCAGGTGTCCGCGAATCGCGGGAGAGGGCGGGGGTCCGCAAAGCATGGGAGGGGGCGTGAATTGCGGGAGTGGGGGGTTGCGAATTGCGGGGGGGGTGTGTGTGCGGGGGGTGACGTGAATCGTGGGAGGGGGCGTGAATCGTGGGAGGGGGGGTGCGCGGTGGGTCCGTGAATTGCGGGAGGGGGGGCACGGGCCGCGATGAATCACCTAGTTGGTTATATATTCTTGTAGAAGGATGGTAGGATGTTGCTGTCATACAGAATGCATTTACATAAACAGTAATAGTAGCAGTAAAAGATCTGACTTAAAACACCTACAGTAAAACAGAACAGGTGTTATATATTATACAAAGAATTGGTTGATGATGTGTAGGTTGACATTCACATAGTTGTCACTGGAAAAAAATAGCTACAAGAAAAAATCAACACAGAAAGGTCAACACATGTACAGTAAATGTTGACATAAGTGTGGCACTTCATTGGTGTCCATGTCGACACATGAGAATGAATATGAAAACATTCAAAAAAAGAAAAATAAATCTTCAAAAACTCATGTCAACCTTTTTCATTGTCGACCATAGCCGTGTCAGTGTTTTGCATGTGCCATTTAATCCTGGGGTTACCGTGAATCGTGAGCGGGGGTGGGGGGGAGGGAGGAGGTGAGGGGTGTCCGCGAATCACGGGAGGAGGGGTCGTGGGTGGATGCCGTGAATTGCGGGAGGGGGGGTCGTGGGGGGGGTGTGGGTGCCGCGAATCGTGGGAGGGGGGGACGCGGGGGGTTGCAGTGAATCGTGGGAGGGTGAGTAGCGGGGGGTTGCCGCAATGACAGGAGGGGGGTCAGGGGGGGGGATCTCGTGGGGGGGGGGTCGCGGGGGGGGGGGGTACCGCGAACCACGGGAGGGGGGCCCGGGGGGTTGGTGCAAATCGTGGGAGGGGGGTAACGGGGTGGGGCCGCGAATTGCGGGGGGGGTGTGCTGTGAATCGCGGAAGGGGGGTCGCCGGGGGGTGCCGCGAATCGCCACAAGAAAAAATCAACACAGAAAGGTCAACACATGTAAATGTTGACATAAGTGTGGCACTTCATTGGTGTCCATGTCGACACATGCGAATGAATATGAAAACATTGAAAAAGTGAAAAATAAATCTTCAAAAACTCATGTCAACCTTTTTCATTGTCGACCATAGCCATGTCAGTGTTTTGCATGTGCCATTTAATCCTGGGGTTACCGTGAATCGCGAGCGGGGGTGGGGTGGAGGGAGGAGGTGAGGGGTGTCCGCGAATCACAGGAGGAGGGGTCGTGGGTGGATGCCGAGAATTGCGGGAGGGGGGGTCGTGGGGGGGTGTGGGTGCCGCGAATCGTGGGAGGGGGGGACGCGGGGGGTTGCAGTGAATCGTGGGAGGGTGAGTCACGGGGGCGGGGGGTTGCCGCAATGACAGGGGGGGGGGGATCGCGGTGGGGGGGGGGTCGCGGGGGGTGGGGGGTACCGCGAACCGCGGGAGGGGGGGCCCGGGGGGTTGGTGCAAATCGTGGGAGGGGGGTAACGGGGTGGGGCCACAAATCGCGGGAGTCGCCGCGAATTGCGGGGGGTGTGCTGTGAATCGCGGGAGGGGGGGTCACCGGGGGGTGCCGCGAATCGCCACAAGAAAAAATCAACACAGAAAGGTCAACACATGTAAATGTTGACATAAGTGTGGCACTTCATTGGTGTCCATGTCGACACATGCGAATGAATATGAAAACATTGAAAAAGTGAAAAATAAATCTTCAAAAACTCATGTCAACCTTTTTCATTGTCGACCATAGCCGTGTCAGTGTTTTACATGTGCCATTTAATCGTGGGGTTGCCGTGAATGGGGGGGGAGCTACTCACCAGACACACCAGGTGAGCGCCCCCCACCTCCATACCTCCCAACATGACCCTCTCCAGGAGGGATACATTGCTCTGTTTCAGGACTTTCTTCTTAATTTATGGATTACCATCACCTGTGCTTAAACACCTTTCTTATCAATTACCCTGTTTAAAACAGGTGATGACAATCATAAATTAAGATGGAAGTCAAACAGAGCACTGTGGGCTCACTGGGCAGGTTCTCTGTCATGTGAGTCAGAGGCTCCACCCAGCGTTACAGCTTCAGACACACTTTGAGTGACAGATGTAGCCAAATATATAAGAGATATACAGAAATGGTATAGAGTGCGCTAAGGAAAACACAACAATTTAAAATTGAACATTTAATATAGTCTTCACAAAGACTTCAATCGTTTAAAACAATGCAGGTCTGATATTGGTACAGATGATGATGCAGGCCCAACGCGTTTCATCAACGAATTGACTTCATCAGGGGCTTATCGGACATTAGGTCGGCAAGGTGTATTAACACTTCAGCAGGACACAAGGTTTCATACAATATCCAGCAAGTAAGAGTGTATATCTCAACACTGGACCATAAGTAGCAATAAAAGCATAAAGTCGCCAGAGTGTGGGCCGATTACACAGCAGTAAGGTTTGTAACCAATATCATCAGTTCACACTGTAATCTGGTAGGATTTCTATGTTCCACCAGAACCTTTTAGAGTGAAACCGGTTTTCTGCTTTTGTATCCCTAGCTGTACACTTCCGGTTTCACTCTAAAAGGTTCTGGTGGAACATAGAAATCCTACCAGATTACAGTGTGAACTGATGATATTGGTTACAAACCTTACTGCTGTGTAATCGGCCCACACTCTGGCGACTTTATGCTTTTATTGCTACTTATGGTCCAGTGTTGAGATATACACTCTTACTTGCTGGATATTGTATGAAACCTTGTGTCCTGCTGAAGTGTTAATACACCTTGCCGACCTAATGTCCGATAAGCCCCTGATGAAGTCAATTCGTTGATGAAACGCGTTGGGCCTGCATCATCATCTGTACCAATATCAGACCTGCATTGTTTTAAACGATTGAAGTCTTTGTGAAGACTATATTAAATATTCAATTTTAAATTGTTGTGTTTTCCTTAGCGCACTCTATACCATTTCTGTATTTCTATTTGTCTATTTGGACTCGGCTAACAGGGGTCCATTAGAGTTGCTGCTACTTTCTTACCTTGGGCGCGGTACAGGTATTTCCCTGTTTGTTTATATATATATATATATATATATATATATATATATATATATATATACAGGGCTATTTTTGTGCAGGCTCCAGCAGGAACTGTGGCCCTTATTTTAGTTCACTGTTTCTGACAAAATATTCCTCAGATGGACAAAACCATGTGCACTGCAGGTGAGGCAGGTGTTACTTGTGCAGAGATAATTAGATTTGGGTGGGGTTTTACATCTGCCCCACCTGCAGTGCACATGGTTTTGTCCATCTAAGAAATATTTTGTCAGAAAGAGTGAACTAGAATAAGGGCCACAGTTCCTGCTGGAGCCTGCACAAAAATAGCCCTGTATATATATATGCAGACTCACTGTGAGATATATATATATATATATATATATATATATATATATATACATATATACATACACACACATATACAGTATATATATATATATATATATATATATATATATATACTGTATATGTGTGTGTGTGTATGTATGTATGTATATAATATATATATATATATATATATATATATATAGGTGAATGCGGCCCGGCACTCGCCGCTACTGTTCAGCTGCCCTGGTGCCCGTTTTGTTATCACCACGCACCTTGACAAAGGGGGACCACCCCCGAAACGTTGGTCGCTTTTGTTCCCACTCAATACAGCATGTTTTATTGAAGACCCCGGAGTGCCAGTCTTTTCTTTTTTGATCATATATATATATATATATATATATATATATATTATATATATATATATATATATATATATATATATATATATATTATATATATATAAATACTTATTTTAAATAGTGAGGGTGTAAAAAAAAATTGCACCTCTGTTTTTGGCAAGTAAGGTGGACTGAGTGGGACTGGGACACTTTTTCACTTCTGCTCCCAGTAAGTCCCTTCTGCTGGTTTCCCGGCTCCTCTGTCTGGTGGCCTCTCCAGCGTGTGACGTGATGACGTCACATGCATAGGAGAAGCTGAAGCTGAGGCAGGGACCAGCAGACACTGCTGCTTCCCCTGCCTCTGACACTTCATCCAAGGCTACGCCCCCACCCGCACTCCCTCCCTCCCATTGGACAACCCGCCCGTCGATAATAATTTTTTTTTTATTGACAGATCATACACTGTCATGGCCGCGCCCGCGCCGACTCGCCCGAGCGCACGGGCAGCGGCAGGCAGCGGCCGTGGCACAATAAGCAGCCGCACGGCATCTCTACACTAGTGTAGTGTGACAGACTCACTGATTGTCTGTCACACTCACATGTCCGGCACCCGGCGCCAACGCAGCCCCCGCTCCCCCAAGCAGCAGCGGGGGCTGCCTTACGGTATCTCCGCCCCTGCTAGAAGCATTTTAAGGAAAATACATCTTAAAGGGACAGTGATAGTTCTGAATAACATATATAAAACTTAAACCTTATATGTATATAAAAGGTGAGAATCATATCTATACTCTATAACCTACATCACAAAACATTTTTATTTGAAGAAAAAGAGATGTCACTGGTGTAGTGCACTTTAGAAAGAAAGAGTTTTTTTTAAAAAGTAACTTTTAATGAGATTTATTCAATAAAATGTTGCGAAATATTGACTAAAAATAAAACACATAAGACACAGACAGTGTGATAAAAAGGATACTAAATCGCAGTGATCCCCGCTGCTAGGCCGTCCCTAATATGCTTAGATAGTGATATCTTAGTGCATACGTCACAGAAATAGATATACTATGATCCCCAAGTATGTTTATGGCTGATATACTGTCTAGCTTAAATTTGTGCAGCGTCGCAACGGACGTCAGTTTCCACTGAGTCCGTGGAGCCTAAGAAGCGGTGCAGTGGCGCCACTCACCGCAGCTCCGTGTAGAAGAGGTGTCTGACCGGCGGTGTCACGTTCTGATACCCCGGCGTTCACATCATCACAGAGCGGTAAATACGGGCGGTCTCCCGAGATAGCCGAATACTCCAGTGCTGGTACGTCTGTCCGCACGTGGAGTGACCGGCACAGTGAGACTTAGCCCCCGCCGGATAACTTAGCCCATAAACCTGAGACTCTGTCTCCGGGCTGGAAAAGTGACTACTAATCCGAACACCTCTACCTCTTATGTTTAATATTTGTCTAATTTAATTGACAAGCTGATTGATTATAGAGGGACTAGTTCCCCGCATTACACTATATATCAGCCATAAACATACTTGGGGATCATAGTATATCTATTTCTGTGACGTATGCACTAAGATATCACTATCTAAGCATATTAGGGACGGCCTAGCAGCGGGGATCACTGCGATTTAGTATCCTTTTTATCACACTGTCTGTGTCTTATGTGTTTTATTTTTAGTCAATATTTCGCAACATTTTATTGAATAAATCTCATTAAAAGTTACTTTTTAAAAAAAACTCTTTCTTTCTAAAGTGCACTACACCAGTGACATCTCTTTTTCTTCAAATAAAAATGTCTATTATTTGTGTCCTGTGGTAGCACCCCCTCGTGTAAAAACTATTGTATGTGAAAACATAAAAAAAAGTAAACACTAATACAAAGGGGCCTCTTTCTATATAAAAATTATTAAGTGAATTTCCCTGTGCGACTGGTGCAACTCTCCTTTTTTCTTTTTACATCACAAAACATACCAGGGAAGACTAAAAGATCTTAACATGTATAGTTTGGAGCAGAGAAGGGAAAGGGGGGACATGATAGAAATCTTCAAATATATCAAGGGTTTTAACATAGTACAGGAGGGAATTTTTCTTCAAAGGAAAAGAAGTAATAGAACACGAGGACATGCACTGAAACTGGAGGGAGGTAGGTTCAGGGGAAATGTTAGAAAGAATTACTTCACAGAAAGGGTAGTGGATAAGTGGAATAGCCTCCCATCAGAGGTGGTAGAGGCTAAGACAGTAGAACAATTTAACCATGCTTGGGATAGGCATATGAATATCCTTACAAAGAAATAAGGAATAAAAAGGGTTGAGATTACCTGAAGGATAAAAAAGGGGCAGACTAGATGGGCCAAATGGTTCCTATCTGCCGTCACATTCTGTGTTTCTATGTAAGGTTTCCCTTATTGTGTTTTGCGGGAGTGAAATGCTTAGAGTCTGTTTTCAAGCTTCGGGTTTCCATGGCGACGTCTACGCTGCATCCACCTGACCTCCGCAGTACGGTCCTTCCCAAATATTTATGGCTTTTCCATTTGTCAGGAGAACTTGGCTGAGAAGCTGTTGTTGTAACACGTGAGGGCCAGATGTGGAGGCTCGGCTCACGTAATTAGCAGCTGGCCCCGGTCCCGCAGTGATCATGCTAAGATCTCACACAAGGAGTCACATCACCTGCAGAAAATCAAAGAGCGAAGCGGGGTCTGATGTCATTGCGTGATACCCCAACGACCCCCCCCTCCCCCCCACAGCGAACCTTCCCTAAAGATCAGAGCAGCAGATGGACCTTATGTCATGGACGCGTACACTGTTGTTCCAAGCTAACTATACGCCGGAGGACAGATGATGCCAGAGCAATGGACAAATGTCACAGCTCAACAGGATGCAGAAACAAAACTTAACTTGATCCTGGACTTTAAAATTCTCTGTTATTTCCCCTTAATGAACCCTGAGAGGTGGTCCGCCGACCATGGGGAAAGCACGTTAGGTTTTGTGATGCTGGGCTAGTAATATGCATAAAACAATCTGAGCATGCGGTGCCTCGGACTCGAACTCTCAACCTCATGCACTACAGTCAGCATAGGTGTGCGCACATTGAGTGTTAGGGGTGCACAGGCACCCCCAAATGCTGTGCCCACCCTTATGGACAACTCCCTGCCGCTAGCAATACCAGTAATACCTTTTACCAAAGTATTTTGCTTTTTAGACCTGTATTCCATTAAAATTAGTGCCCATCAATCAATTGTGTGTTTTGCATTGTTAATTGTACTAGACCGTTGTCATATCACTACATACCTGCATAATCCATATATTTTTTACTTTATATGCATGTACTGTTATACAGAGTAATAAGAATATTAAAACTGAAATAGGCCGGAGACTATGGGCCATATTCAATGAGAAAAATTCGCCGTGTTTTATGGCGAGTTTGTGCTATTTTCGCTTTGGAAGGAGCATTTTGCTCTCCAAAAGTGAACCACCCTATTCAATGTGATATTTTCGCCGTCTTTCTAAGTGATTTTTGCCGTGTCTCTCCGTGAAGCAATTCTCCATCTTTTCATGGAGAACTGGAATGTGAACTTTTAAACTAAAGGTTTTTTTTGGTGTAAAAAAAGCAGGATTTTTTTTCTGTGAAGGGGCATGTTATTTTTATTCATGTGCTTATAGCACATGAATATATATTTAATTAAAAAATATTTTTTTTTTATTTTTTTATTCATATATTCACTGCACCCGATCATTACATATGCACGATCGGGTGCAGTGAATTCTGGGTCCCCCGCTGGCTATAGGGGGGGGCAGCTTGTGCTGCCTGGGTCCCGGGGAGCCCTCCCCCCCTCCACATATGTTCTGGGGCAGCCAGGGAGACTTTAATCTCCCTGGCTGCCACCGTCCCCTGGCTCCCTGCCAGCTCCCTGCCGCGGACGCTCGTCCGCTGCAGGGGTTAAGACTCGCCGCGAGTGGCGGCGAGTCTTAACCACATTGAATAGTGGGAGCAGGAGTGGCAGCGAGCCCTCCGGAACAGGGCGAGTGCACGGCGAATTTTTCTCATTGAATATGGCCCTATGTTCTGGCTGAGAAACATTTTATATTTTAGCGAGTACCAATAGATGATGGTAAACATGCATGATTGGCAGTGTTAGACACACCCAATGAGCAATGCTAGACACGACCAATAGGTGGCGCTAGGCACACCCCTGGGTCCTTGTAGTCATAGGAAAGTTCATCACTCTCTTCTCTACACGCCCTATTTTAGGGTAAACTGTTACCAGGGTTAAACCCATTTATATGAACCACTGTAACATAGATGGGGCCAAGTAAGATTTCAAGGGAACTATAACAATCACTTTTGTGTCTTATTTAGGTAATTTAGCAGCAACATCTGTGACCTGCAGTTATGCTGTCGTTAAATATAAGCAACCATTTTGACTTCCTCTATATCTGAAGCTGACCGGTGACATCTATTTTATTGGGTATAAATAATTTTATATTTGAGTATTATGTATTCGGTTCCTGTGAGCCCCTCCAGTAGGGTGACCAACTCATCCCTTTAATCCGGGACACATATTAATTACACAGGTTCTGTGGCAGTTTAAAACCAGGTGAAATGGAGTCTTGAGGTGTGGCAGTTTAAAACCAGGTGAAAGCCAGCCACAGAACCTGTGTAATTAATATGTGTCCCGGATTAAAGGGATGAGTTGGTCACCCTACCCTCCAGATAGGTAATACAGGAATACAACTTTGTTAGAATCCAATGTACCAGCATGCCCTGGATGAGATACACAGCAGGGCCCCTCTGCCACAGGGCACATTGTGATGTCACTATGGGCTGTGAGGGCAGATTGTGATGTCACAATGGGCTGTGAGGGGGGGTATAAAACCATCCGCTTGCTGCCTCCTGGCTCATAACTGATATTGCTGGACTAGAGCCAACACAGATCATTTCTTATTCTTTTCTGAAGACTGACGATTGAATAAGATGGAGACTAAAAGTGACAAAGCTAAAGATCATCAAGTGGCTGTCGCTCTGCGCATCCGTCCATTTAATAAAATGGAGACTAAGAACCGCGCACAATGCATTGCCCACCAGCTGGGACCGCAGACAGTGCTACTGCAGAACCCTGGTGAGGACCCTAAATACGTCCTGCGCTCGACCAGGACAAGAGAGACGACATTCAAATTCAACCAAGTGTTTGACCAGGCAGCGACCCAGGAGACTGTGTATAATTCCACAGTGAGGCCCTTAGTGGGTGACCTCCTATCTGGGTACAATGCTGCCATATTTGCCTACGGCCCAACAGGCACCGGGAAGACCTTTACTATGATGGGCAAGGCCCGTGAGCCCGGAGTAATGTATCTCACCCTGAAGGACCTGTTTAATGCCATTGAGGAGACTAGAAATAGAAAGAACTTCTCTGTATCATTGTCATATGCTGAGATCTACAATGAAAGAGTCCGGGACCTTCTAAGACCTTCATCTGGGTCTTTGGTCCTCAGAGAGGATCCCAATGGCAACACCAAAATAGAAGGGATTGCTGAGTTCACCCTTAACAATCCTGAGGAGGCCATGGCCCTGCTGGAGAAGGGGAATAAGCGGCGCTCTGAAGCTCCCACCGCCGCTAATAAGACCTCATCCCGCTCCCATGCAGTATTGCAGGTCACCATACAGCAGGAGGACATCGATGGTGTGAGCACAGCCACGCTGTACATGGTAGACCTGGCGGGATCAGAGCGGGCAAGCCAGACTGCAAACAGTCACCAGACCATAAAAGAGGGAGGATACATCAACCGCTCCCTTCTCGCTCTGAGAACCTGCATCATGGGACTGCGTGACAAACCAGGCAGCCATAGAAACTATCGGGACAGCAAGCTGACCTGGCTGCTAAAGGGAGCACTGAGCGGGAAAGGCCGAATGGTCATGATCACACACATCAGCCCCGCGGACAGTGCCTATGAAGACGCCCGCAGCACAATGACCTATGGGAGCAAGGCCAAGTTCATCAAGACACGGGTGGATAGGAACCGTGTCTGTGTCCCCCATAAGATCCCCAAGGGGACTAAAGTGCTGCCGAAAGTCTCTCATCCTCCAGAGCTCAAACACAAGACCAGAGCACCGAGGTATGAGGATGATTATTATGTTACGAGACGCACCTCTCCTGTAGCCCCTAAGGCAAGGAATCTTCAGGCTTTATGTGAGATAAAGGCTACAGCTCGTTACAGAAAACGTTCCTCCAATTCTCAAGATCGAAGACCTCCATGGCGATAGGAACATCACTGGTGCCGGTAGGAACAGCACTCGGCCGACATGAACAGCACTCGGCCCGGCAGAAAGATGGGGATTAGGGCTAATGGCGATACCCCAAAAACAAAAACGACACTGGGCAGCCACCCCATGGGTGTGTTGGAAGAGCTGCTAATGATGTGTAAAACGCTTACGGCTACATCCATCTCATTGGGAACATAATAACTTGCAGAACTGACCCAGGACAACGGCAGGTACGGCAGCTAGTTATACATGATTTGTGCTGTTAGCGGGTTTATGGCATCCGTTATATAATGTGATGCTTAGATCTTATAAGGATTATGTTAGGGCAGAACCAGTAGAGGGGGGATGAGATCTTTGCAGCATCTTCCTGACATCCTCAAATATTTATTTATTATTATTTACTGACATTGCGCCAGCAAATCCCATTGTGCTCTAAAATGACCATCCAATCAGGTCCTGTTGCTTTACAATCACAGCTTGTATCACGGCAACCGGAACAGGTTAACATTGGGGCGGATAAAGCTGAAGCTCCAGGCCCATCACCATGACAGAATGATGATCACCAGCTGGCACTGTCTGCCACGCTGTTCCGTGCCCCCTCCCCTGTCAGCGGCAATGACGGGGGAGGTGGTCCGGCTGATCCAGCCTCCCTCCTTCATCCACTCCCCTCTCTGATGATCAATGTCACTATCTAGTGACCAGCCCCGACGTTAGATATGCAGGACCAGCGAGAGCCACTATATCCCTGGGCCACAGATCACGGCACTGCAGGGAATATATAGTATTCCCCCCCCCAAACCCCCACTTGCCGCACTACTCTTTACATTACTTCGAGGGACATGTGAACTTTATGCCAAATTATTTATACATAATAGACTCCATTACTGGGCCCCCTTTCTTTCTTCCATGGCCCAAGAATTGAGTCCCCCCCCCCCCCCCCCCCCCAATGGCGGCGCTGCTTCTAAACATTACAGCTGATTGATAGGGGCCAGTTCTCCAACTGTCCAGCCACAGGATAAGCAGCAGGCATTCAGGCACTTAAGACACTGCTTATACCAGGGGTGGCCAAACCTGTACTCAAGATCTACCAACAGTTTATGTAACCTGTGGATCTATAGTAGGAATAAATACAGCATGTTTGGAAATGTGACAGTTAGTAATGACTACAGCTGTGCACCAGCTAGGTGACCTGGGAAATGTGATATTTAGTAATGACTACACCTGTGCACCAGCTAGGTGATCTGGGGAATGTGACAGTTAGTAATGACTACACCTGTGCACCAGCTAAGTGACCTGGGAAATGTGACAGTTATTAATGACTACAGCTGTGCACCAGCTAAGTGGTCTGGGAAATGTGACAGTTAGTAATGACTACAGCTGTGCACCAGTTAGGTGACCTGGGAAATGTGACAGTTAGTAATGACTACACCTGTGCACCAGCGAGTGTGTCTGGGGAATGTGACAGTTAGTAATGACTACAGCTGTGCACCAGCTAGTTGGTCTGGGTAATGTGGCAGTTAGTAATGACTAGACATGCCCAATAGGTGGTACTAGACACACCCCTTTGTTGGTGCACCCCTTAATAAAATGGGCTGCACACGCCTATGACAGTCAGATACCTAACACATGAAAGTTTTTTCTCTGCGTAAGAAGCCTTCAGATTCTAAACATATGCATCTAGTTGTAAAGGTCTAAGCCAGTGGTTCTCAACCTTGGTCCTCAAGGACCCCCAACAGTGCACGTTTTCCAGGTCACCCGGCAGATGCACAGGTGCACTCATTATTCATTGACACATTTTAAAAGATCATAGGTGGAGCTAATTATTTCAACTGTTGTCCTGTGTGGTGATCTGAAGAAGGTGAACTATTGGGGGTTCTTGAGGACCGAAGTTGGGAACCACTGGTCTATAAGCTAAGATTGCTTATTCAATTATAAGGAGAACAGAAGAATGCATTAAGACTGAAGGCTGTTAAACCATGAGGTTGGGACAAGTACAGCACAGCCTACATACCCCTTGTTACTTTATAATGGATGCTAACTGGATGGCTGTTGAACCAATGGGATTCGGAGTTCGGAAAAATACCCACTTGCAACACCAATTTTCACCATCCATGTAATTTAATGACTCAGGAGGCGATGCACGAAAAAGCCTCCTGCACTATGGGGGGGGGGGGGGGGACACTTAATAAACCCAAGGACACCCGAGGTTATGACAGTTGCCCTTATTTCTGCTCAGAATTATATGTTTACCATCCACTGCAAAAACACTGAACGACGATTCATTTTTTTAGTATATATATATATTTTTTATTTGTCATAAACTCATGAAAGTAAAGAAACCACCGTGTTATTTTTGTCCAGAGAAGGAGCAGAATGTTCTAAAGAAGGCAATCCGTGTCTATATAAAGCCAGCGGGGGGAAGGGGCGGCTGGAAAACTGGGGCGGGCATCTTAACTTGGAATTGTTTTATTTTTAGACACATTTTTTTATTATTGTTTATTTATTTTATTTTTTAAAACATTTTGTGGCTGAATTAAGCCTCTTACCGCCGCCGTCTAATAGACTCTAATGACAAATACATACGGAGCATCCTGCGGTTGGCACTGCCAAGTTGGGCGTCTGAAAAAGACGTTTTCCCAGATGCCATTCTTAAACCCTCGGGGCCTGTTCCCTCGGCGCTCAGTTTAATATGAGATGAAGCTGGCAAACAATAATAATATCAGTATTGTAGCGTGCAATGAGATTTCGGGGCGCTGCCGGTTTGGCGGTGGCGATATTGGGATCGGATGATGATGCCCTAGTTTGGTCGGCGTCAAAGGCGTTTAGTGCAGCTCAGATTCTTACTGAAGGCGAAGTGGTGAAATGTTACATTTTGTCCTGTTCCAGCTTCCAGTAATAACATAGGTTTATAGTTGTTGCGTAGCCTCGGTATTTGTAGAGTTGTCTAAAAAAAAATTATAAGCGGTTACCAGGGTTGTTGCTCAGTACGGTTTAGCACAGGATCATAAATTCCAAGGGGTTTAGCATCGACAGAGGTGTGAGGTACAGAGCAGGCGGCGAATACCTTTAAACTGGTAGCAGAGGGAGATAAAGTAACAGCCAATCAGCTCCTTACTGCTGTGTCACAGTCTGTGTTTGAAAAATGACATCTAGGAGCTGATTGGTCGGTATTTTAAATCTCTCGGCTTTATCGCTCTCCACTTTTATCAGTCTCCAAGGCTTAGTACATCTGCCCCACAGCGTGTCACCTGACAGGAGCTGACTGGTTGGTATTTTATCTCTCTCCAGGTCTTAGTACATCTGACCCCATCCCCAATGGTGGGGGAGTGTGCAGTGCAGGGTGAATGCCTTCGGTGAGTTATACTCTTGCCGGGGATGTGCGCATAATGATGGATAGCAGGGACGGATTAAGGGGGAACACAGGGGGTCAGTACCCCTGGGCTCCCCTCCAGCTAGGCACCCCCACTGCTAATGGTTTTGTGCATGGCAGTGGGGTAGTGCTGCAGCTTCACCTATCTGCCAATGTGACAATGGATAATGGTGCTGAGCATCAGGAGCTGAGGCAGACTGACTGCACAAGTGTGCAGTGCATTACTGGGATTTGACTAAGTCCCATGAACTTTGCAAAATAGGGCAGAGGCTGAGAGGTTTGTGCTGAGCTCTGATTGGTGGAGCTCATTACATGCTTCTCAGGCCCATGGAGGACAGCAGCAGCAGCCTAGTCATGGGAGGGTTTTTAATCAGAAGCAGCACTGAGCCTGTGAGGTCTCCTACAGAGTAAGGTACAAACACAGGCTTTTCAAGTTTATACTGCCATTACTCTGTGTTCTGACAATGTAACATTCTCCCGTGCAGTTTGCAGCCAGTAATGACAAGTGGGAGTGGGCACCCCTGTGTAAAGTGACCCGGGCCCCCCCCGAAGGCTTAATCCGGCCCTGATGGACAGGCAGGGAGTAGTCGTAGGATACCGCCTAGCGTGAGCGGGCGGCTGACGTCACATGATGCCAGCACCCGCCCACCAATTCGCCAATCTCCGTGCAGGATAAAAGTAAGTATAGGCTTGCGAATATATATCTGCAAAGGGAGAAACAATAATTCGAGGGTGAGCGACCATTGAATCATTTTCCCTCTGCACGGCTTCTATTGGGCAATGCCACCCACAAATAGCGCTATCCACCGGTTCCCCGCTCTGGAATGCATCTTAGAGTATAACACATCCCACCCATGAAGTGGAGATGTCATTTATAATAAATGTCTATATTACCGGTGATGTATTTTTCTCCCCCATTTAAAGCCTCTGTTTTCATGTATCCCAGCAACGGCTTTATATAAAATTGGAATTAATTGCACAGGAGTGCTGCTCTGTGTTTGTACACCCGCTATGCGCTGGCGGTAGGCAGCCGTCATCCTAAGACATCTCTGTGTCTGCCGCTAAGGCCACCTCGGCCGTGACAGTGGTACTTTGTTGGCTGAGAGCGGTTACATCACTGTTCTCCGAGGAGGGAGCGTTATCCCCAGGTGTCAGTCATCCACCACAAACAGGAAAGTTGGCACTCGCACTGCTGTGTCACTCTGCCTCCGACGTAATCAGCCGTGTGAGTGCGGTGCTGGGATCTGACCTCGGCGTGCTCGCACCAGCATGGGATCTACTGGGGACCTGCGTCAGGCACATGTTAACTCTTTGGTATCTATGTAAATAAATAAATATATACTATATATAATGTGACAAGGAACCACATACACTGGGTCAAGATGAAGCCTTGGTCTTTGTGTTTGGAGCAGGTCACAGCATACCAGGTAGACAGCATAGGCAAGCATAGTTACAGCATTGCAGCATACAGGTAATTACAGCATGGGTCAAACTCTTCAGATTGCTCCAGTGGTTCCTACTGTAGCCCACACCACCGGCCTATCACCTGGGCAGATATTCCACCATCAAGAGAAATGACCTTCTGCCCTAGAAACACTTATATTAGTAGAGCGCAGGTGCTGTGAATCGGCCCAACCTCGATCACATGTTTTCTTGCTACTGCTTTTCTAAAACATGGTTCCCATCCTCCACATTACCTTCACGTGACTGTAAATATGCGAGAGAGAGAGAGAGAGTTGCTGCTACCCCAAAGGGATGGGGGCAAGTAGGCCAGTACACCAATTAAATGTTAAGTATATTTAATTAAAGCACAGTCAGTGGATGTAGAACAGGCTTAGAATATTCACCCATCCACCAGAAAGGTATAGAAATCACCCTAGATCAGCCGACGGTATCGTTTCGGTGCATATCACCTTCATCATGGGTCTCTTATTTATTTATTAACAGTTTCTTATATAGCGCACACATATTCCGCAGCGCTGTACAGAGAATATATGAACACTCACATCAGTCCCTGCCCCAGTGGAGCTTAGACTCTATATTCCCTACCACATGTACATGCACACACAGACATTCTTGTCTATTTATTTTGGATTGTGGGAGGAAACCGGAGTACCCGGAGGAAACCCACGCAAGCACGGGGAGAATATACAAACTCAGCACAGTTGGGTCCGTGGTGGGAATGGAACCCATGACCTCAGCGCTGTGAGGCGGTAATGCTAACCATTACACTGTCTGTGATGTCCACGGTATATAAACGCTGTTTGTCGGACATCGATGATGATGATGGTCACCGATCCACCTGGGAATTGATAAAAGATCGGCATGTTAAAATCCCAGACTAGCTGGTCGAATCGGCGACTTGAGATTTTCCAACATGTCTGAATTTCCCGGCCATGGACCAGCATAACGGGGAACTGTCCCAGTGGGGATCTGTTCTTTGTACTGGAACTAATACCAACCACATATTTATTGATTCTTTATCAAATCGGTACAAAGCAATTGTATTAAATAATCGGAATGCACTGTCGGGGTGACACCCAACTTAGCTGGCGAGGGACGGACGACGGCTCCTGAACAGCAGTGTCTGTTGACGGCTCTACCTTCGATGATCGATGGTTTAAGCCATTGGTAGAAACTATTAATTGTACACTCTTGCCATTGGCCATAGGGGATTGATGGTTACAAAAACCCCCATTGTGGCTGATGTTGGACATGCCTTCTCCTGAACTGACAGCAGTAGAAGCTAGCCCCCTAACCAGCCCTACAGCTGTGGTGCCAGTGTCTGGGCATGCTGCTACTTGTGGTTCCTGCGTCTGATCTATATCGTGCACTCCGGGATCACATATTTCGATCACAGCCTGCAGTACAGCCAGGGTTGGGATGTTTGGATGAAATGCGGCACATCGCCGGAGGTAGGTTTGCTGAGGGAGGTGAGGGCTTATTACACTATAAACGTCCCGCTAGTATTGCTTGGTAACCTGCTCTGTAAATGGACTGTATATGTCAACAGAGAGATATGTTTCCAGGGACCAGATTCCTGCGATAAGTCCTGGAGTATTTTCAGCATCTTAAGCAAATTATTTATACCCCGGTGAAGCAGCAACATCACGAGAGCGCGCTGTTTACACTGGATTTAAAGGGTCCGTCCCGTTCATTCCGACCAAGTCATATCCAGACCTCCCTGTTGGCGCTCTTAGAGCTGGACAAAAAGGGTTAATCAATCGATAGATCTTCCCTCCTCTCGTGCAGCAACTCGGGCCTAGAGGGAAAGGGAAGCACGTTATTCATTTTGCCATGTTGGCCGTGCGTGTAAGACGGGTTCCTACCTCTATTAATGTTTTCAAGGCACCTTGACAGCATTACATCTTCCTTAAACAAGTGTCACCTTGTAACAAACATTCGGCTGGCGTGCCCGCTGCAAGATGCATCTTACCCAGACAGGCCTTTATAGTATCGCCAGATGGGGGGGGGGCGGCGGCGGCGCCTGAGACTTCTCCCCCATTAAGAGGACCCTGGGTATGTGGAGAATTTTTAGATGGAGGTTCCGAGTCCTTAGGACAACTAAGCGGGCAAAGGAAAGAGGCCCTTATTCTGGTTCACTCGCAAAGGCAAATTCCTTCTCAAATGGACAAAACCAAATCTAACTCTCTCTGCACATGTTACATCTGCCCCCCCCCCTGCAGTGCACATGGTGTTGTCCATTTGAGAAGGAATTTGCCTTTGCGAGAGAACCAGAATAAGGGCCCTAGTTCATGGTTGCACGCAATGGCCGGTGTTCACGTTCGTAGCTGACTGATCACACGGCCACAGTGTCGCTACTGCCATGGCCGGTCACTTGGGAGTTCCTCATTATTGCGCCGGTCCCACGTATGTGTATGTAGTTACCGAGGACTCAGCAATGGCTCTGGAGGGGGCGGCGGGGGGATCTATATTATTTTCTGGGCGTCAGCTTCGCTTGTGATGATTCGCCTGAAGAATCGCAGCTACATAGACACAAAAAAAAGAATAAGGACCTTAGGGGTCCATTTATGAATGAGTTTTAGCTATTTAAAACTCGTTGCATATGATAAATGGTTTGAAATTTGACAGTTTAGATCTGATTGACTGGAGCCCCATTTAGCATACTCAGTGAGTTTTAAATAGCTAAATCTCATTGAGAAATGTGAGACGGAAAATACATCAACCGCTGTGAATGATATGATCCGTTACTGATGGGAAGGGGCAGCCTAGAGGAGCCAGTACAAGTGCAATCGCTCTATGAGGAACAGTTATGTTGACTGGCGCCTAGTAAAAAAGTTACTGTAACCCACGGCAACCAGGGATACACACAATCTTGTTTTGATTTTTATTATTTGCCATGCACCGCTTTTCTGCAATGTTCCCGTATGTTTCTGAATGATGTCACCGTGTTTATGGAACTCTCACCCCCCCAACGCGTTTTGCCTTCCTGGCGTAAGTGTCCCCCATAGAGATCAGATTAGGAAACTCTCTTCTCTTGAGCAACACGTAATAATGAGCCATTATGTGTGACATCTGTTAGTTGTCTGTCGGATGCCCCCCATCTGGACCCGCTGGGAAGAGCCTGTTTGATGTAGGTTATAAAATAAGCAGAGAACTTGACCTTGCTCAAGACTGGAGAGTTGACATAACTGCGTAACCCCGATCCTGCGCCGCTCGCTCCGCCCCGGTTCTGTAAGTGCTGGAGTCCCTGGGTTAGATTCTCAGTGTATCTCTTACCTGCTACAGCCCCTTGCATGACATATAGGGGCAGATGTATTAAGCCTTAACAAGAGATAAATGCAAGGGTGATAAAGAGAGATAAACGTCCAGCCAATCAGCTCCTTACTGACTTTTTTCAAACACAGCCTGTAACATGGCAGTAAGCAGGTGATTGGCTGGACGTTTATTTCTCTTTATCACCCTCACATTTATCTCTTGTTATGGCTTAATACATCTGCCCCATAATAGGGAAGCATTGCATCATGGGAAAAAAGAAGAGCGTTGCACAAGGAAACGATTCAGCGAAGTACAGATGCGACAGATACAGTTATAATGACCCCTCCAGTGACGTAGCTCGGAATGTCACCCTTCTCAGCCAAAAAAGTTTCTGAGCCCCCCCCCATACATTAATTCGAATATTTTCTTAATAGATGCTCCTTGCCAGGAGTTTCTTGCTCATTCCCAGGGGTATCATATTCGTTGCCAGAAGATACATGCTTATTGCCAGGGGTATAATACTCATTGCCAGAAGATACATGCTCATTGCCAGGGGTAACATACTCATTGCCAGAAGATACATGCTCATTGCCAGGGGTAACATACTCATTGCCAGGGGATACATGCTCATTGCCAGGGGTTACACGCTCATTGCCAGGGGTTACACGCTCATTGCCAGGGGTAACATACTCATTGTCAGGGGATACATGCTTATTGCCAGGGGTTACACGCTCAATGCCAGGGGTTTCTTGCTCATTGCCAGGGGTAAAATACTCGGTACTTGTGTAGTTTCACAGCAGCACTGGGATCGCATTGCATGCAAATCACATGCGATTTGGATGCGATGGTACTTGTGTAGTTTTACGGCGGCACTGCCTGCGGATCAAATTGCATTGCATCGCATGCAAATCACATGCGATTGTCCACGTCAGCCCGAAGCGTGGCGAGCGGATGCCATACGCGTCCTCTCGACCTGTTCATACCCTCACTATCCACATCGGCGTGGAGTTGATTTTCTAAAGTGTGGCGAGCGCAGCAAGCCACCGTGCCCGAAGCGTGGCGCACGTAGCGTGCCCCGCAAGGCGACATGGAAAAAGCCTGAAGCGTGGCGAGAGGCCGCGGAATACACGTCAAGTAATCAGCGGGGCTTGCTGTGCTTGCCACGCTTCTGGCTCATTTTCCGTGGCCGCTCGCCATGCTTCGGGCTCAGTGGATCGCTGCACTCGCCACACTTTATAAAATCACCTCCACGCCAACGTGGATAGTGGGGGTTTGAACAGGGCGGGAGGACGCGTACCGCGTCTGCCCACCATGCTTCAGTCTGACGTGGGCAGTGGGGGGGGGGGGGGGGGTGCTAAATGTGGATAATGGGGGTGTGCTAAATCGCATCACATTGCGTGAGATGCAATGCAATCCGTGGGCAGTGCAGCCGTGAAACTACACAAGTACCATCGCATTGCACGCAAATCTCATGCGATCCCAGTGCCGCCATGAAACTACACAAGTACCAAATACTCACTGCCAGGGGATGCTTGCTCATTGCCAGGGGTAACATACTCATTGCCATGGGTTACATGCTCTTTGCCAGGGATTTCTTGCTCATTGCCAGGGGTAACATACTCATTGGTAGGGGTTACATGCTCATTGCCAAGGGTTTCTTGCTCATTGCCAGGGGTAACATACTCGTTGCCAGAGGTTACCTGCTCATTGCCAGGAGTTACATGCTCATTGCCATGGGATACATGCTCATTGTCAGGGGTTTCTTGCTCATTGTCAGGGGTACATGCTCATTGCCATGGGATACATGCTCATTGCCAGGGGTTACATGCTCATTGTCAGGGGTTCTATCTTATTGCCAGGGGGTTTCTTGCACATTGTCAGGAGTTAAATGCTTGTTGCCAGGTGGTTTATTGCTCGTTGCCAGGAGGTTACATGCTCATTGCCAGGGGTTTCATGCTCATCGCCATGGGTTACATGCTCATTGCCAGGGAATTCTATGCTCGTTGCCAGGGGTTACATGCTCATTGCTAGGCAGTTACTTGCTCATTGCCAGGGGTTTTCTTGCTCATTGTCAGTAGTTAAATGCTTGTTGCCAGGGGTGTCATGCTCATTGCCAGGGGTTACATGTTTGTTGCCAGGGATTTTTATGCTCGTTGCAAGGGGGTTACATGCTCAT
The DNA here is from genome assembly GCF_055691185.1 of Crinia signifera. NCBI lineage: Eukaryota > Metazoa > Chordata > Amphibia > Anura > Myobatrachidae > Crinia > Crinia signifera. Next base: position 19,158,234 of record NC_139225.1, read on the forward strand.
TGCTAGGCAGTTACATGCTCATTGCCAGGTGGTTACATGCTCATGGCCAGGGGCTTATATGCTTGTTACCAGGGGCTTCATAGTCACAGTGTGCAAGAGCTCCCATAATCCCCACTTCTGGGTAGTGCTGTATGTGCTGCGCTCCTCTGACAGATGTTAGAGATCCAACAGGACCTCTAGCATCTGTCTCCAACAAGGCAGCGGCCATTTTTGTAGGGCCATTTTAGCAGATTCCATGCTGTTAGCCAGACCGCATGGAATCTGCAGAGACCCGTCAGTGCTGGCTTCCACCTTCCACCGCTTGGTCTGTGGTAGCATTGACACTGATCCCCTCTCCCCAATAGCGCCAACTGCTTGTTTTATTCTAAATAAGATCCATAGACAGGTGAAGGAGCAGGGTCCTCCAACAGCACAATAGAGATGCCAGGCTGATGCACTCGAACTTGGCTCTACATCAAATAAAGTTATAAATTCAACTGTTGTGTGCTAGTAACCAGTGTGTGTCTCCTTACTGTGTATACATGCTGGGCACTAAGACCCAGGGAGGTCTGTCTGCTAATCTGATATACCGCTGCACCATGTGACAGCAGCTATCTTGTAAATCTTTACCATGGGCCAGATTAAAGTTGGCTCTGTTTTACTAAGCGCCACGTTGGCTCGGTACCCTGCAAACGTGCTGCGGGGACCGATGTTTGGGGTCTTTGCATGCGTATCGGTGAATATCCGCAAGTACAGACCGATTGTGCAAACGCCATTGGTGACTAATCACAGTCGTCCAGGCGTTCACACACAGTGGGGTGGGTAGTGGGTGGGCAGAAATCTGTCGCATGGGGACACCCAGCGTTTCCTGGGCGTGCACACAAAAACGGGGAAAAAATGTATTCGATGGTCGGCGACATCAAATGATTTTTCACTTGTACGTCTGCATGCGAATTGATGTGTATGCATACACATCTATTCACATGAAACCACGGGCATTCGCGCTGGGGTGGGCGTTCGCTGCTTAGCGAGCGGCTCTGAATCAGGCCCTGAGTACAGTCACCGGCAATGGTGCAAAAAAGTTTATGGGAACAGGGTTGCTGTTATAAACTATATGCTGGAACTGCAGACGTTTAGGAAATGAGCAGACCGGTCTGTGCGCGTGAGGTTACGCGGTCCGCGCTGAGAACACAGCAGGTTGCTCCGGGATATTTGAGTCTACGAGTTGCAACAGATCCCCTGCTCTTAATGAAAATGGAAACTCTAAATCCGCTCACAGTGATGGAGACGGTTATAGGGACCTGGCAGCATCACAGGATCTGCAGTTGGCAGCAACGTCAAGGAGACAGAAGTGCAGGACAAGGCGTCACAAAAAATATTAGATGGGTCACTGGGGCGATGAGCAAAATCTCTATGGATATGTGGAGAGCGGCAGTGACAACCACAAACACTGACTAAAATACACATCGTCGTGGCCTCAGTGTATCATTATTTACAGTGACAGGGTGACCGTCACTGCTCCAGGCTAGTACTGGCAGGGCGGGTGACTGGGGATCAGATGCACACCGATATGGAGTTTTGTTATAACTTGTGGCCCTTAGGGAAATCAGCCTTATCTCTGGAGATTGAGACACATGGGGAGATCTACCTTCTAAAGAGGGCAAAGTGGATAAGTTCACATTATACAACATCGTAGTGCCCCCACTTCACATTTTACCACATCATAGTGCCCCAGTTCACATTATACCACATTGTAGTGCCCATAAATCATATTATACCACGTCGTAGGACCCCAAGCTCACATTATACCACATCGTAGTGCCCCAGTTCCCATTATACCACATTGTAGTGCCCCCCAGTTCACATTTATACCACATCATTGTGCCCCAGTTCACGCTATACCACATCATAGGACCCCAAGCTCACATACCACATCATAGTGCCCCAGTTCACATTATACCACATTGTAGTGCCCCTAGTTCACATTATACCACATTGTAGTGCCCCAGTTCACATTATACCACATCATAGTGCCCCAGTTCACATTATACCACATTGTAGCCCCCAAGTTCACATTACACCACATTGTAGTTCCCTTAGTTCACATTATACCAAATCGTAAGGCCCCAGTTCACATTATACCACATTCTAGTTCCCTTAGTTCACATTATACCATATCGTAAGGCCCCAGTTCACATTATACCACATTGTTGTGCCCATAAATCATATTATACCACATCGTAGGACCCCAAGCTCACATTATACCACATCGTAGTTCCCCAGTTCACATTATACCACATTGTAGTGCCCCCAGTTCACATTTATACCACATCATTGTGCCCCAGTTCACGCTATACCACATCATAGGACCCCAAGCTCACATACCACATCATAGTGCCCCAGTTCACATTATACCACATTGTAGTGCCCCTAGTTCACATTATACCACGTTGTAGTGCCCCAGTTCACATTATACCACATCATAGTGCCCCAGTTCACATTATACCACATTGTAGCCCCCCAGTTCACATTATACCACATTGTAGTTCCCTTAGTTCACATTATACCATATCGTAAGGCCCCAGTTCACATTATACCACATTCTAGTTCCCTTAGTTCACATTATACCATATCGTAAGGCCCCAGTTCACATTATACCACATTGTTGTGCCCACAATTCATATCGGCAGACTTCTTTTTACTCCTTGTTGACACCATAGCCTAGTAGTTAACCGTTGATGGCAACATTGTCTCATTTACCGGTGATTAACTAAACTATCTGTAGCTGGGTGCACCAACCAAGGCCCCTGCAATCCATCATCTCCCCGGTGCTGAGGTTATAACACCAGCATCGGTAAAGAGACGGCGCAGGAGCCACCAGGAGATGTGACCTCTGAGAACATCTCAGTCACGCCTAGCAGTGTTTAGAAGCAGGTCTAATGCCGCTATAAAGCATAAGCTGGATTCAGGGGAGGTGGGTCCCCTAATTTTCCAGGGTATCATAGCAATAGCACCCCTTGCACCCACTATATGTGTCGACTAGAGCGCACCCGGAGATTGAGGGTTTTCAGCGCTCGCTTTGTGCGAGCACATCGGCGCCCTATAGAATTCTACGCTGGTGGCAGGAACATTTTCCAAAGAATTCCTTTTTAATTCCGTTTTTGCTCATCCCTAATGGATGCAGAGATGATCCTACTATCACCGAGCGGAATGAGGCAGTGGTATAAATAGCTCAGTGGAGAAAATCTATTCCTGCAGCTCCGACGTCCTCACTTATTTATTTTTGAAAGTTAAAAGCGGCCAAGGAATTCCGAGATTATTTTTTTATTCTGTTCCGCCTTGGAGTTTTCCATAACAAGCAGCGGCTGTGCAAGGAGACCCCCGGCCACCCCACAGGAGAACTATGCTGGGGTGGAAAATCCCCCTTTGTGATTCACAGTAAGAGAGATTGTGCCACTCTGTCTAAATACGTCCCCCCCCCCGCGGGATGGAAAGGTTCCTGTTTATACACCTCATCCATCTCTGACCGATATAGGGACAGGCTCTGGGTGACTCTTCTATTTATTATACCTGACGGGAGTATTGGGGGACAGGAGATGAGGGTCTGTGGGACAGGAGGTATAATTATTCCTACATGGGTTATAGCCGGGATACAGAACCCCACGGAGGGCTCACCGTAGCATTTTATATCTAATTTGTTAATGTTTGAGGGTGAAATACATTACTCAGCATCGTCCTCATATTCCATTACTTCCCGTCTCCAATAGCAACAGCTGGAGCCACCTATCACCGCCTTTGCTGATAGGTTACATTTTTGGAATTTAAGTAATGTCCCATCATCATGTGTGCAAATCACTACTAGACCCTCACACCTACCCTGCTCCCACTGCTACCCGCTCACATCTAACCCTAAACCCATTGGTACTCCCTCACATCTACCCTACTCCCACTGGTACTACCTCACACTGGTACTACCTCACACCTCCTCTATTCCCACCTGTACTACTCACACTGGTACACCCCCACACCTCCCTTACTCCCACCTGTACTACTCACACTGGTACACCCTCACACCTCCTCTATTCCCACCTGTACTACTCACACTGGTACACACTCACACCTCCCCTACTCCCACCTGTACTACTCACACTGGTACACCCTCACACCTCCCCTACTCCCACCTGTACTACTCACACTGGTACACCCTCACACCTCCCCTACTCCCAGCTGTACTACTCACACTGGTACACCCTCACACCTCCCCTACTCCCACCTGTACTACTCACACTGATACACCCTCACACCTCCCCTACTCCCACCTGTACTACTCACACTGGTACACCCTCACACCTCCTCTATTCCCACCTGTACTACCCACACTGGTACACCCTCACACCTCCCCTACTCCCACCTGTACTACTCACACTGGTACACCCTCACACCTCCCCTACTCCCACCTGTACTACCCACACTGGTACACACTCACACCTCCTCTATTCCCACCTGTACTACCCACACTGGTACACCCCCACACCTCCTCTATTCCCACCTGTACTACTCACACTGGTACACCCCCACACCTCCCTTACTCCCACCTGTACTACTCACACTGGTACACCCTCACACCTCCTCTATTCCCACCTGTACTACTCACACTGGTACACACTCACACCTCCCCTACTCCCACCTGTACTACTCACACTGGTACACCCTCACACCTCCCCTACTCCCAGCTGTACTACTCACACTGGTACACCCTCACACCTCCCCTACTCCCACCTGTACTACTCACACTGATACACCCTCACACCTCCCCTACTCCCACCTGTACTACTCACACTGGTACACCCTCACACCTCCCCTACTCCCACCTGTACTACCCACACTGGTACACACTCACACCTCCTCTATTCCCACCTGTACTACCCACACTGGTACACCCCCACACCTCCCTTACTCCCACCTGTATTACTGCTACTGGTACACCCTCCCACTTCTCGTACACCAGTACACCCTCACGCCTCCCCTATTCCCACCTGTACTACCCACACTTGTACACCCTTACACCTCCCTACTCCCACCTGTACTACTCACACTGGCACACCCTCACACCTCCCCTACTCCCACCTGTACTTCTCACACTGGTACACCCTCACACCTCCCCTACTCCCACCTGTACTCACACCGGTACACCCTCACACCTCCCCTACTCCCACCTGTACTCACACTGGTACACCCCAGTGCCAGATTAAGCCTTCGGGGGGCCCGGGGCACTTTAGACAGGGGGGCCCCCTTGCACTTGTCATTACTGGCCGCAAACTGCATGGGGGAATATTACACTGTCAAAACACAGAGTAAAGGCAGTATAAACTTGGTCAATGGGTAACTTCAGGGGATATATATATATATATATATATATATATATATATATATACATACATACATACACACATACATACATACATACCACATGAAAAGCCTGTGTTTGTCCCTCTGCACCTTACTCTGTAGGAGACCTCACAGTCCCAGTGTTGCCTCTGATTAAAAACCCTCCCATGACTAGGCTGCTGCTTCTGTTATCCATGGGCCTGGAAAGCTTGTAATGAGCTCCATCAATCAGAGCTCAGCACAAACGTCTCAGCTTCTGCTCTCTGGTGCAAAGTCTCATGGGACTTAGTCAACTCCCAGTAATGCACTGCACAGTTGGCTCCCAATGCTCAGCACCATTAATCATTGTCACATTGGCAGATAGGTAAAGCTGCAGCACTACCCCACTCCCATGCACAAAACCTTTAGCTAAAATATATATATATATATATATATATATATATATATATTTTTTTTTTAAATACATGCCAACCACAGGGGGCCCCTAGCTAGAGGGGGGCCCAGGGGCACTGACCCCTTGTGCCCCCATTATAATCCGGCCCTGGTACACCCTCATACATCCCCTACTCCCACCTGTACTACTCACACTGGTACACCCTCACACCCCCTACTCCCACCTGTACTACTCACACTGGTACACCCTCATACATCCCCTACTCCCACCTGTACTCACACTGGTACACCCTCACACCTCCCCTACTCATTTCTATAACTATTACTATCCTGTTCAGTTAATCACTGCACTGTGTATAGAGCCACTACTCACAGAAGTATTAAAATAATTGTAAGTGGTGATGCTGCCCTCTAGTGGACATGACTAGAATCACCCACAATACAAAGGCACGCTCAACGCCCGCTGAGGTAAAACTGAAATGCTTTGTATAGATGGGGCTTATGCAGCATGTGCACCCGTACAGCCCTATACATACATCCCACTCATCCTTACTGTTGCACATGCCATCCACAGCCACGCCCAAAACGCACGCCACTCATCCTCACTGTTGCACACGCCATCCACCTTCACCGCCCCATACAGACACTGTTCACACTATATGTACTTTTTACAACCATCTGTATTTACAGGACACTAGAGAAATGCATACTGCGAACACCGCATAGGTGGCGACTCCCCGGATGGGAGCTCCACTCCTTTCCACAGTTCACCTCAGACGTGGGAATATGAAGCAGGCAGATAAGTGTAATACCGCTACACTCTACTGAGGAAAATACCCAACGTATGTCCTCTACCCTTATAGCCATCTGTGACCGGGCCAAATTCACTTCCACATGGGCCTGAAGCTGAAAATGTTCATGGCCTGTTGGGAGAAATAGGAGGTGTGGCCAGAGCTATTTGGGTGTGACTTTGGGCCCCATAGCAGCTGCACCTATAGTAGCCCCTGTATATAACACATGTAACTGTGGCAGGGAAGGTGGCCCCTCTCATCTCTGGGCCCCAGAGCAGCTGCACCCCGTGCACCTATGGTAGCTACAACCTGTATGCAACACATGTAACTGCAGGGAAGGTGGCCCCTCTCAGCTCTGGCCCCATAGCAGCTGCACCGCTGTATATAACACATGTAACTGTGACAGGGAAGGTGGCCCCTCTCAGCTCTGGCCCCATAGCAGCTGCACCGCTGTATATAACACATGTAACTGTGACAGGGAAGGTGGCCCCTCTCAGCTCTGGCCCCACAGCAGCTACACCCTGTATATAACACATGTAACTGTGACAGGGTAAGGTGGCCCCTCTCAGCTCTGGAACCACAGCAGCTGCACTCTCTGCACCTATGGCAGTTAAACCCTGTATATAACACATGTAACTGTGACAGGGAAGGTGGCCCCTCTAAGCTCTGGGCCCCATAGCAGCTGCACTCCCTGCACATATGGTAGCTAAACCCCTGTATATAAAACATGTTACTGTGACAGGGTAGGTGGCCACTCACAGCTCTGGGCCCCATAGCAGCTGCACTCCCTGCACTTATGGTAGTAACACCCTTATATCCTACTAGTTCTATATTGCTGCAGTACTGATCAGCGACTTTCTGAATTTCCAGGTGTAGGCCGTCTTGCCTATACACCAGGGCCCTTATTCAGAACTGATCTCAGTACAAATTTGCTCTTAAAATGGGCAAAACCATGTGCACTGCAGGTGGGGCAGATGTAACATGTGCAGAGTCATTTGGGTGGGGTGTGTTGAAACTGAAATTTAAATTGCAGTGTAAAAATAAAGCAGCCAGTGTTTACCCTGCACAGAAACAAAATAACTCACACAAATCTAGCTCTCTCTATACATGTTACATCTGCCCCACCTGCAGTGCAAATGGTTTGCCCATTTTGAGAACAAACTTGTACTGCGATCAGATCTGAATAAGGGCCTAGATCTGCACAGAGCGTTCTCCCATCAGGCCGTGCTACGGCAGCGACGTGTGACAAATAAATACACAAACAGCCGAAACAATTTGTTTTGTTTTTTTAATACATAACAAGGACACATGGCGTTGGCGAGAAACAATGTAGCGCACTGAGACTGCATTGCACACTAGTGGTATGACCCGGAAACATTCGTACATTGTCCAGAGACTGGCATTAAAAAAATATATCCCTAATCCAAGCTGAACGACCAACTAGGAAAATATATTACCAACGTACACCCCCCCCCCCCCCATATTCCTAGGTTCCCCACATAGCCTTGGGCCCAAACCCTGACCGGAAGCATGGTTCTGTTTGAGGCCTAAACAAAACGGTTGGTCCTTTCCCTCCACCCCAATTTTTATATTACATGTAGCCATAATAATGGGGAAGGGGGCGAAAGGGATTGGGCACATCCGTATGACATTTACCGGGGCGCAAGTTCAGCTGAAATGTGTAAAAAAATATTTGCAATCCATTCGCAGTCACTGTAAAAGGCACGGACTCCAACACGCAAGCGGTAAATGGCGGAGCAGTATTAACCAGTAGGTTTGAGGACATTAAAGTTCATTATCAAATTTTCGATTTCATTGACAGAGGCCCAAGGAAAAAAACAACATGGCCACACACACTTAGATCAGCAGCGAGAACGATGCACAATTTTACCACAGACGCTAGTCCCCACATTGGACGCGAACCCCCCCCCCCCCCTCGCTTCTAGCTCCTGTCATGTTTCTATTTTTCTCCGAGTTGATACAACCTGGCCTCGTTGTGTTCTGGAAGCACAAATGCTACGGTATCTGTCAGAGCGGCAAGCGACCACAGCATGTGGGCGGACATCTTTGGAGTATTAAAACAAAACTAAACCAAATAACAAAACCTGGTAATTAAGCATTTTTGCATAAGTAGGGTTCTTAGGTCGGTCTTTCTAGGCTTCTTCACAGCGGCAATAAGTCCCACACGTGCCAGGTGCAGATGGAATTCTGGAATGCAAGGGAGTTTTTGACAGACCTGTCCTGGCCGCTGTACCATACACTGGACCCGCTAATTGTGCGTCTGCCACTGGCCAATTGGCCAAAATCTAGACAGAACTCTGAGGCAAAAAGTACCTCATGCCTCAGCGGCTTAACCGCTACCTAGTAAGTTGATGGGCTGTGTTTGCCCACCACACATATAAAAAAAGCAAAATAAAGGATTAAGACATCACAAATAGACCCGGCCATACAACAGGCAGAACATTAGGTAACAGTTCATGTTATATCATCATCCCATATAACTCAATCCGCATTTTCGGCCATTTTTAGCAATCCATTTCTACGGTGCAGCCAACATTTCCCCAGACACTGGGGATCACAGCAAGGTTACATTATTCCAAATAATCCCAATTTTTCTGACCCTTAAAGGGGGTGGGGCGTACTGTGCCAGAATGTGGGTGTGGCTTGATGGATTGGGGGCAGGGCTTTTCTCCCTTTATTGATGCTGGGAGGTGTGTTTTCTATCTCGTGACCTAGCACAGATCCCAGCATTTACATGATCACTTGGCAGCCTTCATTTTCAAAAATGTCTAAGACTAGATCCATTCTCTTTTTTTACATTAGTATAAAACAGGATTCCCTTTTCCCCGAAAGAGGCAACGTTTTAAAAATCTCGGCGACAAACAGGCTGAGAAATCCGATCAGAATCCCTGAGCGCAGTAGTAACTGAGCACTGCCACCAGAGGGAGCTCTCGTTCAATCAATCAATCAGGTGATGGTGGACGGAGAGGATGGATCGTTGTCCCCAGTTACTTCTTCTTGGGCAGGACGTTGTCATCAAAGTATCCCTTGTTGGCAATGTTGCCGGCTGGGTCGTAGAAGCCCACGGCGATGTACATTCCTTTATTGTCTGTGCTCAGTCCGAACCCAACCTGGTTGGACCCTTTCCAGATCATCTGGGTGAAGTTACCTGGGGGGTGACAGTAGGTGTCAGTCTTGGCTGAGCATATGAGCGATGGTGCTTACTATTTTGGGGGGAAAGGTGGGAGCGTTGTGACAAGAGATCACTCACCTGCACCGCTTTGGAACCCGGGGCTACTGAAATTGTACTTGGTTATCTCGTTGTACCAGGATTCAGCCACCTCCTTCCCTACAATAAGAAAACATTTATTTTTAATGATACAGTTACCATATATATAAGCATTTATACACCCCAGAAACAAGGAGCTAAAATATGCTGTTCAGTGTCACCCTTTGTCTCTCCAGTGCAGATCTGTATTACCTCCCCTTTTTCCTGACAGCTTTAACTTCTCTATAGGAAATAAAATCTAATGCAGGTAAAAAAACAAACAAAAAACCCTGAGACTGCACGCATCTGAGCTGCTGTGATGTCATTGGCCACACCCCTAGATTTTTTTTGTTTCAAAAGAAGTGATAAGATGACAGAAATCCCACTTTTATTTCCCAATGAACAAAGGCTTTGATTACATCCCACTGTAAAAAAAAAATAAACAAAAAATATAAAAAAGTGCTAATGTGCATATGCAAACTGTATTCATTACATTTTTGCTTCGCTAACACGAATGGAGAAGTTCTTGCCAACTGTCCTACTGAGATGATATTACAGCCACTTACATTATTAAGACCCCTAGTGAGTAAATTATCATGAAAAATCTAAAAACCACCCATTACAAGCACCCTCGTCCCAGTGTAACGCTTCCCATCAGAATTTATACTTGGCAAAACAAATTCTGCTCTGATATCTGTGGCTGGGTGCAGTACGTACCCGAAGGCAGGCTGGCGTCTGTGCCCCACCGGTACCAGAGGTTCTCTCCACGTTCTGTATCGCTGTTCTGCAAAGCCCGGATCCCCACCAAGTGATCGGCCCATTTCTGTGCTTCCTGCGACAGGCCGGCGTTCAGCTGCAGTGCGCCAGATCCGTGCAGGCGCCGGTACTTGTTGTGCTCGTTCAGCAGCTCTTTCCGGAATGATTTCAGATCTTTCTCTGAAAGTATCACAACCACTGGTTACACTATGCTCCATACATTTACTGCAGTCTCGCATCCGGTACAGACAGACGGAAACCAATCCGTATAACAAACCGCCACATTAGGTATAGGACTTGTACGGTTGGTGAAAGAGCGGTGGCGGAGCGCTCTGCGTCTCCACATCACCATCTTATACAACCGGCCCTGGCACAGAATTCCCTACCTGGAATATCAACAATGCCATTCGTAGCGGAGTCCTTCACAAAACCGTCTTCGTCATCGTCGTCATCCGTCACCTTCGATCCCCGAGGGAGGACGTTCCGGGCATAGAACCCGGGGTTGGTGACGTTGCCGCATGGGTTGTACTGGGCTACAACGATGTACATTCCCTTCCCGCTGGATGCCACGCCAACTCCAACCTCCTTGGACGACTTCCAGACCATCTGAGTGAAGTGTCCTGCGGGACGGGATAGTAAGAAGGGGTTACCGGATCGCCCCATATAGTATATGATCTAGCAGATTCTGTAAAATTATATAAATTGTTTGGTTGCTGACGACAACTGCTCCCTTTTATCGCTCTTAAAGGTTTGATACATCTCTCCCTCTGTTGGATTATTTAGTATTCATGAGACTGTCGCTAATTGCTAGACAACTGTACCTCAAGAATATTATTCAGGCCTCATGACTACCAGTCAGACCTCGAGACTACCAGTCAGACCTCGCGACTTCCAGTCAGGCCTCAAGAATATGTCAGGCCTTGTGGATACCAGTCAGGCCTCAAGGATATGTCAGGCCTTGTGGATACCAGTCAGGCCTCATGACTGCCATAAGTATCGCTAGACAACTGTACCTCAAAAATATCAGTCAGGCCTCATGACTACCAGTCGGGCCTCGAGGGTTCCAATCAGGGCTTACAACTAACAGTCGTTCCTCATGGATACCAGCCAGGTTTCAAGGATACCACAGGCCTCAGATACCAGTTAGGCCTCATGCATACCTCCCAACTGTCACGATTTCCGCGGGAACGTCCCGATATTCGGGGACGTTCCCGCGTCCCGCCCAGGGCCGCCATTGTCCCGCGGTGGGGGGGACATTTGGGAGCCCCCCCAGCTTGCCGAGAATAGACGCTGTGCGCATGCGCACAGCATCTATTCAGCGCCGACGAGCGGCGAAAACGGGGGCGTGGCCGGAGTTCGCGGCACCCCGTGAGGCCACGCCCCCTTTTCTTGAGGTCACGCCCCCTTTTCGGGAGCGCGCACGGCTTCGCCGCGCGAACGTCCCGACCTCCCAACTTCAAAAGTTGGGAGGTATGCTCGTGGATACCAGCCAGTCCTGGTAGTTACCAGTCGGGCCTCATAGATACATGATAGGTCACATGGATACCACAGGCCACGTAGATACCAGCCGGGTCACATAGATACCACAGGTGTATCTGATAGGCCTCATGAATACAGCTCCACTCTAACCTCTTATTTGACTTTTGCATTGGTGAATACGAATCCTATAGAAGTGTCTACAATACTGAACTGAAATGTTTACACTGCCCAGTATCCGATACTGGCCCTTATTCAGATCTGATCGCAGTACAAATTTGTTTGGAAAATGGGCAAAACCATGCTGCACTGCAGGTGGGGCTGATGTTACTTGTGCAGAGAGAGTTAAATTTGGGTGGGGTGTGCTGAAACTGAAATCTAAATTGCAGTGTAAAAATAATGCAGCCAGTATTTACCCTGCACAGAAACAAAATAACTCACACAAATCTAATGTAGGGTACACACCAGGACGACCCGCTCACGATGCACATCGTGAGCGGGTCGTCAGTGTCTCGTCCGACCCGCTCACGGTGACGCGGGGGGGCACGACCCACTCATGATGTGCACCGTGAGCGGGTCCAATCCGATGGCGACCCACACCCGGCTGTATGGTCGTCATTGAGATCCTACCTGCAGCAGGTAGGATCTCAATAACGACCGACCGACCCGCGGGACCGCGCATCGGATCGGTATCGGTCCACACCAGGTCAGAAAAGGGCCCAATCAGCACACAATCTACATCCAATTGATCGGAATTAGATCTAGATTGTGGGGATCGGGCCCTAGTCGTCCTGGTGTGTACCCAGCTTAACTCTCTTTGCACATGTTACATCTGCCCCACCTGCAGTGCACATGGTTTTGCCCATTTTCCAAACAAATTTGTACTGCGATCAGATCTGAATAAAGGCCACTGTGTGATGGGACTGACCCATGCACTGTAATCTCTATGGGTGTCACTGGTTCCTATAGGCTGAATGTCGGGTCACATGATACCAGGACTTCCTCATGTGCAATACGGTATTTAGTTGATCAGTTTGCGGCTGCTCTGACAGATGATGGAGACACACGCCTGCGTCTTCCAACCACACCAACTACCAAATAATATTCTAATTAAAAATACAAATGGGAAATGTAAAAATGAAACTGCACTGTTGGGTTTAGCCAGCAGGTGGCAGTGTAGGACTATTTACCTAGCTTACACAAAATCAGTATTTATAAGCAGTATGCGCGGCATACAATCTATTCCCGGTCTGTGGGTAGAGGTTACCTGGGGACAAAAGTGTCACAACCTTTGGTGACACCTGATCTAGCAGTATCGTAGCAGGCGCATCCTGAATATTTTGGCGTCCCTCAACCCCCTAGTGACACCCCTGGCTGGAGAAATGTATACCTGTATCTGGTTGGTGTCCCGGCTTGGAGAAGCTGTAGTTCTTTTCTTCCTTGTACCAGCTGTCAGCCACTTCCTGCCCTGGGAAAACACAAAATAAAATATATTTTCCCCTTTAAATTTGTTTAGTGGTAATACTAGATGGAGTACAGCAACAGCTAAAGGCTAAGTATTGCTTGCAACTTATTATACTGGAGGGACAATAGGTGGCGCTGTGTCATAAGTGATCACTGTTTATTTCCTCTTTGTTATAAAAGTTTACTGTCTTAAATTACAGTATCTTTCAGTGAAGAACCATTTTCTGCAACAGGAGGAGGTTAAAACTGAAGCCCTTTAGCTCCTAAATGCAGCAGACTAATGGGCCTACAGAATGATCCACCCATCAGAAGATGTGAAATGTTGGCCACTCATAGAAACCATGTGCATGGTCATACTGTATGTGAACAAAGACAGCTGGACATGACAATTGTGAGAGGCGTGCAATTTGTACTTTAATAAGTATTATGGGTACTGGGGTGCTTTGAGCATATGGTCTTCCCAGGTATCTGGCCACTGACCTGTCACAGTGATAGTTGGTCCTCCGGTCTTCGCCCAAATGTTCTCTCCGCAGGACGTGTCGCTGTGCTTCAGGGTCTTCAACGTCAGGAGGTGTTCTGCCCATTTCTGGGCATCTTGGCTTATCCTGGAATTCAGCTGCAGGGGTTTCGCGCCATGCTGCGACCGGTAAGTGTTGTTGACCTTCAGGAACTCCAGTCCAAATGCCCTTGTGTCTACTAGATAAGGACAGAACGCGGGTTACATCATTTGGGGAAATTAACATGACGACTGTTGACATTTCACCCCCAACCCCAACTGGCGTCATGCGGATCATATAGTCCTGGTGTTTCCCAGGGAATACAGTATACAGGTGCCCTTGAAAAATAAAATTACCAGAGGAAGATGCTGCAGAATCTCCCCCACGTGCTCCCGGATAGTAGCTGCCCGCTGTCCCTCTGTCGCTAGGACCCGCCGTCCCCTCAGTTACCGGGGTGCCCTTTGGCAGGACATTTTTCTGGAAGTAGCCGGGGTTGGTGATGTTCCCAGCTGGACTGTACTGGGCAACCGCAATCACCATTCCTTTACCATCCACAGCCTTGGCGATGCCAACTTCTCTAGAGTCTTTCCAAACCACCTGCGTAAAGTGACCTAGGAGAATGTAGCAAGTCACAGACGGAGAGTTATATAGTGGGAGGAGCAGGGTTCCCAGCAGCACAGAGTATATCAGGAGATGAGGGATGTGTCGGTGAGGACAGGACTGCATGTGACAGGGGTAGTGACATGGTGTGAGGAGGGGAATGGAGGCAGCAGGAAGCCACAGACTGAGTTATATAGTGGGAGGAGCAGGGTTCCCAGCAGCACAGAGTATATCAGGAGATGAGGGATGGATCAGTGAGGAGAGGGCTGCATGTGACAGGGGCAGTGACATGATGTGAGGAGGGGAATGGGGGCAGCAGGAAGCCACAGACTGAGAGTTATATAGTGGGAGGAGCAGGGTCCCCAGCAATAGCACAGAGTATATCAGGAGATGCGTGATGTGTCAGTGAAGACAGTGACATGATGTGAGGAGGGGAATGGAGGCAGCAGGAAGCCACAGACTGACAGTTATATATATGGAGGAGCAGGGTCCCCAGCAGCACAGAGTATATCAGGAGATGCGTGATGTGTCAGTGAAGACAGTGACATGATGTGAGGAGGGGAATGGGGGCAGCAGGAAGCCACAGACTGACAGTTATATAGTGGGAGGAGCAGGATCCCCAGCAGCACAGAGTATATCGGAGCGTGTGCATGCACCAGGTCCGAGTGGGGGACGTAGGCAGAGGCGGCGGGTAGTCGCGTCCATGGGAACGCCCAGCATTTTATGGGCATTACCATGAAAATTCTGGGTGTTCCCATGGTGATGACCCAGTGACATGGGTGCCAGGAGCAGGCAGCTGACATCAGCTGCCCGCCATGTTACCCCACCAGAACACATGCAAACCTTAAGAGATTTTGTGAGATTTGACCCAATTCAGGTGGATTGAGTCAATTTATCTGCCAAAATCTTATGTGCCGCAGTAGCGCACGCAGGGGGGTTTCTGAGTACCCAGAAACCCCCCCAGGAGTCTAAGGACCCTAGCCTGAAAGCTGAAGGTCCCCTCTTTCCATGGGTATAAGAATTTTAAAAATCGGCCCTTGGGAACTGGAGATATCTGACTTCAAAGCAGTGGTCCCCATCCAAGCCTGTTAATTGCTCTTCCCAGTGAGATATTTCAGGTTTTGTCTGATGTAGAGTTTTTCTGAGGGTATATTCCAAAAGCTGGGACTCTCCCCCTTTGAGGGACACTAGTAGCTTGTCTCTACTATTCCCAGAACCAGAGATATCAGCCTTCCAGCAGCTGGTTACTGCTCCAGCTCCTCACACCTGGTATGTAGTTTTATATTCTCTTTGGCAGATTGCTCTGCCTCCTGAACTCTGATCCCCTAGTCCCCAGTATCATTCGGTAGGTGGGATTCTCTAGTTTTAAATTCCATTAAAATCTTAGAAATCTATTTCTGGGAACTGGAGATATCTGCAGTCAAGCAAGCTGTCCTCCCACCAGAAAATTATGAATAATAAGCCCACTCCACTATACACCCCTCCTCTGCATATTAAACATCCTCTACCACCCTGGAAGTTATGTATCAGGTCCCCTTCATTCAGCCCAATGCCCCCTTCTCCCACCTCATCTCCCACCATCTGTGCAGTAAAGGGGTAATTAGTGGAAATTACTGATCCAGACCCTACATGCTGTGCGATTGATATAATACCCCCTACCACCCGTGGTACATTAAAGCTTCCCCCACCCCTACCACTGGAGGATCGGTAGGGGCCCCAATACATTGTTATGCCCAGGGGTCTACACTGCTGTTGACGCCCCTGTATGTATATATATATATATATATATATATATATATATATATATATATGTGTATGTATGTATGTATGTATGTATGTATGTATATATATTTTATTATTATTATTTATATACATTTGGTCTATCTATAATACTTTAACTGACCCGGCATATACTGGGTCACCTAAGTGTCCATCTCCGTGCTTTGCTCCGCCCCTCTGGAAACCCCCTTCTGAAAATCCTGCGTTTGCCACTGAGCCGGATGTGTAGGACACAATCCACAATCCTGTGCCATTGGGTATAACCAAGAGATTGTAAGAGATTGATCCTCCTGCACATAGGATAAATCTCCAGTCAATCAGGTCCAATTTGTTGAACAATAAGTTGAACAAGTGTATAGGCCCCCATACACTACGCGATTTGGCCCCGATTTCACCCGATTCTGGAGGATTGGGCCAAGAAATCGGGTGAAATTGGGCAAATTGCGTACGGCATGACATCTGATCTGATCCGATGCGCGGTCCCGTGCGTATCGGATCAGATCCGGATGTCGGACGGTCTGCACATAAGATAAATCGGTACTTGTTTCCTAGAAGGGCGCCCACGATTTTGATCTTAGGCATTGCAAGGAAAAAAAATTGCGTCGGTCGGGTTGACGTTGATCGTGGGGTGGCGTTAACAATTGGGGGGGGGCCATTTCACACTTCAGGGTGGCTATTTGGGGTCTGTGGGCCATTTAACATTGTTCCCTATGTAAAATCGGTAATCGCGTCGGTCGCATCGCATGCGATTTTTTGGCCGCATGCGATGCGACCGACGCGATTTACATTTTACCATGCATTTCTATGTAAAATCGCAGACATCGCATCGGTCGCATTGCATGCCATTATAATGGCATGCGATGCCCGCCGTTCTAGGAAACAAGTACCGATAAAGCAAGTGCATCTGGGGGAGTGGCAGGAGCAGGCTGGGAGAGGGGACCAGTCCGGGGGAGTGGCGCGAGATGTACCTGCAGGCAGTGAGCGGGGACCGCGGCGCAGAGCAGAGAGACCGGGGGCGCGGCGGGAGAATAGAAAGAAATCCTATTCAAAAGACTGGGTGGCCGCTGATTGGCTGGGAACTCAGCCAATCAGTGGCCGCCCAGTCTTTTGAATAGGATGGTTTCTATTCTCCCGCTCGCCGTGGGGACCACAGAGCAGCGGGAGAATAGAAACCATCCTATTCAAAAGACTGGGCGGCCGCTGATTGGCTGAGTTCCCAGCAAATCAGCAGCCGCCCAGTCTTTTGAATAGGATTTCTTGCTATTCTCCCACCGCGCCCCCGGTCTCTCTGCTCTGCACTGCACCGTGGTCCCCGCTCCCTGCCTGCAGCTACATCTCGCGCCGCTCCCCCGGACCAGTCCCCACTTCCAGCCTGCTCCTGCCGCTCCCTGGACCGGTCCCCACTCCTAGCCTGCTCCTGCCGCTCCACACTCCCAGCCTGCTCCTGCCGCTCCCCGGACTAGTGTTATACAATCATCCAGCAGAACACACCGCGCCTGCGACTAGCGTTATACAATCATCCAGCAGAACACACCGCGCCTGCGACTAGTGTTATACAATCATCCAGCAGAACACACCGCGCCTGCAACTAGTGTTATACAATCATCCAGCAGGACACCCCGCTCCTGCAACTAGTGTTATACAATCATCCAGCAGGACACCCCGCTCCTGCAACTATTGTTATTCAATCATCCAGCAGAACACACCGTGCCTGCAACTAGTGTTATACAATCATCCAGCAGAACACACCGCGCCTGCAACTAGTGTTATACAATCATCCAGCAGAACACACCGCGCCTGCAACTAGTGTTATTCAATCATCCAGCAGAACACACCGCGCCTGCAACTATTGTTATACAATCATCCAGCAGAACACATCACGCCTGCAACTAGTGTTATACAATCATCCAGCAGAACACACCGCGCCTGCAGCTATTGTTATACAATCATCCAGCAGAACACACCACGCCTGCAACTATTGTTATACAATCATCCAGCAGAACACACCGCGCCTGCAACTAGTGTTACACAATAATCCAGCAGAACACACCATGTCTGAAACTAGTGTTATACAATCATCCAGCAGAACACACTGCGCCTGCAACTAGTGTTATACAATCATCATCAGAACACACCGCGCCTGCAACTATCGATATACAATCATCCAGCAGAACACACCGCGCCTGCAACTATCGATATACAATCATCCATCAGAACACACCGCGCCTGCAACTAGTGTTATACAATCATCCAGCAGAACACACCATGTCTGCAACTAGTGTTATACAATCATCCAGCAGAACACACCGCGCCTGCAACTATTGATATACAATCATCCAGCAGAACACACCGCGCCTGCAACTAGTGTTACACAATCATCCAGCAGAACACACCGCGCCTGCAACTAGTGTTACACAATCATCCAGCAGAACACACCGCGCCTGCAACTATTGTTATACAATCATCCAGCAGAACACACCGCGCCTGCAACTATTGTTATACAATCATCCAGCAGAACACACCGCGCCTGCAACTAGTGTCATACAATCATCCAGCAGAACACACCGCACCTGCAACTAGTGTCATACAATCATCCAGCAGAACACACCGCACCTGCAACTAGTGTCATACAATCATCCAGCAGAACACACCGCACCTGCAGCTATTGTTATACAATCATCCAGCAGAACACACAGCGCCTGCAACTAGTGTTATACAATCATCCAGCAGAACACACCGCGCCTGCAACTAGTGTTACACAATCATCCAGTAGAACACACCGCGCCTGCAACTATTGTTATACAATCATCCAGCAGAACACACCGCGCCTGCAACTATTGATATACAATCATCCAGCAGAACACACCGCGCCTGCAACTATTGTTATACAATCATCCAGCAGAACACACCGCGCCTGCAACTATTGTTATACAATCATCCAGCAGAACACACCGCGCCTGCAACTATTGTTATACAATCATCCAGCAGAACACACCGCGCCTGCAACTAGTGTCATACAATCATCCAGCAGAACACACCGCACCTGCAGCTATTGTTATACAATCATCCAGCAGAACACACCGCACCTGCAGCTATTGTTATACAATCATCCAGCAGAACACACTGCGCCTGCAACTAGTGTTACACAATCATCCAGCAGAACACACCGTGCCTGCAACTAGTGTTATACAATCATCCAGCAGAACACACCGCGCCTGCAACTATTGTTATACAATCATCCAGCAGAACACACTGCGCCTGCAACTAGTGTTATACAATCATCCAGCAGAACACACTGCGCCTGCAACTAGTGTTATACAATCATCCAGCAGAACACACCATGTCTGCAACTAGTGTTACACAATCATCCAGCAGAACACACTGCGCCTGCAACTAGTGTTATACAATCATCCAGCAGAACACACTGCGCCTGCAACTAGTGTTATACAATCATCCAGCAGAACACACCATGTCTGCAACTAGTGTTACACAATCATCCAGCAGAACACACCGCGCCTGCAACTAGTGTTATACAATCATCCAGCAGAACACACCGCGCCTGCAACTATTGATATACAATCATCCAGCAGAACACACCACGCCTGCAACTAGTGTTACACAATCATCCAGCAGAACACACCGCGCCTGCAACTATTGTTATACAATCATCCAGCAGAACACACCGCGCCTGCAACTATTGTTATACAATCACCCAGCAGAACACACCGCGCCTGCAGCTATTGTTATACAATCACCCAGCAGAACACACCGCGCCTGCAGCTATTGTTATACAATCATCCAGCCGAACACACCGCGCCTGCAACTATTGTTACACAATCATCCAGCAGAACACACCGCGCCTGCAACTATTGTTATACAATCATCCAGCAGAACACACCGCGCCTGCAACTTGTGTCATACAATCATCCAGCAGAACACACCGCACCTGCAGCTATTGTTACACAATCATCCAGCAGAACACACCGCACCTGCAGCTATTGTTACACAATCATCCAGCAGAACACACCGCGCCTGCAACTAGTGTTACACAATCATCCAGCAGAACACACCGTGTTTGTAACTATTATTATACAATCATCCAGCAGAACACACCGCGCCTGCAGTTATTGTTATACAATCATCCAGCAGAACACACCGTGTTTGCAACTAGTTTGGGGTACGTTAGGACAGTTTTGGAGGAGCCTCAGAATCCCTGTCCTGCTGTTAGATGCTCAGGTTCGCCCTGTACTGCCTTAGCCTCTCCCACCCCAAGGACATACAGGCATTGGCTCAGTATAAATACTCTGTGCTGCTGTTAGCAAACAAAGCCCCTGAAGGACTACAAATGAATGAAACCCCACCAATTCCTATCCTGCTCATATGGTATTATATAATGATACCCCATACATGGATGCATTGGGTAGCTACACCAGATCCTCACCCGTGTTAGACTGAAATCCAGGCTTGCTGAAGTTGTAGTCCTTTATTTCACCGTACCAGGTTTCCACAACCTCGGAGCCTGAAATACAGAAATAGGCTTTTCCATTATGTGTACTAAACTGTATATGCCAGGGGTTCCCAATCTTTTTTGAATCACGGCACCCTAGAGTATCAGAATTTTTTTACGGCACCCCTAGGCCCCCCAAAAAAGGTAGAAAAATATATAAAAATAATTAGATTGTGTTTATATGTGATCCTGATGTTCAGTTATGTGGTAAAGGGCAGGATTTGCTTCTGTTTGTACACATAGTTTATGATTGGCAGCCACCAGCACTGGTTTTGTCCATAAATAATTAACCATAAATAATTTGAATTGATCCAGCACCACCAACCCGTGGCACCCCTGCAAGTGTCCCGAGGCACCCCAGGGAGCCGCGGCACACAGTTTGGGAACCACTGGTATATGCCGTTAAATGGTCTATCTAGGGCAGGTCTGACCAACCTGCGGCTCTCCATCTGTTGTTAAACTACAATTCCCATGATGCTCTTCCACAGTTTTGCTATTAGGCAATGCTCAAACAGTGGCAGGGCATTCTGGCATATGTAGTTTCACGGCAGCTGGAGAGCCGCAGATTGACCAGGCCTAATCTAGGGCCTCTTCTTTTCACCATTGGAACCACTAGCGGGAGTTGCAGCAGTCATTTTAGCACCCAGATTCTGCATTCCCCGTTGCTGGATAGCTGAGCATACCTGAGGCGTCCCTGATATTTGAGTTCCACTTGTACCACAGGTTCTCGCCATGGTTGGTGTTGCTGTGCTGTAGCGCATTGATTGCCAGAAGGTGGTCGGCCCACTTCTGGCTGGATTCGCTCAAGTCTTGGGAGAGTTGCAGGGGGGGTGCTCCGTGCATCTGCCTTAACCGGTTGTGCGCATCCAATGCCTCTTGCTCAAAGGAGCCCAGTTTTGCTGAAAAAAAAATAAAAAAAAATAA
Source organism: Crinia signifera (assembly GCF_055691185.1). Taxonomy (NCBI): domain Eukaryota; kingdom Metazoa; phylum Chordata; class Amphibia; order Anura; family Myobatrachidae; genus Crinia; species Crinia signifera. The sequence continues at coordinate 19,180,056 of NC_139225.1, forward strand.
ACGTAATAGTCTTCTTTTCATGGAATCGAGGAGAAGATGCCTGACCGTTGCCAAGATCTGGCCAACTCAGTCCATCCATGACTGTCCACCTAGAAAACACGTCCCACATTCAAAGGTCTTACCTGGTCGTACGACCCCAGCCACCGGTTTTCGGTCGTCAGTCTTCTCTGGTACGTATGATTTGGTGGCCCCCGGTTTCCACCGTGAGCCAGATCCATCACTGTCCGTCGATGGTGCCGATCCTGAGGGCAACACGTTCTTCTCAAAGTAACCAGGGTTGGTGATATTCCCAGCGGGGTTGTACTGACCGACCACAAAAAAGAGTCCATTGCCATCTGTGGCCACCCCAACGCCGACCTCTTTGGAGTCCTTCCACACGACCTGCGTGAAGTGACCTTCATAATACAGAGACAACCCAGGATGTGAGCGATGAAACAGAAAAACTAAAAATATTTAGATGAGCAAATTGGCAATGCCAAGCCTAAATATTACCTGTGTTACTACGGAAACCAGGCCTTCCGAAATCATAGTTCTTTATCTCCTCGTACCACGAGTCCACGGGCTCCTGACCTATATACGGGGAAAGAAAATGAGCTTTTCAGATGCAAAGCTGAAGGACTGGCTCAGTCATTTGTTAGGGCTTCACCCCGACAGTACCACATCCAGAAACACCCAAATAAAACTGCCACTTACAGCAGTTACACTAGTGCTCGGGTAACCGCGAGGGAGAGCAGCAGTTACACTAATGTTCAGGTCACCATGAGGGAGAGCAGCAGTTACACTAGCGCTCGGGTAACCGCGAGGGAGAGCAGCAGTTACACTAATGTTCAGGTCACCGTGAGGGAGAGCAGCAGTTACACTAATGTTCACGTCACCGTGAGGGAGAGCAGCAGTTACACTAGAGCTCCGGCAACCGCGAGGGAGAGCAGCAGTTACACTAGCGCTCGGGTAACCATGAGGGAAAGCAGCAGTTACACTAGTGCTCAGGTCACCGCGAGGGAGAGCAGCAGTTACACTAGTGCTCGGGTAACCAGTGATTGAGAGCAGCAGTTACACTAGTGCTCGGGTAACCAGTGAGGGAGAGCAGCAGTTACGCTAGTGCTCCGGTAACCGTGAGGGAGAGCAGCAGTTACGCTAGTGCTCGGGTAACCAGTGAGGGAGAGCAGCAGTTACACTAGTGCTCGGGTCACCGCAAGGGAGAGCAGCAGTTACACTAGTGCTGAGGTGACCAATGAGGGAGAGCAGCAGTCACACTAGTGCTCAGGTAACCGTGAGGGAGAGCAGCAGTCACACTAGTGTTTGGGTAACCGCGAGGTAGAGCAGCAGTTACACTAGTGCTCGGGTAACAGTGAGGGAAAGCAGCAGTTACACTAGTGCTCGGGTAACCAGTGAGGGAGAGCAGCAGTTACACTAGTGCTCGGGTCACCGCAAGGGAGAGCAGCAGTTACACTAGTGCTGAGGTGACCAATGAGGGAGAGCAGCAGTTACACTAGTGCTCAGGTAACCGTGAGGGAGAGCAGCAGTCACACTAGTGTTTGGGTAACCGCGAGGGAGAGCAGCAGTTACACTAGTGCTCGGGTAACAGTGAGGGAGAGCAGCAGTTACACTAGTGCTCGGGTAACCAGTGAGGGAGAGCAGCAGTTACACTAGTGCTCAAGTAACCAGTGAGGGAGAGCAGCAGTTACACTAGTGCTCGGGTAACCAGTGAGGGAGAGCAGCAGTTACACTAGTGCTCGGGTAACAGTGAGGGAGAGTAGCAGTTACACTAGTGCTCAAGTAACCAGTGAGGGAGAGCAGCAGTTACACTAGTGCTCGGGTAACCAGTAAGGGAGAGCAGCAGTTACACTAGAGCTCTGGGAACCGCGAGGGAGAGCAGCAGTTACACTAGAGCTCCGGCAACCGCGAGGGAGAGCAGCAGTTACACTAGTGCTGAGGTGACCAATGAGGGAGAGCAGCAGTTACACTAGTGCTCCGGCAACCGCGAGGGAGAGCAGCAGTTACACTAGCGCTCGGGTAACCATGAGGGAAAGCAGCAGTTACACTAGTGCTCAGGTCACCGCGAGGGAGAGCAGCAGTTACACTAGTGCTCGGGTAACCAGTGATTGAGAGCAGCAGTTACACTAGTGCTCGGGTAACCAGTGAGGGAGAGCAGCAGTTACGCTAGTGCTCCGGTAACCGTGAGGGAGAGCAGCAGTTACGCTAGTGCTCGGGTAACCAGTGAGGGAGAGCAGCAGTTACACTAGTGCTCGGGTCACCGCAAGGGAGAGCAGCAGTTACACTAGTGCTGAGGTGACCAATGAGGGAGAGCAGCAGTCACACTAGTGCTCAGGTAACCGTGAGGGAGAGCAGCAGTCACACTAGTGTTTGGGTAACCGCGAGGGAGAGCAGCAGTTACACTAGTGCTCGGGTAACAGTGAGGGAAAGCAGCAGTTACACTAGTGCTCGGGTAACCAGTGAGGGAGAGCAGCAGTTACACTAGTGCTCGGGTCACCGCAAGGGAGAGCAGCAGTTACACTAGTGCTGAGGTGACCAATGAGGGAGAGCAGCAGTTACACTAGTGCTCAGGTAACCGTGAGGGAGAGCAGCAGTCACACTAGTGTTTGGGTAACCGCGAGGGAGAGCAGCAGTTACACTAGTGCTCGGGTAACAGTGAGGGAGAGCAGCAGTTACACTAGTGCTCGGGTAACCAGTGAGGGAGAGCAGCAGTTACACTAGTGCTCAAGTAACCAGTGAGGGAGAGCAGCAGTTACACTAGTGCTCGGGTAACCAGTGAGGGAGAGCAGCAGTTACACTAGTGCTCGGGTAACAGTGAGGGAGAGTAGCAGTTACACTAGTGCTCAAGTAACCAGTGAGGGAGAGCAGCAGTTACACTAGTGCTCGGGTAACCAGTAAGGGAGAGCAGCAGTTACACTAGAGCTCTGGGAACCGCGAGGGAGAGCAGCAGTTACACTAGAGCTCCGGCAACCGCGAGGGAGAGCAGCAGTTACACTAGTGCTGAGGTGACCAATGAGGGAGAGCAGCAGTTACACTAGTGCTCAGGTAACCGTGAGGGAGAACAGCAGTTACACTAGCGCTCGGGTAACCATGAGGGAAAGCAGCAGTTACACTAGTGCTCAGGTCACCGCGAGGGAGAGCAGCAGTTACACTAGTGCTCGGGTAACCAGTGATTGAGAGCAGCAGTTACACTAGTGCTCGGGTAACCAGTGAGGGAGAGCAGCAGTTACGCTAGTGCTCCGGTAACCGTGAGGGAGAGCAGCAGTTACGCTAGTGCTCGGGTAACCAGTGAGGGAGAGCAGCAGTTACACTAGTGCTCGGGTCACCGCAAGGGAGAGCAGCAGTTACACTAGTGCTGAGGTGACCAATGAGGGAGAGCAGCAGTCACACTAGTGCTCAGGTAACCATGAGGGAGAGCAGCAGTCACACTAGTGTTTGGGTAACCGCGAGGGAGAGCAGCAGTTACACTAGTGCTCGGGTAACAGTGAGGGAAAGCAGCAGTTACACTAGTGCTCGGGTAACCAGTGAGGGAGAGCAGCAGTTACACTAGTGCTCGGGTCACCGCAAGGGAGAGCAGCAGTTACACTAGTGCTGAGGTGACCAATGAGGGAGAGCAGCAGTTACACTAGTGCTCAGGTAACCGTGAGGGAGAGCAGCAGTCACACTAGTGTTTGGGTAACCGCGAGGGAGAGCAGCAGTTACACTAGTGCTCGGGTAACAGTGAGGGAGAGCAGCAGTTACACTAGTGCTCGGGTAACCAGTGAGGGAGAGCAGCAGTTACACTAGTGCTCAAGTAACCAGTGAGGGAGAGCAGCAGTTACACTAGTGCTCGGGTAACCAGTGAGGGAGAGCAGCAGTTACACTAGTGCTCGGGTAACAGTGAGGGAGAGTAGCAGTTACACTAGTGCTCAAGTAACCAGTGAGGGAGAGCAGCAGTTACACTAGTGCTCGGGTAACCAGTAAGGGAGAGCAGCAGTTACACTAGAGCTCTGGGAACCGCGAGGGAGAGCAGCAGTTACACTAGAGCTCCGGCAACCGCGAGGGAGAGCAGCAGTTACACTAGTGCTGAGGTGACCAATGAGGGAGAGCAGCAGTTACACTAGTGCTCAGGTAACCGTGAGGGAGAGCAGCAGTCACACTAGTGTTTGGGTAACCGCGAGGGAGAGCAGCAGTTACACTAGTGCTCGGGTAACAGTGAGGGAGAGCAGCAGTTACACTAGTGCTTGGGTAACCGTGAGGGAAAGCAGCAGTTACACTAGTGCTCAGGTAACCAGTGAGGGAGAGCAGCAGTTACACTAGTGCTCTGGTAACCAGTGAGGGAGAGCAGCAGTTACACTAGTGCTCTGGTAACCGCGAGGGAGAGCAGCAGTTACACTAGTGCTCGGGTAACCGTGAGGGAGAGCAGCAGTTACACTAGTGCTTGGGTAACCGTGAGGGAGAGCAGCAGTTACACTAGTGCTCCGGTAACCGCGAGGGAGAGTAGCAGTTACACTAGTGCTCGGGTAACCAGTGAGGGAGAGTAGCAGTTACACTAGTGCTCGGGTAACCAGTGAGGGAGAGCAGCAGTCACACTAGTGTTTGGGTAACCGCGAGGGAGAGCAGCAGTTACACTAGTGCTCGGGTAACAGTGAGGGAGAGCAGCAGTTACACTAGTGCTTGGGTAACCGTGAGGGAAAGCAGCAGTTACACTAGTGCTCAGGTAACCAGTGAGGGAGAGCAGCAGTTACACTAGTGCTCTGGTAACCAGTGAGGGAGAGCAGCAGTTACACTAGTGCTCTGGTAACCGTGAGGAGGAGCAGCAGTTACACTAGTGCACAGGTAACTGTGAGGGAGAGCAGCAGTTGCACTAGTGCTCTGGTATCCGCGAGGGAGAGCAGCAGTTACACTAGTGCTCGGGTAACAGTGAGGGAGAGCAGCAGTTACACTAGTGCTCTGGTAACCAGTGAGGGAGAGCAGCAGTTACACTAGTGCTCTGGTAACCGTGAGGGAGAGCAGCAGTTACACTAGTGCACAGGTAACTGTGAGGGAGAGCAGCAGTTATACTAGTGCTCGGGTAACAGTGAGGGAGAGCAGCAGTTACACTAGTGCTTGGGTAACCGTCAGGGAAAGCAGCAGTTACACTAGTGCTCTGGTAACCAGTGAGGGAGAGCAGCAGTTACACTAGTGCTCTGGTAACCGCAAGGGAGTGCAGCAGTTACACTAGTGCTCCGGTAACCACGAGGGAGAGCAGCAGTTACACTAGTGCTCCGGTAACCGCGAGGGAGTGCAGCAGTTACACTAGTGCTAGGGTAACCGCTAGGGAGAGCAGCAGTTACACTAGTGCTCGTGTCACCGCAAGGGAGAGCAGCAATTACACTAGTGCTTGCGTCACTGTGAGAGTGTGTTGTACAAGTGGGCTTTGCCAGACAACATTTCTATATACTGTTGTGAATAGCGTGTATTATGCAGCTTCTGTTATGTAACATTGCAGTTACGCCTGAGGATATTGGCATTTTGGCTGCTGTACAGGGAATAATTTGCCAATTCTTTCATTAGGCAAATCTCTGCATTAACATTCCTCTATTACCAGCCAATCTAACGTTCATTAATCTTGTAGTTATTATTCCCTATAGGCGTGTGTGTATTATGCTCGGTCAGGACTGACGTACAGCGTACAATAAGCTACACACCCATGCAATGACACACGATTGGTTTAACAAAGGTGCAAAAGTTCAGAAGTACAGGAACCCAAAGGTCCCTACTGTGTGAGGGAACGGGACAGGCCTCGGGGAGGAAAATCAGTCACCGGAGTACAAATGAGGGCAGGGGACAGCGGAGAGGGGTACAGGTCCAACCAATAATCTAGAATGTAATAGAAAAATATGGAAATCTCTCACGGGAGTCAGTGATGTCAGCCACAATAATTCCCTTTAACGTCCACGTCAGAGCTAGAGGGTTCCTGTGACTGTGCTTGTTTATTCCTGTGAGCGCCCCCTCAGTGAGTGCACACTCCTTATAACCTGAGCATAAGTAGCCGTGGTAATGGCTAAAGTGGTTAGGGCAAATTCGGAGGTTTAGTGGTTCTTTAACTGTAAGCTATTGCTCTCGGTTATCAGTTATTTGACACTGGCCCTACATGCAGCAATGTCTGAATTGCTGCATGTAGGGGTATGTAAGGTTAATTGCATAGGTCTCAATTTCAGAATGACCAGGGGTGAGGTACCTATCAGCTGACATCTGGGTGAGAGGAGCGTGTTACCTGGCAGCTCCCGGGTGCTGGAGCTGTATTTGTAGTACAGGTTTTCGCCATGGTCGGTTCCGCTGTGCTTCAGTGTCCGGATAGAGAGCAGGTGATCGGCCCATTCCTGCGCGGAGCGGCAGAGGTCGCGGTTCAGCTGCAGCGGCGACGCCCCGTGTCTCTTCCGGTACGTGTTATGGGCGCTGACAAAGTCTCTCTCAAACTGGCTTCCGTCAGCACCTGAAAGACAGAGGAGTCGCCGTTAGTCAGAGAGCAATAGTCACCCGTCCTAGGGACGGAAATGTGGTCTTGTGGCTTTCCGGTCATTTATAATTGGGCATCTATAGCCAGAATACAGCGATACCCCTCCCGAACCCCTGTAACCCCTTATTGCCATGATGAACCGATGTATTGGGGTGTAGAGGTTTTTCATGTTATTTTTTAAACCGACTTGTTCATACTTTACCATCCCATGGGGCATAAAGGTAGGATAGAATAGGGTGCCCAAAGTCTGGCGAGCGGACACCGTGCACTTATATGGTGTCTGCATTGACCTATGTCGACATAGACATAAAAAAAACATGAAAAACTCATGTCGATCTTTTCCCAGGTAGACGGTCACTAGGTCAACAAAAGGAAGGCCGACAGTCATTAGGTTGACCACTGAAGGTTAACATGACTGAAGGTCGACATGTGGTTAGGTCGACGGGTCATTAGGTCGACTCATGCATTAGGTTGACATGCCCAAGGGCGACAGTCAAAAGGACGACCTGGGGGTTTTCACCTTTTTTTTGCCGACATGTGCCGACAGGTGGTATTTCATGGCCAACCACTCACTAGGGCGTGGCGGAAGAAGAAAATAGTGTGCCGAGCGCAGCGAGCCATGCGAGGGGACGAGGTGCAATGTTACGGGGGCCATGTAGACTGTATCGACATTTGGGACAAAAAAAAAGTGAAAAACTTCATGTCGACCTTTTGACTATTGACCTAGTGCATGTCGTCCTAATGGGAAGCGGTCATCTATTAGAATGAACTTAGGTCTACAGTCATTAGGATGACCCCACTAGGTCGACTGGCAGGAAGGTCGACCTGATTTAAGGTCGACATGGGCCAAGGTCGACACGACTTAAGGTCGAATTTGCATAAAGGTCGACATGGGGTTTTTCACTTTTTTGAGCCGACATGTGCCGACAGGAGGTATTTCGGTACTCTTTACCTAGAACGGCGCCCGCGATTAGAATCGCGGGCGTCGGGGGTAAAAAATCGCGGTCATCGCGGGTAAATCGCGGGTACATAAAAATCGTGTACCCGCGATCACCGCGATTTTCCCATAGGGAACAATGTTAAAAAGCCTGATTGACCGCGATTTTACTTTAAAATGCCTCAATGCCCGCGATTTTCACATAGGAATCAATGTTAAATGGGCTACAGAGCCCAAATAGGCACAATTAACCCTTAAATGTCACCCCAATTTTTGTACGCCACCCCACGATCCACGCCAACCCGAAGCGTGGCGAGCGCAGCGAGCCCGCGAGGGGCGGCGGTACGCGTCCTCCGACCTTTTCATGCCCTACTATCCACGTCGGCGTGGAGTTGAGAATAGAATAGTGTGGCGAGCGCAGCGAGCCACCGAGCCCAAAGCGTGGCGAGCGCAGCGAGCCCCGCGAGGGGACGCGGATACCTTCACAGTTATACGCGTCCCCTCGCGGGCTTCACAGGTATCCGTGGCGAAAAGCGGACACCTGTGAAGCCCGCGAGGGGACGCGTTTACCTGTGAAGGTATCCGCGTCCCCTCGCCACGCTTCGGGCTCGGTGGCTCGCTACGCTCGCCACACTATTCTATTCTCAACTCCACGCCGACGTGGATAGTAGGGCATGAAAAGGTCGGAGGACGCGTACCGCCGCCCCTCGCGGGCTCGCTGCGCTCGCCACGCTTCGGGTTGGCGTGGATCGTGGGGTGGCGTAAAAAAATTGGGGGGACATTTAAGGGTTAATTCTGCCTATTTGGGCTCTGTAGCCCATTTAACATTGATTCCTATGTGAAAATCGCGGGCATTGAGGCATTGAATGCAAAATCGCGGTCAATCAGGCTTTTTAACATTGTTCCCTATGGGAAAATCGCGGTGATCGCGGGCATCGCGTCGCGGCCGTTTATGTACTGCCCGCGATGTCGCGATCACCGCGATGGGCGCCGTTCTAGGTAAAGAGTACCGGTATTTCATGCCCTACCATCCACTCGGGTGTGGAGGAGGTTATTAAAGCTGTGGCGAGCGAAGCGAGCCACCGTGCCCGAAGCATCGCGAGCGAAGCGAGCGATGCGAGGGTCCGATTCTCATTGCCAACTGTGTCAATGTCAACTGTGTCGACATTCGGATCGAAAAACAGTGAAAAACCCATGTCGACCTTATGACCAGTCGACCTTCATCATGTCGACCTTTATGCAAATTCGACCTTAAGTCATGTCGACCTTGGCCCATGTCGACCTTAATTCAGGTCGACCTTCCTGCCAGTCGACCTAGTGGGTTCGACCGAATGACTGTAGACCTAAGTTCATTCTGACAGATGTACCGATTCCGTCCTAATGCTTGTGTCAACCTACTGACCCTGTCGACCTAACCCCATGTTGACCTCCATGCGTGTCAACCTTCAGTGGTCGACCTTGCTCTTTTTGACCCTATGACCATTACCCTTTTCTCATGTATATCTTTTGCTTGTGTCATTCTTTTGACACATGTCGACCTATTGACCCATACCCCGGTTGGGAGGAGGTGGGGACATAATCACATATAGGGGGGTGGTGGGGTGGGGATACGGTCATTGGGTCACCAGCAAGTTGTTAGACAGTCATTAGGTCGACATGACTTTAGGTCGACATGCAGTAAGGTCGACATGGGCTAGGTCGACAGGGTCATTAGGTAGACATGGGTTTTTTTTCCTGTTTTTTTTTTGACCCGACAGGCGGTATTTCATGCCCTACAATCCACTAGGGCGTGGCGGGAGAATAGTGTGCCGAGCGCAGCGAGCCATGTGAGGGGATGCGGTGGTACATTTTAGTGTTTATGTTGACTGTGTTGACATGAGTAAAAAATAAATAAAAAAAAATAATAAAAAGAAAAACATGTAGACTTTTTCACTGTAAACCTTACCCAAGTCGACCTAATGACTCTGTCGACATAACCCATGTCGACCTAAATGCATGTTGACCTAGACACATGTTCTCCTAATGGTGTCGACCTAATGACTGTCTAAAAACTTGCTGGTGACCAACTGATCCACACCCGTGGGGAGGGGGGTTAAACAGTCGCACGTATATTTTAAGAGTGTACAATGCCCAGGTAGTGCCCTGTGTCAGACCCACAGACAATGCCCCAGACGCTACAAGCTGGCGATGCTTACCACTGTGCCATCCTTGCATGCACAGAGGATTACACTTGATGTGTGCACAGTGCAGGAATATTATCCCAGCGTTACAAAGACTTATGTGATACCGTCTTTGGAACTCGGAGGGTTTATGGGCGCAGAGACCGGGAGCCCACGCCCTGCAGCCTCTGTGCTAGACTTTTACGGACAGATCTGGGCTTCCCTGAAGACGGCCCACTTCATTCCAATCACCAGAGTCACCGGCTGGGGGTGAATCACTGCATTGTGTTCCATGGAATCCAGCTTTCTGGAGGTCCGACATATGGCCGGTCCAGCCCCCTCCTACACATACATTGCTGGGACAGAGAGGAGAGACATGCAGGGGACACGGATGGGACACGGTCGTGGCTCACTGAGTCCCAGGGGGCAGATGGCGGCAAAAATGGTCTTTTCACCCTAATTTCAATATATACCGGTTCAAGTGTGGACACGGGTGCATCTCTCGCTGTCATTGCGCCTGTATTATGGCCTTCTTTGAGGGCAGCGGTGCGTCTCTGAACGCGCACAAGCCTGCGTCAGCTCCGCCACCCCTTATTATCTGCCAGAGAGACACCTGCAAACATTTTCTGTCCTTGCGTCCAATTCTGTACTGCGACTCAGACGCATGCGCAGACTTAACACATGGTCCGTGGCGCATCGACGCTGCGCTTACCCCTGAATCAGCCCTGTGATGTTAAACGACAACTGTGTAGGGGGTTAATCTCCTGGAACAAGAACAATGCAGCCAGATGTAGCGGCTCTGCTTTGTGTCCTGCAAGTACCTCACTGTCATCTGTGCATGTGACACGGAGACACGGCACATCCTGTACCGGTGATCTGGCAGAGCGGGTCACACCACCCTCCTGCTCGCCACCGACGCACCTAGAGAAGGGCTGCTGGGGCGGGTTGGGATCATTTGGTCTACAGCATGATGGTCGATAGTAATTAGGTTGACATGGGAAAAATTTGACATGGTTCTAGGTCGAAAGGTCATTCGTTTGACAGTGCCTATGTCGACAGTCAAAATGTTGACATGAGGTTTTTCACTGTTTTTTGACCCGACTATCAACACAGTCGACATGGACACCGGTTAAAATGCACCGCATCCCCTCGCATGGCTCGCTACACTATTTTATTCTCCCACTACACCCTAGTGGATGGTAGAGCATGAAATACCGCCAGTCGGCTCATAAAACAGTTAAAACCCCCATGTCAACCTTTTGACTGTCGACCTAGACACTTTGGAACTGATGACCTGTCGAACTGATGACCTTTCGACCTAGAACCATGTCGACCTAGACCCATTTTGACCTAACAGTGTCGACCAAATGACCGCATCCCGCCGAGGTAAGGGGGTGTACATCCGGCCTCATGTATCAAAGCTTTGAGAGATACAAGAGAAGCAGTTGCTTATAGCAACCAATCAGCTTCTGTCATTTTACAGGTGGGATCCAGACTTTGGGTCGACATACACTAGGTCGATAGGTCGACATGCAGTAGGCAGGGGTTCTCAAACTATTTTGTTCTGTGACCCCATCAGACAATAAATATTATTACAGGAGCCCAGCAAGTTACCGCAGAATGGCCGCCAGCGGAACGCACAGGCGCGGCAGCATTGCGGAGGCACAAAACAGAAGTAGCTGCTTACACAATGGCAGAGATAATATCCTTTCTGAGTCCCTGTCCCACTTGTGGTTTTTTAATATATACATGCATATGTTAAAGCTTTTACCTACTGTTAAAGCTTTGGGTATGGATGGGAGGCAGTGGGTGACAGGGGGAGGCAGAGGATGGCAGGAAGTGGCAGTTGGAAACTGGGAAGGAAGTGAATGATAGGCAGAGGCAGAGGGTGACATAGAATTATGGGGAGGCAGAGGCCCCAAGCTGAGGTGGTTGTGACCCACTATGTGATCAGTACCCTGCTAAGAACTGCTTATATAGACAATAGGTCGACAGAAGCAAAAGGTGGACATGGCAACAGTCGACACATATAAAGGAGTTTTCACGATTTTTTTAAAATCTTTTGCATGTTTTAAGAATTCATTATCCATGTGGACTACTATTGGGAGAGATAAAGTTGTCGAGCAGCATGGCACCTTGCCCGAGGGGACGCTAAGTAGGGGTCCACATGCTCAAATCTACAAATTGAAACAAAAAAAGTGAAAAACTCATGTCGACGTGGCGGCTACACGTGATAGGGGGCTGGGTAACCATAGGAGACAGCGTTATCCCAAAATAGATAAACTCCTTTAATCTGAAACTCCTGATCACTAATCAGATCTCTTTTAAAGATTACTCATAAACGTTCCGATGTCTCAGAGAATCGGTCTAAGGACACGAGTCAACAACACGGCTGTCATAAGGGTGACTCCGCCTACACAGGGATGATATTGTCCAGACAGCCGACGGAGTAGACGCAGCTGCCGGCTCAGCAGAGAAATGGGATAATTGGCTGCATCCGAGGCCATCGGAAACCAGCTTGTGTGGGCAAAATAATTCTCTGGGTGTCTTGGTATTTACTGTATCGTGCCATCTATAAGCACAGACAGACAAAGCGGTATGAGGGCGGCGCACCATTGTGAGGGCGAAATCAGACTAAATCAATTGTGGATGGAGTAACCTTTAAAATCCTATAAAATCACATCTATATATACATAAAATCCCATTACAACTGACTGGAAGCACAAAGTATTGTCTTTTAAATGCTAAAACCCCAGACGCTGGGAGTACTTTCCTCTCAGATGTTTTCGCTAAGGGCCCGTTTCAGACCACGAGGACTTACTGGCCATAGTTTTAGAATTCCCTAATAGCAAAACAGTGGCAAGGCATGCTGGGACTTGTAGTTTCACAACAGCTGGAGGGCCACAGTTTGGACATGCCTGTCTTAGGTCATTCATCGACAGCTGGCTGCTAGCGATGTGGCCACAAGTCCCTGCCAAGCGGCATCGCGGGGCTAACAAAAGTCACCATCTGTGTGTGGGCCGCAGTAACCAGGGGAGGAAGCAAATCCCCCTACAGCCAGCATACGGTGCCTGACAGACACCATCACCCTGTCTCCGGCACAAGGCCCTTTCGGAATACTTCTATATATAGTGTAACTGTATAGCGCGTCTGTAATGTTAGGCAACACACAAACCACAAACGGATGTGTCACAGGGCCAGGGTGCGGCCGGGGTGTCAAACAGATACACAGTGTGCTTCCGCTGCATTAATATCCCGATAGTGACGCAGAGTGGTCCGACGCTGCGCCCTCAGATGGCGCAGCTTACCACAGAAGCAGGTAGGAGGCGTCTACTAGCATTAGCGGTTGTCGCAGCTGCTATCCGCCTCTGAAGCAGGCCCCATGTACGGTTACTGTAGCGACAAGCTTCCTCGGTACCGGAGACCCGTTCATGACCAATTAAAAAGGGCGGTGCAGCGATACAGAGTGGGCCACTCAGAGAACAAGTCAGGAGGGTGTATAACTTTATACAACACATAAATCGCCCCAGTAACTTAGGGCTGTCTGGGAACCTTCCTTTGGGACCACAGTCACATGGTTCCCCGTGACAGAATCACACGCTGTGTAGGAATTGTTTGCGTTTGTATTATTCATGACAGATTTTTGTTGTTTCACAGTTTGACGATACGAGCTTAAGGCAGTTCTAAGCCAAACGGCTCATGAACACCCGAATAGGGCGACAGACACAGGACGGGGCCACAGACACAGCACGGGCCTGTCTGTGCCCAGGATGCAAGCAAATGTCACTGAGATGTCACAGCAGGTCGTAAATCTTTCCGCAAGCAGCAGGAAAGAGATTCACCTGCAACGGGCAATTTTCCTTTGTACTGCTGACAGGTGTAAGAAGCATCCAGGTGTGTCCTCTCCTGGGTTCACCTGGGGACAGGTGCAGAGAGCTTGTGATTCTCCGCATCCCTACAACTTTTAGCTTAGACCTACATAATAACCTTATAGGGACACAAATTTTTGGCTATGATGTAGGTCCAGTTAGGAAACACAAATGCTGCACAAAAAAAATTAATGTATATTACTGTACAAGAGTGAAGCAAAGGTAGGTTGGTGACATCACAACATTCTGGCACGCGGCGTTGAAAAAACGATAGTGAACCCACATCTCACTGACAAAAGGAGCGATATTCTGCAGCTGCGATGCTCTGCAGCCACTTGATCTGAACCAAATAACACACAGCTGTGTCATCACACACTGGGATTGTGTTTACACATGTTATTAAGCATCGGGACATCTAGTTGCAGATCAGCCAAATAAACAGGAACCTCGACATCAACCACAAGCCACATACTTATACAAAGCATGCGTACACACCGCGGTGGGGTGCATAGCTGCCCCCCCCCCCCCCCCCCCTCACGCAGTACCCACACATAATAGGGGAGCGAGGGAAGTGGGTGTCACTTCTGCCCCTGTTATAAATAGTAGGGGGGTCACATAACTGCCCCTCTTACAAATACTACGGGGGGATGGGGTGTCACATAACTGACCCCCTTACTAATTGTGTTATTAATACTGTGGGCAGGGGCAATATACCCCTGTTGCACAAATACTGGCGTTTGCTAATAATATGGGGCAACTCTGATATACACAAATTGCAAATTGTTGGGGGTGGAGCAATATCTGAAAGACAGGACATGTGTACTGTACCCCTGTTACAAAGTTTCAACATACACTGGTGGGGGGCATTTGTACCCCTGTTTCAGAGTATAACACACAATGACCCTGCGGGGAGGGGTTGCAGCCCCGGACTCGGGCTACTGATGCCGGTAACTCATTAAAGTGTCCCTCAGCCTGTACAGTATGCACATACATGCATTCCCTCCCCCCACACTAAGCCCAGCACCCCCCTTGCCCCCTTGGGGTGAGCCACCCTCTTACCTCTTGCCCTGCGGCGGGAGAAGCAGCCTCCCATCTCCCCTTCCTACTCCCGGCTGCAGTAGCAGCCTCTGCCCCGGGCCGGCCTCCAGCAGCAGCCGTTCAGCTGCTCAGCAATGCATAGCAGGGAGGTTGTGTCTGGGCTCGGGATGAGGAGGGATGGGGCTCAGGAGGAGGGGATGGGACGCCTCAGTAGCAGCAGCCCCTCCTGTAAGGCACATCTGGGAGAGGGGTGGCAGCAGCCTGGGCACACACCATGCACACTCTGCCGGCCTGCCAGGTTATGTGCTGCCATGGGTCATTAGAGTGCAAGCTCTGTTGGACAGAGGTCTCCTGCCTGCATGTGCAGTGTATTATTGCAGGTCACCATTGAGCTCCAAGTGCCCCCAATAATGTGTAGTAATTATTCCCAGTGACTGGGTGAAGGGTTGACAGTCAAAAGTTCGGGCCAAAATGGTCGACATGCTGAAGGTCGACACTTAAAAGAGGTGACATGGTCAAAAGGCAGATGTGCAAAAGGAAGACAGTACAAAAGGCAGACAGGTTTAAAAGGTTATACAGCAATGGTCGACACACAGTCGACACATTTTTAAAAAAGTTGCCCTTTTTGCACCCTTTACCTATTCCACATGGAATACAATTGGGAACAGTAATCTAATGGAGTTTTTGGTTTCACAAAATGAAACCCCCCCAAAAAAGTGTGTCAACCTTTTTATTGGTCAGCACTCTCCATGTTGGCCTGTTGACCTTTTCTACGTCTACCTTTTCTTTTTTTTTTTAGATCTATTGACCCATACACATTATAACTTTATTATAATACACATGATTTCAAAATACACCCTGACATAGTGACAGCGTCACATTATATACAAGAGCTGATATATACATCACGTACAGTATGTCTAGGTTAGCCAACTCCAGTCCTCCAGATTTACCAACAGTTAATGTTTTTCCAGGTCTCCTCACAGAATCACAAGTGAAGTAATTAGCTCCACCTGTGGATCATTTATAATGTGTCAGTAATGAGTGCACCTGTGTACCTGTGAGATGAGCTGGAAAACGGGAACTGTTGGTAGCTCTCGAGGACTGGAGTTGGCTACCACTGACATACTGTAAGTATTACTTATACATTAGTGTTCAGCACCCTGCTCTATCCAACCCTGTGCAGTTCCTCTTCCCTGCCTGGGGTGTCGCTGAGGTGCTTCTAGCACAGTCTGGTCTGCATATCAGTGCTGAAATACACACCACACTGTGCTATAAGCACCGCAGCAGAGACCAACACCCCAGGCAAAAGAGGCAGGGTGCTACAATCAACGCTATTTATAATTCCATAAATGTTATGGTTATAGTCTATCTACTGTTCAGTATGGCACTTGTGTCTGTCCCCACTCATATGGAAAGGGTCGGACAATGCACTACAATGCATGACAGTTGGGGGGGGGGGGGGCATGCTGCATTGCACAGAAATGCTATATATTGCGTACACACTAGACCAGGGATGGAGAACCTTCAGCTCTCCAGCTGTTGTTGTACTACACATCCCAGCATGCCCTACAACAGTTTTAGTATGGCCAAATAGCACGACTGTAGCAGGGCATGCTGGGATGTGTAGTTCAAGAACAGCTGGGAGCCAAAGGTTCCTATCCCTGCATGAGAATATAGTTAATGATGTGATGGTCACTCGCAGGCTTACAGACAGGAAGTCAGGTGTGCAAGGCCCAGAAGTGCTTCCTCCATTATGTTTGTGGGCTGCCATTATTAATTATTACCATGATTTACTTCTACAGTGCAAGCACCTCCCATTTGTGCTTTACAATTGGGAACTACAGTATACAGCAATAGCAGAACCATCATTTACAGTAACACTAGTTCTTTAATGCCTGTCTGTCATCGCGCACGGGCTCAGAGTTTGGAAATGTCCTCTTTCCCAACTCCAAAATTGGAGTTGATTATAGAACGGCAGATGTGTATGGGGGTGGGGCGGCAACATAATGCACAGGAGCCCCACCCGATGGGGAGATAAAACCACAAAATATTGCAGTTCAAATAAATGTTACTGTGTAGATCAAGGTCTAGAAAATAATCCACAGATCTTGAAAAATAAAAAGTTTGCAACAAAATAACTTAGTGAGGGCTGGAACTCTCGGGGCCCATTGTAAAGGCTGGTGCCAGTACGACCCATTTCTACGTTCACCACTTTATATATATTCTGTCTACAGGTGACACAGCTTAGACCCCCCGAGCCACACGATTGAACCCCTGAATTATTATTATTTTTTTAAACAAATATAGCAATTTTTTAATAATAATTTTTAGGCAGAAATGTCAGATTGACGGATGTGTTTGTCAAAGAATAAAGATTGTTGGAAATAAGTTTGCAAACTGGAGCAGAGAAGATCCGCTGACTTCTAATAGCAGGAGACACAAGTCACACGTCCTGCATAGCTGGCATGCTAGGACAGGCAATATCACTGTACTCACTTACACTGGTAATTATGGTAAGTACACGGGGAGGCTCAGGGGAGTTAGAGTAAAACAAGGAAGAACAGACTCCCTGGCATGTCCTCAGTATGTACTCTATTCCCGGCATGTATTCAGCATGTACTCGTTTCCCCGGCATGTACTTGTTTCCCCGGCATGTCCTCCTTTTCCCGGCATGTACTTGTTTCCCCTGGCATGTACATGTTTCCGCGGCATGTCCTCCTTTTCCCGGCATGTCCTCCTTTTCCCGGAATGTACTAATTTCCCCGGCATGTACACGTTTCCCTGGCATGTACACATTTCACCGGCATGTACTTGTTACCCCGGCATGTACTTGTTTCCCTGGCATGTACTTGTTTCCCTGGCATGTACTTGTTTCCCTGGCATGTACTTGTTTCCCCGGCATGTACTTGTTTCCCCGGCATGTACCGGTTTCCCCGGCATGTACTGGTTTCCCCGGCATGTACTGGTTTCCCCGGCATGTACTTTTTTCCCCGGCATGTCTAGTTTCCCCGGCATGTACTAGTTTTCCCGGCATGTACTTGTTTCCCCGGCATGTACTTATTTCCCCGGCATGTACTATTTTCCCTGGCATGTACACATTTCACCGGCATGTACTTGTTACCCCGGCATGTACTGGTTTCCCCGGCATGTACTAGTTTCCCTGGCATGTACTCGTTTCCCCGGAATGTACTCGTTTCCCCGGAATGTACTCGTTTCCCCGGAATGTACTCGTTTCCCCGGAATGTACTCGTTTCCCTGGCATGTACTCGTTTCCCTGGCATGTACTCATTTCCCCGGCATGTACTATTTTCCCTGCATGTACTTGTTTCCCTGGCATGTACACATTTCACTGGCATGTACTTGTTACCCCGCCATGTACTTGTTTCCCTGATATGAACTTGTTTCCCGGTATGCACTTATTTCCCCAGTATGTCCTCATTTCCCCGGCATGTACTTGTTCCCCGGCATGTACTTGTTCCCCGGCATGTACTTGTTTCCCCAACATGTACTAGTTTCCCCAACATGTACTAGTTTCCCCAACATGTACTAGTTTCCCCAACAAGTACTAGTTTCCCCAGCATGTACTAGTTTCCCCAGCATGTACTTGTTTACTGGTATGCACTTGTTTCCCCGGTGTTCTCGTTTCCCCGGCATGTCCTCGTTTCCCCAGCATGTACTTTATTCCCCAGCATGCATTTGGTTTACCGGCATGTTTTCATCCTGGCCCCACCCTCATGGCATAATTATATATTATTATTTATTGGGTGTTAGATGCCGGGCCTCCACAGGGTGAGCGCAACTGTGGTGAATGCAGTCATGCAGGGGCCCTGCACTTTTCCCCAAATTTATATATGCCAATGTATATTCAGGAAAAAAACAAATAATTTTCTTTAAGGTTTATGCTGGAGAAACAGATTACAGAGCGCAGCGGCCAGCCTCCATTGCTCTGCGCTCACTCCTTACAGCTCCCGCGTGTTCTATAGATGTAGGGGTGCTATGTTATGTATAGGCATAGCAATGACATGGGAAGGTCCTGTTTCTTCAGTTGGGCTTTTGCCGGAACCCTGCACACCACCAGTGTTCCATTGCAGAGGTTAACAAAGGTCAACATGGTCAATAGGTCCCCAGACAAAAGGTCAACTGTGTCTATGGTCAACATCAAAATGGTCAACACAATATTTTAAGGTTTTGTTTTCCCCAAAAAAATGTTATGGAAAAAGTAAAACAAAAAAAAAAAACATGTTGGGCCCTCCTAACATTTTTGTCATTTGTTTATTTATTGTTGTTTTTTAACTTTTATTTAGGTACTTGTGTATTAGCCGGACGCCCGGTACGTAGTTAGCATAGCGGCGCTGTCAGAATCAGCGTAGTGTTCCCGCAGCCAGTGTAGTTAGCGTAGGCAGTCAGAGCCAGCGTAGTCAGTCAGAAGTAGCGTAGTGTTTCCGCGGCCGGCGTAGTTAGCGTAGTCAGAGCCAGCGTAGTCAGTCAGAAGTAGCGTAGTGTTCCCGCAGCCGGCGTAGTTAGCGTAGGCAGTCAGAGCCAGCGTAGTCAGTCAGAAGTAGCGTAGTGTTCCCGCGGCCGGCGTAGTTAGTGTAGGCAGTCAGAGCCAGCGTAGTCAGTCAGAAGTAGCGTAGTGTTCCCGCGGCCGGCGTAGTTAGCGTAGGCAGTCAGAAGTAGCGTAGTGTTCCCGCAGCCAGCGTAGTTAGCGTAGTCAGTCAGAGCCAGTGTAGTCAGTCAGAAGTAGCGTAGTGTTCCCGCGGCCGGTGTAGTTAGCGTAGTCAGAGCCAGCGTAGTCAGTCAGAGCCAGCGTAGTCAGTCAGAAGTAGCGTAGTGTTCCCGCGGCCGGCGTAGTTAGCGTAGTCAGAGCCAGCGTAGTCAGTCAGAAGTAGCGTAGTGTTCCCGCGAGCGTCCTTGTCAGAATCAGCACGTGCGTCTCATGCACAATAAAGGAGGTATTTTCAAACCCCCAGTATCCACGCCAGCCTGAAGCGTGGCGAGCGCACGCGTTACTTGTCCTCCCGACCTGTTCATACCCCCACTATCCACGTCGGTGTGGAGTTGATTTTATAAAGTGTGGCGAGCGCAGGGGATTACTTCACATGTGTTCTGTGTCCCCTTGCTGCGCTCGCCTCACTTTTTAAAATCAACTCCACGCCAACGTGGATAGTGGGGGTATGAACAGGTCGGGAGGATGCGTAACGCGTGCGCTCGCCACGCTTCAGGCTGGCGTGGATACTGGGGATTTGAAAATGCCTCCTTTATTATGCATAGGACTTTATACATGAGGCGCACGTGCTAATAATTACTAAGACGCAGGAGCGTCTGAGAGGCACCTATGTCTCAGACAGCGGGAGCGCCTCTCCGCCGATGTCCGCCACCGCAGGGGATCTGGCGGTTACCGGCGCTGTGTGAGAGGCACTCACTAGGCTTGGCATGGACGCCGGGTACAGAGCCGTGGAGTCACTACGCAGCCGTTGGACTACACTGACAGCGTAGCTTAGCCTACGCCTGCGTATGTATGCTAATTGGGCGCCCGGCTAATACACAAGTACCTTTTATTATTAATTTTTTTTAGAAATATTGTGTTGACCTTTTTGGTGTCGGCCATTTGTACATCAATCTTTTTTGTCCTGTCGACCTTTTTTACCTGTTGATCATGCACCTTGTCACCCATCCGGTACGTGCTTCTATCCCTCATCCGCGTCCCTATGAAGCCCCCAGAATCTAGGAAGGGTTAAGCGCTGGGATGTTTTCCCTTCTGTGTATTGTCTCCTGTAGACCCCTGCCTGGTAGCTGTCTGCAGGCTATGAATGGGGGGAGCAGAGAGGGTTGGGGGGAGACGTCTTTGTGCTGTAGTGTGAGAATCTGCAGCCAGACTCTGTGCATGCTAATTCCCTCTGATTATTCTCACCCCCCTGCAGCCAGAGACAAGAAGCAGTTTGTATGTCGCTCTCCCTGGGACTCCCTCTAACTTATTCATTCTGTTAGGGTGCAGGCCCACAGAGCGGGGTGTCATGCGAGGGCGTCACCTGACATGAATGCTGATCCCTACTCTTCACATATGATGCCGTCTTATAAAGTCATTCTGCATCAAATCCATAAGAAAAGACACAGAAACAGACCAGGGGCCTATAGTGAGCGTGCTCATTGGGACTGGATGTCTCCATAGCATGCTTGTACTGCGCTGTAAGTGAGCTATGGAGACTGGATGTTAGACAGTAGATGGCGCTGTAAGTGAACTATGGAGACTGGATGCGCTGTAAGTGAGCTATGGGGACTGGGTGTTAGACAGTAGATGGCGCTGTAAGCATGCTATGGAGACTGGATGTTAGACAGTAGATGGTGCTGTAAGCGAGCTCATTGGGACCGGATGTTAGACAGAAGATTGCGCTGTAAGTGAGCTATGGGGACTGGATGTTAGACAGTAGATGGCTCTGTAAGCGAGCTATGGAGACTGGATGTTAGACAGTAGATGGCGCTGTAAGTGTGCTATGTAGACTGGATGTTAGACAGTAGATGGCTCTGTAAGTGAACTATGGAGACTGGATGCACTGTGAGTGAGCTATGGGGACTGGATGTTAGACAGTAGATGGCGCTGTAAGCAAGCTATGGGGACAGGATGTTAGACAGTAGATGGCGCTGTAAGCGAGCTATGGGGACTGGGTGTTAGACAGTAGATGGCTCTGTAAGCATACTATGGAGACTGGATGTTAGACAGTAGATGGCTCTGTAAGCATACTATGGAGACTGGGTGTTAGACAGTAGATGGCTCTGTAAGCATGCTATGGGGACTGGATGTTAGACAGTAGATGGTGCTGTAAGCATGCTATGTAGACTGGATGTTAGACAGTAGATGGCGCTGTAAGCAAGCTATGGGGACAGGATGTTAGACAGTAGATGGCGCTGTAAGCGAGCTATGGAGACTGGATGTCAGACAGTAGATGGTGCTGTAAGCGAGCTATGGGGACTGGATGTTATACAGTAGATGGCGCTGTAATGGTGCTATTGAGACTGAATGTTAGACAGTAGATGGCGCTGTAAGTGATCTATGGGGACTGGATGTTAGACAGTAAATGGCACTGTAAGCAAGCTATGGGGACTGGATGTTAGACAGTAGATGGTGCTGTAAGCGAGCTATGGGGACTGGATGATAGACAGTAAATGGCACTGTAAGCGAGCTATGGGGTCTGGATGTTAGACAGTAGATGGCGCTGTAAGCGAGCTATGGGGAATGGTTGTTAGATAGTAGATGGCACTGTAAGCGAGCTATGGGGACTGGATGTTAGACAGTAGATGGCGCTGTAAGCGAGCTATAGGGAATGGATGTTAGATAGTAGATGGCGCTGTAAGTGAGCTATGGGGACTGGATGTTAGACAGTAGATAGCGCTGTAAGCAAGCTATGGGGACTGGATGTTAGACAGTAGATGGCGCTGTAAGCATGCTATGGGGACTGGATGTTAGACAGTAGATGGCGCTGTAAGCGAGCTATGGGGACTGGATGTTAGACAGTAGATGGCGCTGTAAGCGAGCTATAGGAAATGGATGTTAGATAGTAGATGGCGCTGTAAGTGAGCTATGGGGACTGGATGTTAGACAGTAGATGGCGCTGTAAGCAAGCTATGGGGACTGGATGTTAGACAGTAGATGGCGCTGAAAGTGAGCTATAGGGAATGGATGTTAGATAGTAGATGGCGCTGTAAGCGAGCTATGGGGACTGGATGGTAGACAGTAGATGGCGCTGTAAGCGAGCTATGGGGACTGGATGGTAGACAGTAGATGGCGCTGTAAGCGAGCTATGGGGACTGGATGGTAGACAGTAGATGGCGCTGTAAGCGAGCTATGGGGACTGGATGGTAGACAGTAGATGGCGCTGTAAGTGAGCTATGGGGACTGGATGGTAGACAGTAGATGGCGCTGTAAGCCAGCTATGGGGACTGGATGGTACCCGGACTTGTTATGAGTTTCACACTCACCGAGCCGTTTGCTCCAGGAAGGGTGGGTGGGGGCGGACAGGCGGCTGGAGCAGGGGGGCGTCCCCATAAAAACGCTGTGCATTCCTCAGGGAATGCAGGCGTGGCGTTGCCTGCTCGGGGCAGGTGGCTGACATCACATGATGTCACCGCCTACTATCATTAACTAGTTCTGTCTATAAAATGATAACTAGAATCTGATTGGTTGGTTCTCTATGTGTTCTCTATAGAAGTACGGATGGTGTAATGGTTAGCATTACTGCCTCACAGCACTGAGGTCATGGGTTCAATTCCCACCATGGCCCTAACTGTGTGTAGTTTGTATATTATCCCTGTGCTTGCGTGGGTTTCCTCTGGGTACTCCGGTTTCCTCCCACATTCCAAACATATACTGGTAGGCTAATTGGCTCCCAACAAAATTAACCCTAGAATATCTGTGTGTGCGTGTACATGTGGTAGGGGATATAGATTGTAAGCTCCACTGGAGCAGGGACTGATGTTATTGTTCAACTATACTCTATACAGTGCTGCGGAATATGTGTGCGCTATATAAGAAACTGTTAATAAATAGATAAATAATAGAAGGTTTGATAGATCCCCCTCCATGATAGTACAGACTGCTAATACACGGCGCTCTGCCCTTTTTCCTAATGCTGTGATGTCTTTGCTGCTTCTGCTGTGTGAGTCTGCCACCTACAGGCAGGGACAGGAACTGATCCCTCAGGATGAGACCACTCTCAGGACCTAACTCAAGTATCACACTCGCCAAGGCGTTTGCACAGGTAGGGGAGGGAGGAGTGCAGGTGGGCCGATGCCTGCTCGGTGTATGACCAGCATGCATAATGTATGTATGAAGCCATGATTGTGATAAGCAGCGCTATTGGTTTATGTAGGGGCAGATGAGTCTCTCGTGTACCGTGATTGGTCATAATTAAATGTCAGCAGTGTCAGTACTGGAACCTAGACGACTGTACAGAGGACTATCGGGTGTCTTCTTGCAGGGATGTGTCTTATATAATGATGCACTGCAGAGTTTGATGCCTTCACACCCATCGGTGGGTGCTGATGAGCTGGCGAAGCTCTGAGCGTTTTCAATCTTGCCAAGAACACGGAATTAAACTCTTGATTTAAACCTGAGAAAACCCTCAGTTACTGTGAAACATGTGCTCTCAGCTGTGGGATATATATAGCGCCGCTGAGTGCGACACGTTGCTGGAGGCGGGGCCAGGCAACAGAAAACATCTACTCTGATGGTAGAATCTAATACATACGTTACTGGGAACGGGGTCTGGCAGCGGCACCTGAGACTCAGTACTGGGCTACCAGGGTTATCCAACCTGGAAAATCTGTGCAGGGTTCCAAGCCGCCCCAATAATTACAGATTTGTACTCCTATAAAAAGCACAACCTATCCATTCACTAGGCCCCAATGACATCACTGAAAGCGCAGCCTATCCAGTCACAAAAAATAATGACATCACTGACAGTGTGGCCTATCCAGTCACTAGGAACCAGTGACATCACTGAGAGTGCAGCCTATTCAGTCACTAAGAACCAATGACATCACTGATAGTGCAGCCTATTCAGTCACTAAGAACCAATGACATCACTGAGAGTGCAGCCTATTCAGTCACTAGAAACCAGTGGCATCTCTGAGCGTGCAGCCTATCCAGTCATAGGAACCGGTGACATCACGGAGAGTGCTGCCTATCCATTCGCTAGAAGCCAGTGACATCACTTAGATTGCAGCCAATACAGTCACTAGAAACCAGTGACATCTCTGAGCGTGCAGCCTATCCAGTCATAGGAACCAGTGACATCACGGAGAGTGCTGCCTATCCATTCGCTAGAAGCCAGTGACATCACTGAGATTGCAGGCTATCCAGCCTCTAGGAACCAGTGATATCATTGATAGTGCAGCCTATCCAGTCACTAGGAGCCAGTGACATCACTGAGAGTGCAGCCTATCCAGTCATAGGAACCAGTGACATCACTGAGAGTGCAGCCTATCCAGTCACTAGGAACCAGTGACATCACTGAGAGTGCGGCCTATTCAGTCACTAGGAGACAGTGACATCACTGAGAGTGCAGCCTATCCATTCATAGGAACCAGTGACATCACGGAGAGTGCAGCCTATCCAGTCATAGGGCCAGATGTATCATGCTTCAACAAGTGAGAAAGTGAAGAGTGATAAACAGCCAGCCAATCAGCTCCTACCAGCCATGTTACAGCATGGGTTTGAAAAATGACAATTAGGAGCCGATTGGCTGGGTGTTTATCACTCTTCACTTTATATCTTTTTGAAGCTTGATACATCTGGCCCATAGTAAAACTGAATGTAATATCCAGTGTACATTTTCTATTATTATTATTATTATTATTATTATTAGGATAAGCCAATATTCTCAGGCCGCCTCTCTTACCTCTGCCAGTGTCTGAGAAAGGTTTTCTGTCATTGTAACTCTTATCTGCTACCGGTTCCTTGTTGCCGGCTGGTTTCCACCGCGAGTCCGATCCGGTGCTGTCGGGAGCTGGCGCTTCTCCAGGAGGCAGCACATTCTTTTCAAAATAGCCGGGGTTGGTGATGTTGCCAGATGGGCTGTATTGTGCCACCAAAAAGAACACTCGTTTTCCATCTGTGGCCACCCCAAATCCAACCTCCTTCGAGTCCTTCCAGACGACCTGTGTGAAGTGACCTACAGGGGGGGGGAGGGGGGGGAGAGTAAACCAGTTTTATTAAAGACAGAAATTATTTTTACATTGTAGGAGTTTGGCAGAAATGAAAAGGGTCATCTGCCTGTGGGCCACGCCCCTCCCAATAAAATAATCATTGGTGGCTGTAATGCACAGCAATATTTGTGCTACCACTGCCATGAACCATTTCTGTACAGGAGCTATTGAGTTTGTGGTGCAATAACCAGTGCTGTGGACAAATCATGCTGGCCTGGGTATTGGGAAGGGGCGGAGCTAGTGGAGGCTACAGAGGTGGACCTGCAAATTCAAAATTCCAATAGGGGAGGCACAGCAACTGTCACCAACTGCCATTCCAGACTGACTCGCTGGCAATTGGTGTTGCTCCCCTATTTGAATTTTAGACTGTGCTGCAGCCCCTCCTCTGGAGCCACCACTGGGTGTGACCACCGGAGGGGGTAGGGTTACACCCATAACATTTACTGCGATGTACAACCAATAAAATTGAATGTCCCTTCAGAGGCCGAGGTAATTGTTACCCGTTGTCCTTTCCGTCACCACCCCTAGCTATCCCCTGACTTCAGATAGCTGGGGGGGGGGTTTGCCTCTTAATGGGAGCAGGGGGTAAGGATGGCCATCAACCATCGATGATTAAAAATCATTAATGGTTTATGGCCGATGTTGAATAATTTTGCCATCGATGGGGGAGAACCAGATGGTTTACCTCCATCGATGGCACAGCAAAACCGATGTTTTGCTGTTGTGTTTTTGTGTCGGGACACAGAGCATAGCTCAGCCAACTGACACCCATGAAGCCCCGCCCCCGTGTTTTGATTGGCCCCACAGGCCAATCAGT
Organism: Crinia signifera; assembly: GCF_055691185.1. Classification (NCBI taxonomy): domain Eukaryota; kingdom Metazoa; phylum Chordata; class Amphibia; order Anura; family Myobatrachidae; genus Crinia; species Crinia signifera. The sequence continues at coordinate 19,206,055 of NC_139225.1, forward strand.
CAAAACAATGGCTGACCATAGATCGGTACAGTCCTCGATGGTCATCCATTGTATAGTTTTACACTGTCGATGGCCAGTTGCACTATTGCCATCGATGGCAATGATAGCAATCCCTAGCAGGGGTGCATATTATACTATGGCAGCCCTGCATCAGCCCCCAGGCCTTTATGGTACTATGGAGGACATTTTTTCCTATGCACATAAGCTACCTTGTATGAAAGCTATAGCAATTAGTGAGTGGCTCATATACTCTTTTAGGAGCAATGACAGAAACTAGAGCTCACAGGATTAAAACCTCTGAAGTGTTGCACTGGCAAAACTGTGGCAGAGAATGCTGGGATGTATAGTTCCACAGCAGCATGTTGAATAGCCCTAGTTGTTGTTGATCCAGCTGTAGTTTTCTGTTTGTCCACTAGAGGTCAGCATTGTACTCTGTACACATTAATTGCAATAAATTTGGTACTTACAGTAATCTATGGGATGCATTTACTGTACCTTCATATTAGTGCTTTCATATATACCCACCACACACTTACATAATACTTTTAAAGCACCGATCTCTCCCAGACTGGCGGATTTACTTTCTAGAAAGCTATAGATTGTAAGCTTGCGAGCAGGGCCCTCCTACATTTTGACTGTCTGTAAATACCCTGTTTTGTTGTATCACTGTCTGCTATTGTAAAGCGCAACGGAATATGCTGCGCTATATAAGAAACTGTTAATAAATAAATAAAATAATAGAAGACCCATAGCATTGATACTATAATACTATAGTGACAAAGGGACTAAATTTGAGGACAAATTAAATTCCCCTGCAGCAATTTTTGTTTAATAAAACATGAATAGTCACATCTCTGATAGTCACACGTCTGAGAATATATTTTCATATAATATACAAATCATGCATCCAAAGACACAGCTGCAGTGCTGGCAGCATCGTCATGTGAATCAGCCCCATAGCTGATTGTTGCTCTCCTGCAGGTTATTCCGCTCACCTGTGTTGCTGGAGAATCCGGGTTTGCTGAAGTTATAGTTCTCAATCTCGCTGTACCAGCTGTCCACCGGCTCGTTCCCTAAGTGGGAAGAAGAAGATTTCCTAATTAATGCATGGAGAGCTTACATCTCCGGCACGTGTGTGGCGGAATGGTTATATGGCTGCTGGGAGTAGGGTGTGGTTACTAGCTGTCATTGGAAGAAAATGCTCTTTTAGGTCCAGATGCACTAAGCTTCAAAAAGGAGATAAAATGGAGAGTGATAAACAACCTGCCAATCAGCTCCTACCTGCCATGTCACAGACTGGGTTTGAAAAATGACACTTGGGAGCTGATTGGCTGGTTGTTCATCACTGTCCACTGTATCACTTTTGAAACTTGATACATGTGGTCTTGAATGACAATTTATAGGGATACTGTCATCAAATGTGTTTTTAAATGTATAATATGTGCACATTCGGGCGACCCGTCTGGTTTTTATGCATTTCTGCAGCGACAGGCCTGGGTAACGCTGACCTCCCCCTGTCAGTGTCACCAGGACAGCCAAGTGTCACTCCTTTCACATTGCAGATGCCGGGTCGCACCTGGGATGTGGACATGGGTCTGTCCTGGGAGCGAGCCGGCATTTACGAGGTGAAGCTTCCCACAGTGAACGGGCAATAAGCCAGGTTACTGATGTCAGAAAGGGGGCGGGTCAAAGCAGTGGAGTGTCATTTAAGGGGCGGGGAAGAGGCAAAGCTTGGAGCTGACGCTGCTTCCTCCCTATAGTGTGAATGGGACCCAGGTTATTTGTGCGATGTGACTGGGGTAAAACAGAAATGCTGAAGGGGGAGGAGTGACTGGCAGGGCCACGCCTACTTCAGGAGGTGACCCAGCCTGCATAGAGGGGGTGGTAGTCACAATGGAGCATGGCCACACCCACATGCCTAGCCACTCCTACTAGATATGGACACTAGGTCGACACCAGCAGAAAGTCAACACACATTTTTGGAACTTCTTAAGTGGGTAAGTATCCGCCACCTACCTGGCATGCCCTTGGGGCTGGAGGAGCTCTTGTAGTAGAGGTTTTCTCCCATGTCGGTGTCGCTGTGCTGTAGCGCCCGGATAGACAACAGGTAGTCCGCCCATTTCTGCGCCGACTTGCAGAGATCTTGGCTGAGCTGAAGCGCGGGGGAACCGTGCAGCTTTCGGTACTTATTATGGGCCGACAGGAAATCTTTCTCGAACTGTTTCAGGTCAATGCCTGGAAGATAAGGAACCGGGTTACATCTCTTTCACCCATTGGCCGATGTAAGCCCCACCCCCACGGACTCTCTGCCAATAACTATAGATAATAACCGGTTTTGCATATTTATAAGTGTAACGGATGGGGGTGTGATCCACAGTTACCTTGTTCTTGGAGCTGGAGGCCCGCAAATCTCTTGTTGAAAGCCATGCGTCACACGTTCCTGGTGGTGGGACACCGGTATAATCTAAGGACAGAGGAAAGTTCGGATTATCAGGCCGAACTGTTCTTCCCAAACGTTTTCCAAATTAGTATCTATATATATATAAAAAAGGCTAACTACTCCTCACCTCTATAACATGAAGTACCATCAGTGACCACTAGAGTAGGGATGGCCATCATGCCTTTGCCATCGATTATTGCCATCAATGGCAAAAGTGCAACTGGCCATCGATAGTGTAGTACTATTTAGTGATTGACCATTGATGTTTTAGCATACCAATGGTCATCCACTTTCTTTAATTGATTGGTCTGTGGGCCAATGAAAATACAGGGCTGGGGCATCACGGGTGCCGGGGGCGGAGCTATGCTCCGTGTCCGGCACCTTGGGGAAAAAGCAAAAACAAAACTATTCGTTTAAGCCGGACATCGATGGTGGGAAACCATCTGGTTCTCCTCCATCAATGGCAAAACTATTCGACATCGGCCATAAACCATCGATGATTTCTAATCATCGATGGCCATCCCTACACAAGATGGACCAAATGACTTCTTTGTGTGCTAAAATATGTAATAACAGAAAGTGACAGCAAGTTTTGCAGGGACACTGATCTGTTTCCGGAACTTGCTGGATATGATGAGAGGGAGCTGTGAAGGCAGAGATTGGTAGGAGCAGGGACTGGGGGTGGGGTGGAGAGTTTGTGGTTTAAAAACTGTCACAGTTCAAAGTGAAAATACAAACTGTCACTGCTCAAAGTGAAAGTAAGTTGTAGAATTGCAAGTTCCGGCCGGTGGGCCCCCCTAACTCAGAACCCTGCACTGCTGCTCCCCAAATTCTTAAACCTAAACATGAATTAGTTTTTTTTATTTTAAAACCAGTTCTACGTGTGCGGAGCGCTCTCTGTTACCACAATACGCAGAATATAGTTTTGCCAGGTTATTTATTTGCCTACAGCAACACATAATACAAGGCGTGCACCACGCGTTTCACTTCTGCTTTGTGTAACCACTCAGTGAGTCACCAAAAAGATGCATAAAGGTGAAACTCTGTCCAAGCAAGTTGTACACGTTTACTGAAGGCAGCAGCCGGGTGCGTCCAGCGCCCCACCCCCACCCCTCTCCCCAGAGAGTGTCCCCTTATACAACACCCCGATGAAAGGGAACATAAGAGCTTTGTAAGGACATCGTACACCCCAGACGTATAGGTCCGCTATCCGGGCAATAGGTTGTCACCAAAAGGTAGGCTTGCACTGTAGGTTGACATTGGCAAAAGGTTGACACAAGCAAACGGTGGACGTTGCAATGGTCGACACATAACAACGTTTTTCATGATTTTTTCAAATTATTTTTTGGGAGTTTTATCTATAGCTCCAAAGGCAAATGGCAAAGTTTTCTGAGTCCTGAAATATGTCACACGAAGCGAGCCATGGGAGGGTACATGCTACACTAAATGAGGGGGTACACGTTCTCAGGTGTCGACATTGCCACAAAAATCATGAATAATGCATGTCGACCGTTTCACGGGTCGACCCTTTCCATGTTGACATTTTTGCAGGTGTCGACTTTTTTGTCAATTTCAACCTTGCACATGTTGACCTGTTTTTGGTGTCGACATATTGACTGGCCACCCAGACACGGTCTTTTCTTTGACCCGTACCCACAACAAGCGAGGCCCTTTGCACTTTACATACTCCACTTGGAAAACCCCGGGAGATGCGGAGAAAATAAACCAAAGGATGAATTATTTGCACAGAGTAAGTGATTTGCTCTATAGAAACTTAATAATGGATATTTCTGCAACTGTGGATATTGGCGTCACATAGCATTGCCAGGCCGTCCACCTACAGGGGAATGTAGGAGAACTCCATGACGTCTGAGGTAATGACCTGACCGTGCAGTATGCTGAGGGGAAATACTGAGCTGGGCTCATTCAGCTAGCAAGGTGTGCGTCAGTAAGTCAGCAAGGTGTGTGTCAGTAAGTCAGCCCACTGCTTGTCTAAGGCAGCTGATTGCAGCGTAAGCAAACAGCCAGCTTCTAATCACATGTCAATAAGGAGGAATGTGGCAGTGCCCACTCCTGGTATGCAGGTAGAGCATGGAGGCTGGTGCAGGGAGCTGATTGTACTGGCTGCCAACGCAGCACCAATTCTAAATATTACATTGGCCCAAAAAATCCAGTAAGAAATACACGTGATAAAACTCACGAGGGATAAAAGCTGTTGCATATTAAAAATTGTGCTCCAACCAATCAGCTCCCAGCTGCCATTTTTCAAACAGATGACAGGAGTTGAACACATGACAGGTGGGAGCTGTGGCTGGAGCACTATCGATCACAATCAATGAGTTTTATCATTCACACAGGATTTATCAGTCATTGCGGATGGGAACAGTCAAGTGTCCGAACCGCAGGGATTTAAGCTGGCCATGTGTGGGATGGGGTACACTTATTGGGGGTCCAATTGACACCCTAAGATCCTAGATAAACTCATGTGTGGACCATTTTCACATGAACCTTTTCCTGTCGATCCTGCCAAGCTTGTAGAGTCAACAAAGATGTTGTCGACGCAAAGAGCTATACCCATGAGGTTTGTTCTGTGGAATAGGGGGTAGGGAGGAAGGTGGTAATCAGTCACGGTAGAATAGGGAGGGGGTGTCAACAGGGAACATGAGAATAGAGGGGAGGGGGGTAATCAGGTACAGGAGAATAGGGGGGTAATGAAAAACAGCAGATTAGAAGGGAGGGGGCAATCAGGTACAGAATAAGAAGGAGGGGGGGGACCATAATAGGGGGGGGGGGGGTAGTCAGGTACAGGAGAATAGGGGGGTAATGAAAAACAGCAGATTAGAAGGGAGGGGGCAATCAGGTACAGAATAAGAAGGAGGGGGGACCATAATATGGGGGGTAATGAGGAACAGGTGAATAGAGGGAAGGGGGTAATCAGGTACAGAAGAATTGGGGGGGGGGGGGGAGCACCATAATAGGTGGGTAATGAGGAACAGGTGAATTATTCATAATTTTCTGGTGGGAGGATAGCTTGCTTGACTGCAGATATCTCCAGTTCCCGGAAATAGATTTCTTAGATTTTAATGGAATTAAAAAATAGAGAATCCCACCTACCAAATGATACTGGGGACTAGGGGATCAGAGTTCAGTAGGCAGAGCAATCTGCCAATGAGCATATAAAACTACATACCAGGTGTGTGGAGCTGGAGCAGTAACCAGCTGCTGGAAGGCTGATATCTCTGGTTCTGGGAACAGTAGAGACAAGTTACTGATGTCTATCAAAGGGGGAGAGTCCTAGCTTTTGGAATATACCCTCAGAAAAACTCTACGTCAGAAAGAACCTGAAATATCTGACTGGGAAGAGCAATTAACAGGCTTAGATGGGGACCACTGCTTTGAAGTCAGATATCTCCGGTTCCCAAGGGCCGATTTTTAAAATTCTTGTACCCATTTAAATAGGGGACCCTAAGCTTTCAGCCTAGGGCCCTAAGACCCCTGGGGGGTTTCTGGGTATACAGAAACCCCCCCTGCATGCGCCACTGGGGCGGGATGAGGAAAAGTAGAATAGAGGGAAGGGGGTAATCAGGTACAGAAGAATAAGGGGGTATCACCATAAAAGGGGGGGCGGGATGAGGAAAAAGAGAATAGAGGTGAGGGGGTAATCAGGTACAGAAGAATAAGGGGGTATCACCATAAAAGGGGGGGGGGGCGGGATGAGGAAAAAGAGAATAGAGGTGAGGGGGTAATCAGGTACAGAAGAATAAAAGGGGGTAGAGGGTAATGAGGAACAGGAGAATAGAGGTGAGGGGGTATTCAGGTACAGAAGATTAGGGAGGCAATGAGGAACACCATAATGGGGGGGGGGGGGGATGAGGATGTGGAACAGGAGAATAAGAGGGGGGAGTAATTATGTGCAGAAGAATAGGGGGGTAACGAGGAAGAGGAAAGTAGTGGGGGGGAGTAACAAGGAACAGAACAATAGGGGGGGGGGGGGGTAATCAGGTAGAACAGCCCAGGGAGATTTAATAAAGTAGTAATTTATGACGTTGTGTTAAGAAATGTTTTCCAGAAATTCCTGAAGGTTTGGAAGGTGAAAGACTTGTTCTACCAGGAAACTAAATCTACAAAGTGATTGTAGCCTGCACATAAAGGATCTATTTATGACCTGGAGAGAAGCCCTATAGCCAGGTATGAGCAGCAGATTTTGGGATGTTGAAATTACCCATGATGACAGTGGAGATGTCAGGGGCTGGGAAGTGAGGGAGCCAGGCAGAGAAATCTTCCAGAACATGTAATAATAATATTCCAATCCCACCTCCTTTACTGTTACCAGGCCTAGAGGTGTGTGTGAGGTGAGACTACCATGTGACAGTGCTGGAGGCTGTGTGATTGTGTGCGCCATGTTTCTGTTATAGCCAGCGGGTTGAAGTTGTTAGAGATTAAGAGGTTTTAGATCTACTAGTGTGTACCCAACGTTATCCTGTATCTGACTAAGCAAAGAGCAGCCTTGTATGGCTTCAATTACCTAAGCATCACTGAGTACATTGTAAAACACTGGTATTTACTATTCCAGCAAATCATGATATTAAAATAGTTTTATCATAAAGGCTGCACGGTGTAATCAGACATATATATTGGCTGCATATTGTTCCCAGACAGAGGGGGCTGGATGTTCTAACATCCGCCGCCCATTTCCGACCCCTTCTACCAGCTACTGCATCCATACTAAATGTATATGCTCTAACATATGCGATCAGTAACGCAAAGGACAGCTCTTGCGATGAGGTGCACTGTCCCCGGATTTTCGGGTCGCAGGGCATTCTGGGAAGAATCCGTGACGGTTTCCTCACAAATGTGCCAAGGAGCAAAGTCAATGGGCTTAAACAGGCGATTCCCTCCGCAGCGCTGCCCCCATGGAGGGGGTTTAGAGAATATACGAAAATGCATTTTCGTGTTAGCGCATCCCGCCCAGTGTGAGGATAACAGAATAAAAGATATGAGCATACGTTTATTACACAGGGATTTACATGAGGGTGAAAGACAGGTTGTTTTACTGGTAGTTTCTTAGCTGCAGGCATGTCAGGGTATAGGTTTCCGTCTATCTCGTCCACTTTATGTCCTGAGTAAGTGCATAACCCTTAGAAGAAAAATCCCAGACCAGCCAATAATGGCTGACAGCCAAGCCGGGCAGGCATGTCCAAACTCTGACCCTCCAGCTGTTGTGAAACTACACATCCCAGCATGCCTTGCCATAGTTCTCACATTCCCTAATAGCAAGGCATGATGGGACTTGTAGTTTCACAACAGCTGGAGGGCCCTAGCTTCTCTCCTTAACCCTTTGAGTGCCAAGTGAAATTGTCAAAATAGGTGTGAAAATTGCCAGTCAAACATTTTTATTCGCCATCATGACCTGTAATGTTACCTTATATAGGACAGTGGGCAGCATGGATGGTGTAATGGTTAGCATTACTGCCTCACAGCACTGAGGTCATGGGTTTGATTCCCACCATGGCTCTTAAGCTGTGTACACACGGGGAGATAGGGGCTGAAATCGCTGGGAATATGGTCGCTGGCTACCATATTGCCATTGATGGGAGTGTGCCCCGGCGATAAATCGCCGGGTGCGCACTCCCGTTTTCAGCCCCATTCTAATCGCTGCGAGATGATTACCTCTGCGGCTCCCCCGGCAGAGGTTCCTTTGCATCAGCGACCATCTCTGGTCGCTGATGACAAGGAGACACTTAGCAATATATTGCTCAGCCCCCGTGTGTACAGGGCTTAACTGTGTGGAGTTTGTATATTCTCCTCGTGCTTGCGTGGGTTTCCTCCGGGTACTCCGGTTTCCTCCCACAATCCAAATATATACTGGTAGGCTAATAGGCTCCCAACAAAATTAATCCTAAAATGTCTGTGTGTGCGTGTACATGTGGTAGGTAATATAGATTGTAAGCTCCTCTGGGGCAGGGACTGATGTGAGTGTTTATATATATATTCTGTAAAGCGCTGCGGAATATGTGTGCGCTATATAAGAAACTGTTAATAAATAAATAGAATTTTTTTTAGTACTTGTGTACTATCACGGCGCCCATCGCAGACCATAAGGCATGCGATGGTATGCGATGCGATGAGATTTCCCCCGATGTCATACAATGTTAAAATTGTATAGAATTGTATAAGGTATACAATGCGATGCAATGCGATTTTAAATTGTATAAGCACCCTATACTAATAGTGTGGCGAGTGCAGCAAGCCACCGAGCCCCGCGAGGGGACGCGTATTACTTTACATGTATTCTGCGTCCGCTCGCCACGCTTTGGGCTCGGTGGCTCGCCACGCTAAATAAAAGCAACTCCACACCGACGTGGATAGTGGGGGTATGAAAAGGTCAGAGGATGCGTACCGCCGCCCCTCGCGGGCTCGTTGCGCTCGCCACGCTAAATAAAATCAACTCCACACCGATGTGGATAGTGGGGGTATGAAAAGGTCAGAGGATGCGTACCGCCGCCCCTCGCGGGCTCGCTACGCATTGGAATCAATGTGAAATGGTCCCTGAGATCCAATTTAACATTTATTCCATTGTAAAAAGCCCCCAAAACCCCAAAATTTTAATTGCTAACCCCCCCTCATGGGTGAAATGGCCCCCCCCATTGTTAACGCCACCCCACTCCAGCCTACGTAGTATAAACCAGCGGTCTTGTCTACACTACATGGACGCAACATTGGTCGTGTCAGCGGAACTCTGAGCAAGCAAGGTGTGTACACACGGTGCAATATGGTCTCTGAGCAGTTTTGTGTTATTATCGCTCAGCGACCATATCGTACAGTGCACTGTTATTTTCAGCAAGCAGTGATTTTTAGCCATAATCAAAGGAGCATGCTCCGATGACCAGCGACCATTAAAGGCTGGTGCGTGAGTGTGGTCCTATCGACTTATCGCCCTGCACACACTTAAAACTCAGGCGATATGGGCGTTCAGCAATACTGGCTAATATCACCCTGTGCTTACAGGGCTTGGCTCAGAAACCCCTGGAAATGGTTACGACTCCTGCATTTTATTTGCTAACACCCCCTCAGTCCCTCCCCTAAATGGTCAGTTGCCTTGTGAATAAACCCTCGCTGCATCCGCTGTTGTACATCTATTCACTCACCTTGCGCAGTTACCTGGCAGAGACGTCGGCTGTTATCCCTCAGCCTGCATCACACACCGGGGAAGTGCTGCACATACACTGACCTACAGTATACACATGTATTGTACTCTCCGCCTCTGCTGGGGGCTGTGTTTGCACAGTGTGACCCATTGTGTAGCTGCGCTTCCTTCCTACTGTGTGTTCTGCTATTCTCGGCCTCGTCACAGGAGCCCAGATCTAAGGAGGATAATTGTAGTTCTTCTATTGCCTGCAGCACGGTCATAATCACAGGCCTGACAGCCGGTGGGCTACACATACTCCCTTATTTATTACAGCAGGTATAGGGCACCTTCAGGCCCTCCAGCTGTTGTTGAACTACACATCCCAGCATGCCCTGATACAGTTTTGCTATTCGCATAGTTGCCTACCATCCTGCATTCTGCAGGAGACTCCCTGACATAGCAGCAATCTCCCTCTCTCCCTCATTAGTCTAGCAATCTCCCTCATGTCACCTAGCCCACATTACACTTGCCTCATAGTTACCGCCCCTCCTGTATTCTGCAGGAGACTCCCTGACGTAGCAGTAATCTCCCTCTCTCCCTCATTAGTCTAGCAATCTCCCTCATGTCACCTAGCCCACATTACACTGTTACATCTTAGTTACCTCCCCTCCTGCATTCTGCAGGAGACTCCCTGACATAGCAGCAATCTCCCTCTCTCCCTCATTAGTCTAGCAATCTCCCTCATTTCACCTAGCCCACATTAATTACATTTTTTGGGATAAAAAAAGAAAACAAAAAAAAAGGAATGAGCGATAGATACATTTACATTACAGTATAGTAACTCTTACTAACTGCTTTGGGGCTCATCTACATTTGGATCTAAGTCATTTTAAAAGATTCCACATGCACAATCCCTTTTCACAATCTCTCCATATATGGAACTAGACACGCCCCTTTGGGTGGAGTATGACACGCCTCCTCAATGGGGCGCTGTGCATAATTTTACTACCAACTATAACCTCCCTGAAACTAGTTTTCAAAAGTAGGCAAGTATGGCTATTTGGCTATGCTAAAACTGTTGCAGGGCATTCTGGGATGTGTAGTTTAGCAACATCTGGAGGGCCGAAGGTTCCCCATCCCTGTATTACAGGGAGGGAACGGTCGCAGGTGACAAAATGCCCACTGTAACGGACCGTCAGAGGGACTCACGCATTTCGGAGGGGTGGACCAGATCACCGGGAAAGCGTCTGAATGACGCCATTTGCAGCGGAATGTGTAATGGCGACCCAACTTCTGAGCTGGAATAATGACAAAGCCACCCACGCATAGGGACCGATTCAGGGCTGCACGCTCGACTGAAAATACACAGGCCTGCCAATTATCGGACAGCCGCTCATGTGCGAGCCATCTGTACGAATGGAACTAGCGAAGGCTAGTCTTCACTGTCCGAAGGCAAGGTGATTGACACCCTGCGGCTGTTTGGGGGCGGTAACACTGGGAGTGCCTCAGAAAACGCAGGTGTTCACTGGCCGGAGGGAGGACCACTGATGTCATCAGGGTGCATGACCTTGAGGAAGTGGGTGATTTGATGCCGTATTTAAGGGGTTATTCAGCTTGGGATGCTGAATGGTGAAAATGGGGTGATAAGGAGAGATAAACGTCCAGCCAATCAGCTCCTTACTGACTTTTTTCAAACGCAGCCTGTAACATGGCAGTTAGCAGGTGATTGGCTGGACGTTTATCTCTCTTTATCACCCTTGCATTTTATGTTAAGGCTTAATACATCTGCCTCAGTATGTGCCATATTACTTTGTATGTTTTTATTCTGCTCCCCAACTGTCCTCTCTGATTGTTGGGGAGCGCTGGGAGGACAGGCCTGCTATTGGCTGTCTGGAGCATCCCTTGTCCAATTAGCAATGACATTGTTATCAGGAAATACTGGCCCCCGCCTTCGATGTTACCGTCACCCATAGTTACATAACTGGGAACCACATTCCCAGCTGCCGCAATGCATGGTGTAATCTATAGAATGTTGGCTAACAGCAATTACAGACCACTTCCCCGCAGTGAGGAAACCAAGGTGACGACAGCGCCGGGATTTCCATGTAGGAGGAAGAGTCTTTTTGCAATGAGCCCCAGCTAAGGTACTTACTGGGGGATGCATCAAGTCTCAGAGAGAGATAAATTGGTGAAGTTTCCCAAAGCAACCAGTTAGCTTCTAACTGTCAATTTTTATTGAAAAGCCCCATAAGGCCCGGTAGTTACCGCCATCTTCAGCCACTATAAGCTATCAGGCTTGGCCAACCTGTGGATCTCCAGCTGTTGTGAAACTACACACCCCAGCATGCACTGTCTGCCACAGTTTTGCTCTTATGGAATGCTAGAACTGTAGCAATGCATGCTGGGATGTGTAGTTTCACAACATCTGGAGAGCCACAAGTTGGCTAGGCCTGGTAACCTATGACCTACATTCTCTGAGAGGTAACAGGAAAGGGATCCCAGAGATCCCTCTTAAGCGCTCTCAGTTCCTGCTCATGCGGTGTCTAGATAGACAGTCAATGTGTCGACCATGAATGACAAGCCCAAGGTCATCATGACATACTGTAGACAAAAGCTTGACACAAGCAATAGGTCGACATGATACATGAAAATCGTGTTTTTCACATGGACTGCAAATGGGAACAGAATGAAGCATGGCGAGCCAACATGCTACAATATGGGGGGTCCATATCAACAGATGTCGACATTGATATGTAAACATGTGAAACCTCACCATTTTCATGTAGACCTATTTCTCATGTCGACCATTTGTCTATGCCATGTTGACCTAGAGACTGTTGACCCCATGATGCACAAACGTCGGCCAGAGTCGTTGGTGCCCCAGCGATATTTCGGTGATAAGTGTAAAGCCCCGTACACACGGGGATATATTGCTGAGCGATATATCGCTCGCGATGAGCGATATATCGTTCAGTGTCCCGACCAGCGACCAGAGATATTAGACAAAATCGCCCCCGTGTGTACACAGCATAAGACTATTGGGGCGATTGCGGATTCTGTGGCGCTGCGATAAGCGACGACAACAGATCTCTGCGAATAGTAATAGTAAATAGGCCCCCATACATGACAGACCGCCCTACGTAAATGTGGATGCCGGTCGTGAACGGGTTAAATAATGGCTGAGGAAACAGGAGCTTCTGTGAGTAAATCACATTACAGCACATTGGTATCTTAGAAACCAGAGTGGCGACGGGAAGACGTATCTGAGTCATTGCAGCAGACTCTGAGGGGATGATGTATGTAGTGTACCTTCTGCCATGCTATCATAGTCCCTGGCTCAGTGATACGATGCTGCAGGGTGCAGTGATATGTCTGATGCAGGCCTCTCACCCTATCTGCATGCACATCCCATCCCTGGCGGAGAGAGAGGGGAAGGGGGTCGTATTCTGCACAGCTGGAGGTGCCTGATGCTGATGCTGGGGATAAATCCCTGCAGCCTGCAGCCATCTCTAGCTGGGGTATGATTGGAGGGGCTCATCGCTCTGACCTTGTCTGGGAGAAGATGCCTGGAGAGAGGATGCTGGCTGGCTCCTGCGAGGGGATCCAGGAGCTGACCCAGGGGAGAGCCTCTGATTCGCAGCCAGCAGGTTCCTGCTGTCAGCCCCAGATGGAGAGGAGTCAGTGACCACAAGAGGCGGAAGGCTGTGTGTGTGTGTGTGTGTGTGTGTGTATGTGTGTGTGTATGTGTGTGTCTGTGTGTGTGAGGCTGTTGTGCAGCAGCCTCCCTGTATAAGTTACATGTCAGGAGGAAGCTTGCACAACTGTCTTCTGTGTCAGTACATATTTATCAAGTCGACGGCGTCGGCAGTGATGTGCGAGGAGACAGATTTGTGGTGCCATGATAGATGGGATATTGCAATCTTTAATGTATGCTATATGGATATTACAAATCACCGAGGAGCACCGTAACCATATAAATACTGTGGGTGAAATGTAATAGGATGAGAGATTCAGAAAGTGAGAGATTTGGTAAGAAATCTCCAGGGTTTTTTTAAAGCGCCAATCATTTACACTGCAAAATCACACTGGTTTTGCCGTGTAAATGATTGCCGCTTTAAAAAAAACCCCTGGAGATTTCTTACCAAATCTATCACTTTCTGAATCTCTCATCCTATTACATTTCACCCTGTATATATTTAACATATGACATAATAATAATAATAATAATAATAACATAATTCCATACCTCCCAACTTGTAGTCTCCGTAAGGATGGACACTGGCGCACGCCCAAGGCACATGCCCGAAATCTGGGCGCGTGGCTTACCGGAAAGGGGGCATGGCCTATGATTGCGTCTTTAAGGCGAGGCCAGCCCCCTTTTTGATGCTGTGGGGGCATGGCCAGAGGGCTGGGGCTGGGGGAACAGACGCTGTTCGCATGCGCACATCGTCTATTTAGCGCTGCTCAGAAGCTGACAGGGGGGACTCCCAACAGCCCCCCCGCCCCTGCCAGCACCAGGAGGGATGTGGGAACGTCCCTGAAAACCGGGACATTCCCGCGGGAATCGGGACTGTTGGGAGGTATGTAATACAGCCCGTATAATAAAAGGCTAATGTTGCTCCTGGCCTCTACGGAGGGGGGGATTCAAGTGCTGTGCATGACGACAGCCACTAGATGGTGCCCGACAGAGCAATTCAAGTGCACAGGGTGCAGGGGAGGTGCAAGGTTTTATGGCCACCTAGGCAAATCTTCAGCTCACTGCTCCCCTCACTACCCACAGAGTGCGGGTCGTTAGGTGGACAGTGTCTAGGTCGACAGGCAGAAGGTTGATGTATTCGAAAGGTCGACACAAGAGGAAATGTTGGTGAGGAAATGGTTGACAACAGGTTTCCTTTTGTTGTGTCATATGATTGTGGACATAGGCTTACATGGACACCATATTCGTGTACTGAGTCCCATCACATGGCTCGCTGCACTTGCCAAGATATAGGTCTTGACTATGTCGACCATGGAAATGAACGTGGGAGGAACTCGAAAGCATAAAAGTCAGAACTGCATTCTGTGGTTTTTATACAGCGGAGGTTCAGTAACTGCAAAACTGTCAACAGGAATCAGAGATCTCCCCACATGCTCACACACACACACACACACACACACACACACACACACACCCCCGCCAGCTCACCCCCTCGCCCGCGTTATCATCTAGGTATATGTTATCCCTACAAGAATTAATTTAGGTTCATGACCGATGTTATTTAATTCATATACCTTAGCGTAACTGCCATGGAAAATCGATACGCGGTGGGACTACTGCCAACCTCAGGATTTACAACCATGTTGCGTTCCAAATATCATCATTAATGCAGATTTTTATGAATGGGAAAAATATTACACATATACACGCGCGGGGGGGAGATGCATCAAATCTTATAGACAGAGAAATCACCTCCTGGAGCATCCCGCCAAGTGACAGAAGCTGATTGGTTAGTATTCCAAGCTTTGATGCATCTCCCCCAGCAGACCGGCTTCAAACTGTTTCAAATACATTTTTTGACCCGGATCATCGCATTCGGTTTTAGGGTCCTAAAATGCACTCGAACGTAGAAACTGGGTCCATATAAACTGAAACGGGCCACGTTTAATCGCTTTAGCGTGGACGATATATGGGAAACCGAGGGGGCAAGCTATTAAATGGTCCCCCAAGGCGTGAAACATCTCCCCATAATGGATATAAATCTCAGTCTTCCCCTATTTATCCTAAAACATCCTTGTGTCAAGGCTGAGCGCCCCCGCCACCATTGTGGCGTTGCAGACAGGCGTCGAGCAGAGCCACGCACCACCGGTCATGCGTGTGCACTACGGAAATGTATTCCCAGCAGGTGCTTTGTGGACGGTTTGTAACCACAGATCCGCCGGCGACGTCAGGCTGCCGTGACTCATCAGCGCCCAATAAGTAAATCAAGATCAGTGATAAAGTGCAAACATGGGGCCACGGGTACTAGAATAGGGCCAGGGTGCTTCCACGGAAATGTCTACTAGCTTCAGCTGCGCCGTACACGTCCTACACCCAGTGTTTCCTAGGACGCTCCTAGGGCCTTATTCTAGTTCGCTCTTTCTGACAAAATCCTTCTTAGATGGACAAAACCATGTGCACTGCAGGTGGGGCAGATGTAAAATGTGCAGAGAGAATTAGATTTGGGTGAGTTATTTTGTTTCTGTGCAGGGTAATTACTGGCTGCTTTACTTTTACACTGCAATATAGATCTCAATTTGAAGTAAAACCCCACCCAAATCTAACTATCTCTGCACATGTTACTACTGCCCCACCTGCAGTGCACATGGTTTTGTCCATCTAAGAAAGATTTTGTCAGAAACCAGCTCCTAACTGCCATGTTGAATAATGACAGTAAGGAGCAACATGATAAGAGACGCCATCTAATGCTGGACACACATCAGACCAACTTTCCTCCAACCATCCAACTAGTTGGTTGGTTAGACTGGTTGCTCTATGGGGGGCGAATGCCAATAAGCAATTTGGTCACAAACTCAGGAGAATGGACAAAGACATTCAGTGAAATTGTTTAAATCAAACAGGTCCAACTACAGTGCATTGTCTGAGTGACAGTTTTTGTCCATTTTCAGATTCGGGAAACAAATGACTTAATTACAAATTACATTTGCTCCCGTCCAGTACCAGGTTTTTATTCCATCCAACCAACTAGTTGGATGGTTGGAGAAAAGTTGGTCTGATGTGTGGCCAGCATAAGTGACAATAAATTTTAATAATAATACATCTTACAATACGGTCGGCGCACTGCGACACTATAAAATATTCGATTTGTGCCGCCGCAATGTGTTGCAAAAAAATGACTTGATAACATATAATTAAAATACATTGACCACTGACAGGAACGTCAATGAATACTTGAATAAGGTCACACGGTAGCTATGATAATGATGTCACCATCAGCGCTGTCCTCAGCTAGAATCATCAGTAGTGATATCAGCGACACTGCTATATGTATTAAGCTTGAAAAGTAATAATGTGGAGAGAGAAAAAGTACCAGCCACCCAGCTCCTAACTGTAATTTTCACACACACCCTGTAACATAATGATATAAGATAAGATATATATAAGATTATTTGCCGTGAACATTGTCAGATTTGCCCCTGTGATGTGTCTCCTGCACAGGCTGAGGGTATCACCAGGGACTCACTAGTATATGTCAGTGTGACAGACGAGCAGGGCACCTCGCCTCCTGCACCTTACCTTCTCCCCAGGTGGCTGTCACTGTAGGTGTGCTGTGTGCTTGCTCTCAGTCCCTGCACGCATTCTTCTGTCACTAGTACTTACACGCTGGTACAGGAAGTGCAGTCACTAGCCCGGAGCTCCTTATATATATACTCACTGTATACACTTACACATGTGTAGTAACTCTTATCACACCTCCCGTGTCCCCGCCCACTGTACACAGCCTCTAGGACTGACTTTGAGTCAACTCCTAACAAGGGAGCCCGCTGTCTGCTTACAGATTATCAATGTGCACACTGGGGCTTGTAGTTCCACAACTGGCAGTATACGTACACATTTACAGGGCATGCAGGCATTTGTAGTGCCACAGAAGCTTGCACATATCTTGTGTGTTCCAGGCTTGCTACAATTGAACATCCTCAGGGTGCATACGCCTGCCTTATACTAGGTGTAGATGATGCACCCCTATATCGGGCGTATTTACGCTCACGCCCGGTCTCAACGTGGCATAAGTTACTGTTAAAGTTGCAAGCAATTGAAAAGCACAAAACCCGGGAAAGGTCGACACCGGGAAAGGTCAACATTAGTTTTTCATGATTTTTTTTTTAAACTGACTTTATCTTACTTCACGATCCAAGTGAGCATGGAGGAGGAATATAAGTGTATCGGGAGCAGCAAGCCATGTGAGGGGACACAGAACACTTATATGTATACATATATGTCGACACAGACAACAATAAACATGAAAAACTTGAGTTGACCTTTTCCTGTGTCAAACATTTCCCTGCCGAACATTTTGCTTGTGATGAGCTTTTGTCACCTAGTTTCGACCTAGTGCATGTGGAGCATTTTTAAGTGTCTACCTAATCACTGTCAACCATACTTGCCTACTTTTGAAAACTAGTTTCAGGGAGATTATAGTTAGTAGTAGAATGTTGCATTGAGGGGGCGTGTCATTCTCCTCCCAAAGGGCGTGTCTAGTTCCATATATGGAGATATTGTGAAAATACATTGTGAACGTGGCACCTAGAAGCGTGGTTGTGTACTGCTACATCTGAGAGGAATCTTTTAAAATTACTTATATTCAAATGTAGATGATCCCCAAAGCAGTTAGTAAGAGCTACTGTACTTGGTAAATTGCTGGGAAATGGTTCTGATGATTCAATGTAAATGTACCTGTCTCTCATTCCTTTTTTCCCCAAAAATGTAACAGTGTAATGTGGGCTAGGTGACATGAGGGAGATTGCTAGACTAATGAGGGAGAAAGGGAGATTGCTGCTATGTCATGGAGTCTCCTGTAGAATGCAGGAGGGGAGGTAACTATGATGTAACAGTGTAATGTGGGCTAGGTGACACGAGGAAGATTGCTAGACTAATGAGGGAGAGAGGGAGATTGCTGCTATGTCAGGGAGTCTCCTGCAGAATGCAGGAGGGGAGGTAACTATGATGTAACAGTGTAATGTGGGCTATGTGACATGAGGGAGATTGCTAGACTAATGAGGGAGAGAGGGAGATTGCTGCTATGTCAGGGAGTCTCCTGCAGAATGCAGGAGGGGAGGTAACTATGATGTAACAGTGTAATGTGGGCTAGGTGACATGAGGGAGATTGCTAGACTAATGAGGGAGAGAGGAAGATTGCTGTTATTTCAGGGAGTCTCCTGCAGAATGCATCAGAATGTAGGCAACTATGCTGACAACCAATAGTGACTGTTGACATTATCTACTGTTAATCCCAGAACCATCTGAAGACCCCACTTTGTGCAATACCACCGCCATGTCCAGAACATTCCGTATGCTTGTCCCAGTGTCACCCTCCATCTGCCCCCCCCCCCTCCCCCCCTGCCCGGCCGCTCTGCAGGTGGAGTGCGAATGTGCAAACAAGATTTCCGGCGTAAATGTAAAAAAACGTGAAAAACTCTTGTCGACCTTTTTCGTGTCGACATTTCCCATCTTGGCTTATTGTTTTTTGTCAACCTTTTAAATTCATCGATCTATGGCATGTCGACCTTTTTCATGTGTCAACTTTTGGCCTGTCGATCAATAGTGGTCAACCTATTGACTGTTGACCTTTTCACATGTCAACCTTTTGCTTGTCAACATTTTTGGTGTCAACCTCCTGACTATTCATCTAGACACTGCAACTCCAACCCATCTGCTTATTACCCACAGCAGTGGGGTTCATGGAAACATGTGACGTTGCCCATGGTGACCAAGCCTTCGTTACTGCAGGTATGAGAGCAGCAATGTGATTGGCAGCCCAAACTGAGCTCCTTTTCCACTGCCATCGTTTCCATAGTTGGGGCTGATGCATTTCGCCACAAAACCGCTGGTGTGAAATGCGTGCAAGAAACAGACACATTTTGCATAGGTTGCGGAGCGCTCTGCAAACGGAGCCTCATGGTTCATCGCATCCTTCTACTCAGACTACAATAACAGCTTATGGCTAATTGGCTGCAGGAGCACAATGGAACCAACGCTCCTGGGATCCGCTCACAGGTAATGATCCCAATGCAGATCAGTCGCCATGGTGATAATTGCTGTGGGGATAAGGTGCGAACGTTGCATCGGGTGTATATGAGGCATGTGGTCTGGTGTAGTCGGAAGTAAAAAGGCATCATTCTAATAACACAGGAAACGCTGCTCAGTATCTGTTACCTACATGCAGGAATATAAAGGCATTTACATCCCCAAGCCGCCCCCATCCCCTCATCGCAACGTGGTTTGTTCCCAATTTCTTCTTGTTTGCTCTGATTTCCTGTGAATGAGGCCCCATAGTACCTGCCTTATAGCACCTGCCTTATAGCACCTGCCTTATAGCACCTGTCCTACAGCACCTGCCTTATAGCACCTGTCCTATAGCACCTGTCCTACAGCACCTGCCTTATAGCACCTGTCCTATAGCACCTGTCCTACAGCACCTGCCTTATAGCACCTGTCCTACAGCACCTGCCTTAGGCTGGTTTCACACACTCCGGCTCCTGCCGGACGGTGAAATTCCGCACGGCCAGGGAGCCGTGCCGCACACATTAGTTGTGAATGGACACTATTGTGTCCATTCACACGGGACGGCCACGGCCCGGCCGCATGGCTGCAGCCGGATCCCACCACTGGAAGGGACGGCTGCCGTGCTGTGGCCATCCCTTCCATGATAAACTAGTGTGTGCGGCACGGCTCCCTGGCCGTGCGGGATTTCACCGTCCGGCAGAAGCCGGACAGTGTGAAACCGCCCTTATAGCACCTGTCCTACAGCACCTGCCTTATAGCACCTGTCCTACAGCACCTACCTTATAGCACCTGTCCTATAGCATCTACCCCAGGGCTGGGCAACACCGGCCCTCCAGATGTTGATGAACTACACATCCCAACATGCCTTGCATCAGTTTCAGCATGGCCACATAGCAAAACTAATGCAAAGCATCCTGGGATGTGTAGTTCACTAACATCTGGAGGGCCGGTGTTGCCCAGCCCTGATCTACCCTATAGCACCTGTCCTATAGCACCTGCCTCATAGCACCTGTCCTATATAGCATCTGTCCCATAGAACCTGTCCTATAGCACCTCCCTCATTAGCACCTGTCCCATAGAACCTGTCCTATAGGATCTGCACTATAGCATCTGCCATATAGCACCTCTCCCATGGCACCTGTCCTATAGCACCTGTCCTATAGCACCTGCCTCATAGCACCTGCCCTAGTTCACCTGTCCAATAGCACCTGCCCTATAGTACCTGCCTTATAACACCTGCCCTATAGCACCTACCTAATAGCACCTGTCCCATAGCACCTGCCCTATAGTACCTCCCCTATAGCACCTGTCCTATAACACCTGTCCCATAGCACCTCCTCTATAGCATCTGTCCTAGAGCACCTACCCTATAGCATCTGTCCCATAGCACCGGTCCTATAGCACCTGCCCTATAGCATAAATGGTAGCCGGCCCTAGAGCATCTCCCCTCTATCACCTGTCCTATAGCATAAATGGTAGCTGGCCCTACAGAACCTGTCCCATAGCATCTCCCTTCTATCACCAGTCCTATAGCATCTACCCTACAGCACCTGTCCTACAGCACCTGTCCTATAGCATAAATGGTTGCCTGCCCTTTTAAATGTTTGCATGTGTGTTATCAGCCGGTCCCCTGTGCATGGATTCCGCTGTGCAAACACCTGCTGTATTGTGGTGCATTCCTGGGGATTTCGTGCAGCATTCCTGCATTGTGTCGACGGCACTATGTCCACCCCGTCCCGCCCCGTCAGATTCCTTGCCGCAACAAACTCATTCAACCCTACTCATTCAACAACACCACCCCTTATACATTCCCTGTGTCCTTACGAGGACCGGTCAATCTCTCCGACCACTAGGTAAACTCGTGGCACATGGGCCCACTCCTCCTGTGGGCTTCCCCCATGTGCTGGCATTCTGTGATACACCAGATCATACGCTCGCTGCTATATATTATCAGATCAGTTATATACTGCGGTCTCCTGGGTGTGGTGGGGAAAAAATGGCCTCTATCTGTGAAACTGGGTGTAGCCCGGAGATAGCGTCCGCTGAAATAGATCCTGTGCTGTTTGTTTGTCTTTTATTTGTGTTTCACGGAGTCTCCTTGTAGAGCAAATGTTCTAATCCCCGAGCAGTGTTTATAAAGGATTGTGCGGCTAAACCTTCCATCGTCCGCCGTGCGCCTGTGTATACACCATATAATCAATACAAACATCAATAATCCATAATGACCCAGAGGCCTGTACGTGGCAGAGAAATGTTTGTTTGTTATTTATAAAAAATACAAGAATATTCAAAAATACTTAAATGAAATAAATGAAGGCTGCAAAGACATTGGGCCAGATTCTCTAAACTTTAAAAGTGATAAAATGGAGAGTGATAAACAGCCAGCCAATCAGCTCCTACCTGCCATGTCACAGACTGTGTTTGAAAAAGGTCAGACAGGAGCTGATTGGCTGGCTGTTTATCACTCTCCATTTTATCACTTTTGAAGCTTAGAGAATCTGGCCCAGAGAGTCCAGAATCGGACCAAAAAAACTGCATTGCGCCAAATGTGCACCCACTGGGAGGGGATACGGTTGTATTGTCGACCCAACTTAGGTCGACAGTCATTAGGTCGACACCGTTGGGTCGACAGGGTTCTAGGTCGACAGGGTTCTAGGTCAACATGGATGAAGGTCGACAATTGCGTTATGTCGACATGGGTTAGGTCGACAGGTCGCACGGTCGACATGGGTTTTTTCACAGTTTTTTGAGCCGACATGTGCCGACAGGCGGTATTTCATGCCCTACCATCCACTAGGGAGTGGTGGGAGAATAAAATAGTGTGCCAAGTGTAGCGAGGCACCATGCCCGAAGCATTGCGAGCGATGTGAGGGGCTGCGGTTGACTTCCAACTGTATCCTTGTCGACTGTGTCGACATTCGGGTAATAAAAACTGTGAAAAAATCCATGTCGACATCACAACCTGTCGACTTAACCCATAACGCATTTGTCGACCAAAACCCCTGTCGAACTTGTCCCATGTCGACATAGACACCTGTCGACTTTCACCCATGTCGACCTAGAACCCTGTCGACCTAATGACTGTTGACCTAAGTCGGGTCGACAATACGATCCACACCCACGGGAGGTGATGACGCAGCCGCCATCAGGGTGGTGCAGGAAACTGGTTTTGCTGCGCTCTAAAATAAATTTGATACATGTTTAAATGAAAAAAATACATATTTTTAATAGTAAACATATTTTACAATAATTAAAAATAGCATGCTAATATGTTATTTGCAGAAATAACAATAATAGTACAAAAAAATGAAAAATAAAAGAGAAACATGTATTGTAAATAATATAGTCACCCGTAGCCTCTGATCCTGTTGTCCAATAATAGATGGTATTATGTCCCAGTTGCAAAAGGGTTCTTCCAAATAGCTCTTTGGTTAATTGTGGGTATCCCAGTGGTGCTGGCGAGGGATTCAGTATTGAATCCCGGCGGTCGGGATCCCGGCGTTCAGAATCCCGACGCCGGAATCCCGACAGCCGAAATGCCGACAAGGGGGGGACGTGGATCGCCCCCCCTTGCGGGCTCGCTGCGCTCGCCACGCAGCGGGCCCGGTGCCTCGCTACGCTCGGCACGCTATTTTATTCTCCCTCCAGGGGTGTCGTGGACACCCCAGGAGGGAGAAAGTGTCGGCATTTCGGCGGTCGGGATTCCGGCGTCGGGATTCTGAACACCGGGATCCCGACCGCCGGGATCTTAACTGCATCCCGCTGGCGAGGTGGCTTTCCTCCGGTGAGATGGTAGAATACTGTATGGCTGAATATACCTATCCCCCTCATACCAGTTGATGGCAGATTCATGCAAATGGTATCCACTGACAGGCAAATGCAGAGGGGGTTTCTGGTTGCACGGAAACCCCTCTCCTCTTGGCAAGCGCCTTAAATTATGACAATAGCACTGGTATATAATATGATCAGTAGAGCTGCCACCACATCATGCAGTGTAAGGGACAGAGCAGAGCTGCTGCACATGCCCAGTGTACCAGCTCCTTATACCACATTTACTGCCCTCAAACATTGCACTGGACCAGAGAGTAGCTGCCAGGCGGAAGAGACAGGAGCCTTACTATGAAGTGGGAGAATGTCAGCTTAGAAAGTGCAGTACTGGTTCTATTTTATTTGTGTATTTATGTATTATGATACAGTATGTTTAAACATTTCCTAACCATTTTCTTATTTAAATGTTTAAAACACATACCCCATGCTGCTACTGCTCCCCCAGACTCCCGTACTTAGTCCAATGCGCTGCACAGTGGCAGATTTTGGATTACATTTGGAAACCCGCCTCTAAAAATCCTGCGTTTGCCACTGACTGATGTTGTTTAGCAGGTAAGTGTAGATATCATCCGCATTATTGTCCCAATTGCAGATGAATACTTGGGGGTTAATCAGCAGTGGGATCAGGTTGTCAGGGTGAAACAAATAAAGGGGTTCGGACTGGTGAGGTGCTAACCTCTTTATTAGGTATATAGGTAATACATGCTCCTCTTATTTTTTTTATTTTTTTACTTTTATTGGTATTTCTGCAAATAACATATTAGCATGCGATTTTTAATTATTGTCAAATATGTTTACTATTAAAAATATGTATTTTTTATTTAAACATTCATCACATTTATTTTTGCACATTTGGCCTGTCTAAAAAAATAAACATTACAAATGTCGTCCAGATGTTTTTTAATTGAAAACATCAAAATCACTAATGTAATAGGGTGCAATTTTTTTTAAATATGACCAAAAATGCCAAACAAAATAGACCAGGTCCAGGCTGGCGAATTTGAAAAGCTCTGTCCAAAAAAGTGCAAAATTTAAAATAGTCCCCCCCCAAGCATAACTAGCCCCCGGCTCACTACCACCCCCGGGCTCCTGGTTCCCCAAATATGGGTGAAAGAAATCATAGGGATCCCCCATATTTAAGAAACCAGCACCAGGCTCTTGGACTGTTCCTGGTTCCAAAAATACGAGGGACAAAAAGAATGGGGGTCCCCCATATTTTGGAACTAGCACCGGGCTCCAACAGCCAGGGGACACTTTCTATGCAAGGTCCCCCCCCGACCGAAACATGACGACCCTGGCTGGTCAGCCCTGGACGGGGTATCTGGGGGAGTGGGGACCCCTCCAATAAAAGGTTCTTCTGACCCCCCAAATGACAAATATCACTGTATTAAAGGTGAATGGATGAAGACAGGGGATGTGACAACATGACTGGAGGGGGCATGGCCACATGACTGGAGAAGGGGGCATGGCCACATGACTGGAGGAGGAGGTGTGGCCACATGGACTGGAGAATACTCAGAAGATTTTTTTTTCGAAGCCAATATTTTCCCACGATGTGTTTAGCTCCATATTATTTTCACATGGTCGGTATCACAATTTGGCATTGGCGCTGTTACTGTAACTTAATTTTACCCCACAAACGTTGCTTAGGAACCAACAATACACAACAGCCGTACCTAAACTAGCCGCACATTATTGCAGACAAGACTGTGGTGGAATGTGAGGGCGACTGGTGACTTTAATTGCACGTTACACAACACCCGGTGGTTTGCCCTCAGCTTAACAATCTCTTAAAACAATAAATAAAACACCTTGTAACATTCATTGGAAGCAATGTGTCACGTAGCGATGTACCGATGAGAGGCCGCACTCTTGTTGCAGACAGACCGGGGGTATATACGCCACCCACACTGGATTTGGATTTGTTTTTTATTCGAACTGGGAATTTGTATTATTTGTCCCTAGGACAGGGTGGGCTCTGCAAATATATGACCAGGAAATCACAGCTTCCAAAAGGGAAGGTTTGCTTGGGTTCATGAAAGTGAATTGGGGCGTTGTAGAACAGAGTTCAAGTAGGGCTTCACTGTCAATGCCAGGCAGTCCAGTGCCAGCGTTTTTCCAACAACTCAAGTCTCAGATGGGAGTCAACTGCCAGCCTATCGCCAACAAATCAATGCCTGTATGAAGGTCTATCTGCCAGCCCATTGCCAAAACTCAATTCCTGTATGAAGGTCTAACTACCAGCCCATTGCCAAAACTCAATGCCTGTATGAAGGTCTAACTGCAAGCCCATCACCAACAACTCAATGCCTGTATGAAGGTCTAACTGCCAGCCCATCGCCAACAACTCAATGCCTAGATAAAGGTCTAACTACTATCCCATCGCCAACAACTCAATTCCTGTACGAAGGGCTAACTGCGAGCCCATCACCAACAACTCAATGCCTGTATGAAGGTCTATCTGCCAGCCCATTGCCAAAACTCAATTCATGTATGAAGGTCTAACTACCAGCCCATCACCAACAACTCAATGCCTGTATGAAGGTCTAACTGCGAGCCCATCACCAACAACTCAATGCCTGTATGAAGGTCTAACTGCCAGCCCATCGCCAACAACTCAATGCCTTTATAAAGGCCTAACTACTATCCCATCACCAATAACTCAATGCCTACATAAAGGTCTAACTGCCATCCCATCGCCCACAACTCAATGCTTGTATGAAGGTCTACCTGCCAGTTAATCGCCAACAACTCAATACCTGTATGAAGGTCTAACTGCGAGCCCATCACCAACAACTCAATGCCTGTATGAAGGTCTAACTGCCAGCCCACCGGCAACAACTCAATGCCTATATAAAGGTCTAACTACTATGCCATCACCAATAACTCAATGCCTGTATGTCTAACCGCCATCCGATCGCCAACAACTCAATGCTTGTATGAAGGTCTATCTGCCAGTTAATCGCCAATAACTCAATGCCTGTACAAAAATCTAACTGACAGCCCATCGCCAACAACTCAATGCCTGTATGAAAGTCTAACTGCCAGCCCATTGCCAACAACCCAAGGCCTGGGTAAAGGTCTAACCGCCAGCCCATCACCAGCCTCTCAATACCTGTGTGAAGGGCTATCTGCCAGCCAATTACCAACAACTCAATACTCAGATGGGGGGTCAACTTCCAGCCTTTACCAACAACTCACGAACTACATGGGGGCTAACTGCCAGCTGATCACCAACAACTCAATGCCTATAGGGGGTCTAAGTGCCAGTCCATCACCAACAAATGCTTACAGCAAGAATACTTTTGGCATTATTCAAATGAGATATTGCTAATTCCGCCGCAACGTTGAAACCAGCGAGTCCGGCCACGCAGCGTCTGATTCCCAAGAATGTGCCATTAGTTATATAAATGAACTAGGGGCGGAGCAACTGAAAGTATGCAGTGTTTATGAGCCAGCCAATGAAATCTAGGAGAGAATGTGTGTATCCATAGAAATTAAGTTAAAAAATCAGCAGCATATAAATTTGCACTTTAAAACTGTTCTATGAAACATTTGCCTGATTTTACATTGAGGAGCAGAATTTCACGCGTTTCACCAGCTAAATTTGACTTTTCAAATTCAGAATATGAAAGTCTTGATTTCTTTATTTGCCCCCAAGCACACCACAGAGCATAATGAATTAGCATTGCAGAATGCCATAATATGGACCAGAACCTCAGAACCGTCTGGAGACTCAGGACTGTCTGTATGGCACCTCTACAGCATGACCCGATAGCGCGTTTCACTCCTCTCTGCTGCAGCTGCTGGAAGACTGATAGCTTACGCAGAGGATTTACTGATCACTCATTTACTGACTTGTTTTCCTTGTATGTTAAATCCCCGGTACTTAGGTCACGCCTGATGAGGATGACGGAGGGTTACCGGGGCATTAAAATGTTTTTCTATTTGTGAGTTTCTGCAGAATTGAGTAACAAGGAAATTAAGGTCTTAGCACAGATTTCTGGGCCACATTAGAGGATTAAGGCATAAAGATAAAGCCTAAAAGATAACACCTGATGTAGTAGATTAGACGTTGTGTAACAGCACTGAGCTCCCCACAATTATTACAGACGTGTCAGTAAGTCAGTTTCCTTTGAAAATGGATTCTGCACCTCCTCTGTGTGAACCTGTTACACCTCAGACAGTAACATGAATATAGGGCTCTACAGCTTAAATCCTGCTTCTTGTTCAACCAACACCTATTCCACCAGCCAGTAAGGCTTGTTTGGTCCGGTCCCTGGGTTTTTGGGAATTAATGTAGAGGTAGAGTAGTGTGGTCAGTGCAGCGGACACTGGAGATCTCCCCAGTCACGCCGGGGTTCTAGAAGAGGCCCTGACTATTTTGTTAGTCACAGGCTGAAGTGCAGAGTGTAGAATGGATACTGATGATCACAGGCTGAAGTGCACGGTGTAGAATGGGTACTGATGATCACAGGCTGAAGTGTATGGTGTAGAATGGGTACTGATGATTGTAGGCTGAAGTGTACGGTGTAGAATGGGTACTGATGATTGTAGGCTGAAGTGCACGGTGTAGAATGGATACTGATGATAGCAGGCTGAAGTGCACAGTGTAGAATGGATACTGATGATAGCAGGCTGAAGTGCATGGTGTAGAATGGGTACTGATGATAGCAGGCTGAAGTGTACGGTGTAGAATGGAAACTGATGATAGCAGGCTGAAGTGCATGGTGTAGAATGGGTACTGATGATAGCAGGCTGAAGTGCACTGTGTAAAATGGATACTGATGATTGCATGCTGAAGTGCACAGTGTAGAATAGATACTGATGATCACAGGCTGAAGTGCATGGTGTAGAATGGGTACTGATGATTGTAGTCTGAAGTGTATGGTGTAGAATGCATACTGATGATTGTAGGCTGAAGTGTACGGTGTAGAATGGATACTGGTGATTGTAGGCTGAAGTGTACGGTGTAGAATGGGTACTGATGATTGTAGGCTGAAGTGTACGGTGTAGAATGGGTACTGATGATAGCAGGCTGAAGTGCACAGTGTAGAATGGATACTGATGATAGCAGGCTGAAGTGCATGGTGTAGAATGGGTACTGATGATAGCAGGCTGAAGTGTACGGTGTAGAATGGGTACTGATGATTGTAGGCTGAAGTGTACGGTGTAGAATGGGTACTGATGATTGTAGGCTGAAGTGCACGGTGTAGAATGGATACTGATGATAGCAGGCTGAAGTGCACAGTGTAGAATGGATACTGATGATAGCAGGCTGAAGTGCATGGTGTAGAATGGGTACTGATGATAGCAGGCTGAAGTGCACTGTGTAAAATGGATACTGATGATTGCATGCTGAAGTGCACAGTGTAGAATAGATACTGATGATCACAGGCTGAAGTGCATGGTGTAGAATGGGTACTGATGATTGTAGTCTGAAGTGTATGGTGTAGAATGCATACTGATGATTGTAGGCTGAAGTGTACGGTGTAGAATGGGTACTGATGATTGTAGGCTGAAGTGCACGGTGTAGAATGGATACTGATGATAGCAGGCTGAAGTGCACAGTGTAGAATGGATACTGATGATAGCAGGCTGAAGTGCATGGTGTAGAATGGATACTGATGATAGCAGGCTGAAGTGCACAGTGTAGAATGGATACTGATGATAGCAGGCTGAAGTGCATGGTGTAGAATGGGTACTGATGATAGCAGGCTGAAGTGCACTGTGTAAAATGGATACTGATGATTGCATGCTGAAGTGCACAGTGTAGAATAGATACTGATGATCACAGGCGGAAGTGCATGGTGTAGAATGGGTACTGATGATTGTAGTCTGAAGTGTATGGTGTAGAATGCATACTGATGATTGTAGGCTGAAGTGTACGGTGTAGAATGGAAACTGATGATAGCAGGCTGAAGTGCATGGTGTAGAATGGATACTGATGATAGCAGGCTGAAGTGCACAGTGTAGAATGGACACTGATGATAGCAGGCTGAAGTGCACAGTGTAGAATAGATACTGATGATCACAGGCTGAAGTGCATGGTGTAGAATGGGTACTGATGATTGCAGGCTGAAGTGCACGGTGTAAAATGGATACTGATGATCGCAGTCTGAAGTGCAGGGTGGACAATGGATACTGATGATCACAGTCTGAAGTGTATGTTGTAGAATGGGTACTGATGAATGCAGGCTGAAGTGCACAGTGTAGAATAGATACTGATGATCACAGGCTGAAGTGCATGGTGTAGAATGGATACTGATGATCACAGTCTGAAGTGTATGTTGTAGAATGGGTACTGATGAATGCAGGCTGAAGTGCACCAATGACTAGTGGCCTGGAGCTATTCGCAGGACACTATTGAAGTTGTTCTGACAATGGTCTGTACTGCAGAGCAGACTTAAATAGAACACACTTTGCTCTGATAGGCTGCTAGTCAGCTGATCTCAGACTAGTTTGCAATTGGAGACCGAAGTGCACGGCTGACATGAGAGAAGACCCAGACGACCTGCCAACCACCTGGCTGATTGGACACATACTATACAGCAGATGTCTTCTTTCCAGATGTATCTTTTCGCAGTCGGTACAGTCTTGTGCACACTGATAATGGTGATTATTGTAAATCCAAATTGGCCGCAATTATACTTGCACTAGGTGGATGGAGCTATTAGTAACTGTGTGCGGATTGCGTTATGAATCAGGCTATGTTCACATTGGTGAGTGATCATTTGCATGTGTGAAAATTTCTGAAAACCCCTTTCGGTACCTGCATTACCCAGAGTATACACACAGAGGCGCTGTTGCAATTGATTTATATGGTATCATAAAGGCAATTGGGCGTTCCTAGGTGGTGAGTGTGACTGTGTGGTATAGAGTAGGGTCCACTCAGTGGGCGTGTTATGAGTGGAGGCGTGTCAGCGTGAATGTCTGCATTACCAGACGCACAGTCACAGCAGGCATGAGAGGCCATGGTCAGATAAGACAATGCAGCCTCGGATACGGCACAACTGAGATGTTCCGCTCCCCGCTATCACGTGTTCAACTTCCAGCTGTTGTGTGTGCGGCTCCTAGCTGTCATGCATTCAGCTCCCAACTGTCAATCGTTTGGTAAAATGACAGTGGGGTGCAATGGCGCCGTGCAGAAGGGCTTAATAAGACGCAGACCAAGACCACCATGTCTACAGATCAGGCTCATTTATTTGGCAATACAGATTTCATTGCACTTCAGTCCAGTCTGGCTACAGGTAAATACAGATTATGTACAGAGTGACAGTAGTACAGTATAACAGGACACAGACCCTGCCCGCCCGCCCGCCACCTCTCCAGGTCAGAACACATTTTATTCTCTACCATTTAAATGACCCTATAACATTCACGTGTAAGACAACAACAAATAAGAATCCAGTGTGGGAGGAAAACAAAGGATTTACACCAACAATAAAAGTGAGAAGACACAAGCGGGGTAACCATGGAGACGTTGGATCGAGTATTTCAATGATATGCAAAGTCAAACGTATTTATTATGTATTGCAAAACTAGCATCCGCGGGGGGCGCCCTCTCTGTACCGCGCCGGCAGCGCCAACCTTTTTCAGGTGCCGATCTCATATACCGCGCCCGCATTTACAGTAAAGGGAACTTCAAACATTTTGTTAACGGATCTCTGACATTTTCTTTGCCAAAACTCAGTAAGGGCGCAGCCACTCCCAGAAAACGGGGCCGGCTCTGCCCGTGCTCAGCTGCCGATTGGCTGCGGCTTTGACTCACTGCGCGCAAGGACGCAGGACAGAAGGATTTAGTAATTAGAGAGCAGTTGTGCTACATCCCAGGCGAAGAAAGTCACCCTGATGCTATAGAGGATTGGCTGAAAGGGATATCACATTCTGGTCCAATTAGCCACGCCCCCCATTTAAGTAACCACGCCCCAAATCCAGTAGACCACTCCCCTTTGCAGGGTTTTCCTACTGAAGGTCACCACTGGGAGTGTGCACTGAGATAACAGAGATGGAATTTAATGTAATTACTAAAAAAAACGCCGCCCACTTAACTTCCCAACCCCCTTGTATAGCCACCGTGAAAGTCCACGTTCGCTGGGGTCGCTATGTCGACATGAAAAAGGCAGCAACCACAAACGGTCGACAGGCACAAAAGTACAATGCACGCAGAAGGTCAATGGGGGAATGGTCTACACACAAAAAAGGTTGACACTATTTTTTTTTTTTTCATTTTGTGTGTTACTATTCCCACTCGTAGTTCATTTGGATGGCAAAAAAAAAAAAAAACATTTTATGATGACCCAATGTGTGTCGACCAACGACTTATTGGCTGTCGACATATGGTCCAGAAGCCGTTCCCGAGGTGTGCAGGGCATGGGGGTCCCCGGGTGGTGCGTGATGCATTACAGAGGGGGTGTCTGTAAGTGTAAAACCCCCCTATTATATACTACAGTGGAATGCAGGAATAGAGATATGATTGCCAGACAAGAATTATTTTAATTCACTTTTTGACCCAACGTTTAGAATTAATCCTATCTCGGAGACTTCTGCGCAGCGCCCATCTGTACCCAGCCCCCCGTCCTACATCGTCGCCCAGTAACTCGCCCTGTACGGTTTATAAGAAGAAACCTTTGCAGTCATTACATAAAAACACATTATTTCACTGAACTAACTAGAAAACTAAGAAAAGACATAAACAAAATAAAAAATATCCATTTAATAATAACTATTTAAAGTGTAATTTATTTACATGGTGTAAAAAAAGCACATGTATGCTACAAAGACCAGCCACCAATCGGATATCAGCTTTGTCAGGGGTCAGTCTAGTGCAGGTTAGACTTGAAAGCTAATATCTTATTGGTTGCCATCCGTTAAACCACATTTGTGCTGTTTGCACCAGGTTACAAATAAGTGTTAGTCATTTATTACCCCATCTGTACAACTACAGCAAAGATAGTCCTTCGGGACAACAGTGGTATGCTAAAGCCAGGATTACCCTCCGAAATTCCCTTTATTATTGCCTTGTATGCAGGATACCCTATAGTACAGTAGATACAGGTTTCTATTATCACTTATGAGGTCACCAGATCCGCCCCAGTTACTAGGCCACACCTACATCTAACAGTACTGTGGGCGGAGGATACCATTGGATAGGACTGAATGCTGGGGGAGGAGTTAAGGGGACTGTGGGACAACCACATAAACAATGTCTATTGACTCTACTGGCAAAGTTAATTAAGTATCGAAGTAATATAAAAAGTCTTATTTACATTATAAAAACACAACGGGGGATATAAAATTTTGGGAATAGGGCTCCGTTAGATTTACGTTGTGGCTGTGCAGTCTTTATGAGGGTTTCCTAACTGTCCTGTGTTCATGCATGATGGTGGCTTTCTAGGGTGGTGGCATTGACCACTGGCTGTCATTGCCGCACTGGCTTCCCCTCACATATTAGCAACCCCCCCTCCCCCCCTGTACACGTGTGTGTGTGTGTGTGTGTGTGTGTATATACAGTGGCACATTTTAGTGGAAAACTGTCCTACTTCTCAAATCTTTATTTCCAGTCCTCGATCCCAGCTGGTTTCTCCCCTTCTAGGGAGGTGCAGCCTTGCATCTTCACCCCCTCCCTGGGTCAGCTGTGTCAACTACAGGGGGCCGGAACCCTTTAACGGGCCAAAATGTCTGGTGGGGCCCCGGGAAGTCAACCAGCGCCACAGGAGAACATTGTCTCTTGGTCCTTCTACGTCTACATCTAGAAAACTAAGGTCAAGTCCAGTCTAGCTCCAGATGAGATGGGAACAGCAAGAACCGGCCTCTCCAGGTTCCGTGTTTTCCGGACTGTTCTGTCACAGGTTACACAATGGAATCCAGTTGCTCTATCAGGAATTGGTGGATGGTGTCAAACGTAGGTCGGTCGTTGATGTCCCTGTTCCAGCATTTCATCATCAGGTCAAAGATGGGGCTGGGGCAGAGAGGAGTCTGGGAGAGATAGATCTGCACAGGGACACAAAGTACAATATATGAGTCTTCATGACCTGATCTGACTCCAGTGCCAGACTAACAATGGAGCAGACGGGATTACAGCTCCAGGACACCAAATAAAAATAGGCCCATCATCATGACCGCAGAGCAATGACCAGTGGTCTCCAAAGTTATGTTACAGCTGTCTAATGGTGGCTGTCCAAAGTAATGCTACAGCTGTCTAATGGTGGCTATCCAAAGTAATGTTACAGCTGTCTAATGGCGGCTATCCAACGTTATGTTACAGCTGTCTAATGGTGGCTGTCCAAAGTAATGCTACAGCTGTCTAATGGTGGCTATCCAAAGTAATGTTACAGCTGTCTAATGGCGGCTGTCCAATGTTATGTTACAGCTGTCTAATGGCAGCTATCCAAAGTAATGTTACAGCTGTCTAATGGCGGCTGTCCAACGTTATGTTACAGCTGTCTAATGGCGGCTATCCAAAGTAATGTTATAGCTGTCTAATGGCGGCTATCCAAAGTTATGTTACAGCTGTCTAATGGCGGCTGTCCAACGTTATGTTACAGCTGTTTAATTGCGGCTATCCAAATGGGTGTGGTATATGGTTCCGACAGTCGGGATCCCGACAGTCATTAGCCCGACATTGGGATCCCGACTGGCCGGACTCAGACAGCGTGGCGAGCGCAACAACGCCCCTTGTGGGCTCGCTGCACTCGCCACGCTGCGGGCACGGTGGACCCCCACGAGGGAGAATAGTCGGTGGCCGTCTGGAACCCGGCTGTCTGTGTTTTAACAGTCGGGATCCCGACGTCGGGTAAATGACTGTCGGGATCCCGTCCGGCACTCATCCAAAGTTAAGTTACAGCTGTCTAAGGTAGCTGTCAAAAGTTATGTTACAGCTGTCTAATGGCGACTATCCAAAGTTATGTTACAGCTGTCTAATGGCGGCTGTCCAAAGTTATGTTACAGCTGTCTAATGGCGGCTGTCCAAAGTAATGTTACAGCTGTCTAATGGCGGCTGTCCAAAGTTATTTCCTTTCCCTGACAATAACTATCTGAGCTTGAGCCATCATGCTGAATTTACACAGAATCTAGCTCTGGGCATCTGCTCCTTGGGTGAGGTCCTTACCTGTCGCCCTTGGTCCCGGAAGAACTCCCCCGTATTCTCTATGATCTGCTCATCTGATAGAACACTGTAGGGTTGTTCTTTACACAGCGTGAACATCTCCCACAAGGTGACCCCAAAAGCCCAGACGTCGCTGGATGTGGTGAACTTTCCCTGCGGGTACAGAGCTAGGTTAGTATATGGCAGACGAGCAATGGACACGTTAGTATATGGCAGTACAGCCCAGCTCAGGAACCGAAGCCAGCAACTTACTAAGAGGATACTTTCCCATGCCATCCAGCGTATAGGCAACACCGCCCGGCCCTGGATGCGGTAATAGTCCCCGCTGTATAAATTCCGGCTCATACCGAAATCCGCTATTTTAATGGTGTGGTTGTTCCCCATCAGGCAGTTCCGCGTCGCCAGGTCTCTGTGTACGAAGTTCAGCGAGGCCAGATACTTCATCCCGGAGGCGATCTGCGTGCTCATGTACAAGAGGTTGTGCAGGCTGCGTGAAGAGATAACAGAGAGCAATAGCGATGTCAGACCTGAGCAAGATCATGGGAGGACACTGCAGCCTTCTGACAGTCAATGCGCTTGTGCTGTCCTATGATGCCAGAGCCCTGCAACCACGTCGCCCAATGTTCTCGCCCCAACATGCATTTGGTTGACCTTTTTTACCCGAGTCAACCTTTATTGATGTTGACCTTTTAGGGCTGACCTAGACACTGAACAGAACATGAATCTCACACTCGATGGTCGGGAAAGATAGGAGTTAATTGTTCCCACCCAAGAACAATGCCCCCCATCCCCCTGGGACCCCCCTCCCCCCCCCCCCCCCCCCCCCGCTCACCTGACAGACGGGATGTTGTTGGCAGTGGTGAACTGGCTGCGGATCTCTCTCTGGGACAGGAACTGGTTGAGGTCCCCGTTCTCCATGTATTCTGTTATCATACAAAGGGGGTCATCCCGGACACAGACCCCCAACAAGCGGATGATGTTCGGATGCTTGAGTCGGGAAATGATCTTGATTTCTTTCAAAAAGTCATTTCTAGGTGAGAGAAAGAGGGGGGATATTAAGAATGCTCCTTAACGCCCCTTATAAAACACAAAGCTGTGGGACGTATTTATCAACGAGTGATATTCCTGTTATCACTCGTTACAGATCAGCTCCTAACTGCCATGTGTTCAGTTAAGATCATGTGTCTGAAAATTGACAGTTGGGAACTAACTGGCTAAAGCACCAGTTATAATCTGTAACGAGTGATAACAAGATTATGACTGATTGATAATCTGCCTTTATCTCTTCAAGTTTATTTATTTTTTCACAGTTAACTCTAGTATTGGGTTCATTCAGGGCCATAACTAGGGTGGTGTGGCGTGTACCACCGCACATGGCGCTGCAGGGTAGGGGTCGCTGTTGGCAGCACTTGTTAATTTTCTGTTTTAAGTTATTTCACTTATTGCTTCCCTTCTCTTTGAAGCCCAACATCTCCTGACCGCCCAGTCTCCTTCCCCCCACCCCTTCCTTCTTTAATACCGGGACAACATCCATGAACTTAACTTGAGAGCTCTTTGTTATCCAGTCACACTGTCCATTGTTACATTTCAAGATGCTGCCACCCCCGGGATTCAAACCCATCACCTGTGCCATTGCAGACAGACACTCGGCTCTGTGTACAATTGCAGTTCAACCAAGAGAACAGGACGCTTCTCATTATTCCGAAAGCGTAAATGACGCACCTGGCGGTTTTGGTGACGTTCGCTCGCAGCATCTTCACGGCCACCAGGACGGGCTGGTTACCGCAGCCCCTCGCGGACGTTTCCAGGAAGTCTTCTAGCCCCTCCACCTCACACAGGTGAACCTGGAACAGGACACGAGGAAGGTGAGTATCAGGCAGGTAATGTAATAACAAACTAAAAAAAGAAGATTTGAGCAGCGCTTGTGCAAAATAATATAAAATTTTTTATTAAAATACAGTGTTAATACTGTTGTGGCCAGCAACAAAGACAAGACTCACACACATGAAACATACAATTCCCCTGTATTATACTAGATTAGAAGGGTTAGATGCATGCATGCTGTTCTTGTGACAAGTTAGTATTTGCAGATTTTTGTATCCAACTTGATGATAATAAAAGTCACAGTCCCCCACTCATGTGCACATATTTAGTGGTTTTTAGTAGGTTAGTATATACTTGCAGATGGGGGTTCGGCTGCCAGTCCCCAATGATTTTCCCCGACCGCTGGTACTATATCCAGATTGCTGCGGTCCTATCAAGGAACAAACACTGGTGCCGGTCTTGGTGCTGCCAGAACGTTTCCCCGTACCTCTCTACGCGTTTCTCCGCCTATTCTTACGATCAGCGGCTTCCTCAGGAGATGGATAATTGCTGTTGCACTCGTGTGCTCATTTATAGCGGTCACATCCGTTTCCGCCCACCGTCCGTTGCGTCGCCGGGTCAAGCCTCGTTCTGAAGGCTGAACAGCGTCACACGCTGTAGCCCCGGCGCGTCGTGCGTATCACGCCTGGATTCACGCTGGGTTTAGTTGCCCTTTTCTTGTAATACAGCTATGTTTCACCATATAGACTAGACATTACCCATAATGCCTTAATCTGTAGTTCAACTCTAATTTAGATGTATTTCCGCATGCATATAGTTAGTCCATAGATACCAGATAGTTATCTTTGCGTGTCATGCTGCTAATCTTGCGTTCCATTTTGCAGGAAAAAACGGACATCGGGTGTTATTTGCCTTTTTAGCAGCTTTATCCAAATTAGTTTGTGGGGATTAGTTATAACATTCAACTACAATCATTCATTCTAAAAATATTCATTCTAAAAAAAGCGAGATATGTCTGACACTTTCTACTGTAAATTCATGGAAATTATATCATAATACAATAAAATCACAAATTAATAGAAATCAGTATGGAACGATCATAATCTATGAGGATATGTATATATAAGGAAAAAAAGGGGGGGAGAGATAGTGAAAAATTACACATCGTGGACCGGGCAGATACCCAAGTCTTATTTTATCTCATCTCAAAAACCTTTTTTATTAGGTCCCCACATTCATGCATATGCTTTTAACTTTTTACTATTTTCCTTTCATAGAATAAAATAATCAAGTTCTAGTGGGACACTTATATCAAATGCTATATACTCACAAAGAGACATCACATACCAATGAAATATAGTGGTCGGATCACAATTTTAACAATATACAATACATTACAATCCCCCCCACTTATTTAATATATTTCTTTGGGGGGAGGGGTTTATTAAATAAGTGGGGGGGATTGTAATGTATTGTATATTGTTAAAATTGTGATCCGACCACTATATTTCATTGGTATGTGATGTCTCTTTGTGAGTATATAGCATTTGATATAAGTGTCCCACTAGAACTTGATTATTTTATTCTATGAAAGGAAAATAGTAAAAAGTTAAAAGCATATGCATGAATGTGGGGACCTAATAAAAAAGGTTTTTGAGATGAGATAAAATAAGACTTGGGTATCTGCCCGGTCCACGATGTGTAATTTTTCACTATGTCTCTCTCCCCCCCTTTTTTTCCTTATATATACATATCCTCATAGATTATGATCGTTCCATACTGATTTCTATTAATTTGTGATTTTATTGTATTATGATATAATTTCCATGAATTTACAGTAGAAAGTGTCAGACATATCTCGCTTTTTTTAGAATGAATATTTTTAGAATGAATGATTGTAGTTGAATGTTATAACTAATCCCCACAAACTAATTTGGATAAAGCTGCTAAAAAGGCAAATAACACCCGATGTCCGTTTTTTCCTGCAAAATGGAACGCAAGATTAGCAGCATGACACGCAAAGATAACTATCTGGTATCTATGGACTAACTATATGCATGCGGAAATACATCTAAATTAGAGTTGAACTACAGATTAAGGCATTATGGGTAATGTCTGGTCTATATGGTGAAACATAGCTGTATTACAAGAAAAGGGCAACTAAACCCAGCGTGAATCCAGGCGTGATACGCACGACGCGCCGGGGCTACAGCGTGTGACGCTGTTCAGCCTTCAGAACGAGGCTTGACCCGGCGACGCAACGGACGGTGGGCGGAAACGGATGTGACCGCTATAAATGAGCACACGAGTGCAACAGCAATTATCCATCTCCTGAGGAAGCCGCTGATCGTAAGAATAGGCGGAGAAACGCGTAGAGAGGTACGGGGAAACGTTCTGGCAGCACCAAGACCGGCACCAGTGTTTGTTCCTTGATAGGACCGCAGCAATCTGGATATAGTACCAGCGGTCGGGGAAAATCATTGGGGACTGGCAGCCGAACCCCCATCTGCAAGTATATACTAACCTACTAAAAACCACTAAATATGTGCACATGAGTGGGGGACTGTGACTTTTATTATCATCAAGTTGGATACAAAAATCTGCAAATACTAACTTGTCACAAGAACAGCATGCATGCATCTAACCCTTCTAATCTAGTATAATACAGGGGAATTGTATGTTTCATGTGTGTGAGTCTTGTCTTTGTTGCTGGCCACAACAGTATTAACACTGTATTTTAATAAAAAATGTTATATTATTTTGCACAAGCGCTGCTCAAATCTTCTTTTTTTAGTTTGTTCTTTCAATTTGAAGGGGTCTAGGTATCCCCCTTATAGAGCAGCTGCAGTGCATTATAATTACCAATCAGCGCTCAAAAACTGTGTTTGTTCAGGTAATGTAATACCAGTAATGGAAAAATGAGTAACTGGTTATAAATATGGCTAAGATTCCATTTGTAGCTGCAGCAGACGCGTGACTGTCGTTACTACCTCAGCGGTAATTACCCCAGTAGGAGTGGCCTGTTACACGCGGGCAGTAATAAGCCATTGCAGGGCATCTGTGGGGTATTGGAGTGGGTGTATATAAGTGCGTGCTCTATGGGGGTGGTGCACTTAGACTCACCCTGTGAATCCGTGTGCGTAAGTGCGTCTTTCTGCCTCACAATGACCGCATGTCTACACAGACGGGACTCATTCTAAGCTGTATATTAACTAAGGTCAGTTTTGTTCGATGTTGGTCGATTTAAACCGATCTTAATCGATGTTGGGCTTGCAGGGCTAAAACACATTTACTCACAGATGACTTTTTCATTTTTAAATGTTAATAAATGTGTGTTTTAGCTCTGGAAGCCCAACATCGATTAATACGGATTCTATACCGATCGCCATCGACCCAAATCAACATTTAGTAAATATACCTCTAAGTTAGACGCAGCTATGACCGTGTCTGTGTCCGAATGTGCGAGGACCTAGACGCCCGCTGTTAGATCGGGGTGTCTGTCGCACCATGAATCCTGCGCCAGTGCACGCTATCTGGATGTATGGGCGGTGTAGCAGAGAGACATGCGCAGAATCAGAGAGTCACCCCGCTGTGACCATCTCCGAATCAGGCCCAATCAGATTCCATTTATTATTTTATAGAAGGTGCTAAACAAGTTAGAAGTAGAATTATTAGTTGCTATGGGCAACAGCAGAATCTTCAACAGAACTCCCATCTTAGTAAATGTACCTGTTTATATTCTGTACAGATGTCGCTGTTTAATGCATTGTATATGGGGGAGTGGGTTGGGATCAGTTGGTCTACAGCATGATGGTCGACAGTCATTAGGTCCACATGGGAAAAGGTCGACATGGATCTAGGTCGACATGGTTTTAGGTTGAAAGGTCACTAGTTCGACAATGTCTATGTCGACAGTCAAAAGGTCGACAGGGTTTTTCACTGTTTTTTTACCTGAATGTCAACACAGTCAACATGGACACAGTTTCAAGTGCACCGCATCCCCTCGCATAGCTCGCAATGCATCAGGCACGGTGCCTCGCTGCGCTCGACACACTATTTTATTCTCCCACCATGCCCTAGTGGATGGTAGGGCATGAAATACTGCTTGTCGGCACATGTCGGCTCAAAAAACGGTGAGAAACCCCATGTCGACATTTTGACTGTCGACCTAAGCATTGTCGAACTAACGACCTGTCAAACTAATGACCTTTCGACCTAGAATCATGTCGACCTAGACCCATGTCGACCTAGACCCATGTCGACCTAATGGTGTCGACCTAATGACTGTCGACCATCATGCTGTAGCCTGTAGACCAAATGACCGCATCCCGGGGGAGCTGTAGCTGTTGGCCAAATACTTTCCATTGATAATAAGTGCAACAGTGACACCCGCAGGCTGAAATAATGTACTGCGCACCATTAACATCTCAGGAGAAAAATAACAGATGGGGTGGGGGGTGTCACGTTATTACTGGGGCAATGGGACCCGGTAAGCAATTATTTATTTTTGCATCATAATCGTCTCCCAAAAAATTCTGTCCTAGTTACTACGCCGAACCTGTAAAGAACCTGTAAATCAATGCACCCCGCCAGTGTCACCTACCT
Organism: Crinia signifera; assembly: GCF_055691185.1. Taxonomy (NCBI): domain Eukaryota; kingdom Metazoa; phylum Chordata; class Amphibia; order Anura; family Myobatrachidae; genus Crinia; species Crinia signifera. The sequence continues at coordinate 19,246,748 of NC_139225.1, forward strand.
CCCCAAACTGCCCCTCCCCAAGCTTCTCCTTCAGCCGTAACTGGTTGCGGGGGAACTCTCCGACGCTGATGTCCTTCTTGGTGAGCGAGTCCACGGTGAGGGCCGGCACGGCGTACATGTTGTTTCCGGTCGCCCCCTGGAGATTGACAATGTCAGTCTCGGCGTAGTGCGGGACGCTGTTCTGGAAGCCTTGGTGCGGTGTGGACTTTGTCAGGTCTGGCTCCGCGTAGTCTCCGCTGCAGGCTGCAAATACACATGGGAGACATAAATTCAGTTCTAGGGTGCGGTCGAGAAGATCTGCTCTGTCTACATGGGCAGCCGTTAGGTCGGTCCAATATGGTCGACATGCATTAAGTCGACAGTGTTATAAGGTCGACAGTCAAAAAAGTCAATAGGTAAAAGGAAAACAGCGTGTAAGATTGACAGGTACAAAAGATCGAAGGGTCAAAAAGCCTACAGGACAAAAAGGGTCAACATAAGGTTTTTTTTCATGTTTTTTTTTTAAGTGACATTGTATATGATTAAATATATCTAAGCATAATCAGTGGAAGCGTGAACCCTCACGGGCACGCATCGCTCACCGCTCTTTTTTTTTTTTTAGCGAGGTGCCTCGCCGCAGGTTACTATTCCCAGTCATAGTCCACGTGGATAGCAAATCAAGCAAAACTGGGGAAAAAACTTGAAAAAAACACCAGCAATTTGTCTCAACCATTGTCATGTCGACTTTGACCACGTCGACCTTATTTTACCTGTTGACCTTAAGCACTGTTTACCTTTAACTGTTGATCTTGTGTACTGCTTGCCTAAGAGCTCATAGGAGCACTGTGTGATGACATCACTGCACAGCCCTCCCATGAGGATCCCGGGATATAGAACATCGCTGCTATCTATTAAACATCTGCACTGGTGCTTGCACGGTTAGGGCCCCTCAGCTTAGATGGTACCAGGGGCCCCTATCTATAAGTTATTGGTGCTGGAGTGCCGGTCACTAGAACTAGGACCATCTCCCTCACCTGAATCCTCGGCGCTCTGGGATAGTTCTGGGAGCTTCCTCAGGGGCTTGGTCGGCTGCTGATAGTCCAGATCGAGGGGGAAGATCCTCTCGTAGGTGGGGTTGGACTGGTGGATCTGGGTCTGGTTGTTATTGCCGATGGTGTAGCTGTAGAAGGACAGGCGGACGGTTGCGTCTTCTTCCAGGATCCGCCGTGGAGCCTGAAGGACGGAAGTAGATCAGAATTGGGTTACGTTGCTGCTGCCCAAACAGGACATGTCCTGGGTGACTGATTATCTTATATCCATCTAGCAAAAAGGATTTTTAAAAATGACATTTTGGGTGAGATTTCATAGGATGCGATTTTTAGTAAAGTTCCGAAATCGCACCTTATCGCATTTTTTTTTAGAAGAATTCAACTGATGCAAATGAGATGCGAATTCGCAACAACAATGCGATATGGTGCGATTTTTAGTCATGAAAATGTGCGAATTTTAGTCAAGAAAATGTGCGAATTTGAGGACATGTGCATAACCAGCCCGGGCACATTGAGACAGACCTGGTTCCAAAAATACAGGGGACAAAAAGTGTAGGGGTCCCCCGTATTTCTGAAACCAGCCCCGAACTGTTGGACCGGTCCCGGTTTGAAAAATATGGGGGGGGGGGCAAAAAACCTGGGGGTCCCCCATGTTTTGGAACTGGCACCGGGCTCCAACAGCCTGCGGTGTCATGCCACAGCCGGGGGACACTTTTTCCGTAAGGTCCCCCAGGGCACCGTGGCTGGTCAGCCCGTGACTGTGGCTGTCACAGCGTTATACAAGCCCTCAGCCCCGATTAGCTGAAAGCATCTCCATGAATCCCACTGTCATTAGCGAGGAGGAAGCCGGCTCACCCCGCAGTCAGTGGGAGGGGAGATGGCTTTTTTTTATAATTTTAAATTTTACAAATTTTTTAAGACTCAGTAATCTGTGCATGGTTCTGTCCAATTCGCCAGTCAGATCCTGGCGAATTTTTTTATTTTTGTTAACCTTTACCAAAAATCGCACCCTATTAAATTTGTGAGTTGTATACTTTATCATGGGAAAACATCTGGATGCAAATTGAAGTGTGAGAAAAAAAATCAACAGTTAACAATGCAATTTTCGTGGCAAAAAGTGTGATTTTTTTACGGCAATTCGCATCCTATTAAACGTGCGATTTTCAGAAAACATGCGAATTCGGCCGTTTTTTGCAGCCACAAAAAAAAAAAAATCGCAAAAGTCTACAAAATTGCCCATTATCTTTTTTTATCTGTACGAAGGACAGATTGAGTCATTTTACATACAGTATACTGCAGTACGGGGTTTCCCAACCTCAGTCCTCAAGACATAAAGACATGATAATAGTCCAGGTTTTCAGGATAGCCACAGGTGACTTAATGAATGCCTCAGTTATTTTGGTTTAACCATCGCTGCTCAAGCCTGGATATCCTTAAAATCTGAACTGTTATGTTGGATACACACTATAAGATTCTCTGTCCAATCCTTCTGGTTGAAGTGATAATCCGGTTATGTATGGGAGCCAATGACAATCAACCATTTGCTCCCAAAAGCTGAAGAATGGGCAAAAATGGTCGTTCGTTAACACTTTTAAATTGAAATGCTGGGTTGTACCCGGATTATTGCCAGGTTCAGGGCCATTTTAACATTATTGTAGGCCCTGGGCAAAGCAATGCACCCATTAACAGGAACCAATCAGTCCTGCACCATATTTCCACTTGCTTCCTTACACTGAATGTCTGTCAACACTCTGATTGGTAGAGTGCTCCAGCCATCCAATCAGCAAGCTGACAGCCATTCACTGTCTGGCTGCAGGCTGGGCTCTGATTTGTGGCCTCTCTGATATTCTCCACTGCCTCCCAGAAGATCAGTAGGCAGATTCTCACAGACCAATCTGCCCCTGCTGGAAGGTCCCTAGAATTAGGGGGCCCTTGGGCAGCTGCCCCTTAAGTCCATATGTTAAGATGGTTCTGGCCAGGTCAGTGACATCACTGCATGTCTGCATGCATCACCAGTGTCGCCACTTGGAGATCCTCTCCAAGTGCCATCTCTCCCTATGTACTAAACGTGTTGTGGGTTGCATCAACCCATCTTACCCGTTTACACAGCACTGGAACCTGGCTGAGTTGGATTCCAGGATCACTGGACCTAAGATAATGGAGCTCTCCCGGGTTATCACAACAAAAATCCATGTCCAGTGGAAAAGGGGTATAATAATTGTATATAGTTTTAGGGGCACATTTATGATGAACCGCATAGTCTAGGCAGGATTGTACGACCCAGACCTCATTGCAGATTGCATTCCTATTGGTGGCATGCATGAATCTGCAGACGCAGGGCCAAGGGCTCCGATGCTGCTCAGCGCCCACTTCTGGGGAGGGTTCTACCTGGGCCGGCCAATGGCTCAGCACCCACTTCTGGGGAAGGTTCTACCTGGGCCGGCCAATGGCTCAGCACCCACTTCTGGGGTGGGTTCTACCTGGGCAAGCCAATGACTCAGCACCCACTTCTGGGGAGGGTTCTACCTGGGCCGGCCAATGGCTCAGCACCCACTTCTGGGGAGGGTTCTACCTGGGCCGGCCAATGGCTCAGCACCCACTTCTGGGGAGGGTTCTACCTGGGCTGGCCAATGGCTCAGCACCCACTTCTGGGGAGGGTTCTACCTGGGCTGGCAAATGGCTCAGCACCCACTTGTGAGGGGGGGTTCTACCTGGGCCAGCCAATGAGCTGCCTGTAACCGGAATGCAAAGCTTTTGGGGATATGGCTGCTTGTGGCAATGGGGGGATCACAGCGGGTATAGGAGATACTTGCTGCAATCTTTCCTTCACACATGTAGGGGGTTCTTAATATTTGTGGCTAACCCCCCCAAAACGGGTGTTTTTCGGGATATGGACACAAATATACATTTGATAAATGAGAATTGCGGACCAATGTCGTAAATGATAAAAGTCTATATAACGGATCTCATTATTCTATCGGCACAGAGAATAAATGACATATCATGAGGCTCCGGATTACCCTTATCTGGGAAATGGGACAAATAACAACCAGGTGGTGGTGCCCCAGCTGCCCCGGACACTGATGTAACCTCGGTGCTCGGTAATTAGTGTCCTTATACATAAGCAACATATAACCAGCAGAGTTTTAGGGGGATTTCTTTATATAACCCAGGGGCATCCTGTTACGCGTGAAGAAGGGGTAGGGGGACAAACCTTGTACGCAACATGGCACTATGGAGTGTAAATCAGTCTGTGATTCAGGATGCCAAGGTCGGGGCATTTTACCTTTTCCAGTCTCTTCTGTATGTATTGTTTCCACAGAATCAGGACTATGATGATGACCAACAGGAGGATTATTGCCACCAAGCAGCCAATCAGAACGGACGTCTTTGATTCCTCGCTCTTCTCTGCCTCTCTGCTCATGGTGGATGGGAATGTGGTTTCTGGAGGACAGAAGGAGCAATGGCAGAGAGGACCTGTTATCTCACTGGGCTCAGAGAAATGAATCATCCGAGATACTGATCCCATACACAGCGATATATCTGCCAAGTGAGTGGATTAGGTGTATTATATGGGGGACATTTACTAAGCCATGAGTTGCAGGTGTTAGTTAGGCAGCCGTGAGTTGGAGGTGTTAGTTAGGCAGCCGTGAGTTGGAGGTGTTAGTTAGGCAGCCGTGAGTTGGAGGTGTTAGTCAGGCAGCCGTGAGTTGCAGGTGTTAGTTAGGCAGCCGTGAGTTGGAGGTGTTAGTTAGGCAGCCGTGAGTTGGAGGTGTTAGTTAGGCAGCTGTGAGTTGGGGGTGTTAGTTAGGCAGCCGTGAGTTGGAGGTGTTAGTTAGGCAGCCGTGAGTTGGAGGTGTTAGTTAGGCAGCCGTGAGTTGGAGGTGTTAGTTAGGCAGCCGTAAGTTGGAGGTGTTAGTTAGGCAGCCGTGAGTTGGAGGTGTTAGTTAGGCAGCCGTGAGTTGGAGGTGTTAGTTAGGCAGCCGTGAGTTGGAGGTGTTAGTTAGGCAGCCGTGAGTTGGAGGTGTTAGTTAGGCAGCCGTGAGTTGGAGGTGTTAGTTAGGCAGCCGTGAGTTGGAGGTGTTAGTTAGGCAGCCGTGAGTTGGAGGTGTTAGTTAGGCAGCCGTGAGTTGGAGGTGTTAGTTAGGCAGCCGTGAGTTGGAGGTGTTAGTTAGGCAGCCGTGAGTTGGAGGTGTTAGTTAGGCAGCCGTGAGTTGGAGGTGTTAGTTAGGCAGCCGTGAGTTGGAGGTGTTAGTTAGGCAGCCGTGAGTTGGAGGTGTTAGTTAGGCAGCCGTGAGTTGGAGGTGTTAGTTAGGCAGCCGTGAGTTGGAGGTGTTAGTTAGGCAGCCGTGAGTTGGAGGTGTTAGTTAGGCAGCCGTGAGTTGAAGGTGTTAGCTAGGCAGCTGTAAGTTGGAGGTGTTAGTTAGGCAGCCATGAGTTGGAGGTGTTAGTTAGGCAGCCATGACTTGGAGGTGTTACTTAGGCAGCCGTGAGTTGGAGGTGTTAGTTAGGAAGCTGTGAGTTGGAGGTGTTAGTTAGGAAGCTGTGAGTTGGAGGTGTTAGTTAGGCAGCTGTGAGTTGGAGGTGTTAGTGACGGCAGCCGTGAGTTGGAGGTGTTAGTGACGGCAGCCGTGAGTTGGAGGTGTTAGTTAGGCAGCCGTGAGTTGGAGGTGTTAGTTAGGCAGCTGTGAGTTGGAGGTGTTAGTTAGGCAGCCGTGAGTTGGAGGTGTTAGTTAGGCAGCCGTGAGTTGGAGGTATTAGTTAGGCAGCCGTGAGTTGGAGGTGTTCGTTAGGCACCTGTGAGTTGGAGATGTTAGTTAGGCACCTGTGAGTTGGAGATGTTAGTTAGGCACCTGTGAGTTGGAGATGTTAGTTAGGCAGCTGTGAGTTAGAGATGTTAGTTAGGCAGCTGTGAGTTGGAGATGTTAGTTAGGCAGCTGTGAGTTGGAGGTGTTAGTTAGGCAGCTGTGAGTTGGAGATGTTAGTTAGTTAGGCAGTTGTGAGTTGAGTACATAGGTAGACAGATCTGAGTGTCACTCACCAGACTTCCATTCGGTGGAGTTCAGGAAGGGGTCCTCAGTGGTAACAGCTCTGACGGTAGTGGGGGTCTGAGTGACGCTGCTCGGCATCGCAATGTCCATGTCTTCTTGGTGAGGAGACAACAAGAGCAGTGAGCACTAATTCACTGAACGATGTAGGATACACATGATATTACGTATTACCTAAGAGTCACGATATAATCACACAGCTCTCTCTCATTGCCCCATCACATGTGATGCCTGCTGTATGCTACATGTCATTCCCCACTCAGATGTGTACATTTATCATATCAAACCATACTCATCTGTAGCCAATCTGCCCCCCCCCCGACATATAATACAATAGATAATGACAATCTGCCGCCTCCTAGGCCTATAACAGACAATCTGTCCACGCACACGTCCTACCTGATTGGAAGAAGATCTCGCTGAACATCATCCACGTGTCGGCAAAGTAGAATCTGCAGAGGATGAAGCTGCCCACTCGCTGCTGCAAGGGGATGATGACAAACCTGGAACTGGGGTTCTTGTCGTCCAGTACCGTCACCACCCCCACCGCGTCCGGCTCCCAGTCAGACTGCTGTCGGGATTTGAAGAGACACTCCACCCTTTGGAATATCTTCACCCCCTTGGTGAACATGTTATTACAATGCACCTGTGAAGAAGACCAATCGCATTATCTGAAATATAGTGGATGGAGATAAAGTACCAAGAAAGAACAAGGGGGGGGCGGGGTTACACTGCGCTTGATAAAGCCAGTTTACTGGCGAAACGCGTTGGTGGACCAGAGGGCAACCTACATCCAGTCTTACTCACCTTGCTAATACCATCCACACTTGGTTCCGGACCAGCCTCCTCATCCAGTGTATTTCCTGACCAGCGGCCACTGTTTGGTTCCATCCTCCAGGGCACATCTACACCCTAACCCGGGCAGAGGTTCTGCACAAGCCAGGGATTGCTATCCCACGAAAAGAATCCTACCGCGGGCCGTTTGGATATACCATACACTAAACCATATTGGCACCAATTGCTGGACAGGATCAAGCTGGCCCCAGTTTCTTTCACAAATAAGGAGGCATTATGGGAACGAACCCATTGAACATAGGACTCTCTTAATACGGTACCGTATTGACTGGACTTAGCCTACAATTCCCTCTGACATATTGCTAATTTCTTTTAATTTTGTTATGTCATGTCCGAGTGTTATAAGTTTTTAATAAATGTCGCTGTATTTTATACCCAATTGGCACCATCACTTTTAATTGATCTATTGATTGCATAGCGCAGTGTAACCCCCCTTGTTCTTTCCTTGTATTTAGAAGGGGCTGACTACCCCTTATCCACACTGCAGCTTGACAAAGCACCCTATAATTTTCTGCGCCCCCATCATTTATTGATAACGATACCGAGTTATCAACTGTCCTCCGTGGAGATAAAGTACCGGCCACTTAGCTGCCCTGTTACAGGCTGGGTTTGGAAAATGACAGGAGCTGTCCAAGCTTAGTACAGTGATGGCTAACCTTGACATGGTTGTTGAACTACACATCCCAGCATGCCCTGCATCAGTTTTACTATTTGGCCATGCTAAAACTGATGCAGGGCATGCTGGGATGTGTAGTTCAATAACAGCTGGAGTGTCAAGGTTAGCCATCACTGGCTAAGTACATAGAAACCATGAATCACCTATAATAGGGACATACACACACACAGGAGCCCATTATCCTACTAGTATGTTTTTTGGATTGTGGGAGGAAACCGGAGTACCCTGGGGAAACCCACACAAGCATATTAACTTCAGGCAGATAGGGTTGTGAGGCAGCAATGCCAACCACTACTCTACTGTGATGTTGAACCACATATACAGAATTATATCCATGTCAAGGAACGTGTCTGAGATCTTACATTGATATACTGAGGGTCCATACTGCAGTGCCATAGTTCCACTGCTATTGACCAGAGACAGCTACAAGTGTTACTGAGAAAGACTGATAGAAGATAACAGAGACAATAGGGTTATTTACTTTCATTGATGTGAAGTTCCTGGGCCTGTCGAACTGGAACTCTATCTCCACGTAGCCGTTCCGAGCGCTCTCATTTTTCCAGCCGACATAATCGAAGCCGGGCCATCCGCGGTACTGGTGGCTCTGGATGAAGTCATCCTGTCCGATCACCCCGTCGGTCAGCTGACCCAGACCATCAAACAGCCTCCTGCATTTCAGACACACAATCACAATGCGAGGATTAACAATCTGCTTTATGGTCAGATATATTAGATGACCATCATAGATATACTGGGTGAGATTTAATAGGATGAGAGATTCAGAAAGTGAGAGATTTGGTGAGAAATCTCCAGTTTTTTTAAAGCGGCAATCATTTACACTGCAAAATCAAACTGGTTTTGCAGTGTAAATGATTGCCGCTTTAAAAAAACTGGAGATTTCTCACCAAATCTCTCACTTTCTGAATCTCTCATCCTATTAAATCTCACCCATTGTATCAAACAGTATAACGTTCAGTGGTAACCTTGTCCTACGTCAGTTCTACATTGCGCCTCTATTTGGGGACTCCGAAACATCCCAAAAGTTCAGGGACATGACTTTTTTTTATTTTTAAATATGTTCAAAGATTTTTCTATTTACTACAAACATGATTTCTGAAATGAGTGAAATGTTTGTACCCTTTCTCTAGGTATCCATCGTACGTAGAATCATTGAGATAGGCGGTTTTGTGCGATGGTCCCATAAAGGTCTCGCCTTCGGGGATGCTGTATGACTTCAGGCCATCTGCAACACAGAAAGAACATCAGGACTGCGTCCAGCAATGCAGAAAACATGTCACGTAACAAGCTGGCGGTCACAGAGAACATTCCACTGCTGTCAAGGCAGGTGTGGCGGAAAGAGACATATAGCTCTGTGTTTGCCACACAGCGGGTTGTGTATCCCCTCCACTCCTGACTGCCCTGAAACTCTCCGCCATTCACGTCAGAGCTCTGGAGCCAGTAACGGAACTCCTGCCATTGTGAGGAACTGTATGGACCAGGAACCAGTGCGCTATATGGAACACTGTATTCATATATAACAATATAGATGGTCTGGGCTGTGTCACACATATGAATAATATAAATAAGTGGTCAGGAAAAGGTTAAACATACCAAAATAAATAAATACATAAACATAATAGAACCAGTACTGCACTTTCTCAGCTCACATTCTCCCACCTCATGGTAAGGCTCCTGTCTCTTATTCATGGCAGCTGCTCTCTGGTCCAGTGCACTGATTGAGGACTCAGAGCCGCACAGCAAATTTGGTAGAAGAAGCTGCTTGATGTGATGGACGCTCTAGTAATCATATTATATACCATTGCTATTGTTGTCATAATTTGAGCCAGTTGCCAAGGTTTCTGGGCAACTAGACCGCTCCCCCAGTTAATAATAATAATAAAACTATTATTTGCCTATGACTAAATAATAGATTTTAGGGAGTATGGGTAAAAACCGGACCAGGAAAAGACCCTGGACTGGACATCAAAATCTGCAGTCCGGAGCTTGTAGCGTCCGGTCTGGGGGGTGTCCCGTCCTGGGGGTGTCCTGTCGGGTGGGCTTCACGTGACAGCTGTTACCAGGGAGAGGAGGAGGCGGAGAATAAAGCCTCCCTGTATGGTCAGGGCATATAGCAAAAACCAGAACGGTCCGGACTACAGGGGGAGGCTGTAATCTCCCCTTACCCATGTCCCTGGTGATAGTAATCACAGGCTCCCCCCCCGGACAGCACAACCTTATACAGGACACGCCCCGGAACAGACACTCCAGAAGCTCCGGATTGCAGATTTAGATGTCCGGTCCAGAGTTTGGTCCGGGTTTTACAAAGTTCCGTTTTTAGGTGAATGGTCTAGACCCTTGATGGCTAACCTTGACACTCCAGCTGTTGTTGAACTACACATTCCAGCATGCTCTGCATCAGATTTAGCTTGGCCAAATAGCAAAACTGAAGCAGAGCATGCTGGGATGTGTAGTTCAACAACAGCTGGAATGTAAAGGTTAGCCATCAAGGGTCTAGAGAGTGACCTCCTGCCAATGCTTTGCTAGTGTTTGAGCTGTGGAACCTGGCAATTGTATATATCTTTCTATCTTTTTATACCACTAGTGGAAGCTGAGGAGGTGACTACTGATGACCGGGTCTTATTGTACATTATACTTATTGATAACACTATAGAATGACCGGACGCATGTAACCAGCAGCAAAGCATCATGGAGCTGCTTACCGTACACACAGCCGTACAGCTCCACCCTCATACAGACCGTCACCGGAACCTTAGTGACCGGGATGACTCGGATGTGGCTGGCGATGATTGGTGGCCTCAGGTCAGTTAGGACCACATCATACGCGTCCATGTTCCCTTTAATAACCTGCCGGCATAAAGTATAGGGAACCGTCAGAGAGACAAAGAGATCATCAAGTGTCTCAGACATTTTGGGGGAAATTTACTAAAGGAAATTTGTAAAAAATAGGTGTATTTGTATCCAGAAATACACTTATTTTTGACATTTACTATCCCGAAAATACGGCAATTCGTATTCGTATTGATAGCACATCTATTCGACTACGAATTTCCGTATTTTCGGGATAGTAAATGTCAAAAATAAGTGTATTTCTGGATACAAATACACCTATTTTTTTTACAAATTTCATTTAGTAAATTTCCCCCTATCTATCTATCTATCTATCTCAGGCAATACAGTATATCTACTGATACGTCCGTCTGTCACTTTGTCATTAAATTGCTCTTTGTAACACTTTAGCTAATTATTTGGACTCTCCGCACGGCCCAGTTTTCTTCTGCAATCAGCAAATGAATTAGTGGAAGGAAAAACAAACATTTTGATTAGGGATCTCAGATGTCTGGTTAGTCAGGACGGACAAGGTCAGCGTCTCCTGGCTCTGTGGGTACAATCAGAAGTTATGCCAAGGATAAGCGGCCAGTCACCCGTCACTCTGCCGCACTGACGGTTCAGGGCCTTTCTGCGGTTATGGCAATTGCACGGGATGTCGGATCATTTGTTCTTTGTGTTTGTCCTAGATTTTATTTCCGGGCCTACGTAATGGAGTCCTGTACTGGCCATGGTGTGCGTTAGGGAAGAATGACTTGTACTTGTATGGGAAGATAGGATTGTGCCTTTGTGTAATCTACGAAGTACACGGCGGTCGCAGGTCTTACTCAGCTGGGAGGGGAGTCACAATTATTTGTCCATATGGCTTTCAAATTACACTCTACAATATGGCTTCCATGGCTTTCATCCTATATGTCAATGGCTGTAATATTATGGCTTCATGGTAAGGCCATTGGTTCCATTGTACAGGTCAATGGCGTTTATCTTATGGCTTCCATGGTATGGTCATTGGTTCCATCCTATATATCAATTACTTTGATCTTATGGCTTCCATGGTATGGCCATTGATTCCTTCCTATAGGTTAATGGTTTTCATCTTATGGCATCCATGGTATGGTCATTGGTTCCATCCTAGAGGTCAAAGGCTTTCATCTTATGACTTCTATGCTATGGCCACTGGCTTTCATCCTATAGGTCAATGGTTCCCAACTCCGGTCCTCAACTATCCCCGACAGTTCATATTTTACAGGTCACCTGTGGATTTTGTTAAATGTGACAGTTGGCGATACACAGTGCACCGGCTGTGTGACTTGGAAAACCTGAACTGTTAGGGGTACTTGAGGACCGAGGTTGGGAGCCACTGCTGTAGGTCAATGGATTTCATCTTATACCTATCTATCTATTGACAAAACACACTGTAGGAAAAGTTCTTGCGGACAAAGGAGAAGTCCTCTTACCGGATCTCCCTTGTGGTCTTTCCATGAGAGCCACCGTTCTCCATTCCTGCTGTAGTCCACTCGGTAAGACCTGGCAAACTCTTTCCCTGTGGCGCGAGCATGGCGTCCTTGAGTTCCAATCAGGGTGATGAAGTTCAGCTTGTGGAGATGGATCTGCAGGTACTGTACATCCTCCGGTTGCAGTAGGCCAGCAGGACACCAGGCACCGTCACCTTCCTCTCTCTGCAGCCTGTTGGAAAGTAAGGAAGGCGATAACATCGGGATACGGTGGCCGGCCGGGAACATCATCTGTTACTGCAATACAATGTTGTGTAGGGTTTACTCTGTATGATTCTTGCCCATCCCGCCGTGAACTTACGTTCATCATCAGGTTTGTTGGAATGGCCCAGGTCAGCTGCTAAGAGGCACGAGCATTCCCAGAGGGTTTGGCCATGCCTCCCCGTGTTTGGCCACACCTCCCCATATTTGGCCACACCTCCCCAGATCCTGGGCATAAGTTTGCCAGCTGTTGTCATGAATATCCCTTTAGTGTATATGCCCCATAATGACAGTTGCTCTTATAACACAGATTTACCAATGACTGATATTCTTATCACTTGTTGCATATGATAAGTGGAGCAGCCAATCAGCTTCCGTCATTTTTCAAATATCCTATTTTCAGACAGCAATGACAGTAAATGTGGATTCAATTACATTTCTGTCTATTTTTCAATAAATCATTGTTAGATTCTATCCAGCAGACCCACAAGTATATACTGTATATACCGATGCCCAGCTACAGTCTAGGACGGTTATTAGTAGATGAAAATGGTTTCCATATTAGATGTAATAAAATACAAAACCTCCCGACTCGTTGTTCTTTTCTCCTTTACAAACCCAATAATGTTGCTGCCAGGCTAATGGGTTACGGGGGAAGATGCATTTAGGGGAGGTCCTTCAGATTTACTGTCTCCCCCACGCATTTGCACGAGGGAGAAATGTTTTCCTTATGCACATGCACATTTCCGCGCATGTGCATACGCTGGGTGTGAGCGGGCACGGGGTACTGCTAGTTCGCCATCTGCGGCTACTGTACATCCTATCCATCTTCCCCACATGCAGTTACTCATGACATCGCTGCCTGCACTGGTGCAGCTAATGTTCTGCACTGGTACAGCTGCGTTCTACACTGGTCCATCTAGCGCTCTGCACTGGTACAGCTAATGTTCTGCACTGGTCCAGCTAAAGTTCTACACTGATACAGCTGCGTTCTACACTGGTCCATCTAGCGCTCTGCACTGGTACAGCTAATGTTCTGCACTGGTCCAGCTAAAGTTCTACACTGATACAGCTGCGTTCTACACTGGTCCATCTAGCGCTCTGCACTGGTACAGCTAATGTTCTGCACTGGTCCAGCTAAAGTTCTACACTGATACAGCTGCGTTCTGCACTGGTTCAGCTAACGTTCTACACTGGTCCATCTAGCGCTCTGCACTGGTACAGCTAACATTCTGCACTGATACAGCTAGCATTGTGCACTGATCCAGCTAATGCTCTGCACTGGTACAGCTTACGTTCTGCACTGGTCTAGCTAGCGTTCTGCACTGGTCCAGCTAGCGCTCTGCAGTGATACAGCTTACGTTCTGCAATGATCCAGCTAGCCTTCTGCACTGGTCCAGCTAACGCTCTGCACTGGTACAGCTAACGTTCTGCACTGGTGCAGCTAAGGTTCCATTTTCCACCTGTGGCTGTGCAGGTCTGAAAACCTGGATCGGAGCCGTGTGCCTGAGAGCCCACCCGTCTCTCCCCCCAAACACATCTCAGAGACCCATCCTGGCTTTGCAGTGGACCAGGTTCTGTTACCTGGCTGTAAATCACTTGTTCTGAGGCTGGACAGCTCCTTCTTAACCCTTTATAGGTCAGTTGTGACCAGAGAAATATAACACATACAGTATATATATATTTTATATCATACCTTGCATACTGGGGTCCTGTTGAGTCATACCATTGGCTGGAAGCAGTGATGTCCTCATCGCGTATCGTCTTGTCATGCATCCCCAGGGCATAGCGACACATTGCTGAAGGCAGAAGAGTACAGAGACATCACAGGGTGGACATCATCACACCAGCCATGTATACACAGCACTACACGTCTCAGCGCTACATGTCCTTCCTGCTACGGGCAGACACAGACGTCCTCTGTGGTTCTCCAACAATTTTGTAGAGCTACACTCCCCAGAGGGCAGGCTGGGATTTGTAGTTCAGCTACAACTGGAGAGCCACAACATTCGTCCTCAGCTATAGAGCTGACAAAGTGTCCCTATACAGTAACAGACTGCTACACAGGCATCATACACCCCAGGGAGAGTTCTCACCAGGTTCAATCCCTGTGGCGGAGCGTCCGGTCAGAAGAGACAGCAGCAGGAGGCGGAGATACATCATGTGGAACCCAGGCATATACAGGCTCCGCTGGGTTCCCAGATCTACTCTTCTCAGCTGAGGGCTTGTCAGCTACATTTCTGTAATGAGAGATGTCACAAGAGAGGTCACAAAGCAATTAACTGCAAGCAGAGAAAAGTGAATTCTGTGCAGAAACAGCATTGTAATGACAAAGATGAGTCTGCCCTGGTTGTTACAGATAGCCACATAAAGGATTGTTAGTATATTGATTCAGGTACAACAAGACATTTCAGTTGCAATGAAGAGTGCTTCACCAAGCTGCGGAGGGTTATAAGCACCGCTATAAGCAGTATTGCCCTTATGCTCAGAGCTGTAACTAGGGGTGGCGAGTGCAATATGAGGAATAGAAGAGAAACAATGGCACCTTATCTAAACAGTGAGCCCTGCAGCCTCTGACCAACAAGAATAATTTAATTAATTCATATAATACATTACTGGTCAAATATATCAACATCTTTTTAAAAAATTACATATATCAAAAATGCAGAAGAAATGCCTCCATTTTCATTGTTGTATCTCCTCCCTAATGTCAGCTGCACTTTATCAAAGTGAGGTGGTGTAGAAAGACTGAGAAAGCATAATATTAGCTTGTAAAGAAACAGATAAAACAATATTGAGACACAATATGGTGTAGGCCTTAAATTTTCAGGATGCAAACTGCTTTGAGACCACAAGGTGGCAGCAAATCCTTACAGGAAATATATATGTGAAGACTTGCCACATTTATCATATTATATATTATTGGCAATAAAAAGATAACCAGGACATATCTTAATTATTTTACGTCACTCATTTCAATGCTGACTCTTAGTACACATTGGTGTTTATTAACGCTGCCCTCTTTAAGGTCATAGGAGGTTACGTATAGGTTTACCCCATAAAAACAGCATAATGCAGGATTAACATGGCACAAAAATTAAACAAAGCCCCTGGTTAACATCAGTGTACCCCAGAATATATTTCATATATAATACGCTAAGGGCAAATTCACGTTTGCTATATCTCCCTCACAGTGCTAGTTGGAAATGTGAAACTCATATTACCTTACTCGTATACAACGTAATATACGAGAAAACTTTTTTCCATATAAAATTAAATTAGATCCAAACAACCCCCCCCCTACACACACATCCCCCCATAGCCTACAATTATTTATTTAAAAATCCAACAAAAAATGTTTTTCCTTTCGTATTCCAAAAGGAAAATGACAATTAATTCTGAATAGACAACCGCAAGCCTAGATAGATAATGATTTACTGTATGTACTGTCTGTCATTGGGGTAAATATGCAAACAGCCAATCGCAGGTGACTCCATGTTGTAAAGATCTGTCCACTAGTAGTCCCAAAGCTTTGCAGCTGACGCGTTTCATTGTAGGTTATCCCACAGTCAGATGAAGTTGTTTCCTGTACACAACAAAACGCATCGGGAGCACTACTCTGGGGCAACTACTGGACGGATCTATATTACATACTCGGTTTAGTGAGCATACTGCTACAATGACCTACACTAAGTTGTGCCCTGAATCATTAAGCTTCCTTTGAAGTTTTGGAGGAAGTAACATTTGAATTCTATTGGTTTAGATCAGTGGTCGCCAACCCGTCGCTCGCGAGCTACCGGTAGCTCGCGGCAGCGATCCGGGTGGCTCGACCACTCTGCCCCTGCCAGCTGCCCGCCACTCCATTATCCAGCCTCCCTCCCGCCCGCCCCTCCGTTACCCGAAGCTCGGCCTCCCTTCTCCCTGTCTGCTCTGAGGGGAGGAGAGCGCATCCTGCGTCTCTCCTACCCCTCACTGTGCATTCCTTTGACTGTGCCGTCTGCGAATCAGAACTCGCGGGCCAGCAGCCAATCAGGAGCCGGCCTGCGAGTTTTGATTGACGGACGGCCCAGTCACAAGGAAGTGAGGGGAAGGAGAGACGCTCGGTGCTCTCCTCTCCTCAGAAGGGAATCATCATCAGCAGCAGCGGCGGCGGCGACGACGACACCGGCACACAGACAGCAGCGGCACTGCAGGGGGACAGCAGCACTGCAGGGGGACACCAGGCTGTCCTCTCCCCGGCAGCAGCAGCAACAATGGTGAGTCTGCTGGTGCTGGGAAACTGGCATTGTGGGGGCATACTTGTTCCTGGCACTGTGGGGGCATACTTGTTCATGGCACTGTGGGGGCATACTTGTTCATGGCACTGTGGGGGCATACATGTTCCTGGCACTGTGGGGGCATACTTGTTCATGGCACTGTGGGGGCATACATGTTCCTGGCACTGTGGGGGCATACTTGTTCCTGGCACTGTGAGGGCATACTTGTTCCCTGCACTGTGGGGGCATACTTGTTCCTGGCACTGTGGGGGCATACATGTTCCTGGCACTGTGGGGGCATACCTGGCACTGTGGGGTATATGTGTATCTGGCACTATTGTGGGCATATGTGTATCACATCCCCATTTTCATTGGCTGCACCCCATGTGGCATGTGGCTACACCCGCTCACAGTACCGCCAGAATATTTATGCAGAATGGCACCACAATCGGGTGGGCATTGTTTAGCTGGCAGTGCTGGGGGGCATTGTGTTTATGGCATTACTGTGGGTATTGGGGGCATTGTGTAACAGGCATGGTTGATGGCATGTGTATATATGGCACAGCATCTATTTAGAGGCCGGGGGCAGGGCCAGCAGTTCTCAGAGCGCTGCCCATGCCCCCATAGCAGATAAAATGTGGGATGGGGCCTTGCAGGAGTGCCATGATAGTAGGTCATACCCCCTAATTTCGAGCGCGTGCCTTCGACACACGCAGGTGTACCTTTTCCTCTGTCTCCAGTGTTGGGAGGTATGTTTGCGACATATTGGACATTGCAGTGTGTGGCATATTGTGTCTGGGGCATTGTGGTATGCGGCATAATGTGTCAGGGCCATTACAGTGTGTGGCATAATGTGTAAAGGGCATTTTTTGATTATTATGCAGATTTCTTGTTTTTAGAAATTTTTAGTAGCTCTTCAGGTGGTTTATTTTGTCTCGAGTAGCTCCCGCCCCAAAAAAGGTTGGAGACCACTGGTTTAGATGCTGAGAAAATAAGCATGGCGGGTCATTAGAAGACACCATGATACATGGCAACCTTTAGATTTTATTCACCATACTACAGTGTGGTGGGGAAATATCAGCAGAGTGAACCTACATTTTAGAACTAATCCTCCCAGATATTTAACAGCTATCCATAGTACCGTAGCTGAGGGTCCCGGGATCAGATACAAAGTGAATCATCATTCATCTTTTCCAACCTTTGTTATTGAGAAATTAATGCACCCCCATCCCCCCCCCCCACACACACACACACACTTGTTTTTCTCCAGATTTCAATGTTTGGAGGGTTAAAATTCCTGGAAAGATCTCGTGAGTGGCCATAATTGAAAACATATGTAATCTTCTGTATACACAGGCCCTGGCTCATCCCTTTGTATTAGTGCGGTCGGTCCTGTTACTTTATATGTGACGGACACAGTGACGGAGACGGGGGGGGGGCTTGCGAACGCCGAGGGCATGTAAAGCCGGTCTTCATAACAATACTTATCAGAGTGATCGCGGAGTGAGGACTGATGATACATTTATATCAGGCAAATTTTAGTCCTTTGTTTAGGCCAGTTACACATTAGATGTAGACCCAGCGGGACATCGGGAGCGACAGGACCCGGCGCTCTCTACACATGGGTGTCCTGAACAACAACTAAACCTCTTGACTATGCTTGCCAGGTGTACATAATAAAGCGTCCAGTGAGTTTCTACCTCATCTATCCATTCATCTATCTTTCCATTCATCTATCCATCCTTATATTACTTCAATAAGACAAACTTAGAAAAGTACATGAATGAACAAAGGCAAAATATAGAAATCATCCATTACATAATCTTATTTAAAGTCACCAGTCACAAGAGAAGTTCTCAGACTCCGAGACAAAGTCGTTTATTTCCTTGAGATAATATCAGTCTGATAATTTGTGACAGCGGACTGATAATAAGGACGAGGCCTGGTTCCCCTATGCGGACAGTGCGGACAGTGCCGGGTCCTGTCGCTCCCGATGTCCCGCTGGGTCTACATCTAATGTGTAACTGGCCTAAACAAAGGACTAAAATAATACTGGCCCCTCACAGGGAACCCAGACTTGCTAACCCATGTGGGCCATTCTCCACTGGTGTGTTGGGTTATACTAGGTCAGAAATGCATGGAATTAAGACTCTCTCTGCAGCAGACAGCTAGCAGACTTTGTATATTATAATTTTACATTTGTATATCTTGTCTTATCCTTGATACCCTGCAGGCGACGGTGACCAGTGACTTATTAGCAGATCCCTATTGCAGACGTCTCCCTCTTAGCTCCAAGAGACCTACCGTTTTTACCCACGATATTGCTGTTTCAGCACCCTGCACCCCTTGCCGTATCCATCTATCTCAGGCTGGTGAGCTGCCCCAACCAGGATGAGGTCCTCTCATGAGGAGAATAAGTGCAAGACCATATATAATGTATAAACCATATATGCAGAAATATGAGTGATTATCTAGACAGGATTATACCTTTCAGCAGTGAACATTTGTTTGTGTACAAGTAGATGATAAAGACACAGCACCAGCCATGCTTCAAAATCGAATACTAGAGTTTGTCTTGTTAGTTGCGGTATTAAAGGCAAACCCTGCAAAGTTTACAACAAATACAAATAGAGAAAAGCTATTACAGTTTCAGGAACTTGTACACTGTGAATCAAATGCTGAGACAACTGCGATAAAAGCAAAGAGCGAGAAGTGCAGAGAATTTAAGTTCAAGTGTTATAACTGTCACAAGATAAGTTACCAAGCAATTAGCTGCAGAGAAAAGTGAATTCTGTGCAGAAACAGTATTGTAATGAGAAATATGAGTTTGCCCTGGTTGTTACAGATAGCCACAGAAAGGATTGTTAGTATATTGATTCAGGTGCAATAAGACATTTCAGTTGCAATGAAGAGTGCTTCACCAAGCTGTGCGTGATCCTATCAGGGATAGGAGTCACAGTCATTGGAACTCTGGCATAGAATATTTGGTCACCTCCGACCTATGGCAGTGTTCAAAAGCTGCAGAATGGAATATAATAACGCATAAAAACCTGTGTGTGAGAGTCACATATGTTAAAAAGGAAGTTTCTTGTAATTCATGTAATTAAATTATTACTTATATGTCCAGCGACACACATTTGCACTGCAAGTCCAGCGTTTGTGTCACTGGAGATCATATTCTCACATCATCAGAGAATCAGTTATTGGGCAGCATGGTCTGTGAGTACACATCTTGCAGTGCATCTGTTCCTGGAATCACGGTCACTGTTTCCAGCAGTCTCCAGGAGAGTGGACATAACCCATCCATGATGGCATGGATCTGGGTTAGATACATGCACAGGATGTCCTGCTGGCTCTGCTTTGTATTTCTCGTTCAGTTTATGTCACATGCAAGTGATTAGTGAAGGGCCGTGCATGACGCAGATTGCTAGAGAGAGAAAACACGATGCCATCTCGCATTTGGATGATGGTTTTGGCATAACGAGGAGGGAAATAAACTGGGTGAAACTTGATATATGCCATAAATCTGGGTGTAAACGGGAGCTTTATAATGTAAACTTACAGCAGAGCTTATTACGAAGAGAAGCAAAACAATGGCCACAAAAGGAGACGTTAATGAATTTTCCAGTCAACTCAAATGCTGTAAGGACAGGAGTAATACCTGCCACTAGTCTCCCAGCTGGACGGGAGTGATACCTGTCGCCAGTCTCCCAGCTGGACGGGAGTGATACCTGTCGCTTATCTCCCAGCTGGAAGGGAGTGATACCTGCCGCTTATCTCCCAGCTGGAAGGGAGTGATACCTGCCGCTAGTCTCTCAGCTGGAAGGGAGTGATACCTGCCGCTTATCTCCCAGCTGGATGGGAGTGATACCTGCCGCTAGTCTCCCAGCTGGAGGGGAGTAATACCTGCCGCTAGTCTCCCAGCTGGACGGGAGTGATACCTGCCCTGCTGCTAGTCTCCCAGCTGGATGAGAGTGATACCTGCCGCTAGTCTCCCAGCTGGAGGGGAGTAATACCTGCCGCTATTCTCCCAGGTGGATGGGAGTGATACCTGCCGCTAGTCTCCCAGCTGGAGGGGAGTAATACCTGCCGCTAGTCTCCCAGCTGGACGGGAGTGATACCTGCCGCTAGTCTCCCAGCTGGAGGGGAGTAATACCTGCCTCTAGTCTCCCAGCTGGACGGGAGTGATACCTGCCGCTAGTCTCCCAGCTGGACGGGAGTGATACCTGCCGCTAGTCTCCCAGCTGGAAGGGAGTAATACCTGCCGCTAGTCTCCCAGGTGGATGGGAGTGATACCTGCCGCTAGTCTCCCAGCTGGACGGGAGTGATACCTGCCGCTAGTCTCCCAGCTGAAAGGGAGTGATACCTGCCGCTAGTCTCCCAGCTGGACGGGAGTGATACCTGCCGCTACTCTCCCAGGTGGATGGGAGTGATACCTGCCGCTATTCTCCCAGCTGAAAGGGAGTGATACCTGCCGCTAGTCTCCCAGCTGAAAGGGAGTGATACCTGTCGCTGGTCTCTCAGCTGGAAGGGAGTAATACCTGCCGCTAGTCTCCCAGGTGGATGGGAGTGATACCTGCCGCTAGTCTCCCAGCTGGACGGGAGTGATACCTGCCGCTAGTCTCCCAGGTGGACGGGAGTGATACCTGCCGCTATTCTCCCAGCTGAAAGGGAGTGATACCTGCCGCTAGTCTCCCAGCTGAAAGGGAGTGATACCTGCCGCTAGTCTCTCAGCTGGAAGAGAGTGATAACTGTCGCTGGTCTCTCAGCTGGAGGGGAGTGATACCTGCTGCTAGTCTCCCAGCTGGATGGGAGTGATACCTGCCGCTAGTCTCCCAGCTGGACGGGAGTGATACCTGCCGCTAGTCTCCCAGCTGGATGGGAGTGATACCTGCCGCTAGTCTCCCAGCTGGACGGGAGTGATACCTGCTGCTAGTCCTTCAGCTGGAAGGGAGTAATACCTGCCGCTAGTCTCCCAGCTGGACGGGAGTGATACCTGCCGCTAGTCTCCCAGCTGGATAGGAGTAATACCTGCCGCTAGTCTCCCAGCTGGATAGGAGTGATACCTGCCGCTAGTCTCCCAGCTGGATAGGAGTGATACCTGCCGCTAATCTCCCAGCTGGACGGGAGTGATACCTGCTGCTAGTCTCCCAGCTGGACGGGAGTGATACCTGCCGCTAGTCTCCCAGCTGGACGGGAGTGATACCTGCCGCTAGTCTCCCAGCTGGACGGGAGTGATACCTGCCGCTAGTCTCCCAGCTGGACGGGAGTAATACCTGCCGCTAGTCTCCCAGCTGGATAGGAGTGATACCTGCCGCTATTCTCCCAGCTGGACGGGAGTGATACCTGCCGCTAGTCTCCCAGCTGGACGGGAGTGATACCTGCCGCTAGTCTCCCAGCTGGACGGGAGTGATACCTGCCGCTAGTCTCCCAGCTGGATAGGAGTGATACCTGCCGCTAGTCTCCCAGCTGGATAGGAGTGATACCTGCCGCTAATCTCCCAGCTGGACGGGAGTGATACCTGCTGCTAGTCTCCCAGCTGGATGGGAGTGATACCTGCCGCTAGTCTCCCAGCTGGACGGGAGTGATACCTGCCGCTAGTCTCCCAGCTGGATAGGAGTGATACCTGCCGCTATTCTCCCAGCTAGACGGGAGTGATACCTGCCGCTAGTCTCCCAGCTGGAAGGGAGTGATACCTGCCGCTAGTCTCCCAGCTGGACGGGAGTGATACCTGCCGCTAGTCTCCCAGCTGGACAGGAGTGATACCTGCCGCTAGTCTCCCAGCTGGACAGGAGTGATACCTGCCGCTAGTCTCCCAGCTGGACAGGAGTGATACCTGCCGCTAGTCTCCCAGCTGGACAGGAGTGATACCTGCCGCTAGTCTCCCAGCTGGACGGGAGTAATACCTGCCGCTAGTCTCCCAGCTGGACGGGAGTGATACCTGCCGCTAGTCTCCCAGCTGGATAGGAGTAATACCTGCCGCTAGTCTCCCAGGTGGATGGGAGTGATACCTGCCGCTAGTCTCCCAGCTGGACGGGAGTGATACCTGCAGCATCTCCCAGCTGGACGGGAGTGATACCTGCCGCTAGTCTCCCAGGTGGATGGGAGTGATACCTGCCGCTATTCTCCCAGCTAGATGGGAGTGATACCTGCCGCTAGTCTCCCAGCTGAAAGAGAGTGATAACTGTCGCTAGTCTCCCAGCTGGACGGGAGTGATACCTGCTGCTAGTCCTTCAGCTGGAAGGGAGTAATACCTGCCGCTAGTCTCCCAGCTGGACGGGAGTGATACCTGCCGCTAGTCTCCCAGCTGGATAGGAGTAATACCTGCCGCTAGTCTCCCAGCTGGATAGGAGTGATACCTGCCGCTAGTCTCCCAGCTGGATAGGAGTGATACCTGCCGCTAATCTCCCAGCTGGACGGGAGTGATACCTGCCGCTATTCTCCCAGCTAGACGGGAGTGATACCTGCTGCTAGTCTCCCAGCTGGACGGGAGTGATACCTGCCACTAGTCTCCCAGCTGGACGGGAGTGATACCTGCCGCTAGTCTCCCAGCTGGACGGGAGTAATACCTGCCGCTAGTCTCCCAGCTGGACGGGAGTGATACCTGCCGCTAGTCTCCCAGCTGGACGGGAGTGATACCTGCCGCTAGTCTCCCAGCTGGATAGGAGTGATACCTGCCGCTATTCTCCCAGCTAGACGGGAGTGATACCTGCCGCTAGTCTCCCAGCTGGAAGGGAGTGATACCTGCCGCTAGTCTCCCAGCTGGACAGGAGTGATACCTGCCTCTAGTCTCCCAGCTGGACAGGAGTGATACCTGCCGCTAGTCTCCCAGCTGGATAGGAGTGATACCTGCTGCTAGTCTCCCAGCTGGACAGGAGTGATACCTGCTGCTAGTCTCCCAGCTGGACAGGAGTGATACCTGCCGCTAGTCTCCCAGCTGGATAGGAGTGATACCTGCTGCTAGTCTCCCAGCTGGACAGGAGTGATACCTGCCGCTAGTCTCCCAGCTAGACAGGAGTGATACCTGCCGCTAGTCTCCCAGCTGGATAGGAGTGATACCTGCTGCTAGTCTCCCAGCTGGACAGGAGTGATACCTGCCGCTAGTCTCCCAGCTGGACGGGAGTGATTCCTGGTGCTAGTCTCCCAGCTGGAAGGGAGTGATACCTGCCGCTAGTCTCCCAGCTGGACAGGAGTGATATCATTACCTGCCGCTAGTCTCCCAGCTGGACGGGAGTGATATCATTACCTGCCGCTAGTCTCCCAGCTGGACGGGAGTGATATCATTACCTGCCGCTAGTCTCCCAGGTGGACGGGAGTGATACCTGCAGATACTGTAGTCTCCCAGCTGGATAGGAGTGATACCTGCCGCTAGTCTCCCAGCTGGATGGGAGTGATATCAATACCTGCTAACCGTGATGGCCAACCCTTGCGATAGAAGCTTAAATGGGCAAACTCAGAGGTTCCGGGTTACAGGGTTCACAGTGTCTAGCTAGACAGTCAATAGGTCAACATTAACAAAAAGGTCAACTTGCACTAAGTCAACACTAGCAAAATGTCGACATGGAAATGTGTTTAGTGCTTAGAGTGTGCTCCTGTATTTTGTACCATGCAAACCTTTATAGTAGTTATGGCCAACTGCTGTATATATCATCTGTCAGACACAGGAGAAGTCGAGATTTATTCAGCAGCGACCTACTATTGTATTGTATTCCAGGATAACCCATCTCTGCAAAAGGGGGAGGTGAGCAGGTCATCTGCTGCTGGCGGAGGTGACGCTGCTCTAGCACAACTCCACCTCCCCCTACAGGGCGGATAAATAAATGCACTGGCCAGGCTGTAATGTCTGCTGGGAGAACAGCTGTGGTGTAATAGGACTCGCTGAATAAAATCATAATGGTTTAGCAGCACCAGGAGCAAGATTAGCTACTTGCTGAGGTTTTACGCCTCACATTCCGGAGTGCTTCCCCCAGCAATACTAATTACATTAGGAAAAGGTGGGATTGGAGATTGGGCGCCTGGTAACCCAGCGTTACATAGTATGGAGACCCTAGTACGGAAGCAGAACTATGATTGAGATGTTCTCTCCCACCGAAGCAAAGTAGGACGGTTATGGTTTAAAATGTCGACAGCCAATATGTCGACGCCAATGGTCAACACAAAATGGTCGACCTACACACACACAAAAAAAAAACCAAATGTAGCATTCAAAAATATAGGAGCAATTGTTCCAGTATCCCAGCTGAAGATATCGGAGGTAAGGAGGTAAGGTTCATGATCATGGAGTTTAATATTTCATAAGATGGCGGCTCTCTGGCCAATTCTACCACTCTACCATTACAAGCCTAACTCCGCCCCTAAAGCCCCAACCCTGGCTCTTATTGGCCTGCAGCTTAGCAAACACTGAAACTGGGGTGACCATCGAGTGCAAAACCATCAATGGTTCACTTTGAACTGGTTTTGCACCATTGAGGTTATTCATAAATGGTACTTTGCTGGCGACCATTATGCAGCTCGTTTCCCTTGACCATTATCATCGCCATTTTGTCCAGTTCAGAGTCGCACTTGTGACTCAGGCTGAGGCACAAAAATGCTGCAAGATTGAGACTTTATGGGTGGCTGAACAGTATGGCTTGGCTCTCCTAGCTTCCAAGCTCAACATCAGCCTGTTCGGTGCTAAAAGCCTCCACAATCTTAACAAAGCTGTGCTGTGGTCGGCCATATTGTTGCAGCCTATAGGACACAAGGGCTGCTGGGACAATTCTCCATGATGAAATATCCTGAAAGCGATGCAGTCGTACCAAATAAATCAATAAATTTGTTTGTCTGGCTGCCCTCTTCAATGTGTCCGATGGTTACGTTAAACATTATGCACCAGTCACATCAATCCTTGCTCGGCTGTAAATGGGAAACATTTGTCAAAGCTATTCATTAGTTCAAAATGGCTGCTTCCACAGAGCGTATGTGAGCTGTCCACAGGAAATACTTTAAATGGCTATGTCCGCCTATGTTTTCCCTGTCAGCCTAGACTAAATGACCCGGCTGTATTCGGTGTACTCCAGGTTCCTGTTACATTGCATGTAAGACGAGGCAAACGCTGCACAAGTGATCTCGGCCCATATGTTAAACTCTTGTAAATCTTTTTACGACGGACGTTCCCAGCATATAGGAAAGTGTCACCACCAGGAAACATGTTACGCCACATGTTTTGCCCTCTGCTGGTTGGGGAATGGTGGTGGGTGCTCAGCATGGAGGGTGGTGGCTTTGACAAAAAATTTGACCATTTTAAACCTGTCTATTAATCTCTAAGTCTATTCCTCATAGGGGCCTCCAACACTGCGACCATACTTCAAGCAAATTGGAGCCTCCTGAACTGGACAAATGTGTTTAAATTTAGAAAACGTTTTAATAATTTACGCTTTGCTTAAAATGGTTTAGGCCCAAATAATGACCTCTGCCTATGTGTCTTATTGGTTCATAGAGAATAAGAGGATGACTGGGACCCCATAAGGTCCTAGGAAAGATACTGGTTCGGGCGGTGTGATATATCAACATGGTCTGAATCTCGACACTGTTGAGATGTTCAACATAGCAATGGTGATAATTTCACCCTAACCGAAGCCTAACCCTGATCCAAATCGCAGCCTAACCCTGAAGCTGATCTTAACCACAGTCTAACCTGATACTGACCTTAACCGCAGCCTAACCTGATACTGACCTTAACCGCAGCCTAACCTGATACTGACCTTAACCGCAGCCTAACCTGATACTGACCTTAACCGCAGCCTAACCTGATACTGACCTTAACCGCTGCCTAATCGGATACTGACCTTAACCGCAGCCTAACCTGATACTGACCTTAACCGCAGCCTAACCTGATACTGACCTTAACCGCAGCCTAACCTGATACTGACCTTAACCGCAGCCTAACCTGATACTGACCTTAACCGCAGCCTAACCTGATACTGACCTTAACCGCAGCCTAACCTGATACTGACCTTAACCGCAGCCTAACCTGATACTGACCTTAACCGCAGCCTAACCTGATACTGACCTTAACCGCAGCCTAATCTGATACTGACCTTAACCGCAGCCTAACCTGATACTGACCTTAACCGCAGCCTAACCTGATACTGACCTTAACCGCAGCCTAATCTGATACTGACCTTAACCGCAGCCTAACCTGATGCTGACCTTAACAGCAGCCTAACCTGATACTGACCTTAACAGCAGCCTAACCTGATACTGACCTTAACCGAAGCCTAACCTGATGCTGACCTTAACCGCAGCCTAACCTGATACTGACCTTAACCGAAGCCTAACGTGATGCTGACCTTCACCGAAGCCTAACCTGATGCTGACCTTAACCGAAGCCTAACCTGATCCTGACCTTAACCACAGCCTAACCTAATACTGACCTTAACCGCAGCCTAACCTGATGCTGACCTTAACCGCAGCCTAACCTGATGCTGACCTTAACTGCAGCCTAACCTGATGCTGACCTTAACTGCAGCCTAACCTAATACTGACCTTAACCGCAGCCTAACCTGATGCTGACCTTAACAGCAGCCTAACCTGATGCTGACCTTAACTGCAGCCTAACCTAATGCTGACCTTAACCACAGCCTAACCTAATACTGACCTTAACCGCAGCCTAACCTGATGCTGACCTTAACCGCAGCCTAACCTGATCCTGACCTTAACCACAGCCTAACCTGATGCTGACCTTAACCGCAGCCTAACCTGATACTGACCTTAACCGAAGCCTAACCTGATGCTGACCTTAACCGAAGCCTAACCTAATACTGACCTTAACCGCAGCCTAACCTGATGCTGACCTTAACCGAAGCCTAACCTGATGCTGACCTTAACCACAGCCTAACCTGATACTGACCTTAACAGCAGCCTAACCTGATACTGACCTTAACAGCAGCCTAACCTGATACCGACCTTAACCGAAGCCTAACCTGATACTGACCTTAACCACAGCCTAACCTAATACTGACCTTAACCGAAGCCTAACCTGATACTGACCTTAACCGAAGCCAAACCTGATGCTGACCTTAACTGCAGCCTAACCTGATACTGACCTTAACCACAGCCTAACCTGATACTGACCTTAACCGCAGCCTAACCTGATGCTGACCTTAACTGCAGCCTAACCTGATACTGACCTTAACCACAGCCTATCCTGATGCTGACCTTAACCACAGCCTAACCTGATGCTGACCTTAACCACAGCCTAACCTGATTCTGACCTTAACCGCAGCCTAACCTGATGCTGACCTTAACCACAGCCTAACCTGATGCTGACCTTAACCACAGCCTAACCTGATGCTGACCTTAACCGCAGCCTAACCTGATGCTGACCTTAACCGCAGCCTAACCTGATGCTGACCTTAACCACAGCCTAACCTGATGCTGACCTTAACCACAGCCTAACCTGATGCTGACCTTAACCACAGCCTAACCTGATGCTGACCTTAACCACAACCTAATTAACACTGACCAGAGCCTAACCCTAACGGGCCTTAAACCAATTGTTGTCTGGTCCCCAAAATGGTTCCATAACAATACATTCTCTGAATATAAATATACAGAGAGCTCTGTATATAAATATGATTGCTCTGTATGTGTCCTGATACAATCACCAGGTCCACAGCCGCGAATTAGCAGGAAGCCCGATTTTCGATAAACTATGAATGTGTATAGGCCGCAATGCGCATGAGCAAGCTTTAAAATCATGCTACTATTTCTATATACACGTTTGTAAGGCGATTGACAGGAAGTAGGAGTCAGGGGGCGGGGTTACCGGCCATGTCATGGGAGTGCCAAGAAAAAACCCTGGGGGTGTCTGGGAAAACACGGGTGAGCCCAGAAAAATGCATGCCACTTTGGGAGGGCGGAGTCTATCTGATCGCTAGCAGCTGCCTAATCATAGCCGTGCAATCCGGTCTGATGTGTATATTACTAGAATTCCCAGTGACACCAGTGGTAAATGTGGCTGTCAGTGACGACTGGGGGTGTAGGTTCCCAGCCCCCCGCAGTTCTGGTACAGTAAGGCCTGGAAGGGGTTAGCTGGTGATCACAGAGCCTGTAGCAGATTATTACCATCTGTCTACCTTGGAGTGAGATGTGTAACAGGCTGCGGAGCAGATGATTGCATTAAACCAAATATTCACACAGAGACAGTGTGAGAAAGTGAGATTGGCAATGTCAGGGGAGCTGCGGGAACAGGGGGTAAGTCCTATCACATGGAATAATACAGCCGCGTTTGACAGTGACTCCAATTTAGGCTAATTTCATTTGACACCGTTTGTTTTATGCTTAATATGGGGCTACAGCCCTGGGACGTTGGTGGGGAGCAGCCAAACACTGCAGCTTCCTGCGTACATGTATTACAGTATGTACCTGGAGCGCCGGTGATGTCAACTGCTAGGAATCTGATGTTTATGATCGATGCGAAACGCGCGTCGTCAGAGCACTCTAACCCGCCCACTGCACATGGCAAATGGGCAGCAGGTGATAAGCTGGCCCACTGTTTTGGGGGTCTGAGATAGCCCCCAGAAATTTGTAACTCTCTATCTGATAGGAGGCTCTCCCACTCTTCCAGGTGTCCGGGAGTGCCAGCAGAGACTCAGGAGCATCCCGGATGTTGTGGGAGATTTGGAATGTATATTGCACACATAAGAAGGGGGCATGGTCACAGTTCAAGGGGTTGTGAACAGTGCTTTCGAGGCACCCCAGGAAAGCCGCGGCACTCGTTCGCTGCAGCTATGCAGTACAGTGGTGAAACATATGCACCTCCTAAACTTCCAACTCAATCAGGACATAAAGACTGAGCGCCCAAATCAGTGTTGCCCATCTATATTATGTATTTACAACATACTTTCTTACTCTGCCGGGGCATCCTGGGGACTCCTTAATTTTTGGAGTAGGTCTTCCAACGGTGGCACAGTGGTTAGTATGGCTGGTTTACAGTGCTGAGGTCAGTGGCGTAGCTAGAATTTTTTCTCCCCCCTGCCAAAAAATAAAATCTGGCGCCCCACACTGGCTGAGCTGACAGGCGACCCAGGCAGCAGTGAGCGCTGAGCTGGTCCCGCTCCGTGCATATCTCCGCTTCGCTCATTATATATGTACAGCGATCACTGCTGCCTGGGTCGCCTGTCAGTTTAGCCAGCAGCGCCCAACACAGACCCCGCTGGCGCCGCTCCTCCAAGCCACCGCGGGGTCTGCCACATATGTAGCTACGCCGCTGGCTGAGGTTATGGATTCTATTCAGAATAAGGCTAGAGCATGTACCAGCATAGCATAATCACATCCGAAAACTTTCAGCGCCGAATGCCCACAAGGCTACAACGCACAACAGATTCACCGGCTCCGCAGCAGCATCAACAGTGGCCCTGGAAACTATGTTACGTTGGCAGCCAAGACAGACCTGCACACAGCGGCAGGTTATACACGGGGCGACAGAGGCAGTCACCCCAGGGGCCCCAACACCGTTCCCCCCCCCTCCCCTTGCACCTGGCCAGCGTGGGGATCCGGGCAGCGGGGTCCATGCAGTGCTGGGGAGGCAGCGGGGTCCCTGCGGCGGATGGGAAGTCAGCGGCGGGGTCCCTGGACAGATGGGAACTAGTAGCGCTACTAGTTCCCATCTGCCAAAGGGACCCCACTGCTGACTGCCCATCCGCTGCAGGGACCCCGCTGCCTCCCCAGTTCTGCATGGACCCCGCTGCCCGGAGGGGCGCTGCCTACGTCCAGCGGGGGCCGACCTGCCTCCGTTCGGGGGGGGGCGACCGACCCGCCTCCATCGGGGAGGGGGGTTGACTGTCTCCGTCCCAGGCCCCCACAGACCTTAATCAAGCCCTGCCTGCACACGATGGCAATGCCACATCAATTACACAGACAGCGTAACGCTAACCTCACAATTTATTTCTGTATTAAACCCCTGTAATTGAAAGCAACACACTGCAACGCAAATTTTCCAGGTCGGAACATATAAAGCATAATATTCATGAAGCAGTCGTTGAAGTGAGAGAGAAAAAACAATGAAAACCAATACCACCCCCCCTTTTATTTCGGTCTAACAGAAATATAAATAAATGGGTTCTACAATGAAATTCCTGTTTCAGGGTTGTACCTAGCTTCCATTACGGTGTAACATGAATGGTGTATACATGAATCTGGGCAGTACGGATGATGTAATGGTTACATTACTGCCTCACAGCGCTGAGGTCATGGGTTCCATTCCCACCATGACCCTAACTGTGCAGAGTTTGTATGTTCTCCCTGTACTTGCGTGGGTTTCCTCCGGGTACTCCAGTTTCCTCCAACAATCCAAAAATATACTGGTAGGCTAATTGGCTCCCTAGAATGTCTGTGTGTGCGTGTACATGTGGTAGGGAATATAGATTGTAAGCTCCACTGGGACAGGGACTGATGTGAATGTTCAAATATTGTCTGTAAAGCGCTGCGGAATATGTATGCGCTATATAAATAACTGGTAATAAATAAATACGTCAGACAAAATGGCGGCCATAATTCAGACATGGCGCACTGTTGAGTATTGTAAAGAAAGTGGCTATTTTTTACGGCTGGATAACAGATTAGAATAGCTACGCCACCTTCAGTCTGTACGAAGATTGTGTCACTCATGAATTAATGAGTTACGGGAAGGATATAGGGGAAAAGTTGAGTCACATCTGCGGTTTTGGTCTTAGTAATTAATCGCATGATTTTCAGGCCTGGTTTTAAAAAACAATTCCCCCAACATGGTGGAAGGAACGTATGAAGAAGTGTCTCCTCCTGTAACCGTACATCTGTGGCTGTTTTCGTCTGCTCTATTCACACTGGTTCGCTTCCCTGGGCGTCGCATAGGGGAGCGATGTTGTGCATTGCGCATAAACTTGAATGCGCATGTGCAGACATGGCGAATGGATAATTCGCCGGCCTGTTTGCATGTAGCAGTACAGGTGGGGTGTAGAGTGGTGGGTGTAGGGTGGGCTTTTCCATGGTAATGCAGCCGTGACGTGGGTGCGGGCAGCTGACGTCAGCGATGACAGTGACAGAGAGTAACAGATTTGTGAGCGTTGTAGAAATCATTTCATGGTCCAATTGTAAAGCGCAACGGAATAAGCTGCGCTATAGAAGAAACTGTAAATAATAAATGGTCGATGACCATCGAACGATTTCGTCCCTTCACGCATTTTGTTTATGCAAAATATCCATTCGCATGCATACGGGGAAACTCAGCGTGCGAGGAGGGGTGGAGCGTGCAGCTTTGTGAGTCAACCAGAAGGGCCTATATGTGATGTCACAAACATATGTGATGTCATGTGGCAGCAGGATGGACGCCGAATAAGGTTTTCCCAAAGGGAGATATGTATCAAGCCTTGCCTACTTTTCAGGAAGGTGCTGGGGACTCCTGATTGTGGTAGTCCCCCACCTCCCACCAAAGAGTAGTCAAAACTACTACACCCACCCGGCAAAAATGGGGTGAAAGTCACTGAAATTACAGCAACAGGCATAGGGGGTGGGGAGGAGTGATATGAATTACTGCATTTAGCCCCTGCCAAGTAGCCTAATTTCGGGGACGTGGCCTATACTCGTGGCTCTCCCGCGAGGCCACGCCCCCATTTTGTCGCTATGGGGGCATGACCCAGAGGCTCTGTGAGCCCCTAGCCATGCCCCCAGCCCCCTGGCTGCGGGAACAGACGCTGTGCGCATGCGCACAGCGTTTATTCCCCGCTGCTTAGCAGCCGACAGGGGTGACTCCCAACAGCCCCCCCTCAACAGGGGACACTGCCGGCCGCGGGAGGGACAGCGGGACAGGCCCTGATAATCGGGACTGTCCCTCTGAAATCGGGACTGTTGGGAGGTATGCAAGAGGACAGTGCAATTTAGTGCAAGAGGACAGTGCAATTTAGTGGAAGAGGACAGTGTAATTTAGTGGAAGAGGACAGTGTAATTTAGTGGAAGAGGATAGTACAACTTAGTGGAAGAGGATAGTACAACTTAGTGCAAGAGGATGTACAATTTAGTGTAACTCATGTTACATGCATCTAAAAACATATTCAAAATACCACTTTATCCCACACAAGCCACTACTAGATCTCTTATCCATGCACTCATTATATCCCGCATTGATTATTGCAATAGTCTACTAACTGGTCTTCCCAAGAACAGACTCTCACCACTGCAATCCATTCTAAATGCTGCTGCTAGGCTGATCTTCCTAGCAAGACGCTCATCGTCTGCTGATCCGCTCTGCCAGTCCCTCCATTGGTTGCCTGTATCTTATCGTATTCAATATAAAACACTACTCGCATATAAAGCTATTAACCATACTGCACCAGCTAATATCTCTTTACTTATCACAAAATATATCCCATCTCGACCACTCCGCTCTGCACAAGATCTGCGTCTCTCTTCTGCACGGATCACTAGCTCCCATTCACTATTACAGGACTCTCCACTAGCCTCTAAACTTTCAAGCGTTCCCTAAAAACTCACCTCTTCAGGCAAGCCTATCATATTTAGGTACCACAGGCATAACCCTCTGAGGCACTTATGTATTATATAGCTTCCCTTCTGGACTTGTAACGTGGTGGGACTGCTATGCTATTACTGGTGCCTGTCCTTGTGTTTCCCTCCTATGTCCCTATAGATTGTAAGCTTGCAGCTGGGCTCTCCTACCCCCAAGTCTGTCTGTTATCCAGTTTGTTTTATCTCTGTTTACAATTGTAAAGTGCAACGGAATCTGCTGCGCTATATAAAAGGCCCCCATACACTAGCCGATTTTGGTCAGATTTAGGCCAGATCAGTCGGATCTGGCCTAAATCGGACCAAAATCGGCTAGTTTTGATGTCCCCTCAGATCCGATGCGCGGTCCCGTGCGCATCGGATCTGCGTCGGGTGGTCGGACCTGCTGCACGTCCGACCACCCGACTTGGGACCTAGTGGGGCGGTGCAGCGGTGGAGGGAGCAGGGGGGGCTGGGGACGCTGCGAGGGACACAGGAGGCATAGAGCCGGGCGGGGGGGAGCCGGGAGCTGTCAGCACTGAATAAAAAAAAAAAAGCCCATACAATGAATGGGTGGCCTGTGATTGGCTGAGCGCTCTCTCAGCCAGTCAGCAATTGGCTGAGAGAGCACTCAGCCAATCACAGGCTGCCCATTCATTGTATACAGTAGGCTTTTTTTCTAGCACTGACAGCTCCCGGCTCCCTCTGCCCAGCTCTATGCCGCCTGTGTCCCCCGCAGCGTCTGTGTCCCCCGCAGCGTCTGTGTCCCCCGCAGCGTCTGTGTCCCCGCAGCGTCCCCAGCCCCCCTGCTCCCACCAGCAGCCCCCCCCCCCCCCTGCTCCCCGGGTTTTTAACATGTGATAAATCGAGACGATTTATCACATGTAAAAAATGGCACATCAAGTGCCAATCTAATCAAGCTCCCCCGGGGAGCAGTCGGGGAAGCTCAGGGGGAAGTCGGGGGCGACTTGTCCTAAGGACAAGTCGCCCTAGTGTATGGGGGCCTTTAGACACTAACGGAATCTGCTGCACTATATAAGACACTGTAACGGAATCTGCTGCGCTATATAAGACGCTGTAACGGAATCTGCTGCGCTATATGAGAAACTGTAACGGAATCTGCTGCGCTATATGAGACACTGTAACGGAATCTGCTGCGCTATATAAGACACTGTAACGGAATCTGCTGCGCTATATAAGACACTGTAATGGAATCTGCTGCGCTATATTAGACACTGTTACGGAATCTGCTGCGCTATATAAGACACTGTAACGGAATCTGCTGCCCTATATAAGACACTGTTATGGAATCTGCTGCGCTATATAAGACACTGTAACGGAATCTGCTGCGCTATATAAGACACTGTAACGGAATCTGCTGCGCTACATAAGACACTAACGGAATCTGCTGCACTATATAAGACACTGTGACGGAATCTGCTGTGCTATATAAGACACTGTAACAGAATCTGCTGCGCTATATGAGAAACTGTAACGGAATCTGCTGCGCTATATGAGACACTGTAACGGAATCTGCTGCGCTATATAAGACACTGTAACGGAATCTGCTGCGCTATATAAGACACTGTAACGGAATCTGCTGCGCTATATAAGACACTGTAACGGAATCTGCTGCGCTATATAAGACACTGTAATGGAATCTGCTGCGCTATATAAGATGCTGTAACGGAATCTGCTGCGCTATATAAGACACTGTAACGGAATCTGCTGCGCTATATAAGACACTGTAACGGAATCTGCTGCGCTATATAAGACACTGTAACGGAATCTGCTGCGCTATATTAGACACTGTAACGGAATCTGCTGCGCTATATAAGACACTGTAACGGAATCTGCTGCGCTATATTAGACAATGTTACGGAATCTGCTGCGCTATATAAGACACTGTAACAGAATCTGCTGCGCTATATAAGACACTGTGACGAAATCTGCTGCGCTTTATAAGACACTGTAACAGAATCTGCTGCGCTATATAAGACACTGTGACGGAATCTGCTGCGCTATATAAGACACTGTGACGGAATCTGCTGCGCTATATAAGACACTGTGACGGAATCTGCTGCGCTGTATAAGACGCTGTAACGGAATCTGCTGCGCTATATGAGAAACTGTAACGGAATCTGCTGCGCTATATGAGACACTGTAACGGAATCTGCTGCGCTATATAAGACACTGTAACGGAATCTGCTGCGCTATATAAGACACTGTAACGGAATCTGCTGCGCTATATAAGACACTGTAACGGAATCTGCTGCGCTATATAAGACACTGTAACGGAATCTGCTGCGCTATATTAGACACTGTTACGGAATCTGCTGCGCTATATAAGACACTGTAACAGAATCTGCTGCGCTATATAAGACACTGTGACGGAATCTGCTGCGCTATATAAGACACTGTAACGGAATCTGCTGCGCTATATAAGACACTGTAACGGAATCTGCTGCGCTATATAAGACACTGTAACGGAATCTGCTGCACTATATAGGACGCTGTAACGGAATCTGCTGCGCTATAGAAGGCACTGTGACGGAATCTGCTGCGCTATATAAGACGCTGTAACGGAATCTGCTGCGCTATATAAGACACTGTAACAGAATCTGCTGCGCTATATAAGACGCTGTAACGGAATCTGCTGCGCTATATAAGACACTGTGATGGAATCTGCTGCGCTATATATGATGCTGTAACGGAGTCTGCTGCGCTATATAAGACACTGTAACAGAATCTGCTGCGCTATATAAGACGCTGTAACGGAATCTGCTGCGCTATATAAGACACTGTGATGGAATCTACTGCGCTATATAAGACGCTGTAAATAAATAAATAGTGGAAGAGGATAGTACAGTACAATTTAGTGCAAGAGGATAGTGCTATTTAGCCCCTGGGCCTGCAGTTTTCTCCAGAGGGGGGCAGCCTGGGCCTAGGGACATTTAAATGTCCATGTGGCACACCGCATCTGCACGCCATGCCAGGGCTAGTGCCCAGGGTGCTCGTGCATTATACTTTTCTCGCATTAGTGTTGCCCTTAAGATGCGCATTCTGTACAAACCTGTAATGTAATGCATGGGGCACTCAGCCGCAAATCCTTCGGCCTGTGCCACGTCGGCGATTTCATAATAAGTTAGTGCTGACACGTCTGTAGCCATCTGGGCTAATAATAACGATTTTCCCTTCACAGAGGGTTAAAATGTGTCCTGCGTCAGAAAGTTATTGTAACCTCCTCCCCCACTGCACTTAAACTTCTTTCCGGAAAACTTCCCTGAGCCAGATGAGATGCATGCCTGGCGCAGGGCCCAGCTGGATCCATTCAGTGCCAGTGAAAATTCCTGGAGTGGCTGATTACCACGCAACTTGGGGGCAGGGACCGGGAGCAAAAGCCCAGGAATTCTCCTCTTCACGTTCCCTAGCTGGATAGAGCTGCATTTTGCATCTGGATGGGAAACATTTACTTTTTCGCAGTTCCCTTAGTGTTTGGGGAGTTCCTCCCTCATACCTCATCTAGCTTTATCCTCTTTTGTTTCAGCTGTGTACAGTGCAGAGCAGTATTCATCTATATCATACATTATGGCCGGTCTGTGCTAGCAGGCAGGCCTAATCCTGTATTTACAATGCACAAACTGGCAGGGCATGCTGAGACTTGTAGTCCACACCAGCTGAAGAGTCCCAGGTTCCTTATACCTGGTGTAGTGCAAGTTACAGTAAAAAAAAAGCAATTTTTTATGGGTTACAGTGCAATTTAGTGCAAGAAAATAGTACAATTTAGTGCAATATGATAGTGCAATTTAGTTCAAAAGGATAGTGTAATTTAGTGCAATAGGACAGTGCAATTTAGTGCGATAGAAGGGCCAACACTAGGATTTGTCTCACCCAGGGTAAGGCAATCATTTTGCATCCACCCACAATTTAGTGAAAGAGTATAGTACATTTTAGTGCAAGAGAACAGTGCAATTTAATGGAAGAAGATAGTGCAATTTAGTGCAAGAAGATAAAGCAATTTAATGGAAGAGAATAGTACAATATGGTGCAAGAGGACAGTGCACTTCAGTGCAAGAGGATAGTACAATTTATTGCAAGAAGACAGTGCAATTTAATGCAATAGGACAGTATACTTTAGTGCAATAGGACAGTGCAATTTAGTGCAAGACTATAGTACAATTTAGTGCAAGAGAACAGTGCAATTTAGTGCAAGAGGACAGTGCAAGTTATTGCAATAAAACAGTGCACTTTAGTGCAAGAGGACAGTGCAAGTTATTGCAATAGAACAATGCAATTTCGTGCAAGAGGACAGTGCAATTTAGTGCAAGAGAATAGTACACTTTAATGCAAGAGAACAGTACACTTTAATGCAGTAGAGTAGTGCAATTTAGTGTAATAGGACAGGGAAATTTAGTGCAATAGGACAGTGCAATATAGTGTAATAGGACAGTGCATTTTAATGCAAGAGGACAGTGCAATTTACTGCAAGTGAGCAGTGCAATTTACTGCAAGTGGGCAGTGCAATTTAGTGTATAAGGAAAACGCAATTTAGTGCAATAGGACAGTGCAATGTAGTGCAATAGGACAGTGCAATTTAGTGTAATAGGACAGTGCATTTTAGTGGAAGAGGACAGTGCAATTTAATGCAATAGGACAGTATACTTTAGTGCAATAGGACAGTGCAATTTAGTGCAAGACTATAGTACAATTTAGTGCAAGAGAACAGTGCAATTTAGTGCAAGAGGACAGTGCAAGTTATTGCAATAAAACAGTGCACTTTAGTGCAAGAGGACAGTGCAAGTTATTGCAATAAAACAGTGCACTTTAGTGCAAGAGGACAGTGCAATTTAGTGCAAGAGAATAGTAAACTTTAATGCAAGAGAACAGTACACTTTAATGCAGTAGAGCAGTGCAATTTAGTGTAATAGGACAGGGAAATTAAGTGCAATAGGACAGTGCAATATAGTGTAATAGGACAGTGCATTTTAATGCAAGAGTACAGTGCAATTTACTGCAAGTGAGCAGTGCAATTTACTGCAAGTGGGCAGTGCAATTTAGTGTATAAGGAAAACGCAATTTAGTGCAATAGGACAGTGCAATGTAGTGCAATAGGACAGTGCAATTTAGTGTAATAGGACAGTGCATTTTAGTGGAAGATGACAGTGCAATTTACTACAAGTGGGCAGTGCAATTTAGTGCAAGAGAACAGTGCAATTTAGTGCAAGAGGACAATGCAATTTATTGCAAGAGAACAGTGCAATTTAGTGCAAGAGGACAATGCAATTTAGAGTATAAGGAAAACGCAATTTACTGCAATAGGACAGTGCAATTTACTGCAATAGGACAGTGCAATTTAGTGCAAGAGAATAGTACACTTTAATGCAAGAGAACAGTACACTTTAATGCAGTAGAGCAGTGCAATTTAGTGTAATAGGACAGGGAAATTTAGTGCAATAGGACAGTGCAATATAGTGTAATAGGACAGTGCATTTTAATGCAAGAGGACAGTGCAATTTATTTCAAGTGAGCAGTGCAATTTACTGCAAGTGGGCAGTGCAATTTAGTGTATAAGGAAAACGCAATTTAGTGCAATAGGACAGTGCAATGTAGTGCAATAGGACAGTGCATTTTAGTAAAAGAGGACAGTGCAACTTAATGCAATAGGACAGTATACTTTAGTGCAATAGGACAGTGCAATTTAGTGCAAGACTATAGTACAATTTAGTGCAAGAGAACAGTGCAATTTAGTGCAAGAGGACAGTGCAAGTTATTGCAATAAAACAGTGCACTTTAGTGCAAGAGGACAGTGCAAGTTATTGCAATAAAACAGTGCACTTTAGTGCAAGAGGACAGTGCAATTTAGTGCAAGAGAATAGTACACTTTAATGCAAGAGAACAGTACACTTTAATGCAGTAGAGCAGTGCAATTTAGTGTAATAGGACAGGGAAATTTAGTGCAATAGGACAGTGCAATATAGTGTAATAGGACAGTGCATTTTAATGCAAGAGTACAGTGCAATTTATTGCAAGTGAGCAGTGCAATTTACTGCAAGTGGGCAGTGCAATTTAGTGTATAAGGAAAACGCAATTTAGTGCAATAGGACAGTGCAATGTAGTGCAATAGGACAGTGCAATTTAGTGTAATAGGACAGTGCATTTTAGTGGAAGAGGACAGTGCAATTTAATGCAATAGGACAGTATACTTTAGTGCAATAGGACAGTGCAATTTAGTGCAAGACTATAGTACAATTTAGTGCAAGAGAACAGTGCAATTTAGTGCAAGAGAACAGTGCAATTTAGTGCAAGAGGACAATGCAATTTAGAGTATAAGGAAAACGCAATTTACTGCAATAGGACAGTGCAATTTACTGCAATAGGACAGTGCAATTTACTGCAATAGGACAGTGCAATTTACTGCAATAGGACAGTGCAATTTACTGCAATAGGACAGTGCAATTTAGCGTAAAAGGACAGTGCAAATTTACTGCAATATCCAGATTTGCAATTTAGTGCAATAGGCTATTTGCCAATGGGAACACAGAGGGAGGATGTTTGTAGCGTGACATTCTGTAGAAGTCAGTTTTGAATTCAGTAATTATTGAGAAACCAAAAATACTTAACGGAACTAGACATGACCTATGACTGAACCCATAACTGTCAGTGCAAAGAGGCAACAATGCTAACAACTGTGCCAGCCTTGCCACCCCAAAACTACCGGTGTGCCAGCGGTGCCTTGCACACAGCACATTTACACTGTGGGCACACCATCTGGCAGCACCGCTCGCCCACCACTGGACGGCTGTCTGCTCGCTTGCTCACTGCCCACCTGCAACCTCTCTGCTTGCAGCTCACCCCTTCATCCTGCACTCATGGTGGACATTTGAAATGTGGCACGGCAGCCAATCAGAGCTCGCAGACCGGCAGCCATAATTAGCTCTCCTCCTCTCCCTGTCATAGCTGCTGCTCCGATATCCTCCTCTCCCTGAGGCAGTAAAGGTGGCAGATGCCGATGGTCTGGCTATACTGGAGGCAAAATGTATTGCCCCATGCCTATGGTGCGATGCTGACGATTTCAATTCGGTAAAACTATATAGTCAAAATCGAATTGAAATTGAATAGACAAATCGAACGGGTTTCAGCCGCATTCAATGCCAATTCGATCCTGAGGCGTGGCTTCTAAATCAAATAGAAATATAGACTGTGCAGGCAAGACTATATAGTACAGATCGTCAAAATCAAATGCAAGGTAACCGCACCGTATGTACACCCCGTAAGTAGTAGCACTACTTTGGGCATTGTATGAGGGGAACTACTTTGGGCATCATAATTATTAGCAGAAGTACTAGAGGCATTACAGTGTGCAGCATGTTGTGTAAGGGGCATTATTGCATGTCGCATGCTGTGTAAGGGGCATTATTGCGTGTGGCATGTTGTGTAAGGGGCATTATTGCATGTGGCATGTTGTGTAAGGGGAATTATTGCGTGTGGCATGTTGTTTAAGGGGCATTATTGCATGTGGCATGTTGTGTAAGGGGCATTATTGCATGTGGCATGTTGTGTAAGGGGCATTATTGCATGTGGCATGTTGTGTAAGGGGCATTATTGCGTGTGGCATGTTTTGTAAGGGGCATTACAGTGTGCAGCATGTTGTGTAAGGGGCATT
Source organism: Crinia signifera (assembly GCF_055691185.1). NCBI lineage: Eukaryota > Metazoa > Chordata > Amphibia > Anura > Myobatrachidae > Crinia > Crinia signifera. The sequence goes on from NC_139225.1 coordinate 19,287,354, forward strand.
ATTGCGTGTGACATGTTGTGTAAGGGGAATTACAGTGTGCAGCATGTTGTGTAAAGGGCATTACAGTGTGCGGCATGTTGTGTAAGGGGCATTACTGCATGCGGAATGTTGTGTAAGGGGCATTACAGTGTGCAGCATGTTGTGTAAGGGGCATTACTGAGTGCGGAATGTCGTGTAAGGGGCATTATGACGGGAGGCATGTCATGTAGGGGGCATTACCGCATGCGGAATGTCATGTAAGGGGCATTACGGTGTGAGTAATGTCGTGTAACGGTCATTACAGCATACGGCATGTTGTGTAAGGGGCATAAAACTTAGTATATATTATACCTGACGCAGTGTGTCTTAGGGCTCTGCCTGGCACAAGGTGTACAAGTGGCACTATTGTGTGGTGTAATGTGAATTAAGAACAATTAATGTATGGTGTAATGTAAACTGGTATTATTGTGTGGTCATTCCCAATGAAGCCACGCCCCTAAAAAAATGTACATGTGTATGGGGGGGGGGGGATGTGGCACCAATTCCCTTTTTGGCTCAGGGCACTGCAATATACAACCTCATTGCGTTATAGGTGTGTTTGTGTAATAGATATTGATATTGTCGGCTCCTTACTGTTCCTGCTACCAATATGGGGTTTTGGGGGGGGGGGTTGCCCATCCTTATCAAAACCCAATGAGCATATTGTTTTTCAGCAACAGGCAGAACAAAGAGCTGCTACTTGCAAACTTTGCCAGGGGCCCAGAAATGCCTAATAACGCTCCTTTGTCTATGCGTTCACCATTTAAAAGTGTCATTTACTCAGTATGGCCTTAAAACTGTGCCCTGGGCATAATTCTAACTGGTAAGATATTTGCCAACACGGTTATTGGGCTGTCTGCTGGCACAGTGCAGGGTCAGGTCCACCGAAGAGTAAATAATCTGTGTCTGCTTGAGATAAAAGCCTCCAGGTTCTGCAGCATATTGGGGAGGGGGGGGGGGGGGGGGGGGGTGATGGGATATTATGCTGACTACATAAAGTGTCTGAGATAAAGGGGAGAGAGGCAGAAGCCTTTATACCACAAGCTTGGTGATGGTCATTACTGAGACAGAGAGGAGCCTTATACAGCTACTCTATGGCGCCATGCCCAGTTCCCACGAATGTAATACAATATATTGCAAAGTTGTATAACACTAGTGTAAATATAGGGATTAAATTACATTTATATTCACAATAAGAATAGAACATAATGTCTTCACTGGCAACTCTTCCTCATTAACTGTTACATGCTTTTTATCCTGATACATCATCATTACCAGTTAGTCCACCTCCTAATTAGTAACATCCAGATTTGCACCTTTCTAACTAAACAACCAACCATCGTCCAACTATACCTAGCCATTACCTATTGACTTGTAGTGAAATGGTTAAACGCTACAAGCTGTCTCTGGACAGAGTGTTATTGTACATCACTCAGCAGCCTCAATAGGACCAAACTTAAAAGTCAGGCTGATTATACTGTAGGTGCATGTTGTTTACTTGGCTCTATAAAAAGGTCTGAATGTGCCCAAGTATGTCAATGTGATATTGGAATATCATAGTGCTGTGTGTATATATATATATATATATATATATATATATATATAGTATCCAGGGGTCCGTACTCACATCCGGTAGAATATCAAAGAGGGGTGCTCCATAAGGAATCCAGAAAACACACACTGCTCACAATAGTGGATAGAGGAGCTGCTACCCTGATTGGGTCCCCTGTTAGATAGGACCCAGTTTAAGAAATGGAAAAAAAGGGGGAGATTCAGGGTGCGCTAAACCTTAACTTATTGACCAGAATCATACAAGTATAGTAAAAATGTTTTATAAAACCGCCCACAGGGCATAGCAGAATACAACAAAGGTAGATGTGATTTCATTTACAGTGAATCACTAACACAACGTGTCCTTTTGTACAGTAAATAATCAAGACGGATATTACAATAAGCCCATATGCCCAACGCGTTTCGTCATTAGCATGACTTCATCAGGGGCACTGGTACAGCGGTTAAATCTGATGATCACACACCAGCTGATGTAAATTTTATAAAATGAGGGAACAACTTAAGTTCTTTTAGGCGAAATGACGGCCTTCAAAAAACTGTTTTTGGAATAATCCAAAAAGGACATTTGTGGTCCTATATGGAAGTGTACACTTCCTACCTTTGGAGCTGAGCAGTGTACACTTCCATATAATCTTCCCTGAATCTTCCACTTTTTTTCATATATATATATATATATATATATATATATATATATATATATATATATATATATATATATATATATATATATATATATACTTTGTATAATCCTTCCAGCAATTTGGGGATCCATAGAGGGCAATATCCAGGAGATTCTTAGGAGCTACTTTATAAAGCTCCCGATAATCTCAACACAACCTGAAAAGTATTATAGTTCCTGGTAGATGCTCAACAGGTTATAAGGTCATTGGTGAGGAAACTGACTAGAAATCGTCTAATGGGAACATCTTGAAACTCATAATGAGGAGTTAGTTTGTCAGGGTCTGCCACGATGAGACCCATTATACCAACAAGGGCATCAGGAGCAGCTCCATATGACAGCTTTGGTGGTGGGTTGTAGAAGAATAACCCCAAGCCTTTGTCTTCCAAGCAGTGATGGGAATCTGAGTAATAAGCCAAGGAGTCTCAACTAAAACCAGAAATGGTGTTTGAAGACATCGGATGAAAATAAATTCTTCTGTCTCGTGTGTGGGAAGGCCGCAACTGAACCAGTATGGTCCATAAGTGCGGACCACTGTTATAAAAAGGAAGTGAGTAATGAATTATGAATCAAATGTCTACACATATGATTTTGGAGTGAGGGTAACATTTTAGGTTATGTCACCAGTATGGTGGCCATTTTGAAGTCAGACATGTTGGATGCAACATCTTCATTTGGGAAGTTAGTCATGTGACATAGCAAACATATACAGAAATCCATAAGGTAAGCAATGCATTTGGACAACGCAGGATGGGACACACAGACATAAAAAAAAAAATAGGCTCTCAGGCGGAATATCGCAAAATTGCAAAACACAATTTGCCTTCTCTTAGCTGGTCTGCCGACCTCTAACCTGGCAGCGCCATCTACTCAGCTTTCGGGCCATTGTGGCCAGTGGCCACATCACCATACTGTACGTACCTGTTCTCTTGCTAGTTCATCTACAAATGAAAGATCACTTCGCTGGGATAGACCTGATGGGATACCGTTTTCGATTTCGATTTCCACCTAATCTTTCGAACAGGGGTCTTCCTAAAAAAAAAAAAATAATAATAATCATTATATGACATAATAAACAGCATAACATCACAGTGTTACATCAGCTCAGAGTATTAGACCAGACAATATATGATATGACTTTGTGATTATGAGGGTGAGGCGGGGGTATATTTTGGAACTCATGAGTAATTCCACTGTAGGACTTTGTAGCTGCCCCTTTGAGTCTCCTTTAAAAAAAAAAAAAAAGTCTAATAACTGAGATCAACAATATAAATTCGGTCTTTTCTGTTTCATGTGTTTCGGCGCCTTTCTTTCTGAAGACATCACTGAAACGATGGCACCGCCAACACCCTAGTCTGTCCTGGAGGGAGCGAGTGGTGCAAGGGGCACACCCTAACTTGGCCTGTATATACACTCGCCAGTTATAACCAATCCATACCATAGAGTTTTACAGCTACACCTAGACAGTATTTCAGTTATTCATACACCGTGTTTGCTTTATATCTTCTTGCTTTATTCCTCTATGGTATTTACCTCACCCGGAGATGACATTGCAGCATCTTACACAACCCATCTGTGTGACAGCTCTCCCGCCCCATCTATAGATTCCTATGGCATAGGCGGCTGAGTTTGACATGATGCAATCAGGAGTATCTTACAGGCCATAACATAACTCAGAGGCGGGAGCGTCCTCCATCTTCGCTGTTTTCTTCTACGCCCGCAGATGTCACATAAACCAGAATGTTGAGTATTCCTTACATATTTTGCAGCTGGCAGTCATTAGTAAGCAGATGCTGAAACGCTGAGGTATTATGAAATCTTAGTGTTGCACAACGCTCTGTCGCGCAATAGTTGTCACTCTGATTTTTTGTTGTTGTTGTTGTTGATAAGATATTGTGCTGTCGATTTTTATATCTAGATATTATTCATAAGATAAAACATGGGCGCTGGCAGCAAGTCGCTCGCCGGAGCCACTGCAACTGCGTACAGCTGTGCCTGTTGCCGCTCTCCTTTTACCTCCCACAAATAGTCCCCGGCTGTTGAGGCTCACTGCGGCCGAGGACCTAATGGAAGATGCCAATTTCTTAAGGTGGGTCTCAGTGGATTAGGAGGGAAAGCGGTCCAGCCACTGCATCCCGCCAGCCAGAAATATGACAGAGGGCCGATGTAAGGCTTCTTGGAACCCTAAACGAAACTTCAACCAACCATCAATACCCACTGTCCAGACCCTCAAGTGAAGATATGAAGGTGCAGTCTTAGAAATTCCACAGATGCCACCTAAGTGTCTTCCTCATAGGCCTCTTTGATTTCATGATCGGCAATCTCGTGGCACCCCCAGGTCCCAGCGCCCTAGGCAGCTACCTAAAGGAAGAGCTGGAACAGTTCTACAGAGCCCAACCCTGCCCAATCCCACAAAATAGAGGGGCAGGCCACCGTGCCACCTTCCTCCAGTTAATTCCTCAAATAGGTCTATATTTTGTATCGTTATACAATCAAGAATAAAATGGACTAAATTGACTAATTATAGGTTTGGTTAGGGTATTGCTCACTGCAGTAGTTTAGAGCTAAGATGCTGAGTGGGGGAGGGGGGGGGGTGTCAGCCAGGAATAGTGGTGAGGCAGGGTTAGGAAACGGGTGTTTTGGCTGAAGGGGCAAGTTTAAGTTAGGATGCTTGGAGTAAGGCAGGTTGGTTGTGTTGGGTGTTGGGCTGGGGTAGGCTGCAGGGAGTTGGGTTGAGGTTAGTCTTCAGGAAATGACTTGGGATATGGCAGGTTTAGGAAACGGGTGTTTTGCCTGAAGGGGAAAGTTTGAGTTACGGTGCTTGGAGTAAGGCAGGTTGGTTGTGTTGGGCTGCAGGGAGTTGGGTTGAGGTTAGTCTTCAGGAAATTACTTGGGATATGGCAGGTTTAGGAAACTGGTGTTGTGGCTAAGGGGGCAAGTTTGGATTAGGGTGCTTGGAGTAAGTTAGGTTGTTTTGGGTGTTGGGTTGAGGTTAGTCTTCAGGAAATGAAGAATAACCATGGATCTGGCTGTTTAAGGGAGCTGTTGGGATTCGATTCGAGGTGGGAGAAATAGGTTCTAGACCTGCTAACCACCTGCAGTCATTGAATGGGTTATTGATAAAGTGGAAATGGCTTTTTTTTCCCCGGTGGCCAACATTATTGCACAGGGGTGGGGTGGCTGTGCCAGGGTGAGCTCTGAAAACCTGTGGATGGAGAATAACGTCATGCCTTTCAGCTGTCAAAACAATTCGCAATATAAGTACGTGTTGTATTACAGGATTACATCAGTTTCCATCAGGGCTGCAGAGCTGCAATGTAAGCGGAGACTTCGTCAGGCTTGTACATCTCTTTGGGGCCCAGCGCTGATGGTGTCTGGGCTTATTGCATGGGACGTGCAGTATGTGTCGGGTTACCATGCAGAATCCAGCGCTGTCAAAATAGTTCTACAATACATTAAGAATGTGTAAAAAATATATATATTTCTTTCCACTGCACCAAGTGTGTCTTAGAAATATCATTAATATACACAACAGTGTAGCACAGCTACGGGGGATGCACTAATGATTAATGACTAATGATTCATTTGAATTAATCTAAACTACTGTATCTATTATAGATTGCGATAAAAGCGCCAAAGTGTCAGATGGGATATATGTTTGTCCCAGGTTTATAACTTCCAGAAAATGTCTGTTCTCCTAAACAGACTTGATTAGATTTTGTTTTTTCAATAAAAGCCGCTTAATGGGTCTTGGGGGTATGGATGTGAGAGACAAGGGAGGGCTCCACTGTAATGTGCATATATGACTGTGTTTGTGGTAGGGACATTGCGTCCTAACTGAGAGAGGGAATCTTATATTTACTTAGTGTCCAGATGGGCTAGGATTTATTTTTATGTTTTATGTATAGTCCAATAAAACTCGCCATGGCTAGACTGCACAAAAACCCTAGAGGTTTGGAGATTACCATCTACCTCAGGAAGGGGCACCCATGTCCTGATCACCTCACAACACACCTAATATTATTCCATTCCCTGTTGTATTGGTTCTATAAGAGTCAGTCATACGCTCGGTAGAGATGGGGAACGAAGGCGCCTGAGCCGCAAAAAAGACCGATACACATCCGTAAACAGATCATCGTATGCACACGCTTCCTATTGGCTGCCTCAGTGACCTCTGACCTCTCTGTGCCTATATTATAAATACGTCCCAGTCCTAAACCCTTGTAAGAGAAACCGGAACAGACATCAGTGCAAGGAATGTGTTTTGGGGTCGCGGCTAAAGCCTCTAAACATTTAGCAGATTACGGCAATGGGCCTAGCGCTCAGCAGTTTGTTTTGTCTGTTGTTCTGGCTTCAGCAGGCGCCAGTGACATGGTGGCAGAAACCACAGGATTGGGTACCACTGGAGATGGTTTAGGCAAGAGAAGGAATGAGGGCAGAGGGCCCTGCTCGTGAGAACTTATATTCTAAAAGTGGAGGGACAAACAGACGGGTGAAAGCCATCTGTGTGAAGATAATATTGAAACGTCTACCTATGACAGAGCGTAAACCAATATTCAGCAGCAAGTGCCTCATACCTCAATAATGCCTCACACCTCACTGTCATCTCCCCAGGTAGTGTGAGAAGGCCGATAGTGCAGTGGTTGGCTCTAGGGTGCTATAATGTCCGAGGTCAGTAATAACATCTGCTGTATAATGTGTTATGCTCCCCAGATGTGCATCCCCCCCGCCATCTCCAGCATCTGGTGGAGATAACCAGCTCCAGGGACGGTCTCGCTAGGGGGGGGATGAATATGATCAAATCTGGACATCACATTTTCATTACAGAAAACATGAGATGTAGAAACTTAGAAGACATCTGTGCTCTCCCCGGAGCAGTCTCTATACAACGAAAGCCCTGACCCTCAGTGGTAACCATTCACGCGCCTTTACCGTCCAGTTCCTGAGGTAAGGATGGGGGAGCGCAGGAAAGCTGTGCTGCTCAACCAATCAAATACGTGTTTTCATTTTCTAAAAATGAATTACAATAATGGCAGCCGTGATCTGATTGGCCAGGCAACAACACAGCTGTCAAATCATTCACGACGTAAATAAATGCGCTCTATAGGATGCCGGGACTGCATATAAGCAATTGGGGAGATGTATCAAACCATGGATATAGAGATGATGTGGGAGAGAGATAACGTGTCGACCAATAGCTCATAACTGCCATTTTACAGCCTGTAGCATGGCAGTTGGGAGCTGATTGTATGGTACTTTCTCGCTCTCTCCATTTTATCTTTCTCCAGCTATGTCAACCTATTGCTTGTGTCGAGCTTAAGACTCTGTCGACATAAGGCATGTTGACCTATGGCCTGTCGACCAAGGCACCTGAGCCGTAAAAAGACACACATCTGTAAACAGATCATAAAATGAACGTGCTTCCTATTCGCTGTCCGGATCTGCTGCCTCAGTGACCTCTGACCTTTCTGTGCCTATATTATAAACACGTCCTAAACTGTTGTAAGTGAAACCGGACAGACATCTGTTCAAAGAATGTGTTGTGGCGTCGGCATTATAAATGTCGACATAACAACTTTTTACCCTCGCTGCTGTAGTCCCAACTTCCAGTAGGTATTGCAGACCCCCCAACTTTTGAGTGACGTGAGGAGGGACAGTGCGCATGGCGAAGGCGCGCGCCGAAATTTGGGGTGCGTGGCCTAGTAGAAGGGGGTGTGGCCTATGCTCGCGTTGCTATCGCTGTGGGGGCATGGCCATCAGCTCCGTGGCTGCTGGCTATACCCCCAGCCCCTCTGGCTGCAAGAATAGACGCTGTTTGTATGCGCACAGCGTCTAATCACGGGTGACTGAGGGGAATCCCAACTGCTCCCTCCACTGTGGGACACTGCCGGCCCCGGGCGGAGGGCGGGAACATCCCAAAAAAACAGGACGTTCCCTTGAAAAGCGGAACAGTTGGGAGGTATGGGTATTGGTGTCTGCATTCATGTCTTCCCCTCCATGCCACGGTTATGGGGACCGCCTTACTCTAGCCACGCCGCACAGCGGGAGGATGGTAATTGCGGCACACTGTACACATTTAACAGCATACACCTAAAGATTGGAGCGGGCTTGAGGCCTGTACACAGGGGCCCGCAGTGGCGGTAAGGTAGCGTGTTCTCAGCATTTAATGGTAAACAGCTGCAGGGAATGATTAATGAATGATAATTTCACAGAAATATTCCCAGTATGTTCCTGTCCATGTAAATACTTAGAATACCAAGAACATGTAGTAAAGGCCCAAGTGTGAGAGGAACAAATAAACACGGACTTAGAAGGTGGAACTAATCATCCAATAACACGCCGGGCCACGATCACCAGCGCAATCTGTAGCACGGCACATACGCACCTTAAAGGGGACGAGGGAAAAAGGCGATAAATCTTTTTTTAATTGCATTTTTAGGCTTATTAGCTTTTTTTTTTTCTAACATTATAGATCAATGTAAACCACAGTAGTGTTCAACGTTCAAATTTGAGGATAAAGGCGTTTGGGAATGACCATCGGTGAATTTGGTGCCATTGAAGATGGTTTAAGTAAGAGAAGGGAAAGCACATGTGGGAGGAGGGCCCTGCTCGTCAGAGATTACAATGCAACAATTGGTAGGTGAAGTTAATTTAATCTATTCCCCACTTCAGAGATATGCCGGGAAATATTCCAGTCTGAGCTGCGCTGATGGCGTTGGCCACGCTGGAAGATTTCCAGGCTACCTCACTTTCTGAATCCCTGGGGACCGCCAATGCAGATTGCAGCGACCAGAAATAAGCTTCGGCTAAGTTCGACAGGGTTGGAAGGTTGACACAAACATTAGGTCGTCAGACAAAAGGATGACATGAAATGCGTTTTTCATGTTTTTTGTTGTTTATCCGACATGTACCGATATCCACTATTATGGCGTGGTGGGAGAATAAAATAGTGGGTCGGTGTCCATGTCAACTATGTCGACATTCGTAAAAAAAAAAAAAAAACTCACGTCGACCTTTTGACTGTTAATCTTGCCATTGTCTACCTAATGCTTGTGTCAATCTTTCAACCCTGTCGACCTTAGCCATGCCGCTCCTATTTCAGGTGTCAACCTACGTAAGCCCTATCGGCCTTCAGTGGTCCACCCAATGCCATTTGACCTAGGGTCAATCCAATGGCCCATACTCAAAGTGTGTGTGTGGCCCGCATGATACCATACACGTCATTTCCCCCCCCCCCCCCCCCCCCCCCCGCACCATGTATACTCAGATGCACCCTGCGTGCTCACTGGGTACATCAGGCAACACCAGCTGTCCAATACAAACATTCCTGAGGTTTCTTACCCCCTCCTGGCAGTAGGTCTTGGCAGCTGCCATTTGTTTACACAGACGGGGTCACTGATGGAAGCATACCTGCAGCCTGGCCGGTCTCACCTACAGTTAGAGTGACCAACCGTCCCGGTTTGCCCGGGACAGTCCTGATTTTAACCTCATAAATCCCGCGTCCCGGGCAAACCCATCCCGGGACGCGGAAAGTCCCGTTTTAACAAAATAATATTGTTGGTGTTACTTAGTGACGTGACGGGCAGCTCACTGCTCTATCCGGCCGCACAGCATTAGACTTGGAGTGTGGGAGGGGATTGGAAGCTGTTACGCGGTCTGCATTATTGGTTAGTTCGGCCGCCGCGTGACCGCGTCCCCTCCCACTCTAACAGTAATGCTGTGCAGCCACTGACTGCCAGCCAGGGCGGGTGCGGCCGGTCACCGCGTCAGGCAGCATTACTGGGAGCACGGCGCCGCGTTACTGACCTGCTGCTGCCTTTGCTGGTGAGCCCCTGGCCTGGCGTGACTGAAGACGGTGACCCGAGGGCTGCTGGAGGCTGGAGCCTGCGAGGCTCTGCTGAGACTGTCAGTCAGTCTCTGCGTCTGCGACGGACGGTGTGCGAGCTGCTGAGTGTGCCACCCTGCCTCTGCCTGTGTGCCGCCGGGTGAGTCACTCTGAGAGAGTCAAGCTAAATCATTAAAAGTTCTGTTCTATATTCTCTCATCTATCCCTCCCATTTTATGCAAGGAAAACGCACCTAAAAGTACTCCATATCCCCCCAAAAAATTCGGGGGGCTGCTGCCCCCTAACCCCCGACTTTCTTGGGGGGGGGGGTTGTCGAGCCCGCGACCCCCTGTCCCGGGTTGGCCCTTTGGAAAGTTGGTCACCCTACCTACAGTATACTCTACCTCAGTTTTCTCTACCTCTTGTTTTGGTTGCCGTACAGTTTAATAAAGTTTTATGTGGCGACAGTGATGTTTGGGGGGATGGTGGATACAAAGGGGCTGATTCTGAGGTGGCCGGGTGCAAACAGCTTCCTCAGATGGTCGATGCTGCCAACACTGGTAATCTAGATGCACTAAGCTTCAAAAGTGATAAAATGGAGAGTGATAAACCAGCAGCCAATCAGCTCCTACCTGTCATGTCACAGACTGTGTTTGAAAAATGTCAGGTAGGAGCTGATTGGTTAGTTGTTTATCATTCTCGGTTTTATCACTTTTAAAGCTTAGTGCATCTGGCCCGTAACCTGCTCTAAATTGGGGAAGATGTACTAAGCCCTGGAGAGAGATAAACTGGAGAGAGATAAAGTAGCAGCCAATCAGCTCCTACCTGTAATGTTACATGTGTTTGAAAAATTACAGCTAGGAGCTGGTTAGGTGGTCCCTTATCTCTCTCCACTGTAGCACTCTCCATGGCTTTGTACATAAGTTCCAGGTTGCAGCTACTGTATATGCACCCACCATGGCTGCAGCTGACAATCCTAGTGCTTCGTGGAACTGTGGCCTTATCACATGTACAGAGGCTTCGGGCCTACCCAGGTTGCCATGCAATAAATGGTCTGTTGACTATGGCTGTGTTGGCAGCGCTACCACAGGACTGTAGCTGCATGGCCATCTATGGCTGTATACGGCTCTCTGCTCCGTTATATTGCTGCCGGGTGAATTATCAGGACAGCACAATGTGCTCCAGGGACCCAGGCGGTCGGGGGCTGCGATAATCCGTGCACAGTCGCGGCTTGTGTGTTTACAGAAGGACAGGCAAAACACATTTATGTATCTGTTCCCGGACGTCGCTGTTCTGTCAACAAATGAATGAGTTTATTCAGCGCGTATAAACACTGCGCGGCTATTACTATTGTCCTATGAAGGATCCTCTGGTCTGGGGCACAGGCTCATTACACAAAGTCAGATTGTTCGCTTCCATGTGTGGTCCCGGCGGAGGACAAATGTGTCTCTGTCGCACTCATGTCCATCCTCCATGTCTATCTTGTCTGTGTGTCGTTAGATTTGGCTCTAGACAGAAATATTTGAATGTAGAGGGTGAATGGTACAGTATGTATCATGTTACCATTGCTGGAGAGTCGAAATAGCTCTGCAGTGTCTGAAAATCATTGAGGTTGCTCACAACACCATGCCATAAGTTTGGAAATGTTTATCTCACAAATCAGGTTACTATGGCTAACATCAATGAATAGGGGGGTGATAGCTTACTGAGTCCTAGAGTACCTGTCCTGCCACACACACACCCCCCACCCCCCCATGGTGACCATTGATTGATTTCTTCTGGGCTCGCAATACATAGACACATACATACCCACTGCACTATCTCCCACTGTGACCATTCCCCATTGTAAAGGAGTAAAGCTTATTCATTTCAGTGACTAGCTTTCTCTAATTTCTCCTGTACTGTCACACACAGCCCTCTGGGTGGCGTTCTACACCCTAGTTCAGGCCTGGCCAACCTGAGGGTCTCCAGCTGTTGTGAAACTACACCTCCCAACATGCCTTGCAACAGTTTTAGCATTCTCTACTACCAAAACAGTGGCAATGCATGCTGGGACTTGGAGTTTCACAACAGTTGGAGGGACACAGGTTGTCCAAGTCTGCCCTAGTTCATCCCCAGCACTGCGGAGCTCCAGTTGTGTTAAAATGTCCTTACATACCCTCCAACTGTACCAATTTAGCTGGTACAGTAACGTTTTTTTACGATCTGTACCGGCTAAAAACGGATGTACCGATTGTACCGGTTTTTATCTGCCAGAGGCAATGGAGTCGCCATTGTCTCCATTGTCTCTGGAGTCCGGCTCCTGGGGTCAAAGAAGGGAGGAGCAGAGCTTTAACAGCATCCACTGTTGCTCCCGCTCCGTGACTGTGGGTGCCGGTTTCTGGTCGCGGGCGTGATGTGTCACATCCGAACGTGACCACAGGGGGGCTGGGTGGCTGTGACGCTGACTGGGCCGGGGCTCAAGTGTCTGGTCGCGGGCGTGACGTGTCATCTGCCCGCGACCTTAACAGAGGGGCCGGGTGCTGGCCAGGAACCTTGCCTGCCTCCCGAGTATGACTCCATCCATCAATCCATTATCTACAGTGCGCAGCGCAGCTCCTCCCCTCCAGGAACTTCAAGCTCCCAGGCTGGCAGGCTTTATTTTAAAAGAGCTGGCGGCCGGATGAAGAAGCACTCTCTTCCTCCCACGCACCCACCAGTAAGCAGTGCCTGCGGTGTTGCTGTGCGTGTGGTAGATGTGGAGGGTGGGGGGTGCCAAAATGCCCAGTGAACATTCAGAAAGGGGGTGTGGCCACACCCACTTTATCCATGACCACGCCCCCTTCTCGAATGTGTACCGATTTCTACCCTTAAAATGTTGGAGGGTATGTAATATCTAAAACTGTACTACATAACCGCAGCTGTAGCACCGATACACCTGCCGGGCAGAAAAATAAGAGTCCACTGCCTCCCGCTGGCAGCAAGGTGGCATGTGTGCGCTAGGCTGTGGTGAGGGTGGAAGGTTTTTTAGGCAATTCATGGGGGGGGGGGGGGGTTAGGGGATTAGGCTGCGGGATGGAGAGGGTTAGGTTTAAGTGGCAGGGTACAGGTACCTGTAATTTTTCAGCATGTAACATGGCAGTTAGGTGCTGATTAACTGCTACTTTATCTCCTTCTACTTTATCTCTCTCTAAGGGCCAGATGCATTAAGCTTCAAAAGTGATAAAATGGAGAGTGATAAACCATCAGCCAATCAGCTCCTACCTGACATGTTACATGCTGAAAAATGACAGGCAGGAGCTGATTGGTGGTGGTTTATCTCTCTCCATTTTATCACTTTTCAAAGCTTAGAGCATCTCCCTCACAGCCAGTTATATGAAATGATATAAAGAAACAAATCATTATAACGTGAGGCAGGCTGTAATAGGAATAAGGCCGCGGGTCTCTCTCACACATTACATGGGTGGGATGCTAATGAATTACTGGGGACTGAGTCCAGCTATTAGGCCCGCAGCCCGGCGCAGACGAGCGTAGAGACACAAATAATAGGCTTTATCAGCGAGGCGGCGGTTCAGAGCAGGTCAGTGTAACCACATGAGGCACAGGAGAGAACTGAACACCAAGTGCTGATGCCAAGATGGATTCTGTTACACCAGAACTCTGCAAAGACAGATTTAACGCTACAATCAACTCTGCTGCTTCTGTGACAATGCTGTGTGACTGCGGAGGGCAATGGAGGCAGCAGGAAGCCCCAGACTGAGAGTTATATAGTGGGAGGAGCAGGGACCCCAGCAGCACAGAGTATATCAGGAGATGAGTGATGTGTCTGTGAGGACAGGGCTGCATGTGACAGGGGCAGTGACATGATGTGAGGAGGGCAATGGAGGCAGCAGAAAGCCACAGACTGAGAGTTATATAGTGGGAGGAGCAGTGTCTCCAGCAGCACAGAGTATATCAGGAGATGAGGGATGTGTCAATGAGGACAAGGCTGCATGTGAAAGGGACAGTGACGTGATGTGAGGAATTGGGGCAGCAGGAAGCCACAGACTGACAGTTATATAGTGGGAGGAGCAGTGTCTCCAGCAGCACAGAGTATATCAGGAGACGAGTGATGTGTCAGTGAGGACAGGACTGCATGTGACAGAGGCAATGACATGATGTGAGGAGCGGAATGGAGGCAGCAGGAAGCCACAGACTGAGAGTTATATAGTGGAAGGAGCAGGGCCCACAGCAGCACAGAGTATATCAGGAGATGAGTGATGTGTCAGTGAGGACAGCCCCTGGGATCATCCCCTATTAATGTTCACATAATGATAACTACCTCTGTGCAGTGATAGTACATATTTGCCCTGCCTGCTGTATTACCGTATTTAAGCCAGAACGTCACGCATCTCTCAGTTATCTGCATCGTCTCACTATAGACAGGATCTTGCTCACATCCTGACAGCACACACAACATGTATTGTCCTGTTTCCCAGAAGCCTTTGCCCTATAGCCATGATTATCTGGTACAGCAGCCCTCCGCAGACATGAGTCGGACACAATGGCTGTGAGTGAAGGCTGCCATGGCACGGGAAGGAAACCGGCCTCAGATTACATTCTATCACTTCTATTAATTACACATCTACTGGCAACACAAACTGCGTTCTGGACGTGTTTCATGAAAGGTTCCGTGAAAGAGGCCATTGTTACAGTAGAGGGTGATGCAATTAGAGACGGATAAGCGGTTTGGGAGGGGGGGCGCAATCCCTTTCCATTGTCTGCTTCTGTAGAACCGCACAGCGGAAATTAAACATAACATTAAATTAAATTTAAAAAAGTTTTTCCAACCTTTATCTGACGTTTATGAATTGGCTTGAGTGCGGATTGTGCTATCTACTGTACTATTACTGTTATTCGGTGCTTTACAGCCAAGTCTTTGTAGCACCAAGCTGAGATTTCACTGATACCTGATAAATACAACATAAATGTTGAAGGCAGGAGCTTTAGTAAATGTTGCATGAGGGTGCATATGAATACATTAGTGGCATTTCGCCCCCTCACTTATTAATATGAGAAACCTTTGGGGCAGTGTTTTCATATAGAAGCGGAGAATAGTTACGGTCACTAGTGTGTGAAATAAAGTTATACTTTTCTGTGTGTCTTTTCTTTTAACATTCTTTTTACAGGTGGACTACAAGTCCCAGTGGGCCCATTAATGCCCCGCTTGATGGGACTTGTGGTTCTCCAAGTCCCAGCATGCGGGGGAGGTCTGCTGGCACTTGTGGTTCTCCTGCATAGAGCAATGTTAGGAATGTGAGAATTAACCCTATCAGGCCGGCGTCAACTGGCCACGGACGCCGGTGACAGCCCCGGGCTTCAGCCCTGGACGGGTGAAGCCTGGGGGGGGGGGCTTTATTGGGGGGGTCCCCACTCCTCCAGTTACCCCGTCCAAGGCTGACCAGCCACGGTGCTTATGTTTCGGGCGGGGGACCTTATATAAAAAGTGTCCCCCGGCTGTGGCATGACACTGCAGGCTGTTGGAGCCCGGTGCTGGTTTCAAAATACGGGGGACCCCCAATTTTTTAGTCCCCCGTATTTTTGGAACCAGGACTGGTCCAAGAGTCTGGGGCTGGTTTCAGAAATACGGGGTACCCCTACGCTTTTTGTCCCACGCATTTTTGGAACCAGGTCCGGCTCAATGAGCCCGTGGCTGGTTATGTTCAGGAGGGGGGGACCTCACGCCATTTTTTTTTTTTAAACACAAATTCACACATTACCTGAAATTCGCACATTTTCATGCCTAAAATTCACCTTTTTTTCACGGAACACGCACCTCATTAAAATGCGATTTTAAAAAGTGCAATAATGGGCGAATTTGAAAGTGTCTAAAAATCGCATTCTATTAAATGTCACCCACTGTGTCATGGAAACAAAAGACCCCTCTCACCCCCCCACAGTCGCACTAGCCCCTTTACGAGAGGTGCGAAGTTCCGGCAATAACCAAAAATTCCGTTTGGTATATTTTGGAATTTAAAAAAAACAAAACTTTATTTAAAGACACATTTGTCAGAGCAGAGAGAGAGGAAACTGACCACGGAGAAGGTGCTCACAAAGTACAAGTGCTCTTGGGAGGCCCTGAGGAAGCGCCTATGCGCTGAGCGGCTATTTTGTATTATGGTCGTGCTCGTTGTTTTCTCTCTGCATTCAGAACGTTTTCAGGGTCCGCTTACATTTGAAGTCTGAATTAATAGGGCAGATAGGGGGGAGGCGGCGGCAATAATAGATGAGGTCATCTCGTTTGCTGCAGTCTTTATTTGCTAGCGGAGGGCTTTCTAAAATCACCATGTAATAGGATTGAATGGTATAGTACTCATACTTGTCAGCTCATTGGCTCAACAGGAGACGAGGCTCTGAAAAAGGTGGGTGGTCTGGGGGCGTGGCATTATTGTGGCCCCATCCACCGCTATTTAAGGCCCATATTACAGGCACTAGGTGATTCATCGCGCCCTACGGGCGCTCTTCACACCGTCGTAAGGGGCTGCGCTGCGCCCCCTTAATTTGTGAACATTTGTATATGAGAAAGATTGTTAGAATTGTATGAAAGATGCCTGTATTGCAACTTGAGTTATAGGTGAAATGTGTTAAATAGAGAGCATATGATTTGGTAGGGGTGTGTATTGTTTTGTTTAATTAAAAAGCGGTTACAGAGTAAGATGTACATTGATAGTGTGTATGGTACAGTGACATTTGTGGGTGTGGGGGGGGGGCTGTGTGTGTGCATGTTGTTTAGGTGTGTGTGTGCAATAGTATAGTAGGGTGTTTCTGAGTCAGCGGCTCCCCACTGGCGGAGGTCACGACACAGGAAAACAGGAGGCTGGGTAGTGATAGGGGTGTGTGGGCATAAGGGGGACTAAAGAGGAGGGTGGGAGATACTGTGCAGCTTCTGCCAGTGGGTGAGGGTCCAGCGTGGCAGTACAGGAGTACAGGAGTGTGGCCCTTAGTCAGTGTCTCCTCCTACTGGGTGGGAGTTTGGGTGCATGAGAGCAGGAGGCTGGGCTATGAGGCATGATAGGGGCATGTGGGCAAAACAGCGTCAGCGACTCCCCAGTGGTGTAAGTTACGGTTCAGGAGAGCAGGAAGCTGGGTAGTGATAGGGGTGTGTGAGTATACGGGGGACAAAAGAGGGGCTTAGGGGTGATGTGAATTGCGGGAGGGGCGCGGAGGGTGCCGTGAATCAAGGTAGGGAGGGGGTGCAGGTGTCGGCGAATCGCGGGAGAGGGCGGGGGTCCGCAAAGCGTGGGAGGGGGCGTGAATTGCACGAGGAGGGGTTGCGAATTGCGGGAGGGGGGGTGCGCGGGGGGTCCATGAATTGCGGGAGGGGGGGGCACGGGGCGCGATGAATCACCTAGTTGGTTATATATTCTTGTAGAAGGATGGTAGGATGTTGCTGTCATTCAGAATACATTTACATAAACAGTAATAGTAGCAATAAAAGGTCTGACTTAAAACACCTACAGTAAAACAGAACAGGTGTTATATATTATACAAAGAATTGGTTGATGATGTGTAGGTTGACGTGCACATAGTTCATAGTTGTCACTGGAAAAAAATTGCTACAAGAAAAAATCAACACAGAAAGTTCAACACATGTAAATGTTGACATAAGTGTGGCACTTCATCTGTGTCCATGTCGACACATGAGAATGAATATGAAAACATTCAGAAAAATAAATCTTCAAAAACTCATGTCAACCTTTTTCATTGTCGACCATAGCCGTGCCAGTGTTTTGCATGTGCCATTTAATCCTGGGGTTGCCGTGAATCACGCGCGGGGGTGGGGGGGGGGGAGGGAGGCGGTGAGGGGTGTCCGCGAATCAAGGGAGGAGGGGTCGTGGGTGGATGCCGTGAATTGCGGGAGGGGGGGTCGCGGGGGGTGGGGGGTGGGTGCCGCGAATCGTGGGATGGGGGGGCGCGGGGGGTTGCAGTTAATCGTGGGAGGGTGGGTCGCGGGGAAGGGGGGTTGCCGCAATGACAGGATGGGGGGTCAGGGGTCGTGGGGGGCACTGTGAACCGCGGGAGGGGGGGCCCGGGGGGTTGCCGCAAATCGTGGGAGGGGGGGTCGCGGGGTGCCGCGAATTGCAGGAGGTGGGTGTGTCACGGGGTGGGGCCGCGAATCGCGGGAGTCACCGGGGGGTGCCGCGAATTGCGGGGGGTGTGCTGCAAATCGCGGGAGGGGGGTCGCGGGGGGTGCCGCGAATCGCCACAAGAAAAAATCAACACAGAAAGGTCAACACATATAAATGTTGACATAAGTGTGGCACTTCATTGGTGTCCATGTCGACACATGAGAATGAATATGAAAACATTGAAAAAGTGAAAAATAAATTGTCAACCTTTTTCATTGTCGACCATAGCCATGTCAGTGTTTTGCATGTGCCATTTAATCGTGGGGATGCTGTGATTGGGGGGGGGGGAGGGAGGGAGGTGCATACCCAACATGACCCTCTCCAGGAGGGACACATTGCTCTGTTTCTGGACTTTCTTCTTAATTTATGGATTACCATCACCTGTGCTTAAACACCTTTCTTATCAATTACCCTGTTTAAAATGACAGGTGATGACAATCATAAATTAAGATGGAAGTCCAGAAACAGAGCATTCTGTCCCTCCTGGAGAGGGTCATGTTGGGAGGTATGGAGGTGTGGGGCGCTCACCTGGTGTGTCTGGTGAGTAGCTGTGTCTTTGCGGTGTAACATGGAGAGGCAGAGGGTGTCTGGCACTGTCTGTGGGCTTACTGGGCTCGTTCTCTGTCATGTGAGTCAGTCATGTGAGTCAGAGGCTCCACCCAGCGTTACAGCTCCAGACACACTTTGAGTGACAGATGTAGCCAAATATATAAGAGATTGCAAAGCAAGGCTACAATGATGCATTTCATTGCAAATTGCGTCATAGAACAATCAAAGCGGGGGCCCACTTTTTCCCCCTTTCCCCCTGGCGCAGTGCCAATAAGCATGGGAGAGCCGGGGGTGTAAGCAGGCTGTGGGACACACTACACCCCCAACATGTCCTGACCGCTGACCATAATACACCTATTACACCCTATACAGACATAGGACACTACACCCCAACATGTCCTGACCGCTGGCCATAATACATCTATTACACCCTATACAGACATTGGACACTACACCCCCAACATGTCCTGACCGCGGGCCATAATACATCTATTACACCCTATACAGACATAGGACACTACACCCCAACATGTCCTGACCGCTGGCCATAATACACCTATTACACCCTATACAGACATAGGATACTACACCCCAACATGTCCTGACCGCGGGCCATAATACATCTATTACACCCTATACAGACATAGGACACTACACCCCCAACATGTCCTGACCGCTGACCATAATACACCTATTACACCCTATACAGACATAGGACACTACACCCCAACATGTCCTGACCGCTGGCCATAATACATCTATTACACCCTATACAGACATTGGACACTACACCCCCAACATGTCCTGACCGCGGGCCATAATACATCTATTACACCCTATACAGACATAGGACACTACACCCCAACATTTCCTGACCGCTGGCCATAATACACCTATTACACCCTATACAGACATAGGACACTACACCCCAACATGTCCTGACCGCGGGCCATAATACATCTATTACACCCTATACAGACATAGGACACTACACCCCCAACATGTCCTGACCGCTGACCATAATACATCTATTACACCCTATACAGACATAGGACACTACACCCCAACATGTCCTGACCGCTGGCCATAATACATCTATTACACCCTATACAGACATTGGACACTACACCCCCAACATGTCCTGACCGCGGGCCATAATACATCTATTACACCCTATACAGACATAGGACACTACACCCCAACATGTCCTGACCGCTGGCCATAATACATCTATTACACCCTATAAAGACATTGGACACTACACCCCCAACATGTCCTGACCACTGGCCATAATACATATATTACACCCTATACAGACATAGGACACTACACCCCAACATGTCCTGACCGCGGGCCATAATACATCTATTACACCCTATACAGACATAGGACACTACACCCCCAACATGTCCTGACCGCTGACCATAATACACCTATTACACCCTATACAGACATAGGACACTACACCCCAACATGTCCTGACCGCTGGCCATAATACATCTATTACACCCTATACAGACATTGGACACTACACCCCCAACATGTCCTGACCGCGGGCCATAATACATCTATTACACCCTATACAGACATAGGACACTACACCCCAACATGTCCTGACCGCTGGCCATAATACATCTATTACACCCTATACAGACGTAGGACACTACACCTCAACATGTCCTGACAGCTGGCCATAATACATCTATTACACCCTATACAGACATAGGACACTACACCCCAACATGACCTGACCACTGGCCATAATACATATATTACACCCTATACAGACATAGGGCACTACACCCCAACATGTCCTGCCCGCTGGCCATAATACATCTATTACACCCTATACAGACATAGGACACTACACCCCAACATGTCCTGACCGCTGACCATAATACATCTATTACACCCTATACAGACATAGGACACTACACCCCCACATGTCCTGACCGCTGACCATAATACATCTATTACACCCTATACAGACGTAGGACACTACACCCCAACATGTCCTGACCGCTGGCCATAATACATCTATTACACCATATACAGCTATAGGACACTACACCCCAACATGTCCTGACCGCTGCCCATAATACATCTATTACACCCTATACAGACATAGGACACTACACCCCAACATGTCCTGACCGCTGACCATAATACATCTATTACACCCTATACAGACATAGGACACTACACCCCCAACATGTCCTGACCGCCGACCATAATACATCTATTACACCCTATACAGACATAGGACACTACACCCCAACATGTCCTGACCGCTGGCCATACTACATCTATTACACCCTATACAGACATAGGACACTACACCCCAACATGTCCTAACCACTGGCCATAATACATCTATTACACCCTATACAGACATAGGACACTACACCCCCAACATGTCCTGACCACTGGCCATAATACATCTATTACACCCTATACAGACATAGGACACTACACCCCCAACATGTCCTGACCACTGGCCATAATACATCTATTACACCCTATACAGACATAGGACACTACACCCCAACATGTCCTGACCACTGGCCATAACACATCTATTACATCCTATACAGACACAGGACACTACACCCCAACATGTCCTGACCGCTGGCCATAATACATCTATTACACCCTATACAGACATAGGACACTACACCCCAACATGTCCTGACCGCTGGCCATAATACATCTATTACACCCTATACAGACATAGGACACTACACCCCAACATGTCCTGACCGCTGGCCATAATACATCTATTACACCCTATACAGACATAGGACACTACACCCCAACATGTCCTGACCGCTGGCCATAATACATCTATTACACCCTATACAGACATAGGACACTACACCCCCAACATGCCCTGACCGCTGGCCATAATACATCTATTACACCCTATACAGACACAGGACACTACACCCCCCACCATACGCTCGCATACGAATCGATGTGTCAGCTTACAAATCCATTTGCATGCTTCAGAGGGAACTGGTGAGGGGTGGATGTACGTTCACCCATCAGACGGCATTTACCTGCTTACTATGTAGCCAACGACTGCTGCTTAGCAAACGCACCTGAATCAGGCCCATAGGAAACTATGGGTTTAACTCTTTTCCTGCTGGACACTCCCGATGGCGCACGGAATGCAGCGTCCATACATAGGGTTGGAACACGAGTAATGCAAACAATAAGATATTTACTTATTAATCAAATCCTTTCCCTCCCCACAGAGCACATGGGTGGAGTGGGAGGAACACACATGAATAAATCTCAGCCGGGTCAGACTAACGATCTCAGTGCCAAATGTGCAGAAATCCGCCTGATGCCATGGTGGCATCACTCAGCTGGAGATTGTACCCACCCAATGTCACATGGGGTCTGACGGGGACAGATGGATCTGCAACTCCAGCCAGGCCCCGTACGGTGCAGCTGCAGGAACACTCTTACATGTGGGCCGTGTGGTACCAAGGAATGTATAAGAGATGCAGGACATCTGGAAGCAGGCGAATGTGTACAGGACAGGGGGTGAGGCACTTACACAAGGACAAAGCAGATTTACAAGCTCCCCGGATGACCCCCTTCACCACAGGAATCCATCCCCGAGCCAGGCGTCCTCACCAAAACATGCAAACAAGGTCAGGAGGCAGGAAGGGGGCGAGCAGGCCCAAAAATGCAGCAGATCGACACATTTTAGGGGCAATTTACCACGGGAGTATCACAGACAGTGGCGTAACTATAAATTTTGCTCCCCCCCCACAGCCAAAATATTGGCTGTTTCATGGACGTGCTCGCAAAAAAACGGTGGGCGCACCCAACGAAACGTTGGCAGGATGACGTCAGCAACAGGCCAGAAGCGGATGTTTGGATCGCAGCCGCCGAGTAAGCCCTGGGCTACGTGGCGGCTGCGAGAACCAGGGACCAGAGGAAAAATAATTCGACGGTGGGTGAAAACCTAAGGATTTGGCCTATGGGGCACATTTATCAACGATCGCATTTGCAATGCGATCTGGGCGGAATATTACCGCCCAGGATCGCATTGTAAAATGCGATCAGATCACTGGGATGTATCATCACTGGCACTGCAGGGACAGGAGCCTGTCCCTGCAAAGTGCTAAGCCGTAAGCCGGGAGGTCAGCGCATGCATGGTTATGCGCTGACCCCCCGCCGACCCCTCTTACCGCACAGGGCGATCCCGCAGCCATAGGCTACAATGGGCTATCGCCATCCCACAATGGCGATAGCCCAGGGGTGCGATGCCGGGCTGCCCAATGTTGATACATCGGGCAGCTTCGCATCCACCATAGAAACCTATGGGGGATGCGGCCGGCGGCGGTGCAGGGGGGATCGCAGCAGGGATCGGAGATTCTCTTTAATACATTTAGGTGAAACTTAATATTTGCAGTTAACCCCCGAAAACGGGTGTTTTCGGGGATTTAGCCGCAAATATTAGTTGATAAATGCGGCATGGATAGGAATGGATGTATACCCATACACATCCATTCGCAACCCCCAGCTAAACCATTTGCAAGTGGGGATCTCAAGGGGGCGGAGACAGACATGGTGCGAAATTCAGCCCTGTGCGATCATGAATCAGGCCCCATGCTCACAAATGCAGTTGCTGTAGGTTTATGTGGACAGCCTGACGCCATCTGTAGGGTTCCAGATTAAAAGGTCGACAGCAAAATGTCAACATGCGCAAGGTCGACATTGACAAAACGTTGACATAAGCAAATGGTCAACAAAAGCAAAAGCTTGACGCTGAAAAAGCCAATATGAGTTTTTCTAAGTTTTTGGGTGTCGATGTTGATACTTGAGTAAGTGGACCCCCAATTTGAGCAGCATGCCCCCTCGCATAGCTTGCTCTGCTATCTCTGCACACAGTACCGCTCACAGCCGGAGACCGCTTGGACGGCGAAGTATGAAATAGTAAAAAATTTTTGACCTTTTAATGTCGACCTATCATCTGTAGGTATGAAGTAAAGGAGGGATGTATCAAGCAGTGAAAAGGGTGAAGTGGAGAATTCTCCCCTCTTCTACCTATCATTTTATAGAATACATTTGATAAACGCTACTTGAAAGTTGACTGGTTGCTATGGACAACCTAGCCGTGTCGGCACCGGAAGTGATTCTATAAGTGACATCAGCCCCGTATAATGGCATCAATGCCCGAGTCTCTGCATCGACACCTTGATAAATAGCGCCATGAAAGCATTCCTCATTGGCGCAATACACAGAGATGAGAAATGCTGATTTTTCAGACTTTAGCGCAACAGACCAAGGGCCAGATGCACTAAGCTTCAAAAGTGATAAAATGGAGAGTGATAAACCACCAGCCAATCAGCTCCTGCCTGACATTTTTCAAACACAGTCTGTGACATGGCAGGTAGGAGCTGATTGGCTGGCTGTTTATAACTCTCCATTTTAGCACTTTTGAAGCTTAGTGCATCTTGCACAAAATGTGATAAATACGCTATATAGTATGAAATATGATAGAATATTGCCGACAGAGAGGGGAATGACATTGATAAGGGGCATTTGTAAAACGCCAACTTATTTTTTAGCGCAGTACAATTTCTGGAACCAATATGATTAGGACATTCACCCTGTTTTGCCGGGGGCTGAGAGGCGCTGCCAGGCCTACAGGGACCAGGGCATGTGACTAGGGTGGCCAATCCCGGGATCGGGATCGGCGGGATCCCGGGATTTGGCCACAAAATGTCCGGGATTTCAATCCCGGGATTGGACTATCCAATCCCGGGATTTTGGGATTAGGCCGCGCATGCGCAGTCTAATGCCGTGCAGCGTCTGAGCAGTCGCTCAGACGCTGCCCGGCTGTTCCCGACCCTGTGTGTGGCCTGCGCAGCGTGATTCGGTCATAGGTCACGCTGCGCAGGCCGCAGCGTGGTATCCCCAGCATCCGGAAGACGCCTCCCACGTCATACCCGACGCGCCTCCCAGCCGCCGCGTCATTCCCGATGCCTGCCCCGCACCCCTGCCGCCTTCCTCCGCACCTTTGCCGCATGCCCCCGCACCACTGCTGTCAGCACCTCTGCCACCTGCCCCCCTCCACAGCTCAAAATGTAAGTAAATGAGGGGGTACAGCGGCAATATTCTTTTAGGGATGCCAATCCCGGGATCCCGGGAATCCCGGGATTGAGCATTTTTCAATCCCGATTCCCGGGATTGAAAAAATGCCCCGGGATTGGCATCCCTACATGTGACCAGAATCCCATTATACCACACCTAACACACAAAATATTTAGAGCCAGATTCTCTAAGCTTCAAAAGTGTTAAAATGGAGAGCGATAAACAGCCAGCCAATCAGCTCCTGCATGACATTTTTCAAACACAGTCTGTGACATGGCAGATAGGAGCTGATTGGCTGGCTGTTTATCACTCTTCAATTTATCACTTTTGAAGCTTATAGAATCTGGCCATTAGTCTGCAGAACGTTGATCTAGTGCTGGAACTTTGTCTCCAGACTTTTGCGCTGCTTCCGCAGTAGAAGAGCTTGCAGCCTGTAATGGCCGCTACTAGGCCTCAGCTCCCCGATCTGACCAGCTCATGCGCTTAGTCCTGTGTTCAGTCATCCAGGACCTCTCCCCTCCGCCTGCCCCAGACACAAAAAGGAGCGAACGGCGAATAGCCAGGAGAGACCATAAACTATTAAGTCTGGGCTACCAAAGGCCATGATGTGCTCCCATTGTCTAGCTGTTATCAGGATGGGGGCAGGGAGGTAGCAGGAACTGAATAGGGGGAAGGAAAGAGAGAAGCAGGTAATAGGCGCCTCCCCATGGGAGTAGACCCATACTTAAGGACAGGACAGGTATGGGGGAGGATCAGAGAGAGCAAGAGGGCACGCAGGAAGGATTGTGTTTATCCAGCAAGAGGGCATACAGTAAGGATTGTCTTTATCCAGCAAGAGGGCATGCAGTAAGGATTGATCAGAGAGAGCAAGAGGGCATGCAGTAAGGATTGATCAGAGAGAGCAAGAGGGCACGCAGTAAGGATTGTCTTTATCCAGCAAGAACATCCAGAATCCCAGATAGTGAACCAGAAATATTAGGATAAGTATCTGGGGTTAGTTATTTGGGGTATATCTGGGGATATTTATTTGCAATTGTATTCCTTCTTATTCTTTTACTTAATTCCATATTAGGCACCCTGCTACCCTGCTACAAACTCCCAATGTCTCTGTAATTTTATGAATTCAATCTTTAATGCAGCAAGAATTTTATCACATGTTTATATTATGCCGGGTAACTTTCCCCTAAGGAATAAACGCACCTAAATCAATGCACAGTAGTTTAAGGCCAAATAATTAGTACTTATGGATTTATTATTATACTTGCTGCAGCCTTTAGAAAAACAGCAAAGAATTAGGCCCAAAGAATTCAGGCAAGTTGCAAACAATGTCCCCTTTCCCCCCTCCCCCTAATTAAATTACTGAGGGCTTATTTACATAGCATAGCATGCAGATATCATGACAATACCTTCACCTACCCCGCCCACCAGGCAGAGCAAACATTGGCTGCCCAGCAATGTAAACCATATTATTATCATAGTATTATTTATAAGGCGCCACAAGTGTTTTGCAGCGCCGTACAAACATGAAATGTATGATTACAGAGCTGAGTTATTTCAGATCACATGTATAGGGGAATTACATAGTTTTAAGTAACATAATATAACATTGTGCAGCACTGTTATTAGGATACGGCAAAGCATAAGTTTAGATAGGCAGAATGCAAATATGGGAACACATGGTTTTGTTTTTGAAGTTAATATAATGCAATATAAGGCAAGAAAATTCATTATGTGGTGCAATTTTCAGCGTGCAAGGCATCATAGGGGTATAATAGACAGTATTACAAAGATGTTGATGATTGGGGGAATGATAAATGGTAACAGGTTACATTAAGCTGCAGTCAGTAATATAATATGGTGTCACATACAAATTAGTAAATTCATTGTTACATGCGTGTATGTACAATAAGAATAGTACAGGAGATCAATAAGTGAATTCATTACGGTTGTGCATAAGCATTTTACTTCATATTAGACTTTTATATCTTTGGCAGATCCAAACTTACTGTTATTTCATGAAAAGCGCTGGGTTAACCTGCTGCTGTATACAAAATCTGTTGCTGTTTAGAATTTTGTTAAGTCAATTAATGTATAAGAAGTAATGAATATAATTAGGGCACAGGGGTGGAACCATAGTTCTCACAGCAACTAAGTTTATAAGTTAAGTTTTTAAGGGGTACATGCTTGGCCTTAACAGGGAAGTAATACTGCTGACGCTGGGTGCAAAGTAGATTTTAACAGATTATACATTAAAAAATAAATAAATAAATGGGTGCACACATAACTGCACAGTACAGGTAACCGCTCAGTGCACGTTAGCTTGCCAATTAGGCGGAATGTGCTGGAAATTCGGAAAAGGAATAAGCAAAGCAGAATAATCACAGTAAAATGAAAGTCATTTTGTGTAACATGGGTGGTAAACAGCTTAGTGAAATGTCTAATGCCAACGGGGCTTCATGGGATGTTACAAATTTCCATGGGGGTAGCTATTCAGTCACTTGTATACGGATAGAGGCAGGGTAGGAAAGGGAAAAAGGAGAATGCATGGAGGTGGCATTATAGGATTATTGCTCAGGTTTGGGAGGCGGCATGCTGCAACGTATTTACACACAGAACAAACTAACATGCTTTATGTCACCTCGCAGTGCAACCCTTCCTCTTCCACATGCAGATGTCTAATGATCGGAGGAGGTGGGCAGGCTGATGACCCTGACGGACGCTGAGCTACGGCAATGCCGAAAGCGTAGTATGCAAACGGACTCTTTCTTGACAGGAATGAGTTCTAGTGTGGTGGCAAAATGATGGTATAACCAGGTTCCAATGGCCCATACATTGTATGTGCATAAAGTATTGTATTGCCATAGCGAAGAAAGCATTAGTGACAGCGGCACGGAGCAGCTGTCGGTCAGTCGGAGACGTGTTAGCGCAGGGAGTCCAAAGCGCATGCCGAAAGGCCAGGTCATGGGAAATTCAGGCTCATCCAACACCTGTCATTCCCAGCAGGAAAATCAGTGAACGATGCCTTGGAAAAGCAACAGTGCAGCGTCGCTTACCAGTCTTTTCAAGAGGCGCTCAGAATAGTGCGCAGCTGCGGGGTACGGGCCCAATTGGGGAAGATATCGAATCAGCATTTAGGCTCCTCCCCCTTCACCCATATAGTCACGGATTCATGGGACTAAAGTTCAAGGGCAGTTATTATGTGGATCTATGCTTACCCATGGATGGCGCCAATTTTGAAAAATTCAGCACGTTCCGGCACTGGTGCGTTGAGGTGGGGACAGGCTGCAGGACATTTGCGCACCATCTGGAGGACTTTCTAAGGGTCAGCCAGGCGAACACTGACACATGCGAGCGTTTGTTAAAATCCATGTAGGCGCTGTTCCACACTTTTGGGGTTCCCATAGCAACGGAGAAAACAGAGGGGCCTATGAACAAACTGCCGTATCTTGGAATAGAAATAGATACCACCGACAGGCGGTGTAGGTTACCAGAGGACAAGGTTGCTGGCATTATGAGGCAGATTGGGGAGCATGCCAGATCAGACAAGATGACACTAAAACATCTCCAATCATTGCTGGGGTCACTGAATTTCACATGCAGGGTTATCCCAATGAGCAGAATCTTCTGCCGACCAGGGCTGGCAACAGAAATCTTTGGGCCTGGTATACTGATATATCTAGGGGGCCCAATACCCCGCCCCCTTGAGCAGAACATTGTTAGTATTATGCATATTAAACGTGTTTTTTATTGTTACAAAGGAAATAGAAAGAATTAATATTCACTAATATCGGAGGGAGGTTCCAGTCAAGTACCCAGGAATCCAGGCAGGTGCCTTTTAAACCATTGCTAGGCACTGCACTGACACAGCCATGCTTATAGCCCCCGAGTCCCTCAGAACCTTGGGGTCCCTCACAAGTTTGAGACCCGGTACAAGTGACCCCCCCCCTGTCGCCTGCCCTGCTGCCGACAACTGGAAAGGGCCACAGCAGGGGTAAGAAAGCCGCATCATCCGATTAAGCTGACAACAGAAATCAGAGAAGGCATGTTGATGTGGGAAACATTTCTAAGGGAATTTAATGGTATTCGCATCTCTTCGGCACCGCCTGAGGCTGCAGCTGTACACCGATGCAGCAGGGTCTTGTGGTTTTGGGGCATATCTCGTGGGAGAATGGTGCGCATCCCAGTGGCCGCAGAGCTGGGTCGGAGCAGGGCTGACAAGGAACATGCTGCCGCTAGAGCTGTTCCCGATCATAGTAGTGTTGGAGTTGTGGGGTAACAGGTTAGCCAACAAGGAAATAACCTTCTGGTGTGACAACATGGGGGTGGTTCAAGCAGTCAACAGGCAGAGTGCCTTCTCCCCACTAGCGATCAACCTGATAAGGCATTTGGTATTGGTTTTCCTGCGGCACAACATTAACTTTCGCGCCAAGCACGTCCCAGGGGTAGATAACATCAGAGCGGATGCCTACTCAAGGGGAAAGTTGGAAGCCTTTAGGGAAGCGGCATCACATGCGCAGCCGCAAGGTTTAACATGTCCACCGCATTTATGGAAGGTTGTCAAGATGGCGTGAACAAGCTGGTGAAAGACTCGTTAGCGCCTGTGTCAGGGAGAAGCTGCAGCTCATGGCGGCAGTAAAGGGCGCATGCAAAGAGCTTGTTAAGGCAGTGATGCTCAGAGAGGCATTCGCAACACCCTTCAGGAACAGGGGTCTCCAGCGGTCTGTTTTCTTTACAGGAGGAAAATGGGGACTCCCAGAACAGGGTCCAAGGGTGAGATACGGTGGGGAAGCAGTTCAGTTCAGGAGCAGAGACGAGCGTGCAGATGGTTACATGTAGGTTCTAGATTAATAGGGCGAGGGAAGGTCACGGTGAGGTGGCGGGCTATGGTTCTAGGAACCTAGCGTTGGCGGAAGTACTGCGGGCCAGCCAAAGTTTGGCGCCAGGAAACGGAGGCACCCCAGAAGAGGGGGTGCAAGATCCAAGGCCTGGCGTCGAGGGGGGCAATTGGGGGGCCCCGGGCGGGTACAGGTTTCAGTTGCGAGAAGGGGCCCCCCTCCCCGGGCGGCTTGATTCAGTTACGTTGGAGGGCTGGTGGACCGCAGTGCTATCTTTGCCACCTAAGCGAGTAAGATTATATTTGTAATCTGATTAATAAATGTGACCTTTAATTCGCCAAAATAAATGACTCAGTTTGATTATTCCAGGTGAAGGGAAAAGGGAGGGGCGGTTTCAATGGTGGGTTTCTTAGTCTGTTAGGGTTAAAAGAATGGCGGGAGCATCAGACGCTCAGAGGTTTAAAAGGAGCGAACGGCGAATAGCCAGGAGAGACCATAAACTATTAAGTCTGGGCTACCAAAGGCCATGATGTGCTCCCATTGTCTAGCTGTTATCAGGATGGGGGCAGGGAGGTAGCAGGAACTGAATAGGGGGAAGGAAAGAGAGAAGCAGGTAATAGGCGCCTCCCCATGGGAGTAGACCCATACTTAAGGACAGGACAGGTATGGGGGAGGATCAGAGAGAGCAAGAGGGCACGCAGGAAGGATTGTCCCACCCACCCACCCTTGGACGAAGAAGGAGCAACATCCAAACAGCATCTAGTTACAGCAGAGATAGTCTTAACAGAAACGGAAGTACTGCGGGCCAGCCAAAGTTTGGCGCCAGGAAACGGAGGCACCCCAGAAGAGGGGGTGCAAGATCCAAGGCCTGGCGTCGAGGGGGGCAATTGGGGGGCCCCGGGCGGGTACAGGTTTCAGTTGCGAGAAGGGGCCCCCCTCCCCGGGCGGCTTGATTCAGTAACGTTGGAGGGCTGGTGGACCGCAGTGCTATCTTTGCCACCTAAGCGAGTAAGATTATATTTGTAATCTGATTAATAAATGTGACCTTTAATTCGCCAAAATAAATGACTCAGTTTGATTATTCCAGGTGAAGGGAAAAGGGAGGGGCGGTTTCAATGGTGGGTTTCTTAGTCTGTTAGGGTTAAAAGAATGGCGGGAGCATCAGACGCTCAGAGGTTTAAAGCTCCTGGACTGAGGACAAAAGGAGAACAACAGTTCCCGGTGCTCCCAGTGGGGCTGATTACATAAATGCATTCAATGTAACATATATTCCAGTCATCCTGAGGTAACTCTCAGTTGCCCGGTAAGCCCCAACGTACATCGTATAAGAGGGACCTCTGGAGGAATGTCTGCGGCCACAGACACTTACAGTACAGCTAGAAGCGCTTTAAGAGAGGAGAAGGCCCACGTGCAAGTGCCGATTGAGCCCCCAGCAGCGGCCATTTTCCCAGTGATGTTTGCATCAAATCCATAGCAGGAAACTACAAATAACAGCATATTGTTTAGTCAGTAGGGCGCTATTGGCTCCTGGATGACACATTTTAACAGGCCAGTAGCTTGCAATCTTCAGTAACTCTATAGTCGGCGACTAGTCTGGAATATCAGTGTTGCAATTAGATGAGCAGCTATCAAAATTTCTGGGGTCCAGGACTAATCAAATAGGCGGGGACCCCCTGTTGTGGTTTCTGATTGGCTGCTAGTTCGCAAGCTATAATTGGCTTGTGGAGAGCGCCAATTTCAAAATACCGCCAGCGCTTTCTGCCCATGCGCCGGCTGCAATGAGTTTGTGACCTGGCTCCATCACTGAAATCGTAAAATCGTTATTGAGTTGTTATTGTTAAATATATATTTTACTACATATGAAGCAATCGTGGCTGGTACATTCCATAGGAAACCTCGGTGACTGACGGCAGACAGCCCGTCCCTGGATGAGATAGAGGCCCTCACTTAGCGTCTATCTCCACCACTTGATGCTTGTGGCCTTGTTAAAATGCCTGACCTAAGCAGCTGGCATAGGGGACAAGGTTTCCGCTCGCTCAGATTACAGCCCTGGATGGTTGTGGTGGCTGCACTAATGTGTCAGCAGAGGGAAGCGGCTGAGTCCTCCCAGGGGACGCCTGTGTTAGTCCTGGCAGGTAGGACGATCTGTCCACACTCCAAACGTATCCTAAAAGGGACCCTAGAACCAATTTATAAGCCGGTCAATGGAAACGGACCGCATATGGTGAACATGGGCAAAAATGACACACATTAGAGTTTGGGCTCATTTGGAACATGAATATTTAAATGAGATCATTGGGGTGGAGCGGCGTATTCATGTGGGTGGCTCTGGTTTGCGGGAACATTGCACATGAAGTTCCATGTAGGGCAGTACAGACGGTGTAATGGTTAGCATTACTGCCTCACAGCACTGAGGTCATGGGTTCCATTCCCACCATGCCCCTAACTCTGTGTGCGTGTGTGGTTTGTATGTTTTCACCGCGCTTGCATGTGTTTCCTCCGGGTACTCTGGTTTCCTCCCACATTCCAAAAATATACTGGGCGGTTAATTGGCTTCCAACAAAAAATTAACCCTAGAATGTCTGTGTGTGTACATGTGGTAGGGAATATAGATTGTAAGCTCCACTGGGACAGGGACTGATGTGTATGTTCAACTATTCTCTGTAAAGCGCTGCGGAATATGTGTGCGCTATATAAATAACTACAGTTCATTTTATATAGTGTGGCGAGCGCAGTAATCCGCATACGCTCGCCACGCTTCGTGCTTGCACTATATAGAATCAACTCCATGTGTAGTGGATAGTGGGGTTATGAACAGGTAAAAAAAATCACATCGGATCGCATCGGATCAGCCGATATATCGGCCGATATCGCATCTGATATATTGGCCGCCGTGAAACTAAACAAGTATCATATATATATATATCTATATATATATATATATATATATATATATAGATATATATATATACACAGTATATATATTTGTGAGAAAAGGGGGTTGACCCTGGTCGCGCCTCCAAAAACGATAGGCCGCTACCCCTATGAATCTCCCCTGTTAGCGGGAGATAAAGCAGGATAGAAATGGTGAATAGAGCGCGCTAATGAATACGAATACCACCACCTACAAGAGATTACATTAAATATGTCTCAATCGGATACAGATTTGATTATATGGTACTTGTTTCCTAGCATGGCGCCCCCCGATTTTTATTGAAGTGCATCTTATCGCATCGCATGCAATATAGCGGCATGCGATGTGATTTTTAATTGTACAAGCACCCTGATGGGTGCTTACAATGTTAAATGCACCCCCATTGTCAACGTCACCCCCACTATCAACGCCATCCCGCAGCACGGCGAGCGCAGCACGGCGAGCGCAGCACGGCGAGCGCAGCACGGCGAGCGCAGCGAGCCCGCGAGGGGCGGTGGTACGCGTCCTCCGACCTTTTCATACCCCCACTATCCACGTCGGCATGGAGTTGATTTTAGATAGTGCGGCGAGAGCAGCAAGCCACCGAGCCCGAAGCGTGGTGCGCCCCGCGAGGGGACACGGATGAATTTACATGTATTCCGCGACCCCTCGCCACGCTTCGGGCTCGGTGGTTCGCTGCGCTCGCCACACTATCTAGAATCAACTCCACGCCGACATGGATAGTGGGGGTATGAAAAGGTCGGAGGACGCGTACCGCCGCCCCTTGCGGCTTCGGGTTGGCTTTGATAGTGGGGGAGGCGTTGACAATGGGGGTGCATTTAACATTGTAAGCACCCATCAGGATGCTTGTACAATAAAAAATCGCATTGCATGCCATTTGCTGGCATGCAATATTTCATTGTACAAGCACTCCTGTTAATTTAACGGGAAGATCGCATAGCATACCACTAAATACGGTATGTGATGGTATGCGATGGGCGCTGTGCTAGGAAACAAGTACCTATTATATTTATAAAAAATCATAAAATATGACATCCGTTCGTTTCCATTTCAATTGATGAATCACAGCGTAAACAGAACCCAACGCGTTTCGTCTCGAAAGACTTCGTCAGGGGTAAGCTGTAGGTGGTACAGAATGCCATGTAGTGTAATCAATACAATGTGACAAAATTAGTAATTGTAAGTAAAAATAGACTGTACATACCGGGGTAAATGGCATACTGTTTACCCCGGTATCAACTGTCTATTTTTTTTACTTAATAGACTGTACAATAGAATTAATACATCTGCCCCACAGCGAGATTGCCCATAGCAACCAATCAGCTTCTGCCCATCATTTTATAGAATCCAATATGTACTAGATAAATTATAGCATCAAACTGATTGGTTGCTGGACTTGTAAGCTCATGGCAACAATCCAGGGCCACCAATGCCATCAGGGCATGGAAGTGGTTGGTGCCTCCTTTGGCCTAGTGCATTGTGGTTAATTTGTTCTACAAATTGTGTGACCATGATCAGCCTTAGCACTACTCTCAGCCATTGTTATTATCCTGGGGGCTACGGTGCCCTTAGCTTCTCTCTCCTTTCAGCCTGATGACCCCCCCTTCCTGTCATCGTTGTCTGTCAGATCCCCTGACTTCATCCTCACCCAGGTCTTCCTCATAACTCAGCACTGTATTGTGTCTACGGGTCATACAAATAATGTAACACCCTAACATTATACGTCTGGAACATAGATTGGCATTTATATAATTTCCTTCCCAAAAGAATCATTTAACAAGTAAAGAACTTGGACACTCGCAGCGGAATTTACTTTATCTCCGTCCACTTTATCTCTCGCTTAGTCCATACACCCCGCGAGCTCATTTGCCCACCAGTATGTTTTTGGATAGTGGGAGAAAAGTGGAGCACTCGGAGTAAACCCAAGAAAACGTGGGGAGAACATACAAACTCCGCACATACAACACACTGGTTGGAATAGAGCCTGGGACAGACCAAATAGGCAGGGCTGCCCCTCAAAGACAAAAAAAACTGACTTCAGATAATAGGCAGAGGGTGACAAGGTGAGGCATGGCATGGCAGAGGGAGGCAGCGGGTGACAGGTAGATGGTGACAGGGAGAGGCAGTGCGTGACAGGTAGATGGTGACAGGGAGAGGCAGTGGGTGATGGGCAGAGGGTGACTGGCATAGGGTGACAGGGAGAGGTAGAGGGGGATAGGGAGAGGCAGAGTGTGACAAGGTGAGGCATAGGTTGAGAAAGGGAGGCAGTGGATGACAGGTAGCTGGTGACAGGGATAGGATGCATGGCAGGGGGTGACAAGGTGAGGCATATGGTGTCAGGTAAATGGTGACAGGGAGAGGCAGTGGGTGATGGGCAGAGGGTGACAGGTAGAGGTAGTGGGTAACTAGCACAGGTAACAGGGAGAGGTAGAGGGTGACAGGGAGAGGCAGTGGGTGATGGGCAGAGGGTGACAGGTAGAAGTAGTGGGTAACTAGCACAGGTAACAGGGAGCGGTAGAGGTAGAGGGTGACAGGGAGAGGCAGTGGGTGATGGGCAGAGGGTGACAGGGAGAGGCAGTGGGTGATGGGCAGAGGGTAGAGGTAGTGGATGACTGGCACAGGGTGATAGGGAGTGGTAGAGGGTAACAGGGAGAGGCAGAGGGTGACAGGGAGAGGCAGTGGGTGATGGACAGAGGGTGACACAGGTAGAGGTAGTGAGTAACTAGCACAGGTAACAGAGAGAGGTAGAGGGTGACAGAGAGAAGCAGAGGGTGGCAGTTGGTGATGGGCAGAGGGTGACAGGGAGAGGCAGTGGGTGATGGGCAGTGGGTGACAGGTAGAGGTAGTGGGTAACTAGCACAGGTAACAGGGAGCGGTAGAGGTAGAGGGTGACAGGGAGAGGCAGTTGATGATTGGCAGAGGGTTACAGGGAGAGGCAGTGGGTGATGGGCAGAGGGTAACAGGTAGAGGTAGTGGATGACTGGCACAGGGTGATAGGGAGTGGTAGAGGGTAGCAGGGAGAGGCAGAGGGTGACAGGGAGAGGCAGTGGGTGATGGACAGAGGGTGACAGGTAGAGGTAGTGGGTAACTAGCACAGGTAACAGAGAGAGGTAGAGGGTGACAGAGAGAAGCAGAGGGTGGCAGTTGGTGATGGGCAGAGGGTGACAGGGAGAGGCAGTGGGTGACAGGGAGAAGCAGTGGGTGATGGGAAGAGGGTGACAGGGAGAGGTAAAGGGTGATGGACAGGGGCAGTAGGTGCCAGGCAGAGGCACTGTGGCGGGCCCTGGTGCAATGCACTGAATGCACCGCCACTAGTTCCGCCAGCCACGGGCCATTTCTCTGTCAGTTCCCGGGCCTCCAGTCCCAGCAGTCCTCCCCCTGATGGCGGTCCTGCACTGCGCCACCATGCAACGACCACTGCTGTTCTCTCACACCATCGGTGACCAAAATGGACAATCGCTGTGGTGCGTGCGGCCGACGTAACCCACAGATCGCGGAGTAAGGCCCCCATCAGTACTGCACTGCGGTATATGTTTCCACCATACACATATAAACAATACAGGACAAAACTGAAGAAGAAGCTTGCTACACAATGCATACTGCATTACCCCTGGCTGCTAACACAACGCACAGCGACACATCCTGAGACACAATGGGAATTCCGACACACTCACTTCTTTGTGCGGCCTTTCAGTCACCAGCCACAATAATTGTCATTACTAAGCGAGACACAACACTGCACCCCCCAGCCTCTGAGTCAGTGTGTACCTACACAACAACACAAGACGCAACACACTGCAAACATTTGTATCTGCTGCGCATCTGGCTTCTCCTCCGATCCCACTTGGAATCATTCCCAACATACGATCCGCAGAGACGTAACATGCTATGCAGGACATACGTGTGCGTGTATACAACAAAAAGCAGTGCTGTACTAGAGGTCAAAGCCTGACAGCAAAAAAAAAAAAAAAAAGACTTTTCCCCACCAAGAAAAAAGACAATGGACCAAAGTATGAAACGTTCCACCGCAAAATCCAACTTGTTACTTTGTTGCTTTTGGCAGTTGTTTGATGCCACCCTGACCATTGTTCTGCGCTGCCCTGTCTGTTGTTTCATGCCACCCTGACCATTGTTCGGCGCTGTCCTGTCCTCTACACCGCTCAGTGTTTGTTACACCGGTCACACCACAACACCAATGCAGACGAAAAACCTAGAAGAACTTTACTGACCTTAGAATGAAGTTCAGATGTCCTCAGAGTCTCCGCAAGTCCTTTCTGTGACTCCCCCTTTATGGATTTGGGCTTGGTGGTCCTCAAACCGCCTCTTTATCCCCCTTTTTAGGCTGTTTAGTTCCTTTCTTCGCTTTCTGTAATAATCTAAGAGATCTTCCAAAAGTTTGACTGTGATTTTGCATCACATCCCCCTTCCGGCTGGAGACAAGGAGAGGAGGAGGAGGAGGAGGAGGAGGGGAGGTAGAGGAGGGTGACAGAGGGGGGCTCACAGCATCTGCTGTGCCTTTTAAAGGTACAAGGTCCTGAAACCAGCTGAGATGCTATTTATTAGAAAGTTAGTAGTAACACAACTGTTTTGGGTGCGGGGTGGTGGGTGGGACGGGGGGGGGGGGCGCTAGGCTGGGGTGCAAGTACATAGGAGAGCTGTGATGTGAATGTGGATGTCATGTGTGAGCCGCAGGATCGCGACATTGCGCTTATGCACTTGGCGATGTAGACGATTTGTCGTTCCGATTCAGAAAAATCATCCCGCAATCGTTCTGATGTATACGGCCTACACACATGCCGATATTAAGGCATTTTCTAAGCGATTTTGCTTAGTTTGGCAAAGTCGCTTAGCAAATGCCCTCACAGCGGTGTATGTGTGGGGGCTGTATCGGCATCCCTGCGCGTCCCCGCGCGTCTTTATCGCTGGCCGAGATTGATGGACAGTGTCCATCAATCTCGGCATCGGCAGTGTTCTCCCACCGGAGAACACTGGCGCTGTCTGCTCGCTTAGCACACAGAGCTGACAGCTCGCTCTGTGTGTGGGCTGTCAGCTCTGTGTGCTATGCTATAGCGGTGCAGCACAGCCCGACCTAGCATAGCTAGGTAGCCCTGCACACATCGGCATGTGTGTAGGGCCCCAGTGCTTCTCGCTCAGCTCTGAGGTCTGAAAAACTCTTTAAGTTTGGACAACATTAGAGGAACAAGTTTTAATACGTTCGACTTGACATGACTCCATAATTATTACCAATTATTTATATGCACTTATTACACAATGCTTTACAGTTGGCCTACACCAAAAGGTCAACATGCACAGCAATAAAAGCACAAAAGTCGACACATAAAAAAAATTGACGCATAAAAAGTTTGAAATGAGTAAAGGGTTTCCCCCCCACACTTTTTACATTTTATCGTAGTCTATCATCCACATGGCATCCGTTTGGGAACGCGCAAGGGGAAGCCGTACACTATTTGGGAGTGAAAACGCACGTCAACCTTTTTTTATATTTTGACATTTTCCATGTCAACGTTTTGCTTGCGTCATCCTTTTGTCAAAGCCGACCTTGTACTTTTTGTTGTCGACCTATTGGATGTCGAGCTAGGCATTGTCACCTGCTTTGTAAGAAGCCCAGTAACCTAACTGTATGTTTTTGGATTGTGGGAGGGAAACTGTAGCACCTGGTGGAAATTAATGCAAGCAAGGGTAGAACATCCAAACTCCACACATATATACAGTTTCCAAACAGAAAAAGCAAAGACGAACCAGCAGTAATAGGACTAAATAAATTATTTGTAAACATAAGAAATATGATTTCTTGGAAAAACGCTAGTGCACTAGATTAAAAAATAATAAAAACAATATGCATAATTCCTGGCGTGAAATGGTGTACTGTCCGTTCCTACTGTGCCCTTCCAAATTTTCCAGATAAAATAAGATGGTGAATATTACCGTCCACCTGGGTGAGTGCACTGTCCCGTACTGATGTTTGCCTCCTGGGCCGGTGTTTTTGCTAGGGAAGAAGTAGTCCAGTTCACCAATGGAGGATAGCTGGCGTGGCGGGACTTGAGAAACATATTTCTTATGTTTACAAATAATTTATTTAGTCCTAATGCGCATACATTTATTAATTATAGGTCACACTTATCTCTTATATATTTGGCTACATCTGTCACTCTAGTGTGTCTGGAGCTATAACGCTGGGTGGAGCCTCTGACTCACATGACTGACTCACATGACAGAGAACCAGCCCAGTGAGCCCACAGACAGTGCCAGACACCCTCTGCCTCTCCATGTTACACAGCAAAGACACAGCTACTCACCAGACACACCAGGTGAGCGCCCCACACCTCCATACCTCCCAACATGACCCTCTCCAGGAGGGACAGAATGCTCTGTTTGTGGACTTCCATCTTAATTTATGATTGTCATCACCTGTCATTTTAAACAGGGTAATTGATAAGAAAGGTGTTTAAGCACAGGTGATGGTAATCCATAAATTAAGAAGAAAGTCCAGAAACAGAGCAATGTGTCCCTCCTGGAGAGGGTCATGTTGGGTATGCACCTCCGTCTCCCCCCCCCCCCCCCCCCATTCACGGCATCCCCACAATTAAATGGCACATGCAAAACACTGACATGGCTATGGTCGACAATGAAAAAGGTTGACAAGATTTATTTTTCACTTTTTCAATGTTTTCATATTCATTCTCATGTGTCGACATGGACACCAATGAAGTGCCACACTTATGTCAACATTTACATGTGTTGACCTTTCTGTGTTGATTTTTTCTTGTGGCGATTCGCGGCACCCCCCGCGACCCCCCTCCCGCGATTTGCAGCACACCCCCCGCAATTCGCGGCACCCCCAGTGACTCCCGCGATTCGCGGCCCCACCCTGTGACACCCCCCCCTCCTGCAATTCGCGGCACCCCGCGACCCCCCCTCCCACGATTCACGCCAACCCCCCGGGCCCCCCCTCCCGCGGTTCACGGTGCCCCCCACCGCGATTCTACACCCCTGACCCCCCCCTGTCATTGCGGCAACCCCCCGCCCCCGCGACCCACCCTCTCGCGATTCACTGCAACCCCCCCGCGCCCCCCATCCCACGATTCGTGGCACCCCCCCCCCCCCGCGACCCCCCTCCCGCAATTCACGGCATCCACCCACAACCCCTCCTCCCGTGATTCGCGGACACCCCTTACCTCCTCCCTCCCCCCCCCCCACCCCCGCGCGTGATTCACGGCAACACCAGATTAAATGGCACATGCAAAACACTGGCACGGCTATGGTCGACAATGAAAAAGGTTGACATGAGTTTTTTGAAGATTTTTTTTTATTTTTTTTAATGTTTTCATATTCATTCTCATGTGTCGACATGGACACCGATGAAGTGCCACACTTATGTCAACATTTACATGTGTTGAACTTTCTGTGTTGATTTTTTCTTGTAGCAATTTTTTTCCAGTGACAACTATGAACTATGTGCACGTCAACCTACACATCATCAACCAATTCTTTGTATAATATATAACACCTGTTCTGTTTTACTGTAGGTGTTTTAAGTCAGACCTTTTACTGCTACTATTACTGTTTATGTAAATGGATTCTGAATGACAGCAACATCCTACCATCCTTCTACAAGAATATATAACCAACTAGGTGATTCATCGCGCCCCGTGCCCCCCCCCTCCAGCAATTCAAGGACCCCCCGCGCACCCCCCTCCCGCGATTCGCAACCCCCCCTCGCGCAATTCACGCCCGCTCCCATGCTTTGCGGACCCCCGCCCTCTCCCGCGATTCGCCGACACCTGCGCCCCCTCCCTCCCTTGATTCACGGCACCCCCCGCGCCCCTCCCGCAATTCACGGCACCCCTAAGCCCCTCTTTAGTCCCCCGTATACTCACACACCCCTATCACTACCCAGCTTCCTGCTCTCCTGAACCGTAACTTCCACCACTGGGGAGTCGCTGACGCTGTTTTGCCCACATGCCCCTATCATGCCTCATAGCCCAGCCTCCTGCTCTCATGCACCCGAACTCCCACCCAGTAGGAGGAGACACTGACTAAGGGCCACCCATCCTGTACTCCTGTACTGCCACGCTGGACCCTCACCCACTGGCAGAAGCTGCACAGTATCTCCCACCCTCCTCTTTAGTCCCCCTTATGCCCACACACCCCTATCACTACCCAGCCTCCTGTTTTCCTGTGTCGTGACCTCCGCCAGTGGGGAGCCGCTGACTCAGAAACACCCTACTATACTATTGCACACACACACCTAAACAACATGCACACACAGCCCCCCCCCACACCCACAAATGTCACTGTACCATCCACACTATCAATGTACATTTTACTCTGTAACCGCTGTTTAATTAAACAAAACAATACACACCCCCTTCCACATTATATGCTCTCTATTTAACACATTTCACCTATAACTCAAGTTGCAATACAGGCATCTTTCATACAATTCTAACCATCTTTCTCATATACAAATGTTCACAAATTAAGGGGGCGCAGCCCCTTACGATAGTGTGAAGAGCGCCCGTAGGTCGCGATGAATCACCTAGTGTGTTAATAAATTGTTAACAATTAAGTTAAGCGCTGCTATTTCATCTTTGCTTTTTCGTGTAGCTTTCCAGGGCTTGACAACCCTTCTTAAGCAGCTGCTAGTGAGGCCTACCGTGTGAAGCGCCGCCACCAACCCCCAGTGGGAGTGGTTATTATTTTCCAGTTTCCAAACAGAGTCCATGAGGGTCTGATGGACACACAAGCTGCCCTTATACTCATATTCCCAGGGACCGGTGATCTGCGCTCTGGCGAGTCGCTGGGGCTCCCAGCACAGCAGCAGCTCACTTTACTGCCCCAGAAGTCACAGCAGCAGGAAGCCCTGGTGATGGCAGCCCGCCAGGAGCTCCGATCCCTGAAGTTTTTTATTATTGACCGCAGTTGTTGCGGCGTCACAGCGGGGAGGGGGTGACGGCAGCTGTGGAAGTGCCAGCTGTGTCGGCGGGGTATGGGAAGCGCATGTTTGGGGTATTTTTTCATATAAAATACCCCGATATGGCTGCCAATGGTATCCGGTCAACAGTTGGACAATGTCTCGTGGATAGTCACAAGGTCGGTGTCCATGTTGACATGGACACAAAAAAAAACCCCCAAGGGTTTCCTGGTAGCTCAGCCTCTTATTTTGATGACAGGCCGGAGGAGCATCCCAATGTGGTCAAAAGTATCTCTTTATGATTAAAGAGATGTTCTTGAAATACAGGGGATACGTGTACAGGGATTATGACATAAGTTACACCATAACCAGGTCATACCACAATGCCTCTTGGTTTGAAGGATGTGAAGATTTGGCTGGAAGTCACCAACCAGACCCCCACGGTCGAGACCCCGGGTAAAAGACCCTTTCTTGGTAAGGAGGGGGCCATGACCCCCATGACGAAAGGACAGTGTTTCGCCTTCAAAAGATTCCAAGTGCACAAGAGGCTTGAGTTGTCGTTTTCGACACTCATGCCGTTTGTGCGGTGCCGGCCACCCGGCCAAAAAGTGCAAACATGCCTCTGCGTTCATAAGTGACACCATTCCTGGGGAATATTGCCATGTCCGTTACCAGTTATTTGACGATGCCCTCAAGCTAATCTGGGGTTTTGGCCTTGGTGCTCTCTTGGCCAAACTGGACGTGGAATCAGCTTTCCGCCTCCTCCCCCCTTCACCCCTCTTCTTTCCGTTTCACTGGGTTCCAGTTAGAGGGATCCTTTTACATATACCATTACCTGCCCATGGGTTCCATCTATTGTGCCTATTTTGAGAAATTTTGCATGTTTCTGCACTTGTGCATTCAGACCGGCTCCGGCCACCTTGGTGTTGCCCACTATTTGGACTTTCTCTTCATGGGCTCAGAGGATGGTACTGCATGCCGAGACTTGCTCAGTTTTGCGGGGGGGGATGTTTACTTTTCATTGTTGCCGTCTCCCTGCGGACAAAGTGGCCGCCTGCAGGGGCAGTTGGAGGAGTGCATTGTTTCTGCCAGAATTAGGCTGCATCAGGCGCAGTCCCTGTTGTGCTCCCTGAACTTTGCTTGCCGGGTCATCCCAATATGGTGTTTTTTTTGCCGAAAGCTAGAGAAGGCCACGGTGAGGATTTCCAGCCCACACCACACCATCTGACTGACTGGGGAAATGAGGGTTGATCTCTGGGTTTGGACCTTCTTCTTGGAGGATTTTAACCGGGAGTTGTTATGGCCGTCATGGCCTGTCTCCAGCACCAGTTTGCAGTTGCACAAGGATGCGGCCGGCTCAGTCGGTTTCAGAGCCCTTTTTCAGGGTGAATGGTGTTTTGGGTCCTGGCCCCTACTGGATCTCTCTGGGTTTTACCAAGAACCTGCTCCTGTTAGGATTGTTCGCCATTATTGTTGCAGTGGAGTTGTGGGCACCTCAATTGTCCAGCAGGATGATTGTGTTTTGGTGCGGTAACTTGGGAGTTGTTCAGGCTATACACAACCAGCACACTTCATTGCTGCAGGCCTTGCTGCTGTGATACTTGGTGCTGAAATGCCTGCGGTCCCAGATAGATTTCTCTGCTGCACATGTTCCGGCCGTGGACAACTGCATTGTGCAGGGCAGATCCAAGGAGACCATGGGTGTGGCCTTAGCAGGTATTTCTTTTCACGGCCGGTTGCGGGACGTGTACGTCCCCACTAAGTCATTTGTGTTGGCTAAGGCTCTGCGTGGCTGGGCTAAGGAGTGCCCCTCTGCAGCTGATTCACGCAGGCACATTCATATGTGCTTGCTGCAGGATTTGCCTCCGTGGGTCCTAATTACAATTGGCTCCCCCCCACCCCAGGACACACAAGAGTTTTTTTTTACCAAGTTTTCACCTTCACTTGGGTTTCTGTATTAACTTCCATTGTCTACTAACTCATAATGTATTACAAAGTGCTGATCATTAGGTACCCCATTTCTTCTTCCAGATCCCCCTTCCATATCCTCTGGACAGATGTAGATGGTGGGCCACTCCTTTGTTTATTGGAAGGCTTCTGAATTGTCCGGCGGATGTGCGGTTAGATGGTTGGGTGTCAGGGGCCTTAGATGGTCCAGTTTGCTGGATCTGCTCTTATGTCGTGAGCGGGCCTGGGTGTTATTCACTTAGGTGGGAACGATCTGTGTCAGATAAAGGGCATAGAATTCAGTTTGGCTATCAAGGCGGACCTCCTGGAGGTTTTGCGCTGTTGGCCTTCGGTCCATGTGGTTTGGTCCGATATAGTTCCCCTTACTGTTTGGGGGGGGGGGGGGAGGTCCCTTAGCATCACCAAATTTCGTAGTGTCAAAATTAATTTTGGCTAATGGGAGTTCTGCCGTTCATCGCCCTTTGCTAGTGCAGGCGAGCCCGCAGTATCTCAGAAACGACGGTGCTCATCTGCCCACTTTGGGGTTGGTTTTTTTTTGTTTTAGTTCTGGGTGGCATGCGACAGCTCTTAGAGCCTAGCAGCAGTGGTACGGCGTCATGGCCTAGCAGTCATAAGTGGGCATTGGGAAGCCCATCCTTTGCGGGGGACAAATAGGGCCCTCCTCCACTGGAGGGACCGCACCTACCAGATAAGGAGTGGTGAGACTTCCCAGCGTCAGATTATTCTTTAGTCAGATGGGGCATTTCAGTCACCACCATATTTAGTAGTTGGGGTGTTTAAGTCGCTGCCATGTTATGTGACTAGAGCTGAACATCACATGGCACCTAATTGCCAGCCCTTTTATGAAGAAGGGTCACACCAAATAATAAATAACTAAGGCCTTTAAATCTACTGCTATGGTGTCCGAGTCGTTATTGTGTCAGCGTGTGTCATGTTTAGATAAGCTAGCCTTAAGGTTTTGTTCATGTACAAACACAATAAATGTATAGATGCCTTATGGTGAAATCCTGACTTCAGCACGCCCA
This sequence comes from Crinia signifera, assembly GCF_055691185.1. NCBI lineage: Eukaryota > Metazoa > Chordata > Amphibia > Anura > Myobatrachidae > Crinia > Crinia signifera. Next base: position 19,331,956 of record NC_139225.1, read on the forward strand.
GAAAACATGGCTGGTACGATACCTGTCACCTCCTCTAAAGGCCAGCAGTCATGCTACAGTGCTTGGGACCCTGCGTCTGCCACCGGGTGTGCACTGGGCCAATTCATGCGCTTGCGCAAATTCAAAAACATTAGAAACGTGCGCAAACATCAAGTTGATACATATGTTGAGGAACTTTAATTATTCTTTAGAACTATACTGTAACCTGCACGAAGTTATGGAAATATCTACAATATTTTTTTCTGGCCAGTAGGTGTCACTGTACCACAGCTACATCTCTACATCTCTCTTCGGATGATTTCTATAGAGAGCAACTCCACCAGTGCCACCTTAAGGTAACGCACAAAAAATAAATTCAACAAAGGGGAAATAAAATCCCATTAATTTCTGAGTTTAAAGCAAACAGAATTTGTTTGACACTGAACTATATGTGTTTGTGCATTATAAATACCTGAAGTAACTGTTAATATCTAACAAAATATGTTCTTCACCTTGTGTTTCACCCCATCACAGTCGGGAGCAATGTGTTTGCATGAGCACAGCGTGAATGAAAAATTTGCAGACTTGCATTGGGTTGATTTTATACCCAGGGGCCGTCCCAGTGATGTCACATTTACTTAACCAAATAAAATGTTAGCTTTTTATGAAGGGGTTACTAGGGAACTATATATTCCCTGTGATTTTTCTTCTCACTCAGCACAGTATACAAGATTAATGTGATGTCTATGCAATAAATTCCAAATGCATCTTGTAGGCACTACCTATATTAATTCAATGTGCTGTTTTTCATACCATTATAGCATTAGCCAAACCAGTATGGACACTCTAAACAAATATATCTAACTAAAGAAAGATTGCTAAAAAAATGGTTACCCTAATGGTGCGTACACACTGCTGCAATTAGTCATGAAATCGCTGGCAAAATGGTCGCTCAGTGACCATATTGCCAGTGATTTAATGTGCAGCCAGCGATAAATGGCTGGGAGCGCGCTCCCGCAGCCAGCCCTTCATGGTCGCTGGTCGCAGGAGCTTGCTCCTCCGATTCTCCCTAAAAATTGCTGGTCGCTGGTTCACAAAGCACTGTGCACCAGCGACAAGCGACACCTACTACGTCCAGCGCCGGCTGGGACCCGCCGACCCGCCCTGTCACAGCGTGACACGCCGGCCGGGACCCGCCCACCCTCCCTGTCAGAGTGTGACACACGCCCCCCCCCCCCCCCCCCTGCTTCCTCCTCCTTCCCTGGCCGCGCATACAGCACAGAAGCTGCTGCGCAAATCTGCCAGTACCAACACCTGCCAGTACCAAATCTGACAGCACCCACACCTCCTGCGCGCCCCACAGCCGCACTAGTCAGTGCATAGGCTGTCTTTAGATGGCATTGGTGTTGGGCAGCATGATTATGTTCATGCTGCCCATCGATGGTGATTTGCACCATCGGTGGGCAGCATGAGCATTACCATGCTGCCCCACACCAATAGTATGTGACAACCAAAAAAATGAAGGGGGCATTGGTGTCGGGCAGCATGATTATGTTCATGCTGCCCATCGATGGTGATTTGCACCATCGGTGGGCAGCATGAGCATTACCATGCTGCCCCACACCAATAGTATGTGGGCTCAATATAAATGAAGGGGGCATTGGTGTCGGGGTGGCAGGGGCCGCACAGCCGACATGTGCCCCCACACCCCTGGCAGGAGCGGGGCACTAGCGGCTGCTGCCACTAGATTATCCTGCCCCTACAAAGATGACCCCTGCTACATCTGTATATACACCATATACACTTTTATTCCCTTCCAGAAGGACTTCCCACAACCCATGTCAATCATAAATGAATTTAAATAGAGGGTAAAAAAAATCTAGTCAAAATTGCTAGCAATTTTCAGGGAAAATTGCTGGTCCCTCTGAAAAACTGGACACTGAGCAATATATTGCTGAGAAATATATTGCGGAGATATATTGCAAGTACACTGAGCAATATATTACTCAGCAATATATTGCAAGCAATATATTGCTAGCAATATATCTCCCCCGTGTGTACACACCATAAATCATAGCTCACTACAAACAACAGCAGCAGCATGCTATGGATAAGTGGACAAAAGCACAGATAAGAAGACTCTGTGTGATCATATGCTGGTGTCTCTCTCTTGTCAGAGGGGATAATGATAATTAATCACATAAGAGGGGATAATTAAAGTCATCAACAGGAACTCAAGAGCAGCTACAGCAAGTCCCAGGGATTGCAGCACTCACAGAAACTCCTATGACACTTGGCAGAATCTGTAGAATCTGGGAGATTAGGAGTGCAAAGCAGAGCAGCAGGACATTTGTGGCTGAAATGGGAGCCTCCTGCAGGGTGTGGGAGTGTAGGCAACTATGCTTTAAATATCTTGATAAGATCAATTTTAATTTAAATTAATATATTTTAAACCAAAATTTCAAGGACTTCTACACAGAAAAAGAAAGGCAGATATGCGTAGACTAGTAAAGGGACCCGGCACAGATACTGGCACTGAGTATGGATCATCAGACAGGTCGACATGACTGAAGGTCGACATGGGGTTAGGTCGACAGGGAAATTAGGTCGACAGGGTCATTAGGGTGACATGGGGAAGATTAACAGTCAAAAGGGCGACATGGGGTTTTTCGCCTTTTTTCCCCCGAATGTCGACAGTTGACATGGACACTAAAAAAGTGCACCGCGACCACACGCTGCGCTCGCCATGCTTCGGGCACGGTGTCTCGATACGCTCGGCACACTATTTTATTCTCTCACCATGCCCTAGGGGATGATAGGGCATGAAATACCCTGTCGACACAAATCTGCTCAAAGAAAAGGTGATAAAACCCCACGTCGACCTTCCCCATGTTGACCTAATGACCATGTTGACCTAATGACTCTTTCGACTTAACCCCATGTAGACCTTCAGCCATGGTGACTTAGTGGTGTCGACCGAATGCTTGTCGACCTAATGATCGTATCCCCTGGCATGAGCCATGTTCCCATCAGACAATGGGGCAGATGTATTAAGGCTGGAGAAGAGATAAACTGGAGATAAAGTGGAAGGAGATAAAGCACCAGCCTTTCACTTTATCTCCACTTTATCTCTTCTGCATGCTTAATACATCTGCCCCATTGTCTCACAGTGCTTGCCATGCTTTGGGCACTATTATATGTCCAGAGGGGAAGGTAAAGTATGTTGGTATTGAAAAAAAATTCCATGTCAACATTTTGCTTGTGTCGAACTAATGACTGCATTACCTCCTGCCCCCACCCCCAATGCAAGGCCGGATGGAGCTGCAGCTCAAGGCCTATTGACACTGACAGCTTTGATAGGATAACTTTTTCCTGTCACAGACTGCCGGCAGCAGCTATCCTCTCTCCCATGGCATGCCCACCTCTGGCTGCACTGCAGCCCGCTCACCTTACAAATGCTTAGATCAGCAGCAGAACGTGCAGGCAATGTCCTGGCCGCCACTCCCTTCAGCTCCCTTCCTCGCCGGGGTCCTGACTGAGGGCAGTATTCAATGAGAAAAGTTCTCCGTGTTTTGTGGAGAATTTGTGCTTTTTTCGCCGTGGAGAGAGGTTTTTTTTCTCCAAAGGCGAGCCACCCTATTCAATGTGAAATATTCTCCGTCTTTCCTAGTGATTCTCGCCGTCTCTCTCCGTGAAGAAATTCTCCATCTTTTGATGGAGAGCAGGAATGTGAACTTTTAAACTAAAAGGGTGTTTTTTTTAATTTTGGTGTCAAAAAATCAGGTTTTTTTTTCTGTGGAGGGCCATGTTATTTTTATTCATGTGCCTATAGCACATGAATATATATTTAATTTTTAAAAAAATATTTTTTTACATTTTTTTTTTTTCTTTTTTTTACACAGTGCAGCCAGCAGGGGGCCGGAGCGCTCGAGCCGCTCATTAGATATTCATATATTCACTGCACCCGAAGCACGTTCGGGTACAGTGAATACTGGGTCCCCCGCTGGCTATAGAGGGGGGCAGCCTGTGCTGCCTGGGTCCCAGGGGGGCCCCCTACCCTCACATATGTTCTGTGGCATCCAGGGAGACTTTAATCTCCCTGGATGCCACGTCCCTGTCAGCTCCCTGCTGCGGACGCTCGTCCGCTGCAGGGGTTAAGACTCGCCGCGAGTGGCGGCGAGTCTTATAAACATTGAATAGTGGCAGCAGGAGAGGCAACGAGCCCTCCGGAACACGGAGAGTGCACGGCGAGCAAAAAAAAATGCTCGCCGTGCACGGAGAATATTACCATTGAATACTGCCCTGAGCCTGCCACTCACAAGCTCCGCCCCCAAACTAACGAGGAGCTACATGAGAAGCCTGGCTGGTGGTGGTATGCTATGTGTTATTTATGTGATGGCTACTGGAGGATTAGCATACGTTACTGTGTGTACTGTAATGTATGAGTGGTGTGTACTGTGTATGTACTGTGTGTGCAAATGTGGTGGTGTGTATATGTGGTTGGTGTGTGTACTGTGTCCCTGTGTACTGTGTGTGTGTATATGCTATGATGTGTGTGTGTGTATATGCTATGCTATGGTGTGTGTGTGTGTGTGTGTGTGTGTGTGTGTGTGTGTATATGCTATGGGCGGTATTCAATGTGAATACCTGCGAGGTGCAGCGAATCCTTTTTAGGATTCGCTGCACATTCGCCACGTTCCGGAGCCAGCGGGCTCCGGTATTCAACGTGTCAGGGGCTCGCTGCCCCTGACAGGCGAATATGAGCTCCTGCGGCGATTGCCGCAGGAAGCCTGAGGAGGGTGCCAGGCAGAGAGATGGAAGTCTCTCTGCCTGCCCCTGAACGTTTGTGGGGGGCAGGTGGGCTCCCCGGTGCCAGGCAGCACAGGCTGCCCCCCAGGGGTGCCAGCAGGGGGCAGCATATATTCACTATACCCGATCGTAACATCGGGTGCAGTGAATATATGAATATGTAATGAGCGGCTCGGCTCTGGCGCCCCCTGCTGGCTGCTGTGTAAAAAAAAAAAAAAAAAATTTTTTTTTAAATTAAATATATATTCATGTGCTTACAGCACATGAATAAAAATAGAATGCCCCTCCTCAGAATAAAATTCCTGATTTTTTTACACCAAATGTAAAAAACAAAACACTTTATTTTAAAAGTTCACATTCCACTTCACCATAAAAAGATAGCGATTGCTACTCGGTGAATCATGGCGAAAAAACCTTCAAATGTATTCGCCATGTGGTCATTGAATAGGGTGATTCACCGTTTTTGTCAAAAATTCGCCAAACAGCACAAATTCGCCATAAAAACATGGCGAATCAGCCTCATTGAATACCGCCCTATGATGTGTGTGTGTATATGCTATGGTGTGTGTGTGTGTGTGTGTATATGCTATGATGTGTGTGTGTGTGTGCATGTAGTGTGTACTGTGGGCCTGATTCAGTCTTGCTCGCTAGGCTGCGTGTAATGACGCCCCGCTGGATGCACACCCCTGCCCCCCAAATCCCCTCGCTATGCTATGAGCGGGTGTGTACTCTTCACAAGCGCCCACACAGTGGATAAATCCTTCTATGGTTACTTACTATCTAATGATTTGTCCTCTGTACGCAGCAGAAGGGTGGCCCAGGACTTACTGTTCTGCTGCCCGGTCTTCTCTTCTGCGAATTTGGGGGCAGGCGCTGACGTCATGTGCCATCCTGAGCAGGCAGGGGGACGCCAGCATTCCCTGGGACGTGGGCATTTATTATGTATATAAGTGGTTCTGGCACCGTGGGTATTTATTATGTATATAAGTGGTTCTGCTACCAGGGGCATTTGCTATGTATATATAATTAGGTCTGCTACCGTTGGCAATTATTATGTATATACGTGGTTCTGCTACGGTGGTCATTATTATGTATATAAGTGGCTCTGCTACCGTCGGCATTTGCTATGTATATAAGTGCATATAAGCTCTACTGGTAACGTGGGCATTAATTATGTAAATAAATGGTTCTGCTTCCATGGACATTTATTATGTGTATGAGTGACACTGCTACCATGGGTATTATTCTATAAGCATCATGCAATGTTCAGTAAAAAATATAAAACAATATAATCTCTGGCGCAAAAAGAGGGCAGCGCTTAACCTCACTGGGGGTTACCTTCCCAGTAAAATTGAACAGTGGAAAAGAAATGAATGGGATAAAGCGCCCAACTGTTAGATACAGGATAATGTAGTCTTACTGTTTGCTGTGACTGTCCATAAGGTCTTATAATCCTAATATATGGTTCAAAACGTCCAACGGTATTTCTCAGGCAGTTATCTCCGTATAGAACATGCAAAATAAAAGTATAAACAAACAATGTGTAGTTTTGTCTGGTACAGTCTTATAATAATGGTAATCCCCAGGGATGGAAAATCTTGTATATATTTTTTCTCCTTTTCCCACCAGTGCCTGTTCCAACTGATAGTTTTTATAGGATCACCACGTGTCTCCCAGTCAATAATGTTCTTACATGTATGCTTACATGTAATCTACACCATCTACACACATCAAGGTTTCTTTCAGTGAAGTTGTGCGTATTTGTATGCTTACTTTCACAGTGCTTGACTCCTCCTATCACGGTTTCTTTAGATGGACATCTTAGACACGATACAGGTCCAAAAAATATTTTATTGATAAAAAAGTATTTCTCTCCTTTCTCATATAAAATATAACAATCCACAAAAATGAAAATGAAAGTATCAGGTGGAGCGGTCCAGGTTTCCATTTTTATTTCATTTTTGTGGATTGTTATATTTTATATGAGAAAGGAGAGAAATACTTTTTTATCAATAAAATATTTTTTGGACCTGTATCGTGTCTAAGATGTCCATCTAAAGAAACCGTGATAGGAGGAGTCAAGCACTGTGAAAGTAAGCATACAAATACGCACAACTTCACTGAAAGAAACCTTGATGTGTGTAGATGGTGTAGATTACATGTAAGCATACATGTAAGAACATTATTGACTGGGAGACACGTGGTGATCCTATAAAAACTATCAGTTGGAACAGGCACTGGTGGGAAAAGGAGAAAAAATATATACAAGATTTTCCATCCCTGGGGATTACCATTATTATAAGACTGTACCAGACAAAACTACACATTGTTTGTTTATACTTTTATTTTGCATGTTCTATACGGAGATAACTGCCTGAGAAATACCGTTGGACGTTTTGAACCATATATTAGGATTATAAGACCTTATAGACAGTCACAGCAAACAGTAAGACTACATTATCCTGTATCTAACAGTTGGGCGCTTTATCCCATTCATTTCTTTTCCATCATGCAATGTTACTTTAGACAGTATGGGGTTTAGGCCTTTTGTAAATTTCAGCTCCAGGCCCACCTTAATCTGACACTGCCCCAAGGCAGAACTCCAAAATGGCCACCCTGATTTGTAGACCTTCCTTTGGTGTCCGCTGTACATGTGTAACTGGTTCCCCTTATACCAGACCTAAACAGTGTCACACAGGCGATGCCATCACACTGGGTCACTCCCCTACAATAGTCTCATTATTTTTCTTATTCTAGAAATAGAAGGTGGAAAACTTACTGATGTAGTTCACAAATATGGCCACTAGATGTCACTGAAAGTCTGCGCTTCATACACTATGTATACTTTTATGATGCATTTGTTCACTCTGTAGATCTCTTGGGGGCCGTTTGGGAACGTGAACTTATCCGTCACGGTCCAATAGTGTAGAAGCTCGCCCTGGTGGCTGCTGAAGATGGACGACAAAGAAAACTATTTAAACAGATCTCCAAATGATATACAACCACTAACAGGGCATGCTGGGATGTGTAGTTCCATAACCATCCCATACACAGCAACCTGTAGCCACAAACCACTCTAGCTGGTTGTGCATGCTGGGACTTGTAGTCCAGAAAGCCACAGGGCTGCCTGCCTGCTGCAATACAGAAAACCTCTGCAGAGACTATTTACATGTCCACTTCTGCACACAGTCTGTCTCATTTCTGGCCTCGGTTATTTGTAAAAGTCTAATGATCAAGTCAATCTAATCTAATAAAAAGCAAATACTGCTCCTCACCTCTAAGGGGCAATTCATGTGTTATGTGCACAAACGGCCACTAGATGGTGCCTAATGAAGCAATTCAAGTGACATTGTGGTGTTCCGTCATTTTGATGGGCTGGTAACTAGTAGTTGTTATAGTAGTAGTTATAAAGTCTCGCCATCCTTGCATTAGTAGCGCGGCCTTTACAGACACTAAGAACATACTTGCCTACCTGACCCTCTCCATGCGGGAGAAAATGCTCTGTTCCTGGACTTCCCTGGTACTGTATGATTGTCATCACCTGTGGGGAGCTAGGTAAAGGTGTTTCACCACAGGTGCTGGCAATCATACATTACCAGGGAAGCCCAGGAACAGAGCATTTTCTCCCTGAAGGAGAGGGTCAGGTAGGTAAGTATGGATAACAGTGATTTGCAACCATTTTGTAATGAGCTTAAGAATTTTGTTCCCAGTGCGGCCCAATGTGAGAAGTTTTCACGGGTATGCAACATTTGTGTGATACTGGCCGCACAACATACTTGCCTACCTGATCCTCTCCAGGAGGTAGAAAATGTTCTGTTCCTGGACTTCCCTGGTAATGTATGACTGCCATTACCTGTGTTGAACCTGGTTAATTGATAAGAAAGGTGTTTCACCACAGGTGATGGCAATCATACATTACCAGGGAAGCCCAGGAACAGAGCATTTTAACCCTCATGGAGATGGGTCATGTAGGCAACCCTGCATTACCACCATACGCCTAGCTGGTCTGAGGGACATCAATGTGGTTGTGAGTCAGCAAGCATACCTCCCAACATGACCCTCTCCAGGAGGGACGCATTGCTCTGCTCCTGGACTTCCCTGGTAATGTATGATTGCCATCACCTGTGTGGAAGCACCTTTCTTATCTATTAACCTGCTCAACACAGATGAAGGTAATCATGCATTAAGAGGAAAGTCCAGGAGCAGAGCATTGTGTCCCTCCTGGAGAGGGTCATGTTGGGAGGTATGAGCAAGACAGGTGTGTCAGGTTACACCTGTTTGCCTATGTGCGGTTGCAAAAATTAGATCAATAGAGCTTAACGTCTGTCCGAAATGGGAAGGGTCTGTGCGCCGGCTAATGAGGGAAGTGACTCTGATTATGGTTCTGCTGCCCTGTACCGTTCTTATCAGTGTGCAGTGATCTTCTGACTGTACACAGAGACACCGGCTGTTGACTTGTCCCAGTTACGCAATCGCTCAGAGCCGTCGGCCATTCTTCATTCAACAATTCTGCCAACTTCCCTGTATAAATTTGCCTAAGAAACGAGCCCAGGTGGGTTGTTGCCAGGTCTAGGTGTGGTTGCCCTTACAGTAAATTCCTGCACGAAGAGCCAAAAAGGTGGTTTCACAAGTCAGTCCCTGGTGGAAGAGGATCTTACTACCCTGAGAGCAAGGGGGCAATTTACTAAGATGGGAATTCTAATTCACATGGGATGTTGCCATGGGCAACCAATCATAATCTACTTTTTATTTATTTAGCCCCTTCTAGAAGATAACAGATAGTATGTGATTGGTTGCCAGTGGCGTAACAACAAATTTTGCGCCCCCCCCAGTTAAGACCCCACCATTATTAAGGATGCTAGAGTAGGCCAACGCCGTCACCACCGTCTCCTCTAGCATCCTCAAAAACTGTATGCTGTAAGGGGGAGGCCATTTTGTAAGGGACATTTTTCATAAGGAGTGGGGAGGAGCGCTGGGATGCAGATGCGGCGGCAGGTGGCAGCATAAAAATTGCCCCCCACAGCGCCCACATTTAGTCAGCGCCTCCCCACCATCGCAGGGCCTGGGGTGCTATTGTTATGCCACTGTAAGTCGCCCATAAATTTACCCCCAAGAGTCAAGTAGATTCCCTGTGACTACAACTACTTTGCTATGTTCCTCTCTGGCAATCAGGCCATGAAAGGTACCAGGGGCCACATATTATGCTTATGGAGCGAACAAAGGGTTGGCTGACAATGGATGGTGAGAGGTCCGACTAGCTCCTAATGCCAGCTTCAATGGTACCTTGCTGATTATACCTCGAACAGCCTCTGAGGAGACCTGACAAGCATGCTCCAATCCGGCCTATGCCCATTAGTTGAACTGTGGCCACAAATGCCCAAAAAACACTACCACGGAAATCTGCTTAACCGCTCACACAGTCCAATAGCCTGTAGGTGGTAGGGGGCGGTATTGAGCTGCCACACTTTGCCAAGAGGAACTGGACTACCTCTCAAATATTGGAGATCTATAAAGTCTAGTGAGATAAAGAACCTACCAACCACTCCTAACTGTCATTTTACAAACATAAGAGTCTAGGGGGATGTGTATCAATTATTGAAGAGAGATACAATGTAGTGAGAGAAAGAACCAACCAGTTTCTGTCATTTTTAGAACACATCCAGTAACATGACAATTGCTTATTGGATGGTTATTTATCGTTCTACAAGGTTCGATACATGTCCCCCATTCCCCCCTATGTATGAAAAATGACAGTTAGGGGCTGACTGGTACTTTAGTCGCTGTGATTCTGTACGCAGCAGCTGTGCGGCAGTATGAAAATGTCACAGCCGCCAGGATATGTACCAAGGCGCCCTCCCGGGGTCAATCATGGTAAAATGCCACAAATGGGCGGAGCCTAAACCAGTAAGTGGCCAGAGCTACGATCGCAACCCAGGATCGGTAAATTCAAATAGGTGAGCGATACAAACTCCCACCCCAAACAAACACTGGCATACATCACCAGTCGGGAGTCAATGACGTTTGGTGTGGCTACCCAAGGAACAGATCATTTTGTTTTTCCTGGAATGGATCATGTTGGGAGAAATGCACTAGGTGCTGTACAGGTCTCCAGGAAAATGGTGCGTCGTCCAATTCTCTTGGCAATATTCCCTAGTGCGGATGCCAAAAACACCAGGAAAATGGTCACGACTCCATTTTCCCAGAGACCTGCATACCACCTAGTGCTCTGAGTCACTGTCGCAGGGGTGAGTATTGAATAAATGGATGCAGAAAAGGGGCCTGGTTGCTATTAGTACGTGAACAAGCGACACGTTCACTGTCTAAGAGGTCAAGTGTGCACTCGCATTACATGGAAACTAACCACAGACTATTACTGTAAGCCAAGTGACTCCTCTTCCTCTGTATTCTCTGTGCGTAGTGTAGGACCTGGCACTCCAGTCACTCACACAGCGGCTGTCGCATCAACATCTGGGACAATAATGACTAATAATAATCTCCCCGCTATTGGCCGCTTTCTCGGATCTTTGGACCATTTCTCTGCTGATTCATCGAGAGTCACAGACCAAAAGCACTATGGTTGTTCAGTGAACGGCTAACCACCGATATCACCATCAATGATGGGAATCCAGTGATGAAAAAACATTGATGGTTCAGAACATCGGTGTTGGTGGGGAGCTGATTGGAAAAGGAGAACAAGGATGCAAAACCAGCAATGGGGAGGCGGGGCTGACTGCTGTGCAACGCAGAAATAGTTCTACATCACGATTGAACCCCTGACATCGATCATTAATGGTCGTTAGCCAAAGCAAAAATCGGCGCCATCTCCCTGCAGCCTCTCATTGCCGACATTGCAAGGCTTGTTGGCTGAGGTCAACGGTGTCTAGGAAAACAGCCAAAAGGTCGACATTAAAAGGTCAACATGCACTGGGTCGACATTGATAAAATGGTCGACATTATAATAGTCGACACATGAAGTGGTCGATATGAGTTTTTCTCAATTTACTACATTTTGGGGGACTTTTTCCTAGTTTACTATCCACGCGTGCCAAGCGCAGTGGCGGCGGAGCAAATTTGCGGCCTGTCCGATAATCGAACAACCGCACCTGAGCACACGGTAGGCTGTGCGCATACGTAAGAAGCTATCCGCCCTGAGGCAACGAGCGCGCGGGGGGGAATCATCAATGATTTTTTTTGCCCCTATGTGCACTGTTGCTTATGCCTTTGCAGCCGTGAAAAGGGGCGGGGGCATTCTGTATGGCGGCTGCTACCACTCGCAAGGCCAGCGTGCAGGTCTGAATCAGGCTCGATATTTCTGTTATCTGCGAGCAGAGGTGAAGATATATGATCACTATATTTTGGAAAGATGATTGTGCAGGACAGGACGCGCACTGCGCAGTAATACATCCTATATCAATTCCTCTTTCTTGTGAACTGAGATTCCAGCAACAGAAGCCTCCATTACTCACATGCTAATTATAGTCATCCCTGCAGCCTGACGTAACGCCACACATGCTTCTAGGTGCACGTACATAGGGATCTAAGCCATAGGGATCTACCACAAGGCACATATGGGGAAGAGAGGGGCGTAGTCCCATTCTTACCTCCATCGTTGCCCCCAGAGGGCCGCTTGGTGCAGCCAGCAGAGCGTAAGAGGTGAGGTGGAGCCAGGACGGGCACACATTGGGCCTAGTTCAGATGTGGTTGGAGAAGTGGTGTTTGACCTGTACATAGGGCGCAGATCAGAAGTGATTGACAGTCTGCTGCTGTTTGGGGGCGGGAAGGGGGCAGCGACGGCCGCCGTCGTGGGTGACAAGACCGGTATCTCTGTCAGAAAATGAACATTTCCTGGTCACTTTGTGGGATCTGCAGATGATCCTCTGCTGAGTCAAGTCCATGGGAAACGGTGATTTGGTCACCAGCAAGTTGGTTGACAGTCATCAGGTTGATACCATTAGGTCGACATGCATTTAGGTCGGCATGAGTCTAGGTCGAAATGGAGGAAGGTCGACATGGGTTAGGTCGAAAGGGTCATTAGGTTGACAGGGTCATTAGGTCGACATGGGTTAGTTCGACAGTCAAAAGGTCGACATCGTTTTTTTTTTACACTTTTTATGAGCCGACATGCGATATATAATGCCCTACCATCCACTAGGGCAGGGATGGGGAACCTTTGGCCCTCCAGCTGTTGTTGAACTACACATCCCATACTGCACTGCTACAGTTTTGCTATGTGGCCATGCTAAAACTGTTGCAAGGAATGCTGGGATGCATAGTTCAACAACAGCTCGAGGGCCAAAGGTTCCCCATCCCTGCACTAGGGCGTGGTGGGAGAATAAAATAGTGTGCCAAGCGTACTGAGGCAACGCATCCGAAGCATAGCAAGCCATGCGAGGGGACGCGGTGCTACGTGTCAGTGTCCATGTCGACATTCGGGACAAAATTTTTTGAAAAAACCCATGTCGACCTTTTTGCCCCCCCCCCCCCCCACGCACACACAAAAAAAACCTCATGTCAACCTTTTGTGCATCGGCTATTGCCACATCAACTATACACTTTTGACCTATGGACTTCTTACTCCCATCAGCCTCCGAGTCAAAACTCCCAAGTTACCCATGCGATGCGCTTTATCACGTACACCATGAATATCCGCTTCCCGAACTCACTATCGAGGCGTTAAAGCTGCAACATTCTTAAGGTGTAAGAATAAAAACATTCAATAAATTCTCCTTAGCCCCGGTGTTAGTCAGCGAATGTCAGGTGCGGGTCAAGTCCACACTTTTCCATCCTCTTACATCCGAGCGGCTATTTTTGGCTCTCTATTGAGTAAACTCTGAATTTTCTCCTGGCTGATGGCCAGAGCAGATCTCCTCAGCATCACATCCTGTCAGGGCAAAGAGTAGAAGATCTCATGTCTAGGAAACCTCATAATACTACATTCAGGGCATTGGTCTCATCTGCTAGTAATGTCTTATCTGCTGGTAACATCTCAGCGCTAAGTGCAAATGTCTGGCGTAACGTGTACACGCAATATCTTACTCAAGTGGAAATTGCACACAGCCCAGCACCTCTGGATTATAGAACTGTCGCACTGTTTATACAAAGACCTTTTATAGCAGCCAAAGCCGGCTGACGTCACACATCTCTAACCCTACATCTAGGCAGACTTGTTTTTTCTATGATCATGGAGTTCGGCCATATCCAATCAGATGAGTGGTCCTAGGGTATCAATGGTTAAGAGGAACCTAAACCACAGGCTGGCATCTTTTGCACATAGTTGTCTACACTCCCATCTCCTACAGGGGGCTCCCCTTTCAGCTATAAATCTCTTGCAGTCCAGCTTTGTACTCCTAATCTCCTGGGTTCTTCAGATTCTGCCAGAGGTGGCACTAAGGAGTTTCTTTGGAAGGACAGTGATTTGTGTAGCTGCTCAGGTCAGGAGTCCAATGTTTGGAACCCCTGACAAGAAAAAGAGAGACAGAAGCACATGATCACACAGGGTCTTCTTATTTGTGCTGGTGTGCACTGATCCATAGCATGCTGCTCTTGTTAGGTGTAAGGATACGAATTTTGGCAAATAATCTTTCTTTAGTAAAACACATCTGTTTATACACATTTGCACAGCACATGCTGCTGTAATCTCCCTGATTCTAGTTTTCAAAAGTACCCTTTCTGCTTTTGGTACTTGTTTCCTAGCACGGCCACACCGATTTACATCGGGGTGGTCGTGTCGGAAAAATCGGGTCGATCGCATCGCATGCGATTTGGTCGCATGCGATGCGATCGACGCGACCGACCGATTTTGGACCCGATTTTTTTTTTTAATGAAATGTAAATCGGGTCCCTGGGACCCGATTTTACATTGGATTCAATGTAAAATATCTCCCAACCCCCCCAAATTTAACGTCGTACAACCCACCCCACGATAGACGCCAACCCGAAGCGTGGCGAGCGCAGCGAGCCCGCGAGGGGTGGCGGTGCGCGTCCTCCGACCTTTTCATTCCCCTACTATCCACGTCGGCGTGGAGTTGAGAATAGAATAGTGTGGCGAGCGCAGCGAGCCACCAAGCCCGAAGCGTGGCGAGGGGACGCGTATACCTGTGAAGTTATACGCGTCCCCTCGCCACGCTTCGGGCTCGGTGGCTCGCTGCGCTCGCCACACTATTCTATTCTCACTCCACGCCGACGTGGATAGTAGGGGAATGAAAAGGTCGGAGGACGCGCACCGCCGCCCCTCGCGGGCTCGCTGCACTCGCCACGCTTCGGGTTGGCGTCTATCGTGGGGTGACGACGGGGACATCTATAATGTGAAATGGGTCATATTGGCCCATTTGACATTTTTCACATTTTTTCACTATTTCAATGTTAAAAAATATTTTAACATTGAAGCCTATGGAAAAATCGGGGGCATCGCGTCGGGACCATTGTTAATGGTCCCGACCGACGCGATGCCCCCGATATTTTACCTTTCCCGACACGATTTCAATGTTAAAATATTTTTTAACATTGAAGTCTATGGGGAAATCGGGGGCATCGCGTCGGGACCATTGTTAACAGTCCCGACCGACGCGATGCCCCCGATATTTTGTCCTAGCCGGCCAAATGGACCTGATTTCAAAGGAAATCGGGTCCATCGTATGGATCGTGTACCTTAACTTAAAGGTACACGATCCATACGATTGTGGCCGTGCTAGGAAACAAGTACCCTGCTTTTTTTTGGAAATCTCAGCAAGGCTTTGTGGACAGGCGACAGAACCGGCTATCCACAGTCCTCCTGGAGCAGCGAATGCTGTGTCATGTATGTGGAATTCATGCTTCTAGGTTGTTACCATAGAGACAAATGCAGCGGTATTGAAGTGAGCAGTACACGGCAGACTAACTGGGGTCACATATGATACAAAATGCCCCCCCTTTTCTATGTCGACTTTTTGTCCTGTCAACCTTAGACAGTCAACCCTTCAATCCTGTTGACCATATGGGATTTAATTATTGATTGCCTATCTACTTACTGTATATCCATTGACCCCCCCCCCCCACCCCCCTATTATTATAATTCTATCATTCTTATACAGTAGATGTTATGTATTATGGAGTATTACACATCTATTAATGCTGCTCCGAGCAGATGGTTTTCAGGTTATTTCTCTATATACAAACCCCCTGATTATATAAATAGATCCCGCCAGGTGCTATGAACACGTTTATTAGGTTTCAGGGAGTTTCATCATCCGGAGCTGACAATAAGTCTTTGCATAACTGAAATGCGTGGGCGTCCGACAAAGTATTTCCCTCTGGCGGACCTGGGGATCTCTCCCGGGCCAATTGCCGCTTGCTCGTCATCAGCAAACACATGGAAAATGCAGGGCTGTGAGTGGGAGGTCAGGAGCGGAATCCTTGGAGAGTGAGAAAGTGAAGAGAGAAATAGAGAACCAGACAGCCCCTAACTGTCATTTTCCAAATACAGTCTGTAACATGGAAAATGAAGGTCTGTGGGTGGGAGGCCCGGAGCGGAATCCTTGGATAGTGATAAAGTGGAGAGAGAGACTCGCCAGCTCCTATCTGTCATTTTTCAAAGACAGTCTGTAACATGGAAAATGTAGGGCTGTGATTGGAAGGTGTGGAGAGGAATCGTTGGAGAGTGGTAAAGTTGAGAGAGAGAGAGAACCAATCAGATCCTAACTGTCACTTTTTTAAAGACAGTCTGTAACATGGAAAATGCAGGGCTGTGCCTGGGAGGTCCCGAGAGGAACCCTTGGAGAGTGATAAAGTGGAGAGAGCAATAAAGAACCAACCAGCTCCTAACTGCCATTTTCCAAAGACAGTCTAACATTGGTATAAAGGAGCTGTTTGGATGGTACTTTGGGCCTGATTCAGAGACGTTCCCTGGGCTGTGAATTTGGGAGAGGGACCCGGACATTTTCCGGGAGTGTCGGAGAAAACCGCAGGTGGGCCCAGGCGTTACAAGGGAGGACCTCTGACGTCACCCCAAGCTTATTGAGTAGCAAATTGTGCTGCACATAATATTTATCGATGCGACGTTCAACGGCGTGCCTGCGCATCCCGTCGAATGTCCCCTTTAAAATGCATGCAATCATTCGATTTATCGGCCAGATGTGGCCGAAATCGAATGATTGCATGCAATATCTCACATATGTATGGGCAGCATAATACCTGCAAGGTATAGCACTGCTCAGGCCACTCCCTAGGGCCATCCCATCAGATAAATCTCATGGCACATCCAATTTGCGTCAGATAAATCATGTGATTTATCTGACACAAATTGGATGTAAAAAATGGCACATCCAGTGTCAAATTGTATGTAGGCATCCTGGGAAGCTTCCAGGGTAGTTCAAGGGAAATCAGATGCAATTTTACAGGTCAGATAAATCTCATAGTGTATGGGGGCCTTAGGGCCGATAATCCTGGACATTTCCCTCTGCATGACAGGAAGTCACGTCACCCTGAGCTCGGGCACCGGTCACCTCTTCGCAGGAAAGGGAGGAAGCGTCTGGCGTAACCGCACATGTGCTGCCCGCTATTAGGAAATGACAGAGGGTTACACAACTTAGTAAAATGATGCATGTTTACTTTCTCAGAAAACAGTGTATACAGTGACAATGAATGGAATATTGTAGCCGCTCCAGTGTTACTACACATCCCAGCACGACCGGCAACAGTTTGCTATTAGGGCATGCTAAAACTGTGGCGGGGCATGCTTGGAGTTGTAGTTCTACAGCAGCTGTGGGGCTGCAGGTTGAATAGCCCTGCTATAGGTTTTAGATTATGTGGCCTAGTGCTAAATACTGTGGTTTATACACAGAGGCGGAACATTACATTACAGGGCCTCACAGGAGAATTATTAGGGGAAGGGCCGAAGTAGAGGTCTATTCCCTGCAGCGCCCCCTACTGTTTGTGCTTAAATGTGCATACTTTATTCTAATAGTGACCTCAGACAACAGTGGGACAGCCTAGCTCACTATTAATACCTAGCGCCATTACAGGTAACCGCGGCACCACCTGCCTGTTTAATAAACAACAAAATATGTGTAGTAACCCATAGCAACAAATCCGCAAATAGCTTTGACCAGTTCAGTGAGATAAAGTACCAACCAATAAGCTCCTGTAATTTTTAAACACCGCCTGGAAAAGGCTGGCTGAAATCACGCCTGGAACTATTACATAAATCTGTGTATCTATTTGTTGCAAATAGATCTCGAACAATGCTGAGCAGGGGTTAAAGTGAGGGGGAACAGGGTGGAACTGAGTTCCACCACCTCTAATAATAGAGGGAACTGAGTTCCACCTCCACCACAGCTCTCAACAGTAATTCCAACAGAGAATCCTGTCCCAGCGGCTTCTTCTTCTGGCACAGTGTTTGTGATGTCATGCCATCACCGCCGCTGAAGAAGAGCCACTAAGCGGAGCAGGTTCTGTGCTTCCTGTAGGTAGGGTAGAGGGGGCTGGAGGGATGCCGAGGTGCGCAAGCTGATGGAAGGGCACAGGGCATGGAGCTGCTGTAGTGACAGAGACAGATGTGTATAACCAGCACAACTGTGGATGTTATGTGTATAAGGGGCACTACTGTGTGATTTAATATGAATCAAGGGCACTACATGTGGTGTAATGTGTATATGATTGTGCTACTGTGTGTTGTGTTGTTATTTTAATTGGAGTTATCACACCCCTTCGTTGTGGTGCATTATACCTTTATGGGAGGTAGGGCACAAATTCCCTGCTGTCACTGGTCTTGGCTCTGCCTAATGTTTGTGTATGTTGGGGGGGGGGGGGGGGTTGATGTTGGGGAAAAGGAGTTCGACCACCTCTCCAGGACCACATTAAGCTATGGTGTATCGGAAGCCAAGGGGGCACACTGACTGCAGTCAGTTTGCTTGTTTTTTATTCCCCCACCCTGCAGTTACCCATTGAGTTTACATTGCCTGTATCTGTGTTTTGACAGTGTAATATTCTCCTGTGAAGTGACCCGGGCCCCCCAAAGGCTTAGGGCCAGATTCTTCTAAGCTTCAAAAGTGATAAAATGAAGAGTGATAAATAGCCAACCAATCAGCTCCTACCTGCCACGTCACAGGCTGTGTTTGAAAAATGTCAGGCAGGAGCTGATTGGCTGGTTGTTTATCACTCTCTATTTTATCACTTTTGAAGCTTAGAGAATCTGGCCCTTAATCTGCCACCTGATTCTGTGCACCAACAGTGCTCCGCTTTATTGCACCGCCATGTGCGTGGTGTGCCCACAGCTCCACACACTGAGACTATGCTACCATCACACCCCCAGATGGGCCACACTTATCTTATCTCCTATAATACTTGCATATAGAGTTATGAATGTAGCAATGAGGCCCTGCCTGTCGCATGTTTAGTCATTAGAAGCAAAGACTTGTGACCCAGTGAGGCGAATTGATGCGGAGATGAAACCGTGAGAGGCCTCTTCCTTTTGCAACAACTGGCGCGCGCCCCGGATTTTGTTGAAGTTGACCGAGCAGAACATAAAAACCTCAATTATCCCATCTTACGCAATGCAGAGCGATTAACAAGCAGGACAAGGGAAAGTCCCCGCACTAATTAATCTCACATTTCTGATGATTAAATCACACGATACGGATGTCACAGTGCAATATGGGATGTACAGTAAGGGAAAGAGACAGAATATTTTGGTTGATTAACTCACATCAATTTCCCACAAGAAATCTGACTCAGTCAGTTCACACTAAGCACCAATGAGCACCCCACCAGAGCAGCACAGGGGTAGCTGAGGGTCAGTGTAGTGATGTAATATCCCAGGAGACACTGAGCCTCAGCCGCCTGCATGTGCTGCTCTATGACTGACTGTAGCAGTGAGTGGAGGCCCTTAATGTGTAGGGGCCCCCATGAAAGAAAAAATGAGCACAATAAACCGAGCTACGGTTATGGTATTTTAGATCTACAGTGTCTAGGTCTACAGTCATATGGTCGACAAGGTCCAAAAGGTCGACAGTGATTTATCACTCTCCACGTTATTACTCTTTGAAGCTTGATACATCTGGCCCGTTATCTGTAACTAGGAAATTACATATTTATACCACTTTCACATTGCACAAATAACCCGGGTTGATACCAGGTCGAGCGATGTGGAAGAGCCTTTTCAAATCACCTGGGTCAAGCAACCCAGCATTCTGTCTAGGTTAAAAGAAGGACCCAGGTCGATGTGCAGTGTGAACACTCCGCCCCCTTTCAGAGGTCAGCGACCCGGCATTTGCGATGTGAGAGGGGTATAGCTCAGAACATTATTTACTGATTACCAGTTATTTATATAGCGTATACATATTCCGCAGCGCTATGGTATAATGACCACTGAGATGTTGGAATGCCCCATCTACTCTAATCCTGTGTCTGTCTCATCACTGTCTCCAGAGAGATTTTGAAAAGGAGATAATGGATTGTATCTTCACATTTAAAATAAAGGGGATTATTCTGGTTCACTCCTTCTGGCAAATTCCTTCTCAGATGGACAAAACATGTGCACTGCATGTGGGGTAGATGTAACCTGTGCAGAGAGAGTTAGATTTGGGTGGGGTTTTACTTCAAAGTGAGATCTATATTGTAGTGTAAAAATAAAGCAGCCAGTATTTACCCTGCACAGAAACAAAATAACTCACCCAAATCTAATTCTCTCTGCACATTTTACATCTGCCCCCCTGCAGTGCACATGAGAAATTCCATCTGAGAAGGAATTTGCCTCTAAGAGTGAACCAGAATAAGGCCGTTGGTTTTGTCCATTTAAGAACAAATTTGCCAGAAGGAGTGAACCAGAATATACCCCATAATATGAAATATAAAGATAATTTCGTAAAATGATACTGAACTCGCTTTTTTTTTTCCGTCTTCCATCGGGTACACCAGACAGGGCCGCCATCGGGGAAGGGGGGGGAGGCAAGAGAGAGGGTGCTCCAGGATTCCAGACCCAGGCAGCGGGGGTCCATCCCTGAATTGGTGACAGGCTGCAAGCTCATTGTAGTTGGCGCAACAGCAGGCGGCCATGGAGATAGTGCTGGTGCTGTTTTCATATTGGCGCCAGCTGCGGGATAATTAGAGCTTGAGACCGGCAGCCAATCAGGAGCCAGCACAGAGGGGCCATGCCTAATTTTATCTGTCCCTGGCCACCCAATTTCTGATAGCAGCCCTGATAGCGGCGCATGGTATTAAGTACCCGATGGAAGGTTGTACTGGAAGAACTGGAATTTTTCTAGACAAGGAGATTACAGTAACACCTTTTGCAAACAATGCCGGGAGATGTTTATGACATCACAACCCGAGTGTTATAAATAGCAATGACATGAAAGGCCGCACCGCACTTACTGCATAGCACAGGTGAACTCATTACCATGACAGGTGACTTTTACATCTTTACAAAGGGCAGCAATTCCAAGCATTCAGATCTGTGCAAATCAGCCCGTATTCAGAGTCCTTTGTTTCAGGAATGTAATCTTACTGACGGCCATAAAGATTACTGACACTTTGATGAGTTTTTGCTATTGCATTTGTAGTACGCAGACAATGAGAGGCTTTACTGGCCGGGAGATGGGTTGGTTACAGAAAATTGAGTTGTGTCTGGAAACCGAGATTTTACAGGCGTTTCTCAGCATCTCGGTAGATAAGATCTGCTTTGCTGAAATAAAATACTTAACATGATACAAATCTGCCGATGGCGCATGTAATGTTGGCTAATGTCCTGTCTGGACTCAGCAATGCAAAAACAGAAAGAGTAAAAAGGGTTAAAGGCCAATACTCTACAACGATATGTCTGATTATGAAGTCGGATGCGATTTCCCTTGAACTCCCCTTGGACCTTCCCGTGAGGCAGTAGAGTGGTACGGTGTAGCGGTACGGGGTGGTTTGGCGTACCGCTAAAACAAATTGTGCTGGTACCCCGTACCGCCATAACAAATAGTCCCGAGAGCGATCACTGCGGTTCGCGTTGTGATGTCACGAAATCCCTATTGTGTGTACCGTGGCGGCACGCAGTTCTTCAGAGGAGGCAAGGAGTGGGATATGCAGGTAACAGAGGGGACGTCAGCCATTGCCAATAAATGCTCCCTAGATTGGATGCTTTTAATCAGGGTTATTTTTGTGCAGGCTCCAGCAGGAACTGTGGCCCTTATTCTAGCTCACTCTTTCTGACAAAATATTTCTTAGATGGACAAAACCATGAGCACTGCAGGTGAGGCAGGTGTTACTTGTGCAGAGATAATTAGATTTGGGTGGGGTTTTACATCTGCCTCACCTGCAGTGCTCATGATTTTGTCCATCTAAGAAATATTTTGTCAGAAAGAGTGAGCTAGAATAAGGGCCACAGTTCCTGCTAGAGCCTGCACAAAAATAGCCCTGCTTTTAATAATAGAGCATTCGACTAAAGAAGTCAACACATGTAAAGAAAAAATATCCTCATTTGAGGTATTACACAAAGCTCATTTGCTTAATGACGCTGCTACATCCGGGTCTGAAAAATTGAATTCCAAATTCACAAACGTGACCTGATACATTTTAAAAAGGATAAGAGAAGTAAAGTGGATCTCGATTATGAACTGCACACAGTATATCAATGGACTGCCCCCAACGAGAAGTGGAACCCCGCAAACCGTTCTTTAGACACAACCATGATAGATCCCAAAGGGACTATAATTCGTCTACTGAATTGAATGAATCAAGCAGCGATATGTCCAACCAACCTACAAGTTCTAAGGCTAAAAAACTCCCTTTAGGGGGTGAAAACGCCAGCCAAAAACACCGTACCTGTAGATACACCAGACGCGGTGGACAGTGGCCCCGTCAAAACTCGTAGAAAAAAAAAAACCCCAAGTCTCAGAAGACTTAGTTATTCATTTGTCCTCCTTATGAATTGTCTAAGTCTGAATCTCAAGTACTAGCTAAAGGCTTACCGTTTATACCGTCATCACAATTCAATGAGCAAGATAGCGTCAATCTAAAGGAACATATTAACAAACCGAAGGAACCTAAAGTCTGTAAAGAAGTTGCCATTGTTAGCGATCCATTACCATCACAATTAAGGAAAATTTTGCCCCGTCATCTTTCGATCCACAATCGTTCAATGCATCGATAAGGACATTTTCTCGGGTTCTCAATATGGAGGTGCAAACTGCTGTCAAGGGTGTGTCCTCCCTCTACAACAATTTAAGTCACGCAGAGCATCTTTTAACAAGTCCTTTGTGTTCCCCTCTGCAGACAAGGGGGGAGCCCTCGTGGTACAGGACATTTATAAATATCACGACCAAGTAATGGTCCACCTAAATGATCAAACTACCTATTCTAGTCTGACTAGATCCCCCTATGATATTCATTAAGCAGCTTCTCGATTTGTTACAGTCAGCGTGTAATCCCCCTATGATATTCATTAAGGAGCTTTGTTAGTCAGCGTCTGTTGATGGTACTATTTCTTCGGAGTTAATGAAAGCTCTGTTACCAGCATATCCCATTTGTTCCATTGTTTTACTGTTGGATTTACCGGTATTAAATGGATACGTCTAAACCGCAAACTATGGGGTTGTCGGCATTACGCCATTTTTTGATGGATAGCCCGTTATATAAAGGTCCTGACATCAATTTGATTGCAGAGCTGATGCAGTTGGTGTTAACAAGGAATTCAGAACACAGGTTGTGCGATGGGGGCGGCAGTAGCCCCCAAATATGCAAACATTTTTATGTTTGAATTCGAACAAAGTTTATTTTTTGACAAACCCCAGATAGCTTAGAAAATCGGGTATTACAATCATATATTGATGATCTCCTGCTATTCTGGAAGGAACCTTCTCAAGAACTATGTGATTATATCAAAGCTCACAATGCAGGAAGGAGTCCTAGTAAATTTACTTGGTACTTATATGTTAGTTGGGCACCCACTAAGCTATTTGCTTAGTGGGCTATTCTGCGTTGGAAAATCGCATCGCATGGGCCATTTTAAGGGCCATGCGATGCGATTTTCCGATGTAATTTATTCACTGCTCTCTTAGCCCCAGGGGAACGTATCGCATCGCACCTCCCGCAAAATCGCATGCGATTTTATAGGGTGTGCGATAGTGGGGCGTGTATAGTGGGGGGTGCCTAAAACCTCATTGTATGTCATACAATGCTATTATTGTATACCTAATGTCATGGCATCAGACACCCTATAAAATCGCATTGGATCGCATGCGATTATGTGGGAGGTGCGATGCGATCCCCCGGGGCTAAGAGAGCAGTGAATAAATTACATAGGAAAATCGCATCGCATGCCCCTTAAAATGGCCATGCGATGTGATGCGATTTTCCTAAGTTACCGTACGTATGCTAATTGGGCGCCCAACTAACCTATAAGTACCATTTACTTTTGTACGTGACAATTATCAAATGAATTTTCTTATTGACGTATTGATCCAGCTGCATAATGGGGTAATCAGGGGAGGCGATCGAGCCGCACCATCACTCAAATGCAAAACGAGATGGATAGTCAAACTAGGTGTTCTTGTACCAAAGGGTTTCAATGGGAGCCTATCATTTGCTCGTTTCCGCTGACACAGCATCCATATTAAGCCGTGACAGCACGTACTCTGATCTGCTGGTTCACACACAACGTTGAGTGCAACAGCATCATCGCTCACACAGTTGTCAGATTGGCCACTGCAATCATCCCATGCCAGCATGTCCCCGCAGACACACCTTGATTTTAGAGATGTTATAGAGTGGTTAGAGGCATCTGCCCTGCTGCCGCATTTTGCTTGTTGCATTTCATATTTTGATATATATTCATATATTGCCTCCGCTTTAACTGCATTTCGCATTGAGTTTATTCCGTGCATTGTTAGTGCACACCCTGTCATATATCTTTTGCCAATCCGTGTTAACACTTTTCCTTTTTTTTTT
Source organism: Crinia signifera (assembly GCF_055691185.1). Classification (NCBI taxonomy): domain Eukaryota; kingdom Metazoa; phylum Chordata; class Amphibia; order Anura; family Myobatrachidae; genus Crinia; species Crinia signifera. Next base: position 19,356,649 of record NC_139225.1, read on the forward strand.
TTTTTATGTTTCCAAAAACTTTTAGTTGCTATGGTAACCCATGATGTCATCATCTAGCGCCACTGCAAGCGATGCTTGCCAGTCGATGCCTCCTGTTTCACAGCAGCGCATTCACTTGGGGGATTTGTCTATAAAGGTATGTGATTGTTGTATGTTTCCATATACTGTATGACTTGAAAACAGTTGAAATTAAAACTGAAACGTTGTCTTCAGCCGTTGTTTGCTGAGCATCATTTGCACCATCATCAAACCCGAGTGCCGCACCTCCAACATATATACTTACCCCTTTGTGAGGGCAACTGACAAAGGTCAGGACTTGGGACGGGTGCTGGCTGTGGCTGGCTCCGGTGCCATCAAATGAGGTGTTAGCCTCCAATATAGACAGATAGAACAAAGCGGCACTCGGAGACTTGAAAGCGGTGAAAACAGGAGGATTACTTTTAATCCATGTGCTAGATGAGGGGCAACGTTTCGGAGCGCGTTTTGATAAAAGCCTGTATTGGCTGAAACGTCAACTGTACCCCTTGCGGCTATGAGTGTTCTTTTTTCATCAAAGTCCCGAGTGCCTCGTCCTGTTGGTTTGTGTATTTGGTGCAGCATTGTCTGCACTTTGGCTGAAGGCACCGGGCCTGAGATTTGAGACTGAGTTGAGTGCCAGCGTCTGAATACATTGTATATATGTATGTATAGGTGCAGTGGGAATCTGGCACTCGCCCGTTATGCAATGACTGCTTGACCCGGTGCCCTCACCTGAGGGTGTAGATAAAGTGCAATTCCATGCGGCACTCTCGGGTTTTATAGAAAGTAATGACACTTGGTGCAAGTGCTGAAATCTACGTTTCGGTTTATTTATAAACCGTCATCAGGAATTACCACAACAATAGGAGGGTACCATATTACAATTTGTGTATTGGAATCCAATTAACTTATCAGTATATGTTTTTGGATTGAAGAATGAAACCAGAGTCACTGGATGAAACCCAGAGATACGTGATAATGACATACACGCTTCCCCCCGGTGCATGCTGTATACACAGAGGTGATCTCCTGTCTTCTCCCGCCCTCCGCTTCCTGTGTGTGGTCAGATGATTCTCACAGCAATGAACAATATGGGCCGGACACATCAATATTTGCCTGGACCCACTCTGCAGGCTGCACGACAAGAACCAGAACTGTTTACTAAACCTCTTATTACACTTCTAAATATCCTTAAGTGTCCTCCATGTAAGACTAGCACAGTGCCAGGATATTAGAATCATAGCGTAAATATATTATTGTACAAAGCAGGATGAACAGTGTGCTCCTATCACATAGAACGCTTTCTACATTGTATACTAGACGTCCAAAAGCTCTGTGCATTATACAGTGGTCACTGGAATACTCTGTGTATTTCATTTTGATCATTGGAATGCTCTGTGTATGGTATACTGGTCACTAGAATGCTCTGTATTGTATACTGGTCACTAGAATACTCTCTGTATTGCATTTTGATCATTGAAATGTTCTGTGTATTGTATATTGGTCACTAGAATACTCTGTGTATTTCATTTTGATCATTGGAATGCTCTGTGTATGGTATACTGGTCACTAGAATGCTCTGTGTATTGTATACTGGTCACTAGAATACTCTCTGTATTGCATTTTGATCATTGAAATGTTCTGTGTATTGTATATTGGTCACTAGAATACTCTGTGTATTTCATTTTGATCATTGGAATGTTCTGTGTATTGTATACTGGTCGCTAGAATGCTCTGTGTATTGTATACTGGTCATTAGACTAGAATACTCTGTGTATTGTATTTTGATCATTGGAATGTTCTGTGTATTGTATACTGGTTGCCAGAATGATCTGTGTATTGTATATTGGTCACTAGACTAGAATACGCTGTGTATTGCATTTTGATCATTGGAATGTTCTGTGTATTGTATACTGGTCACTAGAATGCTCTGTGTATTGTATGTATTTTGAGCATTGAAATGTTCTGTATATTGTATACTGGTCACTAGAATGCTCTGTATGGTATACTGGTCACTAGAATGCTCTGTATGGTATACTGGTCACTAGAATGCTCTGTATTTTATACTGGTTACTAGAATACTTTGTGGATTGCATTTTGATCATTGGAATGTTCTGTGTATTGTATACTGGTCGCCAGAATGCTCTGTGTATTGTATACTGGTCACTAGAAAACTCTGTGTATTGCATTTGATCATTGGAATGTTCTGTGTATTGTATACTGGTCGCCAGAATGCTCTGTGTATTGTATACTAGTCACTAGACTAGAATACTCTGTGTATTGCATTTTGTTCATTGGAATGTTCTGTGTGTTGTATACTGGTCACTAGAATGCTGAATATGCTGTAGGGGGCATTACTGTGTGGGGCATAATGTGGTGTAAGGGGCACTATTGTGTCGGTGTAAGGTAGTCCTTTCTTGCAAGGTCACGCCCACTAGATTTAGTGTCCGCACTGGGAGGAGACTTGCCTAGGAGTAGCCCTGAACAGAAGCTATGTTTCGTACGTGTACTTGCTGCCAGGATTCTCGCAGGCATTTGTTACATTTTCAATGTTTGTATTGTTCTCAGCCATAAATGAAGAAGATCTGTGCAGAATTGTACAGTTTTGTGCCAAGAAGCTGAATCTGTTTCCGAACCCAGGCAGCGGGCCAGCCCGATACCCGTCATCGTGTTTACACATTGTCAGTGTCACGCAAAGGTTTAATAATTACTGTAATACTAAAGCTAGCCCAGATGACGACAGCGTCCCATCAAAAGGGATGAAATCACAGACCGTCTTCTCTACTGCAACAGCACAGCGCACATTATGGCTTCCAATAGCACAGTGCACCCTGGTTGTTTGTCTCCCCTACAGCCAATGGGTGCACACTAAACATTAATAATATCATTTACTAAATTATTGCGTATATCATCTAGCATGTACACGCGATATAATCTGTGCTCCTGCGGTTGTTCACACACACCCCCCCCCCCCCCATCCTCATCTGAACATGCAGTCCGATTTTCATTATATCGGCAACGACTACATGTTCTGAGCAGGGTCGAAGTGACGTCACTGAATTATATAATTAGCGATATCGTCCAAGAGGCCTAATTCAAACTTGAACGCAGGACTTATTGTTCTCAAAATGTGCAAAACCATGCTGCACTGCAGGGGGGGGGGCAGATGTAACATGTGCAGAGAGAGTTAGGGAAAAAAAAAGCAAGTTAGTGCAAGCAAACACTAGTTATACTATATATTGGTCCCTAGAATTCCCTTTATATTGTACTGTATGCTGGTAAACCAAAAGTATCTCTGTATTGCACTGTAAATTGGTCATTAGAATTTGTTATGTACAGTAGTGAATTATGTATCAATAAATAGAATGTTCTCTGTATTGTGTATCATTCTGTAGAATGTGCTCTATAACATATACCAGTCACTACAATGGGCTCTGTATGGGACGCTAGTCACTAGAATGGGCTCTGTATGGGGCACCAGTCACTAGAATGGGCTCTGTATGGGGCACCAGTCACTAGAATGGGCTCTGTATGGGGCACCAGTCACTAGAATGGGCTCTGTATGATATACCAGTCTCTAGAATGGGCTCTTTATAGGACACCTGTCAATAGAATGGGCTCTGTATGGGGCACCTGTCAATAGAATGGGCTCTGTATGGGCATCTGTCAATAGAATGGGCTCTGTATGGGCACCTGTCAATAGAATGGGCTCTGTATGGGCACCTGCCAATAGAATGGGCTCTGTATGGGGCACCAGTCACTAGAATGGGCTCTGTATGGGGCACCAGTCACTAGAATGGGCTCTGTATAGGACACCTGTCAATAGAATGGGCTCTGTATGGGGCACCTGTCACTAGAATGGGCTCTGTATGGGGCACCAGTCACTAGAATAGTCTCTGTGTGGTATATCAAGCACTAGAATGGGCTCTGTATGGGGCACCGGAAAAAGTACATATACTGAACAACCTGGGTGGAAAAGTATATTTCAGGCGCTTCTGGGTGAGTTGTTAAAGCTTAGCTGCTCACACCGTGGGGAGGTCAGCCCCCAGAAAACAAGGTACAAACACACGAAGAAGGGGGTGGTGGAGCGCTGAATAATACAATTAAGCAGGTTATGACCGTTAGGGTAATACAATTAGTTTATTTTATCTGATTAAAAAATATATAATCTTAGTTAAAAAGCAATTGCACATATAATAGCAACAATATCATTGGTGTACAGCCTGATTGGGTCTCATACAATATGGAAACAGATATAGTACAATTTCTCACTTGTTCCTATGGTGACTCTCACGGGTGGATATTTCACAATCTCCCAGATGGTATTGGGGAATACTGGAATGGCGGGTGTCCATAAACCTGACCGGATAAACAGGACCTGATCCTGATGTAATTGGAATACTTGGTCTCAGTCCTTGGTAGGCAGTCCGGTGAATAGCAGGTGGTGGTGTCCCTGAAGATGTCCAGTTTAAGTTGTACCAGATAGAGAGACTTGGGGAGTGGAGATTTGGTCCAAGTGGAGATAGTAAATGTTTGGAGTCCAATTAGGAGGATATCTGTTAGAGTCCCAATGTCAGACTGAAACACCTGGCTGACGCGTTTCGTTGTCCACAGACAACTTTTTCAAAGGTATAAGTATCTGTATGGGGCACCAGTCACTAGAATGGGCTCTGTATGGGGCACCAGTCACTAGAATGGGCTCTGTATGGGGCACCACTCACTAGAATGGGCTCTGTATGGGGCACCACTCACTAGAATGGGCTCTGTATGGGGCACCACTCACTAGAATGGGCTCTGTATGGGGCACCACTCACTAGAATGGGCTCTGTATGGGGCACCACTCACTAGAATGGGCTCTGTATGGGGCACCACTCACTAGAATGGGCTCTGTATGGGGCACCACTCACTAGAATGGGATCTATATGGATACCAGTGTCTAGAATGGGCTCTGTATGGTATACCAGTCACTAGAATGGGCTCTGTACAGTATAGTAGTCACCAGATTGGGCTCTGTATGGGACACCCATCAGTAGAATGGGCTCTGTATGGGGCACCAGTTACTAGAATGGGCTCTGTATGGGACAAAAGTCACAAGAATGGGCTCTGTATGGGACACCCATCACTAGAATGGGCTCTGTATGAGGCACCAGTTACTAGAATGGGCTCTGTATGGGACAACAGTCAGTAAAATGGGCTCTGTATGGGGCACCAGTCACTAGAACATAGTTGCCTACCCTCCTGTATTCTGCAGGAGACTCCGTGAAATAACAGCACTCCCTCATCAGGCTAGCAATCTCCCTCATATCACCTAGCCCACATTACACTGTTACATCATAGTTACCTCCCCTCCTGCATTCTGCGGGAGACTCCCTGACATAGCAGCAATCTCCCTCTCTCCCTCATTAGTCTAGCAATCTCCATCATGTCACCTAGCCCACATTACACTGTTACATCATAGTTACCTCCCCTCCTGCATTCTGCAGGAGACTCCCTGACATAACAGCAATCTCCCTCTCTCCCTCATTAGTCTAGCAATCTCCCTCAGGTCACCTAGCCCACATTACACGGTTACATTTTTTTTGGGGAAAGAGTGATATATACATTTACATTGAATCATCAGCACCATTTCCCAGCACTTAATCAAGTATAGTAGCTCTTACTAACTGCTTTGGGGCTCATCTACATTTGGATATAAGTAATTTTACAAGATTCCTCTCAGATGTAGCGGTACACACCCACGCTTCTAGGTGCCACATTCACAATCTCTTCACAATGTCTCCATATATGGAACTAGACACCCCATGTGGATGGAGCAGACACACCACTTCAATGGGGCGCAGTGCAAAATTCTACTACCAACTATAATCTCCCTGAAACTAGTTTTCTAAAGTAGGCAAGTATGCACTAGAATAGGCTCTGTATGGTATACCAGTCACCAGAATAGTCTCTGTGTGGTATACCAGTCACTAGAATGGGCTCTGTATGGTATACCAGTCACTAGAATGGGCTCTGTGTGGGGCACCTATCACTAGATTTGTCTCTGTATGGTATACCAGTCACTAGATTTGTCTCTGTATGGTATACCAGTCACTAGAATGGTCTCTGTATGGTATAGCAGTCACCAGATTGGGCTCTGTATGGTATACCAGTCACTAGATTGGGCTCTGTATGGTATACCAGTCACTAGAATGGTCTCTGTATAGTATACCAGTCACTAGATTTGTCTCTGTATGGCGTACCAGTCACTAGAATGGTCTCTGTATGGTATAGCAGTCACCAGATTGGGCTCTGTATGGTATACCAGTCACTAGATTGGGCTCTGTATGGTATACCAGTCACTAGAATGGTCTCTGTATAGTATACCAGTCACTAGATTTGTCTCTGTATGGTGTACCAGTCACTAGAATGGTCTCTGTATGGTATAGCAGTCACCAGATTGGGCTCTGTATGGTATACCAGTCACTAGATTGGGCTCTGTATGGTATACCAGTCACTAGATTTGTCTCTGTATGGTATACCAGTCACCAGAATAGTCTCTGTGTGGTATACCAGTCACTAGATTGGGCTCTGCATTGGACACCAGTCACTAGAATGGGCTCTGTATGGTATGCCAGTCACTAGATTGGGCTCTGTATGGTATACCAGTCACTAGAATGGGCTCTGTATGGTATACAAGTCACTAGATTGGGCCCTGTACTAAATACAGCTCAGATTGGGCTGCATTGTATTTTGTGTTTAAATCTTTAATATAGCATTTCTTTAACTTTTCAGTGACTAGATAAACACATTTTCACATCCTCACATCCGATAAAACCTCCCATTTTATATGCCCTCAATCATCTCGTGTACCCCCACTTTTATCCCAGACACGCTATTGAAAGCTCACGGCCAGATCCTTTTCCTGTCATAATTAATATTCATACCTCCCAACTCTCCTGATTAAAACGGGACAGTCCAGCGCTCCTGAATTATACCTCCACCCATTGCTAAATCACTACCCAGCGCTCCTGAATTATACCTCCACCCATTGCTATATCACTACCCAGCGCTCCTGAATTATACCTCCACCCATTGCTATATCACCACGTAGTGCTCCTGAGTTATACCTCCACCCATTGCTATATCACTACCCAGCACTCCTGAATTATACCTCCACCCATTGCTATATCACCACGTAGTGCTCCTGAGTTATACCTCCACCCATTGCTATATCACTACCCAGCACTCCTGAATTATACCTCCACCCATTGCTATATCACCACGTAGTGCTCCTGAGTTATACCTCCACCCATTGCTATATCACCACCCAGAGCTCCTGAGTTATACCTCCACCATTGCTATATCCCCACCCAGAGCTCTTGAATTATACCTCCACGAATTGCTATATCACCACGAAGTGCTCATGAATTATACCTCCACCCATTGCTATATCACCACCAAGCTTTCCTGAATTATACCTCCACCCATTGCTATATCACCACCAAGCGCTCCTGAGTTATACCTCCACCCATTGCTATATCACCACCAAGCGCTCCTGAGTTATACCTCCACCCATTGCTATATCACCACCCAGCGCTCCTGAATTATACCTCCATCCATTGCTATATCACCACCAAGCGCTCCTGAGTTATAACTCCACCCATTGCTATATCACCACCCAGCGTTCCTGAATTATACCTCCATCCATTGCTAAATCACTACCCAGCGCTCCTGAGTTATACCTCCAGCCATTGCTATATCACCACCAAGCGCTCCTGAGTTATACCTCCACCCATTGCTATATCACCACGTAGTGCTCCTGAGTTATACCTCTACCCATTGCTATATCACCACACAGAGCTCCTGAGTTATACCTCCACCATTGCTATATCCCCACCCAGAGCTACTGAATTATACCTCCACCCATTGCTATATCACCACCAAGCGCTCCTGAGTTATACCTCCACGCACTGCTAGAACATGCTGTTTTGACTGAACCAAGGGAAATCTCTGAGGAGTATGATGGGATACATGGCCGAGAGTAAAAGTACGGATGGAGCGTGCTCCATCTTTGCAGGGTATGGCGAAACTATCGCCACCCCCGCTAGGGGGTGCGCGCACGTGAGATGCTCGCGTGACGACGGAGCTCCCCACCGAAGTTGGGAGTTCTATTTAACATGGGATGTTGCTATGGGCAACCAATCAGATACTATCTAACATCTTTCAGAAGGTGCTAAGTAAAGACGAAGTAGATTTTCATTGATGTGAAATAGAGTAGAACTCCCATCTTAGTAAATGTGCCCCATTGCCTGTATCTATAGTATGCTGTATAACACTGACTTACTGACACATTTGGTGTCCCGTAGCCGCACCCTCTTTATGGTTGGCCCTCTGTGGTCACATGTGCACACTTGTTCTGACTGCCATTGGTTTACCGACGATGCTTTCCCGATGGAAGGTTCCCACCAATGCCTGCATTGCATATACTCACATCAAGGTACAAAGTTCCATAAAACTTGGCTTCCTGCACAAAGCTATAACTACCTGGAGGCGCCACAAGCCCACGCTGTGCATGAGGGAGAACAGACGCTCCTGTGAAGGAAGCTATGGCATTACCAGCTTAGGCTTGTACCAGTAGATATTCCTGGAACCTAGGAGACATCCCATTTATCATAATTAGCATCTTAGCATCACAGGCGCCGTTTTGCTCAGTTTAATTACAGTGGGAACGGACTTTAGCGAATACGAGGAAAGGTGAAAAAAACAAAAACGTTGCAAATATATTGGAATAAGATTGTGAACGTAGGTGGAGAAGACGCTGAGATTGCCGTGATTGCATTGTTACGCCTCCAACCTTCCTGATCCCTCTGGCAGGGGCCAGATCAATGGTGGATTAGCCACGGGGTGACAGGGGCGGTTGCTCCGGGGCCCCCACATCCGCCACCCCACTGCTGCGTGGCTGGTGGGTGGCATGCAGTGAGGTCTGGCAGCACAGGGCCGGGTAGTACTGGCGGGCAGGGGTCCCTGCAGCGTATGTGAGATTAGAGGTGGGGTCCCTGTGGCGGATGGGAACTACTAGTTCCCATCCGCCGCAGGGAACCCGCCGCTGACTTCACATACGCTGCAGGGATCCCGTGCCGGCTAGCACTACATGGACCCCGCTGCCCGGATCCCTCCCCTGCGCTGCCGCGGTAGGGGGGGGGGGAATGATGCCTCCACCAGGAAGCGGGGAGGATGCCTCAATGGGGGGGGGGGTGGCCTCCGTGGGGGGTTTGCCTCCATGGGGGGGGGGGATGAGGGCGAGGATGTATCAGTCAGGGAGGGGGGGAGGATGCCTCAGTGGGGGAGGGGCAATGCATCTGTGGGGGCTGGGGGAGTTGATGCCTTCGTCTTGGGGGGGGGGGGTGGCCTCCGTGGGGGGTTTGCCTCCATGGGGGGGGGGGGGGATGAGGGCGAGGATGTCTCAGTCAGGGAGGGGGGGGAAGGATGCCTCAGTGGGGGAGGGGCAATGCATCTGTGGGGGCTGGGGGAGTTGATGCCTTCGTCTTGGGGGGTGCCCCCACAGACCTTTTTTGGTCCAGGACACCCACATACCTTCATCCCTGGGCCAGATAACCTCTAACGAGCAGATTTACTAATTGCCAGGCTTCCACACCCGATAATTACATTTATTACTGTTTGCGGCAATAAGACATTAACTTCCCCAAATTCACTAAAAACCAGGGACAGAGGGAGAGATTTACTAAGATGGGAGTTCTATTTCACATGGGCTGTTGCTATGGGCAACCAATGAGAATATACTTCTTAGCACCTTCTAGTAGAATTTGATTTGTTGGCCATCTTAGTCAATTTAGCCCAGAGGCTCTGAAAAGGATCCAGATGGTATGTCGACAATGTCCAGGTCAATAGTGAATAGGTTCGACATGGCAATGACGCCAGGGCCGGCTCTACCATTAGGCAGCTGCCTAGGGTGCCAAGATCTGGGGGGCGCCACCAAGTCTGCCAATCAAAAAATCAAGGATGTTTCTGAAGATCCTTGTTGTACTTAATGCAGATGGCTGCTGTGGAACTTGTAAGACTTCACCTCCATACTTTACCTTGAGGCTTACTTCCCTACTTTGCTGCCCCCTCCTTCTTGTACTCTGTTGTGGGTGGCAAATGGAGACTCCAGGGAAAGCAGGGGACTTTCACTCCATTCCAGGGGGCTGGGAGGACCACACAAGTTTTGGGAGCCTCCCTGCCATTCTGGAACAGTAGGCAATTATACCTTAAGGCAGTGGCGTAACTAAGTTTTGGACGCCCCCCCGCCGCCGCCGCCAAGCACCCCCAATCCCCCGCCGCCCATGCAAACCCCTCCCCCCCCCCCCCAATCCCTGCAGCCTTACTTATCGTGCTGGTCCCGGCGGCTCCGTTCTTCTTCTGCTGAGGACCACCACAAAATGGCCGCCCCCATACAGCAGACAGTTTCAGAGAACTGTGTGCTATATGGGGGCGGCCATTTTGTGGTGGTCCTCAGCAGAAGAACGGAGCCACCGGGACCAGCGAGATAGGTAAGTCTGCGGGGTATTGGGGGGGGGGGGGTGTAACTATAGCACCGGCGCCCCCACATGCACATCGCCCCCCCGCGGTGGCGGGGGCTGCGGTGCTATAGTTACGCCACTGCCTTAAGGAGTTCTAAAGTGGGTATTGGTGGCAGTAAGGGGGGGGATTAGGCTAAAGTTTTGCCTAGGGTGCTGAGAAGCCTTACACCGGCCCTGAATGACGAACAAAAAGATCGACATGAGTTTTTGGGGTGCTAGTGATCCTTTTTTTTTTACTTTCTCATACGTTACCAGCACGTGAACTTCGATTAGAAAGAGTAAAGTGTGCCGAGCACATCCAGGAACCTAACCCTGAGCGCGAGCCGTGCAAGGGATGTGGTCCACATGCTCAGGTGTCAACACGGACATAAAAAAAAAAAGTGAAAAATGCATGTGAAAATTGTTCATTTTCATTCATTCATTTTCTGGGTCACCTGACAAGAAAAGCCCCGCCCATAATTACCAAGAAACTCACACCCAGGGGATAGGCCATTCCTTGAAATATCTGGAGCAGACCCGGTTTTCAGAGTTCTGCAGAACAAGGACGCGTCCCGCAGCTTGTTACTTCACTGCCCCCAAACATCGTTCTGTTGTCTAATGTCATTTCTGCTGGTTATTTGCCCGGAACACTAATGTTTCGCAGAATAACTTAAGTTCTAGTAACGACGCGCGGAATTCCGTACATGAATATTCCAGCGATTATGCAGCGGTCGTAAATTAGGAACAATTGCTGTAACGTAAAGGTCAGCCCTTCTTGGGCCATTACCCACGGATTGTATGGTACAAGGTGCATGGAACATAATTTTGTTTTTGATAAATATTTCCCTTAACTTTAAAAGGAGCTTCTACTGTAGTACAGGGACGGGGAACCTTCGGCCCTTCAGCTGTTGTTGAACTACACATCCCAGAATGCTTTGCTACAGTTTTAGCATGGCCAAAGAGCAAAACTGTAGCAGCGCATGCTGGGAGGTGTAGTTTAGCAACAGCTGGAGGGCCGAAGGTCGCCCATCCCTGTTCTAGAGGATATTAAGACATTGAGAAGACTGTGAGGACGATAAGCGTCCTTCAGATCAATACATAATGTGTCCTCAATTCTGGGTCACGTCTCCAATAAATAATGGATAAAGGGGGTAATTCCACTGAAAAATAAAAAAATTAATAAATAAATTGTAATCTGAATAATTATTGTTCTCTAGGCCTAGATCCAACAACCGTCTACTGCTCTTTGCAAACCAGGTGAAAACATCACATTGACCTTTTGTAAATGCCAACCTGTGGAAATGTCGACTATTTGATGTAGACTTATATATACTGTCAACCTATCATTCGGATACCGTGTAAAACTCAAGTAACATGTTGAATTTGGAATGTAACTGTACAATGCTGTAGTTATTCCTATCCCTCAGCATTGGCGCCACCTGGAAACGCGTATGGCTTTGCGTCTTCTCCTCCCTGCACACTTGGCGAGGGCCACGGTGACCTTGGGATCTGTACTTACAGCTTGTCCTGATGCCGTGATGCAGAACAGGTTACATTACAAAGCACCGGACGTGGTCCAGCTCTGCCTAGTGGCTGTTGGAGTTTATAAATTATTACATCAGTCAACGGAAATTCGTACAGAGCCTCCGTGTCCTTTACTTGGAGTGACGCAAAGACCTGAGCTATGTGGAACAATATCAGAATAACTGGAGTTTATTTCATTTATAAATGTAGTACATCCTAGAAAATCCAAAAGGGCCGTTGGGCCTCTGCTAAATTGAATGTGAGCTATTATATTTGTTCTGGATAAAGTAGATTGTAAGCTCTGTGGGACAGGGAAGTGTAACAAGCATTATAGCGAGAATATGGCGCTGTTGAATGGGAGACCAATGTGAAAATGAATTGGACTGGACTGAACAATTAATTGTACTGAGTTACATTAATAATATAACACACTACTAAACATTAAGGGCCTTATTCTGAATCGCAAGATGACGGGACACCTTGGCTCCCGCAAAGCCCCACCCCCAGTCTCTGATTGGCTTACAGCCAGTTCATCGAATAACAGGGATGACCATTGTTGGGTGAATTCATGATGGTTCAATTGTAGATGGTTTCATACCATCGAGGTTATCCATCAGTAATGCCATCGATGAATAAACCACCGATGATCATATTCTCTTCTTTTTTTTTCAGCAGCTTTTTTGTTGTCATTTTCCATGTCCTAATTAGTGTCCCTCATCGGGATTTGGGTCCTGGTTCAGATCCTGCTGCACCAGTTGCAGAATATCGATGTTCGGAACTTTGTGCATGTCCCGATGGCATATGTGTATGTACAGTACAGGTCCCACATTGTCAGACGTTGTGTACCCAGCACGATACCGGCAGAGACAATGACACCGGTGGGAGGTGGGGTGTGTTTGCTGTCTGCATCATGGCACTCGCTAGCAATATCCTCCCTCATCCTGCACATTCAGATGATGGAGGATATTGGTAATGACCCATGGGAGTGTGCAATTTTAATGCAATAGTGAGTAAACACTAGACAATATGCCCAAAAATATCGCTACCGACGGTCGTTATTGCCCATATAGTTAACAATATCGTCTAGTTAACTTTTTTTACTCTATTTGCAGATGAAGAGAAAAACTGTGTGTAACTATTTGTCTTCATGCAATACATGTTACAGTGTAGCGGAATGTAAATCCTGATAGCGCTCTGTGCTCTATGACTCAGAGTACACATGGTATAATATTCACGCCTTATATCTGGTCTTCGCTTTATATTGTGTTTGCTTTGTGTGTTTGTACTATTGTTGCCAGTTTGGGGTGTGTGTGTGTGTAGGTGTAAATGTACAATTACGCTCATTATTTCCTAGGGTCCGGTGACTGAAAGATACAGTATCATTACACCAACATCTCGTTACCACAGTTATTACGAGATTTGATATCTGTGTGAAGATATTTTTCCTCAGGTAAATTTGGGTTGCTAGGGCTTCAAATTTACATCTGTACACCCCGTAGCCGGTGGCGTAACTAGAAATTTGGCAAACCTTCCCTGACAGAAGAAGTTTCTGGCATACCCCCCCCCCCCCCCCTTCCTCACCCTGCGCGGGGCGCCGAAAAGGGGGTGTGGCCTATGCAAACAGAGGGGGTGTGATCTATGCAAATGAGGGCACTGTCTGGCCATGCCTCTGTTTTTCGCCCTCTGCGCCGCTGAATAGATGCTGCGTCTTTTCCATTCAGGCTGGGGGGACTTCCAACTGACCCCCCACAACGGGACACTGCTGGCCCCAGCAAAAAAAACAAGATGGTCCCGCGAGAAACGATACAGTTGGGAGGTATGTGCAACATCTCCCATGAAGCTGAACATTTCTCATTTCCTTTAGGTTACTGATGTTCCCTTCGGAGGGTTCCTGTTACATTAATCACCATAAATCATCCTATTGGTCCGGAATCCCTGGCGTTACCAGTAAGCTGGAGAAAATACGGAACTGCCCGCAGCGCCACAGCTGTACCTTGGGACAATGAAGACGGTACTACACCTTTCTTGTGTCTTTAATGCAAGATAATAAACAACTGGTAATTACCGCTGATTATTTAAAGTTTAAATCAACACTATGGAGGTTATTCTGGTGCACTCCTTCTGGCAAATTCCTTCTTAGATGGACAAAACCATGTGCACTGCAGGTGAGGTAGATGTTACTTGTGCAGAGAGAGTTTGATTTAGGTGGGGTTTTACTTCAAAGTGAAATCTATATTGCAGTGTAAAAATAAAGCAGTCAGTATTTTCCCTGCACAGAAACAAAATAACTCACTGAAATCTAATTCTCTCTGCATATTTTACATCTGCCCCCCTGCAGTGCACATGGTTTTGTCCATGTAAGAAGTAATTTGCCAGAAGGAGTGAACCAGAATAACCCCCTATGTCTAAGCTTTTTGGATCTTGTGATGAAGGTGAGGCCTAGGCAAGGCCTCTGTTTAGACGCCTCTTGTCCTGGAGGCACACATCATACGCCTCGAACGTCATTGTCTTCTATAAATGGGATCACGCACTCCGCCTGGTAAATCACTTATTCCATTTGTTCCGATGAGAACTTAGGACAAACATTTCTTCTTGCTGACGTTGGGAATTTCTATCCGACAGCAAGAGAACAGATCTAAACCAGGCACGGGGAACGGAACAAGAGGGAAGAGTTATCGAAGCTTGGAGAAACAACGTTGGGGAAAGGAGGAGAAGTACCAGCCAATCAACTTCCATGTTACAGGCTGTGTTTAAAAAAAACAACAACAGTCAATTGGCTGGTACTTTATGTCTGTCCTTCAGCTTTGATAAAACTCCCCCAAGTGAGATTCGGGGAAGAACTTTAACCCCTTCATATCCATATCCCAATAAAATTTATTTTATTTTGGAGAAAAGCGCATAGAAGCCAATTAGGTAGCCCGGAGGGAGTGACCACCACCCATTGGGACTACATTGGGTGACTGGCGGGTCAGACTTCCAATAAAAAGTCACTTCCAGTCGCGGTGAAGCCAGTGCATCTTAGTGATGGAGTTTACCTGTAGGGGCTGCATAGGTAAAAACCACCACTGTTATAGACTGATCCCCCATCTGCAGCTATCAGATTGGGAATGCTGAAATCCCTGTCTTTAGTTTCATGTTACTCAGCTTTGTGTATGTTTGATACAGAAACACGCAACACACCTAGTGACATCACCGGACAGGTATGCTTGAAACGCCGGTACATTAAAGAGAAGCACGAGAACAATTCTACCTACACCCAGAGAATGCAGCCAAACCCACAGCAGCCAGAGGGCAGGGATCCTAAAGTTTTTCCTTTACCTCATCGGTAGCCAAATTGTGTGTAGTTTTCAAACAAAGTATTATCGTACAAAATAAAAAAGGTGGCTCCTCACCTCTATGGGGGGGATTCAAGTGCTGTGAGCACTGCTAGCCACAAGGTGGTGCCCGACGGAGCAATTTAAGTATTGCACGGTTCAGGCACGTACAGCCACTGGCGCTGACATTACAATTATGCTGTTCCGTCATTTTAACGGGCCGGTAACTGGACTCCGCAGGCAGGATAAATGGAATCATGAGTAGATTATTTTGTATACATGTGAAAGTTTGCGCTGTGCATCTCTGTAGAAAAGGCGTATCTGATCTCTTTGCGTATGGAGAAACGCGTTGGTAGAAGGGCCATCTAAATGCAATCAGGGTGTCCTGACATCAGGCAGAGGGGAACAGAGGCCTTCCAGTGCACGAGGACTGGCACTGTTACTCCATGGTTCTGATTGGATGCAAGCTTCCCCTATGAAGTTGATTGGTTTCTTTCTTCATAACAAATGACTAGAGTATATGAATCGGTGTATTTTACAATGCAAATTTAGTGACTGAAGAAAGATATATTTTCTGTATCCCAAAAGGATTTTTATTGAAATCATTCCGAACATCAACGCGTTTCACCCACTGTTCACCAAATTCTCTGGTTTGTGTGCAGCTCTGTCATAACATTGTCCTATACTCATTACTGACGCATTTCTCCCTGTGATGCGCTGACAGAAGCGCATTTCTTGCACGATGTTACATCATTTTTAAAAAACTTCAAAGACAACAGTATTGCATGGAATAAAGGCAGCATTGACAGAAGAAAAGGGGAACCGAAGGGTCGCTACTAAAGCTATATTAAACTGTACTTTCTGGTGACATTTTTGGAAGGAAATTATTTTAGATACTCACACCCCAACACAAACCTAGGTCACAGAGGTGTCCCGTGCGAGGTAGAAGCACCTGCATAGCTTCATTTGTACTGAGCGGACCCTCCAGATGCCCTTTTGTAAAAACAACGCGTTTCGCACTGTGGATCCGTGTCGCTGTAACGCGTGAAATAAGCAGTTACACAAAACACGATACAGGCTATACGCATATGGTTACAGCGTCCTTATATGGCCTGAGGAGACTTCTCCAAACCCACAAATACTACCCCAGGTTTACATAATTGTATTTAGAGGAAGCAGCGGCATTCTCCAGATATTTCTGTACATGGCTCATCTGTATGTCAGTGTATGTAACACTATTACCAGCGCATTCCATTCTGCGGAGCTGCCACCTTACCACACTCCGCAGCCAAAGGGAGCATTATGAAAGGTTATACTCAGTACTGACACATTGATACCCAACTTCAGTCAGGACATGTCCTGGCAGCAAACTCCTTCCAGCTCTCCGGAGAGTACATGATATTCAATGTTCTGCAACTGAAACAAGAGCCAAAACCTTAATGGGATCATGTCGCTAGTAAATCTCGGAGATAAGGGTTCGATTCCAGGGGGGGGGCGCTAAGTATCTATTAGAAACAGACTCCCCATCAAATGATTATATGGGCATATGCAGTCGTTCGATAATCGATTGAATTGCAAATTCATACAACAATCGACACTGAATTAACTGGCAGCGTGCCCAGTATACAGCCGGTAGCATGTTGTGGAATATCATCCTGGGCCCAGACTGGTTATCCCTTCACTGCTCCAAAGGGAAGAAGAGAAAGAAATCTACAGTGCACAGAAGTGGGAGGATCTTCAGCTAGTGAGAGGAGCAGAGTCCCCAGCAGCACAGAGTATATCAGGAGATGAGAGATGTGTCAGTGGGGACACGGCTGCATTTGATAGGGGCAGTGACATGATGTGAGGAGGGGAATGGAGGCAGCCACAGACTGACGGTTATATAGTGGGAGTAGCAGGGTCCTCCAGCAGCACAGAGTATATCAGGAGATGAGTGATGTGTCAGTGAGGACAGGGCTGCATGTGACAAGGGCAGTGACATGATGTGAGGAGGGGAATGGGAGCAGCAGGAAGCCACAGATTGAGAGTTATATAGTGGGAGGAGCAGGGTCCCCAGCAGCACAGAGTATATCAGGAGATGAGTGATGTGTTAGTGAGGACAGGGCTGCATGTGACATGATGTGAGGAGGGGAATGGAGGCAGCAGGAAGCCACAGACTGAGAGTTATATAGTGGGAGGAGCAGGGTCCCCAGCAGCACAGAGTATATCAGGAGATGAGTGATGTGTTAGTGAGGACAGGGCTGCATGTGACAGGGGCAGTGACATGATGTGAGGAGGGGAATGGAGGCAGCAGGGAGCCACAGACTAAGAGTTTTGTAGTGGGAGGAGCAGGGTCCCCCAGCAGCACAGAGTATATCAGGAGATGAGGGATGTGTCAGTTAAGACAGAGCTGCATGAAGTTGGGGATAGAAGCCAAGTGGAAAACCACAGACTTATAGATAACAGCAGGTTCCCCCCCAAACTATTATGGTGTGAAATGCCTGTGAACATAAAAATATAATAAATTTTTTGGTGGTCCACATGCTGTTACCCGCGATGACTGGCCGTGGGCTCGGTGGGGCTACAGGCAGGATGGAAGGAGGCAGTTTCCTGGGGCCGGTCGCTTGGCAACCAGGGATGCGAAGAGGCACCGGTGTCTGCCAGCTTTCTGGAGGGCGGCTGAGGACTTCCACCCAGCGGTTGATGGGTTACCCGGGGAAGCCGGCCAGGTCCATCTGCTGCAGCTGACGGCATTAGATATAGTGGGCTGGGCTGGATCCTGCTCAGGTGATTGGACACCTGAGCCATTTTAAGGGACACAGGCCAGAACAGCGCTGCCGGTGATAGTTTCCATTTTGGATGTACAGGATGGACTCCATATATCCTGGAGGATTGAATGAAGCTGTGGAGCTCAATACTGTCATATAAACATCCTGTACATCAATACACACCCAGTCCTATATATCTATACATCTATATATTCATGGGAATGTACTATCACCTGTTCCCCACTTTTTTCTCCCTCCTCCCCCCCCCCATATCTCAATATGACCAGAAAACCAGCCCCCTCATCCCAGGGCTCCATGTTTTTTGTCCTTCATCTTTTGTCCTTCATCTTCTGTCTCATGTTTTTTTGATTTTTTGTTTAGAAATATGAACTGGGGTATATATACACAGATGTATATATTTTTTCTGTGTACCAAAAATTATTTTCAAATGTTGAAAAAATTATTTGTGACTATACTGAATATTTGATGGTACACTTAATAGAAGAAACTTCATATATGTATATTTTCCCAACATACGTTATTATTATTGATTTTAATATTGCCATTACTATTGTCATCATATATGTCTACATATCTCTCTCCATTTGTGCTTTGAACAGTAATCTCAGAACCATATGTTCAACCTATACTCCTGAATACAACTATAAATATACTGTGATATATGCATCAAAAACTATGAAATTTATGTATATATGAGCTGCACATGCGCTCTCCGAGCAATAAGCCATATACCCATAAGAAGGGAACTAAAAAATCTCCCTATTGTTTTCTCGAAATGAGGAGGAAATATAAACCAGCAACTCCGTGCACCTATTTGGGCAGGAAGCTGGTAATAAACACACCTCGTATCTGCAGAATCCGGAAGCACAGCTTCCGCCATATTGGTTAAGGGCGCATTTATCCAAGCGCCTAGTCTAAACATAGAATATCGATATAACGCATTAGCGTTCCACCTGACTTAGTAGCTAAACATCCGGATATCCGGAAACGGGTCCTCGCTACACAAATCATTAATGTAATACCACCATCCCTGTACTACTGCCGTGGAACGCATATGCGGCTCATTCAGACCCGGAAGTGACATATCCGGATATCCGGAAACGGGTCTATTATGTATAAATAAATAAACTGTAATTTTTACCTTTTAAAACGCTCGTTTTGTAATTTTCAGGTCACTCTGTGTAATAGTTTTGTCTCCTATTCATTATAAATATCATTTGAACCATATTTTCACATGAGAGTAACCCTTATCAATTAACCATGCAACAGGTGACAATTATTGCCTTCATTAGAGAAGGTATAAAAACACCATCTCATGATACCAGCAGCATCACCTTGATAAAGCTTCCTTTAGCGAAACGCGTCGGTGAAAGGGGCTCAAGACACCCACTATTGAATCCACACCCACCAATTATCCCGGTGACCGGACCAGCCTTTTCAAATATCCTTCCCACAAGCCTTCCTCGGGACCTCACCATCATATACCAGGTAGAGCACCTTCAAAACATCTGACGCTCCCTGGTTCCAGGTAGAGCACCTTCAAACATCTGATGCTCCCTGGCCTTCAGCGACCGTATTCCAGGTAGAGCACTTCAAAAACAACGGACGCTCCCTGGCTTTCCACATACTCCAGGTAGAGCACCTATACAACAGCAAGGAGCTCCCTGGATTGGAGATAAACATTCTCCCAAAGGCTCACAAATCGGGAAAAGTACAAAGGCACTCTAGGAACGGACTCGGGACTGTGCAATATATTGTGGGTGACTATACCTCCTATACATCACGCTTGTGGTATCTTATGTTTTTTTAGGATATGCCATCCTTAACCTTTTAAATAATATTTTAATGTGTATTAATAAATTTTTACATATCATCACATATACCTGTTGCATGTTTTGGTTTTAGCGCGGTCTCCACCCCTTCCTTTTTTCTTGTTCATTGCTTGGGTTTGACACCCCAATTCGGAGACTGCTGCTCAGGCTCAACAACTCCTCCCAGGCGCACTCCTAGGTCGCATTTGTGACCTACACCCTCTCTACACCCATTTTGGATAGTCACCTGCCTCTCTGCTGGTTCCTGTCATCCAGGTCCGCCCTATTCATCTGCTTCTGGTCTGTCTGGTGCCTCAGCTCCTGGGTTCCCTTGTGGCCTGTCCTTGTTCAGTTCCGGTATAGTAAGTGTTTCATGTTGTAGCCCTGGCTTCATTTTCATTTAATTTTGTCGGTTTGCTTATTTTGGGGAGAGTTCATATTTCCTTAACCAGTCCCTTCCTGTTTATTTCTCCCTGGGTTCACAAGAGGTTCTGGTGCAGGCCTGCACCATTGCATATGTTTACCTGTACTGGTTTATCTTCCTTATACGGTACTTTTCTGTTCCTTTAGTGCGGTTGGCTGTGCCTTTGTGTAGTGTTGTATTGATGTTTGTGTGGTGTCATTTTTCTTATGCTTGCGACTATGTAACAAGGTTGCTCATACTGTGGTCACAGCTGTGGTTTCCCACCCAGATTCATAAAACATGCAATGTGCTGTTGGAAACTCAAAAGCTCCCCAGAAGCCCCCTCTGCTTTCAACAGTGGGGGCATCTGGAGGCAGAAGAAGCCTCATAGGTGGAGACAGCCCATTTGTTTCTCCCTCATCTCAAACCACCCCCATTTTTGCACCTCTGATTCATTGCATTGTCCCAGAGTACATGAGTGTGCAGGGGCAAACATGGATAGACATTAAATCAAATACATGTTATGGAACTTTAGCACAATTGCATGAGACCCACATTACCACTAGTGAGGGTCTTCTGCCTATAAACAGCAACCAGCTGGTCCCTTTATTTTCTATGCTTATGCACCGGTACTTTGGATGCCACCATGTCCTAAACCTGAAGTAGTAGGGCCTTATGCAGTTGGCTAAAGGCGGCAGGATAATTTACAGGACAAAAATAACTGAATAGCCAACAAGGGCACACACCGAGTTTGCTGAATCGAGGCCACAGCAGTAGCAGATGTAACCCTGTGAGAAGTAGGATAACTGGTCACAGTGAAGCCAGATATGTTAACTTGCAGGTAGAGAGCTGTGTAAGAAAATAATAGAAATGCATTGGCAAAGGAAATAACCAAAATAAGTTAACAGCATCAAGGACTGAGGGGCGGATTTATTAAGCCTTGTGAAGTGATAAAGTGTGTGGTACTTTATCCTGGCCAACCAGCTCCTAACTGTCAAGTAGCATGCTGGATTAAAAAAATGACAGTTATGAGCATATTGGCTGCTGCATTGTCAGGGGCCACTTTATCACTTCACCAAGCTTAATAAATCGGCCCCTGGGAGCTGGGGACGGCTGGGGCTTCCAAGGCACTGGAACACAGAGTATCTAAAGGAACAACACTTCACGATCAACAGAAATTGGTAACTGAGCGCACATCGTCAGCTGCCCCCAGCCCAGCAACTACAAGTGGATATTTTTGTCCATAAATTACGCCCGGTTGGTGAGTAACCCCACATTAAGTCCTAAGTAACCTCTCACTGTAAAAATGGAAAGTTAGACAAAAACAGGAAACCGGATTGTTTACCGAGGTCTGGAAAGAATTTTTGTTTTTGTAAGTAAGAGTTTGTATCCTGGCAGAGAGGCGTGTGTATAACTAACAAGGATAGCCCCGGGATACACATATTATACAATCCGGGGCAGCTCCGGCCAGCGTGGGACAGGATATTTATTTGGAATATATTTCCATTCATTCAGTCTCACAATGACTTTGCACTATTAAATAACACATCTGCGCGGAGGAGAATATAGGAAGCTCGATGCAATTCTGCAAAAATTATTTCTCACTTAGAACCGGCAAAATCATGTTTTCTCTCCAAACATTCTATATTCTGCAATTCAAGGACCCTTCCGGAAGTACGTCTATAGGTTAGATCAGTAATATGGGGCAAGTAAACATTCCGGGAAATCTGTGTCGGAAAAGGCTGGCCGATATGTTATTCTAAAAAGTTCAGTGGTTCTCAATCTCGGTCCTCAAGGACCACAAACAGTGCACATTTTCCAGGTCTCCACACAGAATCACAGGTAAAATAATCAGCTCCACCTGTGATCTTTTAAAATGTGCACTGTTAGAGGTCCTTGAAGACCGAGGTGGAGAACCACTGATATAGTTAATTATATAGATATTCATGTAAATGACTCCTGCGACAAGGAGGAAACATGTGCGGCCCCTGTGGGGGTCAGAGGCCCATCCGATGCCTAGGGCCTCTGTGATAGACAGTGACTGATGTGTGTATCGTCGCTAGGCAACAGCATCCTACAGTGTTTCTCCTATTCTCATCATCACCTGGGTAACTGCCTTAGCTCCCAGCCACAGTGACATCATCACAATGATTGGGTGTCAGTCCTTTGTAGCTTCAGTTTCCTTGCTTATACCAGATTATAATCTGCGTGCTACACCCTGGGCTGTGTTAGCGTCATGCTGTATATAGATTGTTATGGAAGGCACTCCATAGGTGCCAATTACTCATCAGACAGCACCTCCAGACTTTTTAAAAACTATTTTAGAATGACGTTAGAGGGTCTTTAATAGGGGGATGTGGTCAACATGCTGGCGGACGGAATCCCGACCATCGCAATGCCGGCACTTTGTCCCTCTATGGGTGTCCACAACACCCATAGAGGGAGAATGTAATAGTGTGCCGAGCGTAGCGAGGCACCGGGCCCACTGCATGGCAAGCGCAGTGAGCCCACAAGGGGGGGGGGGGATATCCACGGTCCCCCTTGTCGGCATTGCGGCGGTCAGGATTCCGACTGCGGGGAAGGGTGGATGATGCCTGACATCACAGGACATCGGCCCGCCCGCGTATCCATGGGAACGCCCAGCGTTTTCATTGGGGGCGCTGGAGCGTTCCCATGGGTAGGTCCCATTCCCATCATTGTCCGTGATGAACGGCCCGTGAGTGTGCAGAGGTCTGCACATGCTCTTACACATGATCAAACATCGCAACAGGGCCGAAGTTGCCCCGTTTCAAGTCAACTAAAATCAACTAGACAGTATAGTCCATCAAAGTGTGGATTGAAAGGTCTACAGGTGTCATAACTGACACCCTCCAAAAAAATATTGTGAAAAACTCCCATCCACCTTTTCATGTGTCGACACAGACACAGGGTTAACATGCACTAGATCGACATTGACAAAATGTCGGCATGCAATACGTGAATATGGTCAAAAAGGTTGAGATGAAGATGGTTGATGTGTGGGAAGGTGGATGTGAGTTTTTCACAATTTTTTTTAGTGTAACAAACGCTCACCATACTTTGTGCATATTCCCAATTGTAGTCCACGTAGATGGTAAAGTATGTACAAAGTCCAAGACATTTATAAAAATAAAAAAAAAAGCGAAATTTGTGTCAACGTTTTGGTGTCGACCTATTGACTATCTAGACACAGTAGCCCTTAAAACCGCTTCCCATCCTGCCAAACATTGCAATGATACTAATCGCAGATCTAGTAATAGATACATAGCTGATTAGTATTACAAAGATCAGCTCTCCTAACAAGCAGTCCTCTTCAAAGCTGGGACTTGTGGTTCTCAGTCCTGGGTGGCCCTCTTTGCTGGGCCACCTGTGCACCTGCCGGGTGACCTGGAAATGGCTCAGTGAGTAATGAGTGCACCTGCCGGGTGACCTGGGAAATCTGTCAGTGACCAATGAGCACACCTGTGCACATTCCAGGTGACCTGGGAAATGTGAACTGTTGGGGGTACACGAGGACCGAGGTTGGGAACCACTGCTTTAGTACATCCTACTATTTATCTTTCTCCACTTTATCTCTATCCAACGCTTAGGACATAGTCTATCAGCCATCCTATAGACCCTTCCTGCTAATGTGAGGAGCCGTATTAGCGAGGCCCACCCCAAATACAAGAGAACTCTGGGTAAATGTCTCCCACTTCATGTAGCAGCGTTTCCCAGCCTTCATTTCCTGACCACACAAAGAGAACACGTGGATACTTTTATATTGCATGGCATCAGCAATAGATGTCTACATCCTGGTTTAATTGATTGCAATAAATGATTTCCCCCGGATTCCAGGAGCGGCTGACACTGATCCAATCGCCGGCACAGACTGTTCTCTCCGTTATCTGTGGGTAGCGATAATTATCCATTTACTGGAATGTAGGAGAGATTACACGGAGGCTAATCACCCTATAACTTACATAGAGGCAGCTCTGCACCAATAACGTTAAATCATTAAGTCTCCTTGTTCTCCGCTGGACTATCAAATACAAATTCAACGTATGTGTGTAATAGCGGTATCGCTGGGTGGGGGGTGCAGAGTGCACCCAGGTGTCACACTTTGGGACACACACTCAGGGCCTTATTTTGGTTCACTCTTTCTGACAAAATCCTTCTTAGATGGGCAAAACCATGTGCACTGCAGGTGGGGCAGGTGTTACTTGTGCAGAGAGAATTAGATTTGGGTGGGGTTTTACTTCAAAGTGAGATCTATATTGCAGTGTAAAAATAAAGCAGTCAGTATTTTCCCTGCACAGAAACAAAATTACTCACCCAAATCTAATTCTCTCTGCACATGTTACATCTGCCCCCCTGCAGTGCACATGGTTTTGTCCATCTAAGAAGGATTTTGTCAGAAAGAATGAACCAAAATAAGGCCCTCAGTGTAGTAACAATAGCCCCGCGATCATGGGGAGACGCTGATGAAGTGTGGGCGCTGGGGGTCTGCGGGGCTATCATGCGCTAACCTGCTGCTGGGGCCCCTCTGTTCGCCGCCGCCGGACCCACAGATCTATTTATTTCTTGTCTGCGGTCCCAGGCGGCTCTCCTCCTGGCAGGCTTGTTAATGAAAATGACCCTCAAAAAATGGCCGTTCCCTTACAGCAAACACTTTTTGAGGATGCTAGAGGAGGGGTCGGCCTCCTCTAGCATCCTCAAAAACCATCTGTTAGAGGGCGGCCATTTTTTGTGGGTCATTTTTATTAAAACTGCCAGGAGGAGAGCCGCCTGGGACCGCAGACAAGAGATAAATAGATCTGTGGGTCCGGCGGTAAGTAGCAGGGCGGGAGGCGGACTTTATTTT
The DNA here is from genome assembly GCF_055691185.1 of Crinia signifera. Classification (NCBI taxonomy): domain Eukaryota; kingdom Metazoa; phylum Chordata; class Amphibia; order Anura; family Myobatrachidae; genus Crinia; species Crinia signifera. Next base: position 19,381,886 of record NC_139225.1, read on the forward strand.
AAGGGGACGGCCAACATTTGAAGCAGGGGGCAACCCAAAAATATAATTACGCCACTGCACACACCAATAGCCACCTCCTCCTGCGTGACTGGGAGCCGGGTGCTGCAGTGTGACATTATCGCGCTGCACTCTCCGACAGGCAATGGTTCCATGAGATTAGATGTAAAGTCTTATGAAGTAGCGCCAGCCTCGTTAAATTTGCTCCTCGTGGAGTTCTGAGCAATGCACACAGTATGTAATGATTTCACCCCTGCATCTCTGTACTCCTGGGACAGTTTACATTCTAAGCAGTATGGTCTATAAGACCACATCCACTAGTCAGATTTCTTCAGATTTAGACAGATAGAGCTGAAGAAAAAAATCCCAAATCTAAACTATGTGCGACTGAGTCTCAGATCCATCTGGCAAAAAAAATCTTTGGTGCTGCAACAAAGATCCATCTGATCTGAAGCCGTCAGGGGTAGATTATAGCCCTGATGAGATGTATCTGAAGAATACTTACCTACAGCCAGCTCAGGGGGGTGGGGCCACAGGAGGGGCTACTTCCTTGGGGGCGTGGGCAGACCGATCACCACCAGGGGCGTAGCGCCAATTTTTGCGCCCCCCCCCCCCCCCCCCCGCCGGATAATATCGGCGCCCCCCTCCCTCCATAAATATAGCGCTGTTCTTACCCTGCCTCTCCCGCCGTGTCTATATTCAGCCGGGACTGCATCTCCCGGCGCCTGGCTCCTTGAGTAAAATGTCCATTACAAAATGGCCGCCTCCTTACAGCAGACCGTTTGTAAGGATGCTAGAGGATTCTGCCGCTGCCTCCTCTAGCATCTTAAAAAACGGTCTGCTCTAAGGAGGTGGCCATTTTGTTATGTACATTTGACTCTAAGGAGCCAGGCGCCGGGACGCATATTAGTAGATATGCGGTCCCAACTCCCGGCGATAGATACGGCGGGAGAGGCAGGGGCATAGTAAGTAGATGGTCGGAGGGCAGTGGCTGGTGCCAGCACCCGGCGCCCACGCAGCCCCCGCTCCCCCAAGCAGCAGCGGGGGCTACCTTACGATAGCTACGCCCGTGATCACCAAGCACCTGCTGCACAATACCATTATTTTAGGCATTGTAATGCAGTAGCGGGGCTAAAATTACTAAATTTGCATCATTTGAACCACCCCTCCCGCCGAATGGGGGGGGGCTTCAGGAGCCGGAGAAATCAAGAGAAATCTGGGGTGAAATGTGATAGGATGAGAAACTCAAAGCGAGAGATTTGGTAAGAAATCTCCAATTTTTTTTAAAGGGGAAATCATTTATCACTGTTAAACCAGTGTGATTTTGTAGTGTAGATGATTGCCGCTTTAAACATTTTTTGACATTTCTTCCCAAATCTCTCACTTTGAGTCTCTCATCCTATTACCTTTTAGCCCTGAAGAGAGATTTGTAGCTTCAGTTACTGTATGTCAGCTTAGTGAGTGGGGGGCTATACACTCGCATCATAGTTTCCCCCCATCGGGCCAGTCCATCGCTGAATACAAACATGACCCCAGTCTGACTTCTCACATAACCCCTGTGCTGGGAATCACAGCTGGGCTGTAACCAGCGCACTAATGAATTTTCCAACACTCTTCCCAAATCTGCAGCCTCCTTCTCCCTCCTGTGTGTATATTGCAGGTTACAGGAATGAGGGGTGGAGGGGCTTCCAGAAACAAAGTAAATAGTAATAAGTAATTATTATATAAATAGGTTTAGTAAAGCTAGGTACACACTTGGGGGGAGGGGGGGTATGGACTGCATGTATTTAACTATGGTGGGCAATGATACCCCACGCTGTTCTCCATGGTGCAGTGTGTATAGTGCTGGGAATCACAGCTGGGCTGTAACCAGCGCACTAATGAATTTTCCAACACTCTTCCCAAATCTGCAGCCTCCTTCTCCCTCCTGTGTGTATATTGCAGGTTACAGGAATGAGGGGTGGAGGGGCTTCCAGAAACAAAGTAAATAGTAATAAGTAATTATTATATAAATAGGTTTAGTAAAGCTAGGTACACACTTGGGGGGAGGGGGGGGTGTGGACTGCATGTATTTAACTATGGTGGGCAATGATACCCCACGCTGTTCTCCATGGTGCAGTGTGTATAGTAGAGATGTGCAGACTCGGATTCCAGACATCTGAGCCCCCACGGACGTCATCATTCCGAGCAGCGCTTGGAGATTCCCGCCTGACTCGGGGCCGTCCGTGTGGGCAGAAAGTCATCGCCCGATGCCGGATTTCGCGAGGCTTTAAATAGCGGCTGCCGCGCCTGCCATCTTCACTCCAGTCTAGTAGTGGGTTGGGAGAGGGTGCGTTGGGGCTGCTGCTGGGGCTTAAACTTGAGATTGAGCTTGACCGCAATATTTATTCGCTGGGGCTGTCTCCCTCAGTGCTGCTGTGTACTCTGTTCTCCTCTCTGCTTAGGGTGGGATCTCCCTAGCAAGGAGGACAGTCTAACTGTGTACTTGTAGTACTACGGTCTCCTCTGTGCTGGGGCCTACCTCTGGTGCTGTGCTGTAATATTATATTAATAATTAATTATATTATATATATAGTCCACTGGTGCTGCCTGCACTGAATCTGCCAGAATTATTTACTCAGTCCACTGTTGCCACTGCCTAAGTACCTACCTAGTACATACTAGGCTGCTATATCCTGTATCATTTAATTAAAAAATAATACTTGTGCTGTGTGGGACTGTAAAAAATAATTCCATGCTGCTGGTGCACTGACGTGTGCCACTGAGTGCCACTGCCAAGCAGTACCTAATAATAAAATTATTATAAATTCTGCTGGTGCACATACTAGTATTGCTGACGTATCTACCTGTCTTGTGCCTAGTACTGCCTTATCTACCTGTCTGGTGCCTAGTACTGCCGTATCTACCTGTCTGGTGCCTAGTACTGCCGTATCTACCTGTCTGGTGCCTAGCACTACCGTATCTACCTGGCTGGTGCCTAGCACTACCGTATCTACCTGTCTGGTGCCTAGCACTACCGTATCTACCTGTCTGGTGCCTAGCACTACCGTATCTACCTGTCTGGTGCCTAGTACTGTATTATCTACCGGTCTGGTGCCTAATACTGCCGTATCTACCTGTCTGGTCTGGGGCCCACTGCCTAATACTGCCGTATCTACCTGTCTGGTCTGGGGCCCACTGCCTAATACTGCCGTATCTACCTGTCTGGTCTGGGGCCCACTGCCTAATACTGCTGTATCTACCTGTCTGGTCTGGGGCCCACTGCCTAATCTACCTGCCTGTTGCCTAGAACTGCCATATCTACCGCTGCAGTGTCACTCTTACATGAGCCACGTGTTTGTGCCGCACACTTGTGTGGCTTAGCATAGTTATCCAGCTACCTCGGTGCAACCTTTTGCCCTACAATATTGTGAGGTGTTCAGAATAGACTGGAAATGAGTGGAAATTTGTGTTATTGAGGTTAATATAGCGTAAGAGCAAATGAAAAAAAAAAAAACACAATTCTGCGATTTTAGCAGTTTTTATGCTTTATTTTAACAAAAAAATCAGAACCCAAAACCCCAAAAATCAAAACACAGGAGGCGTTTTGCCAAAAACCATTAGAACCCAAAACCCAAAAAGTGGCCGGTGCACATCCCTAGTGTATAGATGACACAATGTATCTAAACTCCTTCAGACTCTACTCTGAGCAGCTGCATTGAGAATCTGCTGTTCAGTGCAACCCTGTAGGATGTCTTTTTCCTATGCCATTATTATCAGATTGCCCTGGTTGGAGGTTGCTGTCCTGGTGTTATTTACAAAGCAGTCCAGTCTGGATTACACTTTTCCCCCAATAAATTTTTTCTTAGGGGGGAGAAGACACCATTGCTGGGCAGCACATCCACTACGTTACTGCGCCTGCGAGGAGTTCTTACAGCAGTGATACACGCTATGTTCACTTTAGGCACCCCCAGCAGTGCCACTGATCATACCCGGGCAATCAAGTGAGGCATGCACATAGCAACAGTTTACAGCCCCACTGAGAGGGATCAGAGATCCCGCTCCAGTCCAGGTTTAACCATTGGAGAAACTTCGTAAATTACACAACAGGGGATTTTAACTAGCTGTGCCCCTTTTTTTTAGTCTTAAACATTGGGATATGGGGGGGGGGGGGGGGGGGGGGGGGGGAGTTCTGTATGATGAAGGATACAATGAAATATACAGCCTTCAGGATGATTGGTGTAATGTGGACCAGCGCCTTCACAACAACAGAGCCCATTTGCAGCATCCCTAATTTATTGCAGGGTTTTATCACTACACATCCCAGCATGCCCTGCTACAGTTTTGCTATTTGGCCATGCTAAAATGGTTTTAGGGCATGCTGGGATGTGTAGTTTAACAGCAGCAGAGAGACCTGAAAGTTCGCCAGGTCTGCAATAAAGGAGTTCTAATACTAAATGGACACAGATGTGATGGCATCGTACCTTGCCACCGATATATCGCTGATTTATCAGCCATTGGGGGCCAGCAATACAGTATGTCTGAACGGCGTTGTTCCCAGACATATTCCTTCCGCTGTGCGGCACAGCCAATTTACCGGCGCATTGTGCTGTGCTGTCAGATAATCTGCTGATCACCTATACACTACTGACTTGGGTAGGGGTCATAGGATCACCATACATTAGGTCAACACACTAAATAGGTCGACAGGGTCGGAAGGTTGACAGTCAAAAATTAAACAGGACTTTACCTTGGCCATGAAATACCGCCATTCGGCTAAAATAAAAAAAAAAAACAGTGAAAACTCATGCAACCTTCTGAACCGGTCATGGGTCAACCTTAGAATACCTTTGAAAAAGCCGTCCTTTGGTGACATCGAAACGCGTCAGCTCTATTCACCTGCCCCTAACTGCCACCTAACGCATCCGCAGTTTCTTTGGGATCCAACCTGCCGCTTCCATCAGTGGACCGAGTTTTCACAACATCTAGTCTCACAGTGGACTCCGTCCATCATGCTTCATCAACAAGGGATGACACAGCTGACATGCAAGCCTAAAAGGATATAAAGATCTCCCAGCGGAACTTATTGGTGAACTACATTGGTAACTATACTCATCTCAACCAATAGCTATTCATTTTTGGAAGCATACAATGCTCTGTGATCTGACTGGTCCTCCTTTCGTTATCATCTGGGCGGCACAAATAGGAGCGGATCCCCCCAAAATCCCTTACCAAGTGTTCATATGTTTTTAACCTTTATTATCATTTTTATTATATGAATTTATCATTGTATGTGTACCATTAAATGTTATTTTTTTATTCAAAAATTCCTCATTTGTTTCAGCGCAACCTTCCTCCTTTTTCATGTGTCAACCTTAGCCCTGCGACCTAGCAACCAGATTTCATCGGTGGCGATAGACAGCGCAACCTCCCAGTTATGATGTCAGTGATAACTGATCAGGCAGTGTGTATGCCAGATACTTTGTCAGGGGTTCTCAAACTCGGTCCCCAGGACCACACACACACAGGTCACGTTTTCAAGGTAACCCGACAGGTGCACTCATTACTGACATTTGAAATGATCCCCAGGTGGAGCGAATGACTTCACTTGTGATTCTGTGAGGAGGCCTGTGAAACATGCACTGTGTGGGTTCCTGAGGACCGTGTTTGAGAATCTTTTTTCCTCTAAAATCGAGCCACCCCTATATAACAGCTCACCGCCCCAGGATGGAAAACCGCCGCAGTTTGCGCAACACCCCATCGGTTGCTTAATGTCAGTAAAACACAGATTTCATTATTTCCTAAACAGCAGGAAAAGCGGAAGCTCTGGTGTCACATCTGGGCATTGTTCCTTTCCTAAGAAATGTGTGACGTTGCCCAATGTCGCTGCTCTGCGGCATGAAGGTAAACAACCGCTCGCGCTACATTTATGTCGACACAAGAGCAGTCACCCCAAACAAGCAAAATGCTGGGACCTGTAGTGCTACCAAGCAGATTGCATTTTAAATCTATAACCATTCAGAGAAAATGTGAGGACACCAGATATAGATTCAATAAACAATTTATTCTTACAAAATAGATAATTCATAGATATATAAATATTATATATAATATAAATAGCAAATAAGTCCATGACATAAATAAGAGTTCTGTGATTGTCAGTGCAATGGGTTCAAGTGTCAGTCCTGCAAGAGTCCAGGCCCAGCTGCAGGGTAGTGCATTGTGCAAGTCAAGTATCCCGGGTAGTGTGGCCCTTGGGGCCCCTTCATGGGTGCAGTTCTTTCTGCCAGGGGGTATCATCGCTGGTGGCAGAGCCAGCTGGTGGGGACGTGTCCCTGCAGGAGGTGCTGGCTGTAATTGGCTGCTGATGGGAGTAATGATGCTGCTGCTGCAGCCGGGAGTACCCCCGTTGGTCCGGTTGCTGGGATCTCCGCCACCTGGAGCATCCCCTCCTCGGGCTCCTCGCAGCACACCTGCACGAAGACCAGCAGGCAGAGCAGGTAGAAGTAGCGCAGCGGGCGGTCGGTCTCCGGGGGCGGCAGGTACCTCCGCACTTTGGCCGGGTATAGAACCCGGCGGGGCCGCTTCACCTTGGCCCCGCTGTGGCCCCTCCGGAGCGTTCTGCGGGGAGGGGGCTGCACGGACTCCACATCGAAGGTGAAGATCTCGGGGTGGCTGCTGCGGGGCAGCTGGTGGGACAGGCGGGGTGGCCGCTCGCTATCACTGTCGGAGGCGCTGTCCTGTAGCGGGGACAGGGCGCGGAGGGCGGGCAGCTGCTGCCTGCGGCGGCGGATCGCCTCTCGGGAATCCAGGCACATGATGCTGCGGGGGGAGCGGGGTGTTACTGGTGCGGTAGCCAATGTAGTGTGTGACTGCTCCGAGAGAGTCGAATGTCTGCGCTTGGGAGCGTTGGCATTATATATACAATCTGCCACGCCCCCGGGACACAGCCACCAATCAGACGCGGCGCACACAGAGGCTGCTACAGCCACGCCTCCTCCATCTAATTGTGTGTACAGCATGAACAATCTATCTGAATGAGAAAAATACATCAACCCTTGCCACGTCGACCTTTTGCCTGTCAATCAATGGTGATCTGTTGACCAAGCCAGTGTTTAATGGGGCTGTATCTGTGTAAGGATGGGCAGGGGAGTCTGAGGGTGCTGTATCTGTGTAAGGGTGGGGGCTTGTATCTATGGCTGAGAGGTATAGCCCCCCCCCCCCCCCCCTCATGCTTTTTTTATTGTTACAAAAGAAACATAATTAATAATCACTAATACTGGAGGAATCCAGACGGGTGCCTTTATAAACCATTGCTGGGCACTGCACTGCCACAGCCATGCTTACAGCCCCTCAGAACCGTGGGGCTCCTCACAAGCTTGGGGCCCAGTACAGATGTCCCCCTAGACACACACACACCCCCCCCCCCTCCCCCAATCGCCTGCCCGGGGGGTTTGAGGGGGCTGTATCTGTGTGTAAGGAGTGGGACGCAGGGAGTATGAGGCGGTTGTATCTGTGCGAGAGAGTATAGGAGGTCTGGGTGGAAGTATCTGCGTGTAAGAGGGGGCAGGGGGGTGTGAGAGGGGGAGACAGGAGGACTTAGGGCGCTGGATTCGTGTGAGAGTCTACCCCAGTCTATCTCCATCGTACAGAATAGTAGTGAATAGGAAGACATCACACGGGTCTCTGGGTGCACAGGTGAAGGCAGCGTAATAAGGAGACATCAGTGGCAAACGCAGGATTTTCAGAAGGGTGTTTCCAGAGGGGCGGAGCAAATCACAGAGATGGACACTTAGGTGACCCAGTATATGCCGGGTCAATTAAAGTATAATAGATAGACCAAATGTATATAAATAATAAAAAAAAAATATATATATATACATATATACATACATACATACACACACACACATACACACACACATACACATATATATATATATATATATATATATATATATATATATATATATATATACACACACACACATACATACAGGGGCGTCAACAGCAGTGTATTACCCGTGGGCATAGCAATGTATTGGGGCACCTACCGATTCTCCAGCGGTAGGGGTGGGGGAAGCTTTGATGTCCCCCGGGTGGTAGGGGGTATTATATCAACCGCTCTGCATGTAGGGCCTGGATCAGTAATTTCCACTAATTACCCCTTTACTGCACAGATGGTGGGAGATTCGGTGGGAGAAGGGGGCATTGGGCTAAATGAAGGGGCCCCGATACATAACTTCCAGGGTGGTAGAGGGTGTTTAATATGCAGAGGAGGGGTGTATAGTGGAGTGGGCTTATTATTCATAATATTCTGGTGGGGGGACAGCTTGCTTGACTGCAGATATCTCCTGTTCCCAGAAATACTGCATTTACACAGCACTTCGACCTGGGTCGGACCTGGGTCTGCACCATTTACACTGAACCTGGGTCAGCCCTGCCATTCCTTGTTGATCTATAGATATAGATCTATCTATATAGCTTGGAGGGGGTAGAGGGGGGAAGCTGTCCCCGGGTGCTGTGGGGGTAGAGGGGGGAAGCTGTCCCCGGGTGCTGTGGGGGTAGAGGGGGGAAGCTGTCCCCGGGTGCTGCGGGAGGAGGGGGGTCCCTGCGGCTACTGAGTGGAGATGGGGTACCTGTCAGCGGCCAGCCTGACACGGCGCTGCCACTGCTGTATCTCCCCCGCTGCTGTATCTCTTGCGGTGTCGGCGGTCCCTCGGCGGTCAGTGTCGGCGGTCCCTCTGGCGCAGGGGAAAAGACCCTATGATTGCCGGCGCTGCCGCTGCTGTATCTCCCCCCGGCGGCCGGTCCTTTCGGCGGATGGACAGTCAGTGTCGGCGGTCCCTCTGGCGCAGGGGAAATAGTAGCGCAGGGGAAATAGTACTATTTCCCCTGCGCCAGAGGAACCGCCGGCACTGACTGTCCATCCGCCGCAAGGACCGGCCGCCGGGGGGAGATACAGCAGCGGCAGCGCCGGCAATCATAGGGTCTTTTCCCCTGCGCCAGAGGGACCGCCGACACCGCCATCCGCCGCAAGAGATACAGCAGCGGGGGAGATACAGCAGTGGCAGCGCCGTGTCAGGCTGGCCGCTGACAGGTACCCCATCTCCACTCAGTAGCCGCAGGGACCCCCCCTCCTCCCGCAGCACCTGGGGACAGCTTCCCCAGCGCTGCACGCTGTGGACCCGCTGCGGGTGCCTGGACCCGCAGCGGGACCATTTACACGGATACCCCCCATTTACACCGCCGAGGATCCGGGTCTGACCCGCCGCTGACCCGGATTTTTCGGCGGTGAAAAAGGGGTATTAGTCTAGGACAGTCCATAAAATCTCTCTCCTGGCTTGTGTGCAAGTCATTTTAAAAACTTCTAAATTCCCACGGTGCACAAACCAAAAAAGTGGGCTTGCAGTGGATCTTGATTGGTGGATTCAAGAGTCAGGTATCACCCCCTCCCAGCTACTGCTGCTGCCCCCCCCTGCTGGGGTCGGTTCCAGTAAGTCTGCTAGTGACCATAGATATGCAAGGGAGTATCAATACAACAAACAATAACCAGCTGATTGCATTATGTGCTGATCACCCCCTGTGAAGATTGTCCCTCAGCTATCACCCTCCTGTGATAGCAGGAACAATAGTATGGTAATTGGACATAACCTTTTGGTAAATTCTTTCCTGGGTATTTCCTGTCCGACCATATTTGGGCAACATAGTCTTCTATGGTTCTGGAAATACACACAGATTTGGGGGATAGAAACATCTATGGAGAATAAGAGGGTACAGACGGACTAAAAAAGTACATTAATTACTACACCTAATAAAATATAATAATTACAGCCTTACAGTGAGTCTGATAACTTCACAAGGGGTATGAAAAAATGGGGTGCATTTAACATGGGAGCCCAGTTAATACATAAGTACCCTAGAGAATTCCACCTACCAAATGGTATTGGGGACTAGGGGATCAGAGTTCAGGAGGCAGAGCAATCTGCCAATGAGAATATAAAACTACATACCAGGTGTGTGGAGCTGGAGCAGTAACCAGCTGCTGGAAGGCTAATATCTCTGGTTCTCGGAACAGTAGAGACAAGCTTCTAGTGTCCATCAAAGGGGGAGAGTCCCAGCTTTTGGAATATACCCTCAGAAAAACTCTAAGTCAGACAGAACCTGAAATATCTGACTGGGAATAGCAATTAACAGGCTTGGATGGGCACCACTGATTTGAAGTCAGATATCTCCGGTTCCCAAGGGCCGATTTTTAAAATTCTTGTACCCATGGAAAGAGGGGAGCCTCAGCTTTCAGCCTAGGGCCCTTAGACTCCTGGGGGGGTTTCTGGGTACTCAGAAACCCCCCCGGCGTGCGCTACTGGACATCACACGGGTCTGGGTGCACAGGTGAAGGCAGCGTAATAAGACATCACACAGGTCTGAGTGCACAGGTGAAGGCAGCGTGATAGGGAGACATCACACGGGTCTGGGTGCACAGGGAAAGGCAGCGTAATAAGGAGACATCACACGGGTCTGGGTGCACAGGTGAAGGCAGCGTAATAAGGAGACATCACACGGGTCTGGGTGCACAGGTGAAGGCAGCGTAATAAGGAGACATCACACGGGTCTGGGTGCACAGGGAAAGGCAGCGTAATAAGGAGACGCACAGGTCTGGGTGCACAGGTGAAGGCAGCGTAATCAGACATCACACGGGTCTGGGTGCACAGGTGAAGGCAGCGTAATAAGGAGACATCACACGGGTCTGGGTGCACAGGGAAAGGCAGCGTAATAAGGAGACACACAGGTCTGGGTGCACAGGTGAAGGCAGCGTAATCAGACATCACACGGGTCTGGGTGCACAGGGAAAGGCAGCGGAATAAGGAGACACACAGGTCTGGGTGCACAGGTGAAGGCAGCGTAATCAGACATCACACGGGTCTGGGTGCACAGGGAAAGGCAGCGGAATAAGGAGACATCACACAGGTCTGGGTGCACAGGTGAAGGCAGCAGAAGACATCACACAGGTCTGGGTGCGCAGGTGAAGGCAGCGTAATAAGGAGACATCACACAGGTCTGGGTGCACAGGTGAAGGCATCACACAGGTCTGGGTGCACAGGTGAAGGCAGCATAGTCAGACATCACACGGGTCTGGGTGCACAGGTGAGGGCAGTGTAATAAGAAGACATGACAGGTATGGGTGCAAAGGTGAATGCAGCGTAATAAGAATATTGCAATAACACCACACAGAACAATAAACCCACCTGCCAAATATTGTGTGTGATCCCCTCATGCCCACAAAACAGTGCTGACCTGTTGAGGCGTGGCGCTCACAAGTCCTGTGTTGTGGAGGTCCTCAGGCCCTTCCCTACTTCTGCTTCCAACACACCAACATCAAGGACTGAACCTTTAATGCTGCCTAATATATCCCACCCCTGACAGGTGCCAGTAACGAGATAATCAGTGTCGCTCACTTCCCCTGTCAGTGTAATTAATGAGTGCACAGTGCAGGGTACTCAGCTCCTGGGTCACAGTGACGTGAGAACAGAACTTACCTCCCCAAAATGTCATTCATATGGGTGCCATAGAACGGAATACAGAAATGCCATATTTCGTTCACACCGTGAAAGGAATTCCTACCATTTATGACGTGTTATGGATTATAATTATATTATAATCATAAATAAATATTATTAATAAGATGCATTATTCCCTACTAAAACAGAGGCCGCCATTGTTCAGATCTAGGCCAGAGGCCGCTGAGTAAGTGGGCGCAGGCGTGCCATATGCCAATGATACAAATTACTGGGTAAACGGCGCCCGTCGCCAAGCAACTGAATTTGTATGACGTCAATGATTCTGTTTGTGCTGATGTCATAGCTTCTTTTATAATTGAACACTGCGCGGATGTTGAGTAAGGTCATCGAAATGTCACAGAGCAGGTAAAATGCGCCATTCATCCTTCCAGCTGTGGTCTACCCAATGCATGTCGACATTAATAGTGTCAACCTAACGACCGTATACCCAGACAACGGACTGTTCCAGAAATAATAAAACAGTCCTGGGCATTAGCAGACAGCAATGTATGAGGGCCCTGCCAGCAATCTTACAATATATAGCCATGGTTCTCAGCTCCTGTCCTTAACTATCCCGAACAGGCCTTGTTTTCTGGATTTGCAGAGAGAGTTAAATTTGGGTGGGGGTCTGTTGAAACTGAAATCTAAATTGCAGTGTAAAAATAAAGCAGCCAGTATTTACCCTGCACAGAAACAAAATAACTCACCCAAATCTAACTCTCTCTGCACATGTTACATCTGCCCCACCTGCAGTGCACATGGTTTTGTCTATTTGAGAAGGAATTTGCCTTTGCAAGTGAACCAGAATAAGGGCCTTGATCTGTTTTCGTTGGTCAGTACTTATCCATCCTATTTTCCACAGAAGGAAATCCTGAAAACATGACCCGTGGGGTATCCATGACGACTGGAGATGAGAACCTCCAGTGCTGTCTGGGATATTACTGCTCTTGCGTGCGTTCTCCCATAACTTGTTTATGATTTAAGCCCATGGATGCGCTCAGCCGTGCGAGGTACGTCACTGCAGCTGATGTGACATTTATAACCTTTCGGCACTGAGGTAAGCACTCAGTGATCTCCAACACAATGCCTGCACCAACGCACCAGGAGCCCGGCCCAACCCATCCGTCACATTCCCTTACTGCCAGCAGCATGAAGAAAACGGAGCTTTCCTTACATGCCTTTGCATTGTGCGTGCTCGGAAACTGGGCACACGCAATTATGCCCGTGTAATACATATAACATACAACATGTGTGTACACTCGGCATCAGGCCCAGGGGGAAATGTATCAAACATTGGACAGAGGAAAGGTGGAGAGAGAAAGTAGCAACCAATTGGCTCCTAACTGTCATTTTTCAAGCACAGGCTGTAACATGGTTGCTTTATTAATTAATCAGTTACATGCTCTTTACAGAAAGTAGAAAGCCCTAAGGGTGTCTCTGGTGCAATCCTCTGACGGCTAATGCTGTGTATACACTGGCCGATGGCCCAGCGATGTATCGGCCAGTAAATCGCTGGGCCATCGACCTGTGTGTAACAGCGATATGTCTGTGAGCGGCGTCCTTCACAGACATATCGTGTTGGCTGTGACTCACATGTTGTTTTTATTAAGTTCAACAAGGACACCTCTCTCAGAGTTATTCTTTATTTTGTGATAGACTCAGGGGTGCCCCCAGAATGTGGTGCCCCTATGTAACAGCCTAGTGGGGGAGCCGGCCCTGGTGCCTAGTGGGAGAGTCGGCCCTGGCGCATAGTGGGAGAGCCGGCCCTGGTGTCTAGTGAGAGATCCGGCCCTGGTGCCTAGTGGGAGATCCAGCCCTGGTGCCTAGTGGGAGATCCAGCCCTGGTGCCTAGTGGGAGATCCAGCCCTGGTGCCTAGTGAGAGATCCGGCCCTGGTGCCTAGTGGGAGAGTCTGCCCTGGTGCATAGTGGGAGAGCCGGCCCTGGTGTCTAGTGAGAGATCCGGCCCTGGTGCCTAGTGGGAGATCCAGCCCTGGTGCCTAGTGGGAGATCCGGCCCTGGTGCATAGTGGGAGAGTCGGCCCTGGTGCCTAGTGGGAGAGCCGGCCCTGGTGTCTAGTGAGAGATCCGGCCCTGGTGCCTAGTGGGAGATCCAGCCCTGGTGCCTAGTGGGAGATCCAGCCCTGGTGCCTAGTTGGAGAGCCGGCCCTGGTGCCTAGTGAGAGATCCGGCCCTGGTGCCTAGTAGGAGATCCAGCCCTTGTGCCTAGTGGGAGATCCAGCCCTGGTGCCTAGCGCGAGAGCCGGCCCTGGTGCCTAGTGCGAGAGCCGGCCCTGGTGCCTAGTGGGAGATCCAGCCCTGGTGCCTAGTGCGAGAGCCGGCCCTGGTGCCTAGTGGGAGATCCAGCCCTGGTGCCTAGTGGGAGATCCGGCCCTGGTGCCTAGTGGGAGATCCGGCCCTGGTGCCTAGTAGGAGATCCAGCCCTGGTGCCTAGTGCGAGAGCCGGCCCTGGTGCCTAGTGCGAGAGCCGGCCCTGGTGCATAGTAATGCTCAGTCCCAGAGTTACAGTAGGTAACCGCAGTCCCTCATGTCCCCAGCATCTGTCAGTCATCTCCAGCTCGGGGTTCCTGCGTCCTCACTTCACAGTTATTGAGCGAGCAGCGAGAACCTGACGGCAGCATTCCTCAGAGGCCAGTGCAGGAAGCGGCTATATTTAGAGTGTGGGAGCTGCGCTGTAGGTACACGTGGGCTGATAGAGAGGGCAGATAAGTGGTGGAATGTGGGAATACCTGTTCCTGCAACTTATTATTATGGTTATCATTCTGTACGTGACAAGCGTCATCTGCGTATACTCATTAGTCTCAGATCCTTCCACAGAGCTGCCGGCTACATAACATGACCTACGACCAGCCGGTGTGCACTCATTAAGTCGGCAGTGTCTACGTTGACAGTCAATAAGTCGACCAGCATTGGTTGACAGTCAAAAGGTCTAAGCATCAAAAATGTCGATGTGCATTAGGTTGACATGGTCAAAAGGTTGGTGCAATCAAAAGGTCGACATGGAAAAGGGTTGACATGAGTTTTTCAGGATTTTTATTTTTTTAAACTGACTTGTTTGTACTTTACCATCCCAGTGGGCGTAGAAGGAGAATAAGCCCCTCCCCCCTCCTGGACGCTAAAGTTTCTTCTGCCCGTCCCGTTCTTCTGCGCATGCATGGCTAAGCGATAGTGGGAACCATCAATGATAGGTGGTATAAAGTTTTATAGCCATCGATGGTTCCTGCTTTAAAAGCCATTTATGGCAACCATCGATGGGGATTTGTCGATGGCCATCCCTATTTCTGCTCCCCAGATTCTGCTTGCATCCTATGTATGTACCAGGAGAATTGCACCCATCACTCAGATAAAGAGAAGTAGTACTGTGCATTAAACCATAGAGCCGGATACACACTATAAGATTATCTTTTCAATCTGACTGGTTGGAATGAAAATCTGGACATTTCTGGGAGCAAATGACAATAGACCATTTGCTCCCCAGCATGGAAAACAGACAAAAATGGTCATTCAGACCAACTGGCTAAATCAATGTGATTTAACCAATTTATGCAAATGACTGTTTCTGCCTTTTCCTGATTCCCATCTACCTCCAATCCTCCGCTTGTCTGTAATTAGTGTGTTCCTGTAATGGCCAGCAGGTGGCAGCCTTGTGCTGCGGATCTCTGAATACAGTATATTGTCATACAATGTGTGTGAATGTTACAACTTGGAGGCCGGATTCCCAGCATGTAATGTGTGTCAGTCAGACAGTTATGCACCAGCTGTGTGCAGTCATGCGGATGCTGACATATGCAGCTGATATCTGCAACATATACACTATCATACCGTGTAGAGATGCAAATTGTTACACATGTAAATGAGACACGTGACAAGGAGTTTTTCATGATTTTTTTAAACTGGTTTGTTCTTGCTAAGTAGGGAGGCACGGAGCCCGAAGCATGGCAAGCGAAGCGGGTACACGTTACACTGATTGGGAATCCCTGCCGACAGTTGTTGACAATTACACCAAAAAATTAGAAAAACTCATGTCGACCCTTTCATGTGTCTACCTTTTCCATTTCAACCCTGTCGACGTTTTGACCATGTCGATCTATTGCATGTCCACCTTTTGGGGTAGACCTATTGACTGTCTAATAATCCACCCCCCCATGATGCATTGAGTGAGTGGGCCGGATGCCTTCTCCAGCCAGGCATGTGTCTGCGTATCGTAAAACCTGGAAAATTCTGCACGTTATTTCCTGCTTCTAACTTCTACCAAACACTCGGGAGAGTCGCACAGTGGAGGGAGAGTCGCACAGTGGAGCGCTCCCGCGTCCGTGGGCTGGTTGTTATAGTTATAGCAAGGCGTGGTCTAAGGTACAGGATCCTGCTGCGGCTCATTTCACTGTTTTTTGTCTTTAACCCCCTAATTGCTGGATCTAGACCCTAATAACGTCACTTTATTAGAATGTTTAAAACTGCAACTTATACAGAAGTGTTTTATTCCTCTGGCTCCCAGACGTTCAGCACGTCATGTGGTGGTAGAAGGGAGGACAGGAACGGGTACGGGGGGGGGGGGGGGGGGATGTCACAATGCACATAGGGCCAGATGTATCAAGTTTAACAAAGTGATAAAGTGGAAAGTGATAAACAATCAGCCAATCGGCTCCTACCTGTCATTTTTTCAAACCCAGCCTGTTACATGACAGTTAGGAGCTGATTCGCTGGCTGTTTATCACTGTCCATTTTATCACTTTTTGAAGCTTAGTGCATCTGGCCCATAGAGCGCAGGGGAAATAGATAAAACGGAGAGAGATAAAGTACCAGCCAATCAGCTCCTTACTGTCATTTTTCAAACACAGCCTGTAACATAGCAGTAAGTAGCTGATTGGTATTCTCTCTCACATCATGTAACTGTGGTTACTATGGCACCATCATTTTTCTTATAGCCTGCCAAAATTTTTATGTAAAAAAATACAAAAAACTTTATGGACAAAAAAATTCTGAGCATTTAAAAGAATTTGGTCGACAGTCATTAGGTCGACCACTATAGGTCAACAGTCACTAGGTTGACACATGAAATAGATCCACATGCATTAGGTCAATATGGTCATTAGGTTGACACAAGCATGAGGTAGATATGGGGATGTGGTACACTTATACAGTGTCTATGTCGAGTTTAGTTGTCCCATTGAAATCAATGGACTGCCTTTGATTGGCTAATAGAGCCATCTATCACGACTCTCAGCCGATCAGCAGTTCCCCATTGACTTCAATGGGACAAACCACTTAGGATATAGCCTCCCTCCTTTCTCGCGCTGATGACAATGGCATCCATGCTGCTGACCCTGTCGGAACCACCGTGCTGCCGAAAGTGCTAGCACTATAATAAGGGAAGGGGGGCCCTGACTATTTTGTCCGTACCAGGCCCCACACTTTTTGATGGCAGCCCTGCACGTGGATATTAAATTAAGCACATTTTGGGGAAATACGTAGAAAAATAATCACATTGCCCTTTTGTACCTATCCGCCTTAAGCACTGTGGACTTTTCATCTGTGAAACTTTTGTACCTGTCGAAGTCGCATGTTGACCATATTATGGGACTATGCTGGAATTGTATCAGTATGTGTTATTCAGCCACGTGGCTGCGTTGTGCGTCTCCTACTGGTCTCCCCGTCTGTTTCACTTTATACCCGTGTTATCGCACCTACTGTTTACACGCACTTTCTTCTGTTCCCCTACTGACATGTGTCTGCATAGTGGTTCCAGGTCTCTGTTCCAGTAGATAATTATGTCTCCGTGTTGGCTGTGTCCCCCAGCCAAGGTCACAGGCAAATGATAAGCGGTTACTCACATGCTTGTCAGGTGTTGACAGCAGGAATGATATAATGCGCTAATTGCTCCAAAGTTGGAGAGCCCCTGTGGTATAGCGCTGCAGGGTAGGGGGTGCTGTTGGGGACACTCCTTTTTGAAGTCCGGCATCTCCTGACTGCACCCCTGACTCCTTCCCCCCCACCCCTTCCATCGCTAAAATCTATACAAGATTCATGAACTTCACTTGAGCTGTGTTATTCAGTCACACTGTCCTTTATAACATTTCAATATGCTGGGATTCAAACCCTTTACCTGGGCCATTGCAGTCAGACACTCTATTGATAAGCTATCAGACTCTGCATAAAAAAACTCAATAATTCCAACTATTTGAAGCGCACATTGTACATCATGAAAAAAATTATCAGCATTGCAGCGGAGTAGATCTATGCAGTGTGTGACTGCATGGGGTTGGATGTGTGGCTGCACACTACATAGATCTGCTCAATTGCAAGGCTGATCATTTGTTACAAAGTACAAGTAGCTGCATATACCTTAGTTAGATATCTCCTAGCTTTTATGCAGGATCAAGTAGCTCAATAGTAGGGAGTTTAGCTGGAATACAGCTGGTTGTGGGTTTGAATCCTGGTTATGGCAATATTTGAAATATTGTATTTAGTAAAGGGTTCAGTAATACCCCTTTCAGACAGAAAAAAAGACCCGGGAATTTCCCTGGTCCAGGAGGGTAGACCCGGGTTTTTTTTCTGTCTGAAAGGGTCAACCCGGGTCTAAAATGCCAGGACTTCAACCCAGGAATTTTACCCAGGTTTTTCCCGGGTCTGTTTTCCAAAAACCCGGGTCGCCGGCTGTCTGAAAGGAAACGACCCGGGTTTTTTGGGAATATTACACATTGTTAGGCACTGATTGGCTCTCCTGGTGGGGTGCTGGCTGATTGGTTGTGAGGATGGGCCTCTCTGATTGGCTGGGAGCACATGGCAATGGGGCTGGCCTCTGAGGTCATTAGGGAGCTGAAGAAAGGATAGCATGGCCCACTGGTAGAAGCAAGAGGTGAGAGCTGCTGGCAGTGAGAGGGGAGGAGGATATCGGCAGATGACTGGGACAGTCAAAGATGCCACAGTGTACTCAAACATTGCAAATATACTGACAGCCATGTGAGGTAACATGTACCTTCCAGTATATAAAAACAATAAAACTTGTTTACAACATATCCTTGTGTCATGCCATGGTTAATGCAATGCAGTGAGCAGTCACCACCCACTTTTGATGACCTCATCTCTGTGTGCCTTTAAAACTGTCCTTTTCTTATGACACACAGAGTTTTGCAGGAAAAATCCGGCTTTTGTGTGAAAGGGGTCGACACGGGAAATTCCCCGGGGTTTTGCTCCTGTGTGAAAGGGGGTCAGCCCCTTGCTGCCTAGTTCTACCCGGGTTTTTGTATACGGGAAATACCTTGGTTTTTGGGATTTTTCTGTCTGAAAGGGGTATTACTGAATACTGAAGCTAAGTGCATGAATGTGGTATGAAGAGGATTTGTGTCTGGAATGTTACCTATTAATTCACCATTATTTTGTTGCCATAGCAGCATCATTAATGAGTCTCACTGCCACGGCGGAAGAACCAGAGCACCCAGGAACTCCTCCTTTGTGTGTGGTGCTAAGCACTGAGCAGGAAGCCTGCACAATTTACTGGGGCACCAGAGTCACACCGTGTGTGCGTCCTGATTTTGTTCCCACAGAGTCGCCATACAGATGTAGACGCACGTTCTTAGAAGTGTATTGAACCGTGACGTGGGCCTGATTGGCGTGCCTCACCGTGGCATACCTCCCAACATCTGTGTCTCGCTAATCAGGACAGTCGTGTGGCAGAGCCGCATGTGCGACCGAAAAGGCGGCATGTTTCATGGAAAGGGGGCGTGGTCTCACAGGATGTCGTGTCCTCCGGCCACACCCCATTTTTCGGCCCTCTGCATAGTTGAATAGACGGTGTGCGCATGCGCACATTGTCTATGCCCTTCAGGCTGGGGGGACAGTTGGGAGGTAGGCCTTCTGCCTAATTGGCGTGCTGTACCATGAGCCTGATTGGCGGGCCTCACAGTGGGCCTGATTGACGGGCCTCACCGTGGGCCTGATTGGCGGGCCTCACCGTGGGCCTGATTGACGGGCCTCACCGTGGGCCTGATTGACGGGCCTCACCGTGGACCTGATTGGGGTGCTTCACCGTGGACCTGATTGGGGTGCTTCACCATGGACCTGATTGGTGAGCCTCACTGTGGGCCTGATTGGTGAGCCTCACCGTGGGCCTGATACTAGATTGTAATTGTAGATTGTGATTACTAGATGAGCAGGGCCCTCTTCCCTCCTGTTGTCAAAGCCCACTTCTCTTCACATGTCACTCACAGCTCTCCTATACTCAAACACTCAGTGACCATCTTCGTCTGCATACTCATCTCCATCATTGGCATCAAGCCTCTAGTTGTATGTTGATTGAGTCCTCACTACTTATATTTAAGCTGTAATGTGTATTGTACTGTGGCGCTATTTATTTGTACTGTATTTTTGTTATTTATTCAATGTTATGCCAAGCTTTGTCTCCCTGTATTGTTCCTTTGTACGGCGCTGCGAAACACTTGTGGCACCTTATAAATAAAATTATAATAATAATATAATAATGAGCATATTTTCATAGATCTGCTGCGTGCGCGTCCACCTGAAACTCAGGCCTTGTGCCTCGCTGCACCTCGCTGTGCCTCACTGCGTTGTCTAGGTAACTGTGAGACACACAGACTCATGGGCACCATAACATTGTGCGGCTGGCGATCGATACTTATCACTCATGAAGGAAAGTCTGGCGGTGTCACTGCTGCTATGAGGCGCCCCTCAGCTATGCCGGCCTTGTCTACATGCATCGCTCAGTGTCTGTCCTGCGGTCAGTGTGCAGCTACCAAACAGATGTGAAGTCACCAACGCTCCATCCCGGAGAGAAATCTCCTTCACTCAGCTCCTGACTCAGGGATTACTCCCCCGTGACAGGATTACCATGAAGCTATGGAAACACTGAAGGAAAGATCAGCGCTCGCGGCCATTGTCTCCATAAATAGCTCTGTAATATTTAGGAAAATGAGGAGATGGACAAATCACATCTTAAAATATATATTATCCCACTGGTTCTGGAAACAAAGGTTACCTGAGAGCAGATTTGCCGATGTCGTCATGCCCGGGAGATTGCACTGCATTGTCATGTGCTGCACCAGTGGTGTAACTACAAATTTTGCATCCCCCCTGCTAAATAGGTTGGACCATGGCCCTTGTTCAGACCGGATCGCAGTACAAATTTGTTCTCAAAATGGGCAAAACCATGTGCACTGCAGGTGGGGCAGATGTAACATGTATAGAGAGAGTTACATTTGTGTGCGTTATTCAGGGTTGCCTCCCCTCCCCCCGGAAATGGGGGCAACCCTCCCGCATTTCCCTCCATCTGAAATACCAGCATTGCACCATGGGGGGTGGGGCTAAAATGACGCGTTCACTCTAGACATGCCCCCAATAGGGCAGCCCGTCCGTGGCTCCACCCCCGAACCACCCCCTTTTCCCTCCCGATGATGGCTTCAATGAGGTGGCGGTCCTCTCCCATAGAGGGCAGCAACAAAGTCGGCAACTATGGAGTTATTTTGTTTCTGTGCAGGGTAAATACTGGCTGCATTATTTTTACACTGCAAATTAGATTTCAGTTTCAACACACCCCACCCAAATGTAACTCTCTCTGCACATGTTACATCTGCCCCACCTGCAGTGCAAATGGTTTTGTTACATTCTGTATAGGTCTGCCACAGTCACCTACTGTATTACACTCCAGCATAATGGGGCAGATGTATTAAGCCTTAACACAGGGTTGCCAACCCACCCGGAATGGCCGGGAGGCTCCCGAAAATCGGCTCCCCCTCCCGGCCCCCAGAAAGGTGGGCAACCCTTCCGGATACCGGCGGACCCCCTTCACCCCTGCATGTCCCCGGTGGCGGAAGCTTTAAATTGCCGCGATTTGAGGCTTTTCAGCAGGTGGGGCAGGGCTAAATATGCAAATCATGTAAGGAGCTGATTGGCTGGGCGTTTATCTCATGGGCTTAATATATCTGCCCTAGTCACCCTATTCTGGGTCACCATGATGAGTAGTATTCTGCGATGATTACATACCACATGAAAACCAGCAGGATTGTTATTGTCACACCCCTCGTAAAAAGCTGATTTCAGGGCTGCTGACCTGATTCGTGGCATCCAAAGTTGTGTGCTACTAACTGATTGGTGGAGCGTGGCTTCTATTACCTGACGGATCGATTTCATCCCAGAGGGGGATGTCACCAGGTGACAGGCCACCCCCCCCCCCTCATGATGCGGGCTGCCCCCACCATCATGACACGGCCGTCCTGAGCCCGCTGCAGTGGCGAGATGGAGCCCCATCACTGAGCAAGAGCTCCTCCACCTTTCTCCCTGCATGGCTCTCCTCCTTCCACCCAGCCCGGTGCCCTTCTACTGCGGCCGCTGGTGCTCTGATCTGTAGAGAGTAGCCAGCCACTGGAGACAGCAGCTATCTGGCCCACACACAGGCACACAGGTAAAACCATCTGTATCAGGATGCACTCCGCCTGCTATTCTGGGTGGGGTGGTTCAATATATTTGACAAGTGTCAACATAAAAAGTGTCTTTTCAATGCTATATGAAAAAGAGCCGCACTTCTTTATTTGTGGGGGGGGGGGGGGGCATACTACTTTTACTGTTACTGTAAGGATTGTGTCATATTCTGTAAAGGGGCGTTATGGTGTGTGTGTGTGTCATAATGTGTAATGGGCAATACAGTGTGGGGCAATGTGTAATGGGCATAACGGTGTGTTTGATAATGTGTAATGCCTCCTTTTTGTGATGTCACGCCTCCTTTTTTATGAGGCCATGCCCCCTTTTTCGTGCGCGGCTACGTCGCGCAAGGGTCCCGCCTGCTTTAGGTGGGCCTGTCTGCTCAAAATGCCAGGGTTGATTTCTTGTCCTAGTCCGGCCCTGCCAGGTGAGAATAGGTTATTACACCAGATACTGTATCTGTGCGCCTCAAACACCCCGGGGCTTGTCTATAAGTCTTGAAGCGAGGCTAACATGGCTGCCTGTGCAGGAGATTGGTGGTGCCATGGCACTAATGACCCCGGGAGGGGGGGGGGGGGGGGGGGGGACTGTCATCTCAGGAGATAATTGTTACATATATAACACATCCCATCATTATTCCATATTGTTCAATCAATTATAAATAATCTTTTTCTGCTACTTTGTGCTACACCATTACGAAGTACTGTGACCCTGGCGTGACCAGTAACACCCCTTTTCCACTAGACAAACCGGGTCACAGCTGGGGCTTTGTACCCGGGTGCGACCTGACTTGCCAACCCTTTCCCACTAGTCTCTCGGCCCAGCATAATGCATCGACCTGGGTTACCCGTTTCCACTGCCCCTGGACCCGGGAGCATCCCGGGTCCAACAGGTAAATACCTGGATTGGAGTCCCGGATTAGTCTACCCCAGATTTTGCTTTGGTACGTGTTTTCACTAGCAAAAAAACCCACGTCGATGCACGTCCCCGCGCAAAATCCCGGGTTATATTTTCTAGTGGAAAAGGAATATAATTGTCCTGACTGATGTTCTCCCTTGAGCCCAGAACAAGGCAGACGGAGCGCACACACACTGCAATCTTGCTGCTGACCGAACCACATATCGCATTATTTGGTCGCATGCGATTTGGAGCTTCGCACCCCAGGTTTGCAGCATGTCATACCCGGCGAGCATCGCGAGCGACTGTGGGAGCGCGCAATCCCCTGTACGCACTGAGTGGTGTAGTAACCAAACAACAAAGAAGGGGGAGAGATAAAGAAAAGAGAGATAAAGTACCAACCAGCTCCTAACTGACATTTTAAAACACTACCTGTAACAGGGCAGTGAGGGGATATTTTATCTCTGTCCAAGCTTTGATAAATCTACCCCACAGCCTGTATAATAACATGAGCTTATTGTCTGATACTTTATCTCTGTCCACTGCTTAGTACATAGACCCCTTTATCTCTCTTCAAGCTTCTGTTTTTTTTTTATCTCTTTTCAACCCCCATTATGCTGGCTGAGGTAAAGATTTTTTGGCGTTTGGGCAGAGATAAAGTGGAGAGAGATAAAGTGGCAATAAGCATTGGAAAGAGAGAGATAAAGTGTCCGGACAACCAATCTGCTGCTGTCACAGCCTGTGATAGCCTGAACATGGCAGCTAGGAGCTGATTGGCTGCTACTTTATCTCTCTCCACTTAATCTCTCCCTAAGACCTAGTACATAGACCACGTAGTTCTAACCACTCAGCTCTAAGGGACCAGATGTTCTAAGCTAATAAAAAGTGATCAAATGGAGAGTGATAAACCACCAGCCAATCAGCCCCCAACTGTCATTTCACAGCCTGGGTTTGAAAATGATAGGTAGGAGCTGACTGGCTGGTGGTTTATCGCTCTCCATTTTATCACTTCTCCAGGCTTTGTACATCTCACCCCTTGTTATGTTACAGGTTGATTTGGAAAAGTGACAGAAGATAATTGGTTGGTACTTTGGGGTTTATTTACTAAGATGAGAGTTCTACTGAACAAAACCATGCTGCACTACAGGTGGGGCAGATGTAACATGTGCAGAGAGAGTTACATTTGGGAGAGTTATTTTGTTTCTGTGCAGAGTAAACACTGGCTGCTTTATTCTTATGGTGTGTACACACGGTCAATTAGCCTTGCTTATCGATCCCGATGCGATCGATCGAATCGCACGGCAAGCCACCCAACATGCATGCGATTTGGACGATCTAGTGCAGATCTGCACTATATATATAGTCATTGCTGCCCTGTCTAACTGGGTTTCGATTTGTGCTGACCTGGGAGATCACATCGGGATCGCAAGGGAAAAAAACCTGTGCGATCTGCATTTCGATTTTGACTATATAGTCACAATCTCATGCTGATTGTACCCGTGTGTACACACCATTGCAAATTCAATTTTGGTCGGAACACACCCCACCCAAATGTAAAGGCCCATACACACTAGAAGATCATCTTTCCATTCTGGCTGGTTGGAATAAAAATCTGGAAACTTTTGGGAGCAAATGACAATTGACCATTTGCACCTAAACATGGAAAGCAGACACAGATTGGTCCTACAGACAAATTGGTCATACACACTAGAAGATATGAAAGACGAAAGATATTGGGGGGGGGGGGGGGCATTGATAAAGATTTTAGGCATACACACTAGAAGATATTGCCATCAATATCCTTCAGAAGCCCCTTTCTGAACGTGATTGATGCCAATATCTTCTAGTTTGTATGGGCCTTTATGCAGTTGTGCAGTTGATGGCTTTTGTCCAATTTCCAGCGTTTGGGGGCAAACGGTCGATTGTAATTTATTCCCAGAAATTTCCAGATTTTCATTCCAAACAGCAAGATTGTAAAGATAACATTCTAGTGTGTATGGGGGCCTTAGCGCTCTCTGCACATGTTACATCAGCCCCACCTGCAGTGCACATTGTTTTGTCCATTAAAGAAAGAATTTGCATTTGCACACCAACCAGAATAACCACCAGAATCTGATTGGTTGTCCAAAGCAACATTCCATCTTCAACAGAACTACCATCTTAGTAAATTTACCTTTTTATCTCTCTCCAAGCATTGGCACATCTGCCCCATTGTGCCATGCCGTACCAGCCAATCAGGAATGTGCTTGTAGCAGCATATGACAGTCAGGCGAATGAGCTCTAACATCTGACTGGTTATAATGAATGAGCACTAGAGCACCCTGTCATTAACACCAGGTGATTTCATGAAATCTCTGTTTTGTCTCCGTTCCAGGACAAACCTCTCACACAAGAGCGGGGCGGCCGTGTGAACCGCCCCGGGGAGCACATGGTAATGACAAGACAGGAGGACACAGGGCAACTGCATGATTAGATGGTTCCTTTATATACTTATATAAATGTTATACCGACAGCTCAGAGTCACAATGTACATTAATACTGTATATACCCGACATTCCTGAGTAACAACAGCCATTTATATAATCATTACTAGTCCTGTGCCGCTGTATGGTACACAGTGATCACCTCCTGGGCACATGCTCGCCCGTTGTGCATTCTCCCACATCATGCTCGCACAACCTGATTCTTCCACGTAGACCCCAGTCCTGAGCGTCTGACACCTCTGGCGATCCACCGCACAGAGATCATCCTTTGGAGAGCTACTGTCCTTGCTTTGATTTGTCCTCAGCTTTTGAGGCTGCTTGTTATGGAGTCACAGTTACACCCCAGGTCCCCTTCATGTACAAACACTGTCCAGTTCCACCCTGGAACTTGGTTCCCCTCCTGTATTCCGAAGATCGGTACCGGGAAGAGTCCTTTGGACACGATAATAAGTGGTTCCAGATAGGGACGCCATTTTTTCACGGATTTCAGACGTAAAGGAAAAGATGGCGGAGTAAGACTGCGACGCGTTTCGATGGGCAGAAATCTGTTCAGTTGATGACGGATATAATGGCCCAGCGTCCGTAGTAATAGTGGCATTTTCAGGAAATGCTGTGTCCAAGTCTGGGGCGGGAAGAGTAGCACAGTCCCAAGTGTCCTCTTGGCCACCATCTTCTGAGTAGATCTGTAGTAGGACTATGGCACTAAGGATAACCAGCCATTTCTTGACTGGGTCCTTCTCCTTAGGCGGCAGATATTTTCTCACCCGAGCTGGGTACAGAACCCTCCTGGGCTTCTTTTTCCTAAGTGACCTCTGAGAGCGCCTGTGGAACCGCCTTGGGTTTGAGGCTTCGTACGAGGCAGCCTCGTTTGTGTTGATCATCGCTGTAGCTGAGGCCTCATCTCTTTCGCCAAGCGGGTACATCGCTGAGTGCTGGCACATCACCACCATAAACTTCATCCCCAGCAAATCAGACAGACGGAGTAACTCTCAAAATGAGCGTTATCTGCCTCCGCATCTAAGATCCAGGCTATAAATATCATTTTCAAAGGGCACAGCAGGAGGCGTGACCTTTTTTTTTTATTATTTTAATTTTGCATTCCCGTGGAACCGGCTGACACACAGGTGAATGTGTTTGCTTATTATGTAAACATTTTTTTTTTAACAGGTGCCCTCAGGTGGATTACAGGGATAATAGCAGGCTTCGTGTAGAGATCTGCCATCGCAGGTTTCTTTTGTTTTGTCGCCGGATTCCTCCGAGATGACTTCAGGTTTCCACACTCTGGGGGGTGGTCCCCAGACCTACACTGTTTGTTAGTAGTTACGGAGTATAGTTGCTGAGTGTGTGATGGAAACTGGAAGAAGACAGGTCACATTGTAGCATAGAATACAGGGAGATGTCATAAACCTCCAAGTCCATCTATTGGAAGACCCAGAAGAGGCTCCCTATGAGAAAGTTCTGTCTGGGTGGTCTGATCGGGTGGTCTTCAGGGATCTGGTTACCAAGTTTTCATCCAAATCCATCCAGTGGAAGATCCCCTAATAGGCTGTCTGGGTAAAAGTTCTGCCCATCGTACACCAACACGATGTCCATCATCCACCTCAGCTCCCCCGTATGTCTTCTGGGATCCAATATTACCACTCTGTGAAGGTTTCATCCAAGTCCATCCAGTGGAAGACCCAGAACAGGCTCCCTGGGTCAAAGTTTTGCCCAGCACATTTTGCCGTGAGGTCCGACCAACCCCAACCCTTTAGTATGTCTTCTGGGATATAATGTTACTACTCTGAAGTTTTCATCCCAATCCATCCACTGGAAGGCCCAGAACAGGCTCCCTGGGTGAAAGTTCTGACCAGCGTACATCAACAGGAGGTCCGATTGGAACCTCAACCCAATAGTCTTCTGGAATCCATTGTTAAAACTCTGTAGTATTTGTCCAAATCAATCCATTGGATAGTTCAGAACAAGCTCTCCGAGGCAAAGTTCTTCTTAGTGTACACCAATCAGGACCCTCACACCCCCGCAGGATTCAACTGGGCCACCTTGAGCAGGTTTCATCCCAATCGATGCAGGAGTATCCGGACTGATAACTGGACAGACAAGTAAACAAACAAACCAATTAATTTTATATATTAAATAATGTTGTGAATTTCTGTACACTATATACTACAGCTTCTAAAATTATTTATTTATTTATTAACAGTTTCTTATATAGCGCACACAGATTACGCAGCGCATTACAGAGTATAGTTGAACATTCACATCAGTCCCTGCCCCAGTGGAGCTTACAATCTATATTCCCTACCACATGCACACACAGACAAGTAATTGTTGAATCTGATTAGTTGCTATGGGCAACATCATCCATTTTAATTTTTAGAAGCTTAAGTTTAGTATATTTACCCCATAGTGTCTAACTGTCCTAATTTCCAGCCACAGGGAGCTAATGATTTACTGTATCTATGGAAATATATGTTCTTGGAATTGTCCCTTATATACACTGATAAAATCAATTGAGATGTGCTTGAGTGTAGGTATATATATGTGTTAAAGGTTTCCCTCCTATGGGATTAAAAAACCCCAGGTAAATTTCTGTTTATGCAAAACAGGCTTAGTAAGCATTTGTGCTTTTAGTAAAAGCCGGCTAAAGGGCCCTGAGGGGTATGACTGGAGAGAAAGGGTGGGCTCCACTCCCAGTCTGGGTCTTGAAGGCCTGTAGCCTCAGAGAAGGTGCTAACACCTGCATGGGTGTGATAACAGCTTGTCAGCCTGGACACCGTCTCATTTCCAGGGGAGCAAGCTGCTGGTTGCAGAGAGAAGGACACCATTAGAGCCTTACTGATCAGTAAGTCCTTCTCACACCTAGAAAGGAAGGCAAACTGTGTACAGGCCTGCCAGTAGAAATTGTGGGGCCCAGGAGGACTGATTTCTAGTCATGGGCCCCCTCCATGTAACATAATGCCCCTTTTAATGCTCACTCCCCGCCAGGCACTGCTGCTGTGCTGGTCACTGGAGAAAGCAGAGCTTGCGGGCCGGCGGTCGATCAGAGTGGCTACGATGCCTCATTTTAAATGACCACCAGCATCCAGAGGTATAGGGGAACCCTGTGCTCAGGAAGCACTCAGGGAGCAGTGGGCTTCAGTGGAGGCATTTTGGGCATGACTGCGGGGAGTGCGGTGGGCGGAATGAGTGTCTCCATCCCTTCCCTCTCTGTCAGAGTGGCGGGGCCAGGAACAGCTGTGTCCACAGTACCCCCTTGATAACAGCCCTGACTGTATATAGTTAGTGCCCATATGGGCTCGGATTTCTGTTTAGTTTTATGTTTTCTACATATAAAAATACCAAATACTCTGGACTGGTGTATTCCTATTTGGGCTGCTGAAGAAACTGCCCAGAAGACCGCATACCTTCCTTAATCTGCTTACAACACATTGCCCAATTGTGCTTTATGTTCCTCAGACCCTGTAAGTCAGACACATATTACACTGACGGCGTGATGGGTATCGGGTTTGTATCGCCCAGTGCAGACTTCCTGGACCCCGGTATCTGTAACCATCGCAAATCACAGCCGATGGTTGCGCAGCCCTCTGATCCCTGCTAATGCTACAGATGCCTCCCGCTTCATTTAAGTTATAATTAAACAGGATTGGACAGACGAGACGCTACTTGTGTCTGCCCGATTCCATACAAAACATGAATCGGGGCCCAGTGTCCAATGCACGGCCTCAGTTTGTCAGTACACACAACATATATATATATATATATATATATATACCACATAATACAGTGCATTGTGCTTTCTCTTGTTACTAAGTATCAGTTTGTCTATTTAGGGAAGACCTGGGTGTCACCGGGTCTGTTATCACGTCACTTGTAACAACAGTACACCCGTGAGAAAGGACGGCTGTCACTATGTCACACGAGACCCAATAAGCTTTCTGGAATCTGTCAGAGGCATCCAAATTAATATAGAATACCAGGTCCCGATTTCTGTTCATTTAGGTCAGTGGTTCTCAACCTCAGTTCTCAAGACCCCCACCCAGCTCACGTTTTCTAGGTCACCCAGCATGTGCACAGGTGCACTCATTACTCGCTGACACATTTTAAAAGATCCACAAGTGGAGCTCATTATTTCACTTGGTTTTTCTGTGTGGAGACCCAGAAAACGTGTGCTGTGTGGGGGTCCTGAGGACCGAGGTTGAGCACCACTGATTTAGGTGAATTAATACATAATTTATTTGAGCCCTCCACAACAGTTACACCTCATCTACTGACTGTTCTTCAGTCAGTCAGTCTGGCTCAATCCCCTGAGACTACAGCTAGTGGTGTCTGTTACATATTTAGTGGTGATTGTCAGTCATGTTCCCCGGGATTTCTCTGTTTTACTGATTGTGTTGGGCTTTAGGGGGTTCTGAGGTTTGACAAAGACATGAGGGGGCTCTGAGGTATGTGAAGGGTATCAGGGGTCTCTGATGCATACAAAAGGAACACGAGAGGGTTTGGGGCATAGCAAGGAGCTGTGAGGCATATACGGGGTATGAGGTGTCTCTGAGGTATACAAAGGGATATGAGGGGGTATGAGGTATATAAAGGATCACAAGGAGGGCTCTTGGGCAGAGAAAAGGACAAGAGGGAGCTCTGAGGCAAATTCAAGGGCATGAGGAGGCTTGGAGGTAAATAAAGGGACATTAGGGTACTCTGAGGAATCTCTGAGATATACAAAGGGACATGAGGGGGTAGGAGGTATATGCTGCTCTGCTGTCCCACCTCTGCAGCTACGGTACCACCGACAATGAAGACTAGGAACAGGGCATTTGTACCTAATGGAATGAGTTATGCTGGAGGGTATGATAGGCGCAGTGACATCATTATACACCTCCTCTTACACCATTCGACGCTGCGATCCACAATAACAGTTCCTACAGCGCAGGAACAACAATGAACGTTATTTTTAAATGTTCAAACCCCCCATGTGCTAAGGATCAGCAGCACTTGTACTAAGCATTTTTGTGGTAGGTACAAAGGTCCCAACAATCCTCCTCCCGCTTGGTTCTAACACAAAAACATCAGGGCAAAAATTAGGAAATTATATTTCAATGTTGAACCGCAGATACACAGATTAACCTTTTGGGGACCCACCCTAATATTATTACACCATTTTTATTTTATTTATCTCCTTCACTTCCCGAGTTTGTCAAAAATTCACAATTTCTGCTTTGACTCTTTAAAATAGCACAAACCGTGCAAGAAAATCCCAGCTTTGTACGCGAGTTGTTTGCCTGCGTTGGACCCGTCTTTCTGTCGTGTTGTTGTAAAAAAAATTTCTATTATCCAAGCTTAAATCTTAGTTAAACATATCTGCATAATGCACATGCATCACTTAGTATATCTGCGGCTCTGTCTGGGTAATTAGGGGGTTATGTAACTGCCCAGGTAACTGAACTACGACATTCCATCTGGTGACGAGTTGCATTCATGGCATGACAGCCGCAAATGTCATTGCACATAAGCGGGAGGAGACGAAACCCGGTATGACATATAATGTGCCCTAGTTTGGAGTCAACAAACTGTTCCCAGCCCTCAAGATGGAGAACAATTAGGGTGAAATTCTAAAATAAATTGGTGCAACTTTTTTTTTTTTTTTTTCATTTTATAAAAAAGTATTTCCCTGAAAATGTAATTTCTCTTATCAGCTGGGAAACCAGACCTTTCCGTGTGTCAACTATGCCTTGCCGACCTTTTGTGTGTGTCAACTTTTTGTCAATATCCACCTAGTTCATGTTGACCTAGGGTGACCAACTCATCCCTTTAATCCGGGACACATATTAATTACACAGGTTTTGTGGCAGTTTAAAACCAGGTGAAATGGAGTCTTGAGGTGTGGCAGTTTAAAACCAGGTGAAAGCCAGCCACAGAACCTGTGTAATTAATATGTGTCCCGGATTAAAGGGATGAGTTGGTTACCCTATGTTGACCTATCATCCGGGTACCTATTAGACCAGGCATAGGCAAACTGTGTCCCTCCAACTGTTGTGAAACTACACATCCCAGCATGCCTTGCCATAGTTTAAGCATTCTCTAATAGCAAAACTGTGGCAAGGCATGATGGGACTTGTAGTTTCACAACAGCTGGAGGGCCATCGTTTGGCCATGCCTGTATTAGACACTTTCTTCAGGGAATTATTCTGCGCTGGTCTCTGGTCTGAGGCGGGCACAGACTTTCCCAGTAAGGGGCACGGCTCCTGGCATTATGACAGCAGGGCAGTCTGGTAGTGACTTATCTGGCCAGTTCTTGCCAGCGAGATCTCAGTAAGGGACTGGGAACCCTTCCAAGGGCACGGACTCAATTGATACTGGATTAACAATGGGTCTCCATTTAATAATGTCACTAGACTCCAAAGGAACATAATAACCAGGAACACCCACTGCACAGACTGGCCGCGGCAATTGTGACGTTGGCGCCATGTTTATCTGCGTACATGTTTGCACCTGAAAGGAGATAAATGCCTGTGAGTGGCCCGAGACACGCCTGTGTTTTTGCTTCCATTTAGTTTCAGTATCAGCTTCAGCAAGGTGCCCATGCACGCTGCGATAATTGCATGCGTTTTGGAATACATCGCACCGCATGCAATTTGCGTGCGATGTGATGCGAACCGAAGCTAGTTCGAAGCTAGATGTGCAGCCCATACTTTTTGAACTGTGCGATGATGTCCGCGCACCTTTAGGGCCATCAGTGGGCTCAATGGTCATCCCTGATCTTTTGCTAGGTACGATGGTCGCACGATCTGTTGGCACATATGATCTGCACACGATCTGTGTACGATCCAATCACGATCTGTACCAAGTTGAAGGGATCATTTACAAATCCTGACAGCAGCAGGTAGGATCTGCAAAACGGCCAAACAACCAGCAGGGACGCGCATTGAACTAAAACATGGCCAATGTACATACAATCGGTCGAAATGATATCGAAATTGACAGGATTGAGGCCAAATCGTTTTTGTGTGTACCCAGCATTTCAGTGAATGACCCGCGGGCCAATCATAGCATGGGGGCAGGGCTTTGCGGTGTCCAGGGGCGGAGTTATGCTTCGTGTCCTGTCATTTTGGAAACAAAAAAAACCCACAAAAACATTATTTTTTTTTCTTCTGTGTCATCGATGGAGGGAAACCATCTGGCTCTCTCCCATCTATGGCAAAAGCATTAGTCATCAGTCAGAAATAAACCATCGATGACTGAATTATCAATGATCGATAGGTATTCCTGGCTTCCACACAGCACTGAGGTCATATGGGCCCTTATTCTGGTTGGTGCGGTCAGAGCCGCACACGGGGCTCCGACCGCACAAACCAAGGGCCGCCCACCAGACGGATCGCCACGGCCGTCCGTACACGGACGGCTGGCGATCCGCATTAAAATGGTGGAGGCTACGCCTCCACCATGGTGGGAGCTGCCCCCTGCATTCGATGGTCGTCGACCATCGAAGGCAGGCCCGCACGCCGCGGCAGCTCCCGCAAGCTAAGACCACACGGACAATCGTCCGTGTGGTAGCTTGTATGGGGGCTGAAAGCTGACATCCGGCGACGTCAGCTTTCCGCCCCCATGTCATGGTAATGAGGGCGTCATGCCCTCATTACCATGCATACGCCCCGCGTTTGCATGGGAACGCCCATGAAACGCGGGGCGTACACATAGGGAAATGAGGGCATGAAGCCTCTCACGCCCCTATACGCCCCCTTTGCGGCGGACGAAATACGTCTGCGGCGAAGGGGGCTGCACATGCGCAGATTGACCTCTGCGCATGTGCAGAGTCCAAACATCGGCGGTACGGCCGCACGCGGGCCGTACCGACCGAATCAGAATAAGGGCCATGGTCGGTTCTCACTGCGGACACATCTGTGTGGAGTTTTTATGTCCTCTCCTAGAGACAATGTTTTGGCTATGGGATCCCAGCACTTGGCCCATGTGTCTGCATTTGCCGTGTGTCAGGAGTTCAGCAGACGATCGGGATTGATAAGTCCCATGATCAGGTTTGTCCGGTCATATTGCAGCACTGCCGGCTATGCAATGCTCTGCGCACCATGGGGAATTCTACATGTGGCCTCTCTGTATTATCAACACAAAGTAGTCATGATCCGGCTCTAAAAATAGAGCTGTGACCTCATGGGATGGTGCTTTATACATAGCGCACACAAGCATTTGGTTGCACAATTCATATTGTCCTCTGGAGATATTCCAAATATTGCACTTATGCAGTTACATGATCCTGTTATTACACATATGTCTGACGGAGAGCAGCGACTGTTGTGTAAGCAGAGAGCTATCTATACCATATCTATCCATGCAGATATCTATCCAGTGGCTTATTTATAATGGGTCCTTAATACTTACCCTCCGGAGTCCCACGTGAAAGGCAGCACTGCCGTAATCACCAGACAAATGTCCGCCATGGCATTTTACAGAGGTCTGCGCATGCAAAATACAGTCTGAGAACTATTATTTATTGCGTGGGCGGCCGGGATGCACACGGGGATGGGGGAGAGAGGGCAGTGTTTAGGGGCTGGGGAATGACTGAGGACAGTGTTGAGCGGCTGAGGAAGGACTGAGGACAGTGTTGAGGGGCTGAGGAAGGACTGAGGACAGTGTTGAGGGGCTGAGAAAGGACTAAGGACAGTGTTGAGGGAATGAGGACAGTGATGAGGGGCTGAGGATGGTGATGAGGGACTGAGAACAGTCTTGAGGGACTGAGGACAGTGCTGAGGGGCTAAGAAGGGTGATGGGGGACTTAGGACAGTGTTGAGGGGATGAGGAAGGTGTAGAGGGACTGAGGACAATTTTCACGTGCTGAGAAAGGTGATGAGGAGGGGGCCCACCAGAGGAAGCTGCACACGGGGGAGGGAGGGCAGTGTTTTGGGGCTGAGGAAGGACTGAGGACAGTGTTGAGGGGCTGAGGAAGGACTAAGGACAGTGCTGAGGGACTAAGTACAGTGTTGAGGAGCTGATGAAGGTGATGAGGGATCGAGGACCGTGTTGAGGGGCTGATGAAGGTGATGAGGGACTGAGGACTGTGTTGAGGGTCTGGGGAAGGTGATGAGGAACCGGATACAGTGTTGAGAGGCTGAGAAACATGATGAGTAATTGAGGAAGGTGATGATGGACCAGGGACATTGATGAGGAGTTGGGAAAGTAATGAGAGGCCGAGGACAGTGTTGAGGGATGGAGGAAAGTATTGAGGGGCTGAGGAAGCTTATCCGGGACTAAGGACAGTGATGAGGGGCTGGGGAAGATGATGATGATGATGGAGCAGGGACAGTGTTGAAGGGCTTTGGAAGGTGATGAATGACCAGGGACAGTGTTGAGCGGCTGGGAAGGTAAGGAGGGACCAGAGACAGTGCTGAGGTACTGAGGAAGGTGATGAGGAACCGAGGACAGTGTTGAGGTGCTGAGGAAGGTGATGACGGACTGAGGACAGTGTTGATGGGCTGAGGATGGTGATGAAGGACTAAAGACAGTATTGAGGGAATGAGGAAAATGATGAAGGACCGAGGACAGTGATGAGGGGCTGAGTAAGCTGATAAAGGACTAAGAAAGGTAATGAGGGACTGTAAACAGTATTGATGGGTTGA
Source organism: Crinia signifera (assembly GCF_055691185.1). Taxonomy (NCBI): domain Eukaryota; kingdom Metazoa; phylum Chordata; class Amphibia; order Anura; family Myobatrachidae; genus Crinia; species Crinia signifera. The sequence goes on from NC_139225.1 coordinate 19,416,872, forward strand.
GGAAGATTTTAAAGGACTGAGGACACTTGAGGGCTGTGGAAAATGATGAGAGACTGAGGACAGTGTTGAGGGGCTGACAAAGAGGAACTGAGGAAGGTGACGAAGGACTGAGGACAGTGTTGCGGGTCATTTGGTTTCCCTGTGGGAGCCAATATGTATGTTATTTTCCCTGTGTGGGGGGTCTTGGCTTCTCAGTGGGCAGGGTTATACAGGGTCTAGCGACTAGGATATGTGTGTGCACATGTAGAACCTATGTATGATCAGTAGAGGAGAGTGGAGGCTTAGCCAGCGCATGCATGTATTGGCACATGTACTAACATGCCTAGTCAGGAATTACTAAGCATGCCGCAGACGCATTTCACAGAGGTACAAAGTTCCCAGCAATATCCCCTCACCATTCCATGGCTTGCCTTTCCACATTAATTAGATGATAGCACAAAAGTATTCATAAAAGGGATTAAAAGTGATAATGAGGATTTGCTCTAACATAGGCGCGTCCTATATTTGGGAGACTTTTTTATTAATTCTGTTCCAAGCATCCCAGCAATCTATGTAACTCATGTCACACATACGTGGCAACAGTTATGTGAGAGTGCGTGCATTTGCGCACGTTGGGTACGTGGTTCATTAGCTTCAGGGAAATAATGACGATTATAAGTGATATCCTGGCCTGACTGACATCATCGCAGTCACCTCTACAGCTTAATATAGCTGGGAAATACTATCAGACTGAAACATAAATTGAATCCCTTTTATCACAACACAATGTGCACTCAAACAAACAGTGCACCACAAGGGCAACAGTATCTATGAAAACTGGACAACAATGGGGTAAATATTTACAAGGCATTTACAACCAGCCTGAGAGTAAAGCACTTTCTATCGGTGGCACTGATACTTCATCACCTTCAATCTGAGGCAAGCTGGGTTTCCCAGTATAGGGTAAAGCCATGGGCGGATCCAGGGGAGGGGGGGGGACTGGGGCGATCACCCATCTAGTATTGTGTGGCTGCGATCACTATCCCCTGCTGTTTGTATTCCCTGTAGTCAGCTTTACCAGGTTCAAAGATCTTACATTGATTATGCTGTCTGCAACAGTCTAGATTTATTGAGTGCCAAGCTACTGATGAGCCTGGGCGCTCTGATACCCCTGGGCAGTGGCTGCTGTGACTTGTTTGATGGGGACCCGGTGGAGTTGCCGATGCCGCCACAACGGTGGTGGGTCGGTGGAACTGGTTGTCATGCTGCACGTAGATCATCGCTGACACTGTGCATGCACACTGGATCATATTCTGACTTTGTTGTTCTGACCCATCGGAATCTTGAAAATCATTACAAATATCGTCCAGTGTGTACCCAGCTCAAGTCAGTGGTTCCCCCAAACTTTCTTGATTTTCAAGGCACCCCTATTTCCAAACACTTATTATTATATGAAGTAATTGTGCTTATGGGGGAAATTTACTAAAGGAAATTTGTAAAAAAATTGGTGTATTTGTATCCAGAAATACACTTATTTTTGACATTTACTATCCCGAAAATACGGCAATTCGTATTTGTATTGATAGCACATCAATACAACTACGAATTGCCGTATTTTCGGGATAGTAAATGTCAAATATAAGTGTATTTCTGGATACAAATACCCCTATTTTTTTTTTTTTCCTTTAGTAAATTTCCCCCTATATGTCACCAATAGGTTCAGTTATGTGGTGATGGACATAGTTGTAAGTTCTAGTTGTCCACATATTGGGTGAGATGCACTAAGCTTGAAAAGTGATAAAATGGAGAGTGATCAATCACCAACCAATCAGCTCCTACCTGATATTTTTCAAACACAGTCTATGGCATGGCAGGTAGGAGCTTATTGGCTGGTGGTTTATCACTGTCCATTTTATCACTTTTCAAGCTTAGCACATCTCGCCCATAATGATTGGCAGCCATCAGCTTTGGTTCTGCCTATCACTGTGACCATAAATTTTTATTTTTTTTGTACTGGACCACTAACCTGCAAGTGTAGTATGGCACCCCAGGGTGCCAAGCACACAGTAACAGTAATACCTCTTTCACACTGACAAATGTTTCCCAGATTACACATGAACGTGCAACAACCGGGGAAATTGGTCAGTGTGAAAGGGTCCTTTAAAGATTGGGACAGTCATGGGTCCAGGGGCAGTGTGAATGCTTTCCTACCACAATCCAAAAATATATTGATAGGTTAATTGGCTCCCAACAAAATTAACCCTAGAATGTCTGTGTGTGCGTGTACATGTGGTAGGGAATATAGATTGTAAGCTCCACTGGGGCAGGGGCTGATATGAATGCTCAAATATTCTCTGTGCAGCGCTGCGGGATATGTGCGCGCCATATAAATAACTGGTAAATAAAAAAATATTAATATCCACTGATGATATACATTGCAGATCCTGTGCACTTTTCTGTGAAACTAGTAATGAGAGATACCAACACAGACCAAGTGCCTAATAAGATTGGGGTCTTTCAGGGCTCGCTAACATCAATGCACCCTGCTGCTTTTCAATGCAGCATTTTAGGATGCACAGTCCTCTGATGAGAGTGTCAATGAATCAATGCCGGTTGAAAAAAAAATTGCTAGGTAAATCCCTTGCACTACAGAGGTACCTCGACGTACGTTTCGCCAGTGCTTTTTCACGACAGTTCTCATCAGCAACAGACACAGCGAAACTGACGTCACAGCCTCCACCCCAGAATCAGGCTCTATAGGAGATGTCACCAAGGTGCCTTTACCTGCAGGTGCTATTACCTTCTAAGTTGATTAGATTTTTCCATTCCTTTTTTAATACACTCGCTATGCTAGGAATGCAGGTTGCTCCAATTAGCCATGATCCCATAATCGTCAATAGTAAAAACTTTATTTGCTTTTAACTATCTACATGTTCCTCTGAGCCAGGGAATAAAAGTCGCATTAAGTGCTATACTTCATGTTTATCCCCTGGTGTTTGATCTCATATTTCCATATATGTTTCCAGCCAAGTGTTTTAATAGCTTGTTCTTTGCCGGTTAGAGACGACAGTGGCTGGAGCTTAGCTGCTGGTTGGTGCAGTTCCAGCAGGACAAACATACACCCCCCCCCCCCTCCATATAGCTGCCAAATAATTTAGCATTCCAATGTGCAGGTGCGGCCCAGATGCTTTATGTTCTGTAGACACCTGAAAGGGCCTGTACTTTAATGAACAACTGAATAAGTGACATGCCCTGGACTTATTTTATTGTCCATCACGGACATCACGCCACAGTGTCGCAGCAGCACAGAAAGCAGAGCTACAGAGCTGGAAGCTTATTGTGTGACTAGCCTCTGAGAGAAACTGGGACCCCAGATTCCTACAGGCAAATTGGACACGCCATTGCATGCTTTTGGGACTATAAACATAAAAGTCTCCATCATGCTGCCTGTTCTGTGCATGGTTATCCTGGTTTCCAGGATTGCGACTGCATGCCAGGCATAGACCTCAGTTTGCAGAATAGAAGAAACTGAAGTAGAAACTGAAGTAGTGTTCATTTGAGCACCCTGCACCTTTTAAAACCTGCGCAGTTTCTCTTGCCTGCCTGGGGTCTCATGCTCTGCTGCTTCTAGCACAGACTGGTCTGTGTTTTAGAGCTGAAATACAGACAGGCCTGTGCTAGAAGCAGCACAGCAGATAGTGAAACCCCAGGCAGGGAAGAGTAACTGCGTGGATTTTGTATGTAGCTGTCTGTCTGCAGGTTGTCTGGAAAATGTGAACTGTTGGTAGCTCTCGAGGGCTAGGGTTGGCTAGCACTGGCCTATAGGATGTCCCGATGGTACTTCGTGAATGGATAAGTTATTCCTCAATTTCTGAAAAATAGTCTTGTACACACAGTGCAATCAAACCGTGTTTGCTTGCACTCGATTTGATCCCGATGCACCGGCCTGCGGTATCGAAAGTAGTAATAGACTGTGCAACACAGTCTATACTATCTCGGAAAGAGGGTCAGTATGACCCCCCGCACCGCCCCTCCCTGGCAGCCGATGTGGGCTATTGGGGTGTACAGACGGGCTAAGATCAATTAGATATGGGCAGCTGCTGCATTGGCCCGTCTGTAGACCCCATTAGAGTTAAGATCCTAACAAACTTTCACATCACAATGCTGGGTCTTCCCGGGATCTTGCTCTCGAGTAGGACATCCACCATACACAGGGCAGGTTTGGTGCTTTCACCCCCGCACCTCGACCCAGGGCAACCAGGCAATAACCAGAGATTTATCTGTGGTGTCAAAGGAGTATAAGTGGCCCCTGGCCTCTATACAGGAGCCTAGGTTGTGTAATGGATGACCCACATCTACTAGTGATGTCATAGGTAGCAGGTTATTATAGGACCTTGTGGTTACAATATGTTTTTTTTTTTTTTAACAGAGATTTCTGCACTATCATATAGGATGCAAGCCCGTCCCTCACATTCAGCTGTGCAATAACCTGATTGGTTGTCACTGTTCTGAGCAGGGGATTGGTTTCCCAGATTGCAGCTCACCAATGGCTGGTGCTGGGATTTGCATTTCCGCTCCTTTAATAACATAAAGAGATAATGGAAACAACTTATAACAAAGTCAAAATAATTCCCGACTTCCTCTACCAGGTTCCGCTGTTATTCTAGATGTTTTCCATATATATCTATATATGTTACCATAATATTTACAGTGTCAGGGACATGAGAATTACATGTATGGGTGACTAACGGTCTCACCTTGTTCTTACGTTTCATACACAAACAATTTCATAAATGGCTTACAAATCATTATAGGAATTTCCCAGCGCTGTAACAAGGAAGTACAAATGATCTATACCAGTGGTAGCCAACCCTAGCCCTCAAGAGCTACCAACAGTTCACATTTTCCAGACAACCTAGCTGCTGCACAACTGCACTCATTAATCACTGACACATTTTAAAAGATACACAGATGGAGATAATTAGCTCACTTGTGAGTCTGTGAGAAGACCTGCAAAACATGCACTGTTGGTAGCTCTCGAGGACTAGGGATGGCTACCCCAGACTAATAGGAGATGCAGTAAGGTAAGGCAATGAGAAGGGAGGTTAGGGTTAGGAAGGGGAAGCTGCAGGAGGGGAGGTTAGGAAGGGGACGTTGAACAAAGGAAGGATAGGGTTCGGAAGGGGAGGCAGCGGAGGTTATGGTTAGGAAGTGGAGGCTGCGGGAGGGAAGGTTACACTAGGGCGACTTTTCCTTAGGGGAAGTCGCCCCCGACTTCTCCCTGAGCTTCCCCGGCTGCTCCCCGGGGGAGCTTGATTAGATTGGCACTTGATGTGCCATTTTTTACATGTGATAAATCGTCTTGATTTATCACATGTAAAAAACCCGGGGAGCAGGGGGGGGGGGCGCTACAGAGGTGGGAGCAGGGGGGCGGGGGACACGTCTGTGTCCCCCGCTGCTGGGGACGCTGCGGGGGACACAGACGCTGCGGGGGACACAGGCGGCATAGAGCCGGGCAGAGGGAGCCGGGAGCTGTCAGTGCTAGAAAAAAAAAGCCTATACAATGAATGGGCAGCCTGTGATTGGCTGAGTGCTCTCTCAGCCAATTGCTGACTGGCTGAGAGAGCGCTCAGCCAATCACAGGCCGCCCATGCATTGTATGGGCTTTTTTTTTTTTTTATTCAATACTGACAGCTCCCGCCGGCTCCCCCTGCCCGGCTCTATGCCGCCTTTGTCCCCCGCAGCGCCCCAGCCCCCCCTGCTCCCTCTACCGCCTCGCCGCCCCACTAGGTCCCAAGTCGGGTGGTCGGACGTTCAGCAGGTCCGACCACCCGACGCAGATCCGATGCGCACGGGACCGCGCATCGGATTTGAGGGGACATCAAAACTAGCAGATTTTGGTCCGATTTCGGCCAGATCCGACTGATCTGGCTGAAATCTGACCAAAATCGGCTAGTGTATGGGGGCCTTTAGAAAGGGGAAGCTCAACAAAGGAAGGCTAGGGTTAGGAAGAGGAGGCAGCAGGAGCGGAGGTTATGGTTAGGAAGTGGAGGCTGCGGTAGTGGAGATTAGGAAGGGGAGGCTGCGGGAGGGAAGGTTAGGGTTAGAAAGGGGAGGCTCATGGAGGGAAGGTTAGGGTTAAGATTTGGGTTAAGGTATGGCTAGGAAGGGGAGGTTAGGGTTAGGAGGGGAGGTTAAGCTATCCTCCATAGTGTCATGCATACAGATGGAGCCACTCTCGTTAGAATGGCTCCAGCTGATTCTATCGCCATGCACCATCCCCCGCATGCGTACGACAGAATGTAGCACACGCGGCTCATTCTTTTGGAAGCCCTGCCAGTCTCCCTGAAGCGAAAATGGGCAGGGAAGCACCCTGTACCCGCTGCCTTGCCGATGGGGACACACGAGTATCTGCGGGGGGCCTCCGTCTCCTCCCTGCCGGCTCCTGCTGCCTACACGCCGGGGACAGCTAAGCAGGCTGTCCCCGGCGCCTCCTCCTCCCCCTCAGACGGAAGGACGTCCGGCTGCGTTGATAGGGGGAGGAAGGGCTTACCTTCCGGGGTCCTGGAGGACCTGCAAGAAGGTAAGCCCAAGGTAGGGGGAAAGGGGGGGGTTGGCGAGGCGGCGGGGTTGCGGCGAAAAGAAACCCATAGGGTGGCAATACCCTGCCTGGCGAAAACGGGGCGGACGGGTAATAGTACATAGGAAAATGCGGTAAAACCCCCCTTTTACTGCATTTTCCCTTTAGTACATCCCGCCCTAAGTAAGCTGTCCGCCGACCCGCCCATTGCCGCCCTCCGCCAGCTAGCGAGCGCTCGGCAATGCTGAGGGCAGCTCCATCTGTATAGGCTTGTTGCTGCAAGATATTTCTATACAACATTATTAACAATATACTATGGGAAGTATTTATACGAACATTGATGCCTGCAATATCGGGTTTCTTGTTTGAAGCTATATATTCACCATGATATTTTGTTCCCTCTCACTCCGTATACATCTTTAATGTGATGTCTATGCAATAAATTTAAAATGCAATTTGACCTCGTGTGAATTCATCCCTAAGCATATTAGTATGTTTTCTGTGTATTAATTGTTATTTTATTGTGAACACCAGACTGTCTGCATCTTGTAGGCACTACCTATATTTATTGGCTGTTTTCCATATCATTTTAACAAAATCATTACAGACACCAGATACTGTAATCACGCAATTTTGTTTAACTAAAGATTACTAACAAAAATATTTACCCTAAGTCACTCTCTAGTGGCAGCAGCACGCAATGAATGTGAGCACACAAGCACAGATAGCCCCTGTGTGATCATGTGCTGCTGTCTCTCTCTCCTGTCCCACAAAGAGGGATAACAAGAATCATCAGCACAGATTTCTGAGCAGCTGCGGCAGTTCACTACCCTTGGAAAGAAACTCCTTGGTGGCACCCTCTGGCAGAATCTGAAAAATCCAGGAGATTAGATGTACAACGCAGGGCAGCAGGAGATTTATGTAGGGATGGGTGATACCTTCTATGTATACTAGTGGTAACAAAGGGGGAGGGGGGGTTTCACCTTATGGTGTCACTTTGTGCTGAAATAGACCTCTTAGTGGTATTTAGACTGCTATGCAGATGTAATATAAATGAAGAGTGTACACTTCTCGTTATAAAACTGCGGATTATACTTACCGATAATTCCTTTTCTTCCTAGAGATCCCATGGCAGCCAAGACCTTGGGATTTCATCCCTCTCCCTCTAGTTAGACAGGCTGTTTTTTCCTTAGGACCTCCCTTTGTTAGTATAAATCCCAGCTCCTCCCCATCCACCTTGTCTTTTTAGTGTCTCCTTTACTCCGTCCTGGAAAAAACACCACAAGGGGGGGAAAACTAATGGCTGCCATGGGATCTCTAGGAAGAAAAGGAATTATCGGTAAGTATAATCCGCAGTTTTCTTCTACGATCCCCATGGCAGCCAAGACCTTGGGATAATACCAAAGCAAGAACAAAGGGAGGGAAACTATATCAATGCCAAAAATAATTTTAATCCTCAAGGACACTCTGGAGCACTTGATCCCCAAAACAAGATTTTGATACATTAAGAGCATAATGCTTTGCAAAAGTATGAAGGGATGACCAAGTTGCTGCACCGCAGATATCCTTAACCGAGGCTTGAGCCTTCCTTGCCCATGAGGTTGCCATGGCCCTGGTGGAGTGTGCCTTTATAATACCAGGAACTTCCTTGTCTTCCTGCTGATAGACGAATACGATCAGTTCTCTGATCCACCTCGCGATTGTCTGTTTTGAGGGTGACAGACCCTTTCTTACCCCTTCTGGGATAATGAACAAATTCTTCGACTTTCTTATGTCCTTAAGACGGTCTAGGTAAATGGTGATTCCTCTCACCAAGTCTAATGTGTGCCATTCCTCTTCCTCCTTCTCCTTTGGTTCAGGATGAAAGGCCGGAAGTGTGATCTCTTGGTTAAGATGGAATGAACTGATAACCTTCGGCAAGAAATCGGGGTGTGTCCTTAAGACTACCCGATCAATGAAAATCTTCAGATAGGGCTCCTCAATATATAGCGCCTGAAGTTCACTGACCCTTCTAGCGGAAGTGACTGCAACTAGAAACACTATCTTCCAAGTAAGAAGTTTCAAGGGAGTCTCTGTTAGTGGCTCAAACGGGTCCCTCATAAGGGCATTCAAGACCAAGTTTAGGTCCCATGGGGCAACCAGTGATCTTACGGAGGGTCTAATTCTTTTAACCGCGTTGCAGAACCTCTTTATGAGATTTTCTTCTGCCAGTTTTCTGTCAAGTAATATACTCAGAGCAGAGATTTGTACTTTCAATGTCGATAAGGCCAAGCCAGCTGCATAGCCATTAAATAGAAACTGAAGCACTTCAGGGTTGGAGGCTCGTTCAACTCTTTCTTCTGAGCCCTTCCAGCGGATGAACGCCTGCCACACTCTGTAGTATGCCAGCGATGACACTTCTTTCCTAGCTTTAAGCAACAACGAGGTAACTTGTTCTGACAGGCCTTCTTCTCTCAGTAACTTCCTTTCAATTTCCAAGCCTTTAGAGATAACATCCCTGGATTTGGATGGTTTACGGGCCCCTGAAATAGAAGGTTTGGAATGACCGGGAGAGTCAGAGGTTCCTGTATAGCTAGCTTCAGCACCGTCGCGAACCAAGACCTTCTTGGCCAAAAGGGGAGAACTATGATGGCCGTCACTCTCTCCTGCACGATCTTTCTTAGCACTCTGTGGATCAACGGGACTGGAGGAAAGATGTATCCCAGACGACATGTCCAAGGAATCGAAAAGGCATCTACCGCTGATGTTTGGGGTAGAGAGTACCTTGAGAAGTATTTCTTCACCTTTCTGTTGGCATTCGTAGCCATCAGGTCTATATCCGGGACCCCGAAAGACTTGACTATCTCCTGGAACACTTCCCCATTCAACTCCCATTCGCCAGGAAGGATTTTGCTCCTGCTCAAGAAGTCTGCCAACACGTTTTCTTTGCCTGGCACGTGGATCGCCGTAATGGAAAGAACGTTCTTCTCCGCCCACATCAGGATATTCGACATAACCGCCATCAGAGCTCGACTCCTGGTGCCGCCCTGATGATTGACGTGCGAGACCACTGTCATGTTGTCTGAAAAAACTCTGATATGCTTTTTTCTGACTCTGTGCTCGAGTCCTATTAAGGCTCTCCAAACTGCTTCCGCCTCCCTCCAGTTGGAAGATTTTTTGCTCTCTTTCTCCGACCAAGAGCCTTGAATTTTCTGATCTTCCATATGGGCCCCCCAACCTGAGGCGCTTGCATCCGTAGTTAACACCGCGAAACGAGGAAGACTTAGAGAAACTGCCCTGTTCTCCATCTCCTGATCCGTCCACCATAACAGAGAGTCTCTCACTGCTTTCTCTAGTCTGACGGCCTTTGTGAGGGGCCATTTTTTCTTTATGAAGGGAAGAAGCGCCCACTGAAACCTTCTTAACCTCCAGTGGGCCCATGGGATCGTGCCGATGGAAGACATCATCATGCCCAGAAGCTGCAGACATAACCTCAGCTGTGAGGATTCCCTGCCCATAACATCTTCTGCCAGATCTCTGATCTTCTGACATCTTTCTCTTGACAGGCGGGTCTCGAACCTTTCTGAGTCTATCAGAACCCCTAAAAACTGAATCGACCTTGTTGGTGTTAACTGGCTTTTCTGAAAGTTTATTATCCATCCTAAGTCTTGAAGCATCTCTATCACCTGCCCCAGGTCTTCCATTACTTTCTTCTTCGAGGATGCCGCTATCAACAAGTCGTCTAAGTAAGGCCAAATACGAATCTTCCTTCTTCTCAGGACGGCAATTATTGTGACTAGAACCTTCGTAAAGACTCGGGGGGACGTCGCTAGGCCAAAAGGCAGGCACGTGAATTGTAGATGCTCTTTCATCACAGAAAATCTCAGAAATCTTCTGTCCTGGATCCTTACTGGCACATGGTAATACGCGTCTTTTAGATCTAGCGAGACCATAAAATCGCCTTCTTCTATCCCCGCCAGAATCGTCTTCAGGGTCTCCATCCTGAATCTTCTCACGTCTATAAAGCTGTTCAATCTTTTTAGATCTAAAATAATTCGAAAGCTTCCCGTGCTCTTTTTCACCAAAAATATATTTGAATAAAAGCCCTTCTTTTCTTGTTGGACTGGAACTGGCTCCACCGCCTTTATCTCCTTCAGTTGCTTTAGCAGCTTTCTTAGCTCCATCCTTTCCAACGGTGTCTTGGGCTTCCTGGATTCCCAAAAAACATCTTTTGTGGGTCGTCTTAGGAACTCTAACGCATAACCCCTTTCTACAATGTCTATCACCCATTTGTCTTGTACTAGACTTTTCCAGAGGTTGGCAAAGGCCAGTAGCCGCGCTCCCACCTCTGGTATTCTGTGGCTGTCATTGCCGGCCTCCTCTCCTAGCAGACTGCCGAAAGGATTGTCTTGACAATGGAAAGGAGCCCCTTTGCCCATAAGGTCTTCCCGGCCTGTAGGCCTTGGCCTCTCTGTACTGTTGTCTGGACGAAGTTGGATATGGAAACTTGTTCCTTTTATCCTGAGGGAGCCTCAGGGATTTTCCTCCCGTCAGCCTATGGATCAACGCATCCAGCTTTGTGCCGAACAGATGAGAGCCTTCGAAAGGAAGAGCCACCAGCCTATTCTTTGAGTTAGCGTCGGCGGCCCATGACCTCAGCCAGAGCGCTCTCCTCGCCGTCACGCCTGCCGCCATAGACCTAGCTGCAAAAGACACGATGTCTAGTGAGGCCTCACAGAGGAATTCGGTTGCCTTCTGCATGGTCTCCAATTTTTTTAACAGATATTGCTTGGAGATTCTCTCCTCTATATCTGAATGTAATTCGGTTCCCCACAGTCTCAGTGCTCTAGCAACTGATGCAGCCGAAACTCCTGCTTTAAGCGACACTGCAGAAGAGAAATGAAGCTTTTTTAAAGCTCCCTCCATTCTCCTGTCCATGGGTTCTTTAAACGACGCCCCATCCTCAAGCGGGAGAGTGGTCCTGGAAGTAAGCTCCGCCACTGCCGCGTCCACCTTGGGTAGGGAACACCAACTCAAAAACACATCATCTTTAACCGGATACATCCTGTCTATCCTAGACAGTTTACCCTGCCTTTTGTCCAGGTTAGACCACTCCTTTGTAATTAGATCCTTCATTACTTTATGAATAGGAAAATGTCGGTTCTTTTTGGACCTATCCTCGAACAGAATGTCCTCTCCTGTTTCAGTACTCACGGGCTCTTTATAGTTCATAGTTTTGTAAATAGCCTTCAAAACACTTTCTACTTTCTCAAAACTGAAACTCCTAGTCTCCTCCTTAATCTCTCCAGATTCGTCAGAGGGCACATAGTCTGCATCCGGAATTCCTCCTGACGCAGCCTCCTCATCGTCATCATCATCGTTATCATCGAACCCGGCCTGATCCCTAGATCTTTTACTCTGTGTTCCCAAATATTCCTCTTTGGAAACAAATGCACTCTTCATCCATTCCATTAAATCCTTTAGGATTTTTGGTTGCTCAGGAGTAGAAACTTGCTGAGTATCACATTTATCACATACAGATTTTGTCTGAGGTCCGGAGAACACTTTATCGCAGACCATACAGCTTTTATCAATATTTTTCTTTTTTGCTATTTTCTTCTTGGGAACCACCGGATTGGCAGGCACACTACAAAACAGTAAAAAAGCCTGTCACTATCATAATAATAAATTAAATCTTCCTACCTATCTGTAATACCGGAGCTTACCTCACAGGGGCACTATCTGTCCTTGGGGGGGAAGGCAAATCCATTTTTAGCAGAATAAACACGCAGTCCTATAATAGACACACTGCATTAAATAAGTCCAAAAGTCCATACTCCAGCTACTAACTGCAGCAGCAGTCAGTCTCACCTTATCCAGCAGTAAATCACACCAGATGCAGCAACCTCTCTCACCAGCAGCAACTGCATACTGCTGCTACAAGCACACACAGGGTTTAAATAGCCTGTATCTTGTGCTCCTTTCCCGCGGCGCCCGCACCGGAAGTGCGTCACACGCACGACCTTGTGGGAAGTGTAGTTCATACAGGCGTTTATAATCCGTACCCGGAAGTCGCGTCTGTAACGCTCTGACTTCTGGGTACTGTAGTTCGCGACCACGCATCCGGAAGCCGCGAACACGCTGCCCGCCGCTATAGCCGGCTTGTACCGCATCACAGGAGACTTACCCCTGCCGGAGCTCCAAGACAACCGCCATGCTAACCGGGACTCAATGCTGGTCACGATCCCCGGCCGCTTCCACATGGGCAGGAGACCGCAGGTCCACACTCCCATGCTGCTCTGTCCCCCAGAGTGCCCCTACCTAAAGGTAAGCTCCCTGAAAAAAACAAACCTGCTCTGCCTCTCTAACTAAACGAAAGGAGACAGGAAAAAAAGACAAGGTGGATGGGGAGGAGCTGGGATTTATACTAACAGAGGGAGGTCCTAAGGAAAAAACAGCCTGTCTAACTAGAGGGAGAGGGATGAAATCCCAAGGTCTTGGCTGCCATGGGGATCGTAGAAGAAATAAATGTTGGTTTTTATTCCAGTTTAGGCATGATAAAAAAGTTTACATATATATACATATACACACACACACACACACACACACATGTATAAAACGTCACTATCTTTAAAAGTCTGAAATACTTGAACTAATTTGTCTAAACAGTAACAGTTTGTATCGCTGAATACACTGACTTATGAGATCACATCGCTACCCACTGGACTCGCCGCACATTCCTCTGGTTAAGAGGATCCCGACGGGAGTCTGCCGGCAGATGCTTCCATACCACTCACCCTTGGAAAAACGTAACACAACCCACAGAGGTTTTTCTATAAGAGACTGAGACACATCTCATCTGATCTGGTCCTGGAAACATTGGCCCTACAAACACCCGGTGCCACCAACCCCTGTGTGTTTTTCCCTGTATGTACCCACCCCATGTATGTGTATACCGGTACTAGAGTTCTATGTGCCACATAAGTCAGTGTATTCAGCGATACAAACTGTTACTATTTAGACAAATTAGTTCAAGTATTTCAGAGTTTTAAAGATAGTGACGTTTTATACGTGTGTGTGTGTGTGTATATATATATATACAGTATGTAAACTTTTTTATCATGCCTAAACTGGAATAAAAACCAACATTTATTTATAACGAGAAGTGTACACTCTTCATTTATATTACATCTGCATAGCAGTCTACATACCACTAAGAGGTCTATTTCAGCGCAAAGTGACACTGTAAGGTGAAACCCCCCCCCCCCCCCCTTTGTTACCACTAGCAGGAGATTTATGAATGAAGCTTGAGTCTCCTGCAGGATGTGTGAGAATTAGGAAACAATGACAAGAGGTATTATCATGGGTAAGCAGTGTGATGATAATGCACAAAAGATGCGGATGTTGTATGTAAGAGGTGGCATTTTCTCACACCGTAAATCTGCTGCCAGAATGTACACAGAGATCTGGAGGGGGGTTTCGGGGTGTTGCACAACCTTATGAGAAATGTTCCATAAATTACCTTTAGGCTGTGTGTAGTAGATGTATATGAAAATAATTGTGTATTGACTTGGGTCCCCAACCCAAGGGAACTCATTATAGGTGGTTGTATCAAACATTGGCTAGAGATAACGTACGTACAAACCAATCAGCTTCTAATCTGTACATATTTTCAATCGCAGCCTGTAAAGTGACAGAGCTGATTGGGCGGTAACATAGTGAGTTGAGGTGGACAAGAAAAAAAGACTTGCGCCCATCAAGTTCAACCAAGGTACTTTATCTCTCTCCGAAGCTGGATTAATTCCCTTCTATGTATATGCAAATATTCCATAACCAAACCCATTTGAATATGTAGTAATTGTGGGGGTGCGGAGAGGGATCTAATATGATCCCTCTCACAGCACAATATTAAAAGAAGTCCCCAGGCATGGGTGTGGTATGACTGGCCGACGGTCGTGATCCCAACGGTCAGTATACCGACATCGGAATCCTGGCCACCAGTACTCAGACAGGCGGAACGCAAAAAGCCTCTTGGTGGCTCACTTCGCTTTCCAGAGGTTCCATTCTCCCCCTGTGGGGGTCGTGGACCCCCATGAGGGACAATAGCCCCTGTTGGTCGGGATCCCGACTCTCGGGCAGTTGAATAGTCAGGATTTCGGCCGCCGGCGAGTCATCCGGCACCTATTCTCCGCACCCGAGCCCCACAGAAATGCAGCAAAACCCCCAAAAACTGGGCTTTTACTGCATTAGCCCTTTAGTACATCCCACCCTATGTGCGACTCAGAATAAGGCTTGGAATGGTCACTGCCATTCCCCAAAAGATGCAGAAATACACCAAAAACAAGAAAAGTTCTGTGTTTTTTTTTTTTTTAATAAAACAATATTTCAAACAAAAACAGAATGAAACCTCTAATTCCACAGCTGTAAGATATCTGTTCTGCGAGTTGCAGGCTTTGTGGCCGCACTGTTTATACAGGCCTCACCCCTCCGGCGGACACATCTAATATGGCCGTTGGGGGGAGAGAGACGAGGGAGCTAGAGAATGTCAAAAATGTGCAGATTTCTCCTAAAGAGGGCTCTTGTCTCGTGTATATTACACCAGAGATATATTCTACAAATGCTCTTAAAAATGTCCCCCTATGATCCACACCCTTTGTATAGGTATTGCTGAATTGCTTAAAAAAAAAAAAAAAAAAAAAAAAAGCTTTCAAATAAAATCAAACCTAAAAACAACCATTTTTCTTGTCAGAAAAAAAAATGGGCAAAATGATAAAAAAAAAATAAAAATCAAGAATTCCCCCCATGTTCTTTGAGTGTTTGTCTCACTGGTTAGAGAACACCAGTGTCTATAATGCACAACATTTTTTTTCTAACTAAGGGGTGGTCATTCTAATTAAGGGGTGGTACATTGGGCTTGAGTCAATGCTTACCATCTAGCACTTTTCAATGACCATAATGGCAATATATATTTGGAGTTTTGTCCCCCTGCCATTAAAAAACAACAACACCATTGTGCTCTGGAAAATGTCCCTGTGCACCTGCTCGGTGACCTGGATCATATGACCTTGTTGGATGGTCTGGGAACTGTGACAGTTATTTGCAGCCACCCACCAAGCAGCCATTTTTCATATCCTAAGGGGGTGAAAAGGGGTAAAATGTTCCTCCCAAGAAACCTCTGCCCAGTTACAACCAGGCACAACAGCTAGTAAAGTTGATTTTGGCTGTCATGTGTAGGCATGTAGAAGATTAACTTTCGTTACCACCTGCTTACATCCCGTGGTGGAATATTGCTTGTCTTCTATAATGTAATATTTTAACTGTCCTGCCAGGTTCTCGATGTTGCTATTGTCCGGGTAGAACCCTTCCCTGAGTAGCTCGTCCAAGAAGCAGTTTGCAATGTGGCTTTTTTCCAGCAAGGTGAAGGGAACGACTTCGGCAACATCCCAGATTGTATGGTGTTGTCTCAGGGAAGAATGTATGATGCGATGGAGCTCCTGTGGGACATCTAGGACATCGTTGGAGGCATTCTGAAGAATAAACCTGGTGACCTCATTGCCACCTATGTTGCTGATTAAGAGGTGGATGGCATTGAGATACTCGTTGCTTTGATTTAATTGAAAGTAACCTTTCAACATGTCCAAAAGGGATGGGGGCATAAGCTCTATTTCATCGTATATGAAGACTGGGATCTTCTCATGGACTTCTGCCCGGATGACCATGTCCGTTATCATGTCTGCGAGTTCTATCTTGCAGTTTGCGATGTCGCTGTCCTTTGGACAGTTGTGCATCACGTAATATTGCAATACAAAATCATTGTCCATGACTGATCGAAAGTGTTTGGCCAATAGCCGGCCCATGTGGCTTTTGCCCACTCCGCTAGGTCCATTTAACGAGATGACCAACGGCTTATTGTGGCAATGAGTTGCCAGGTAGTCCTTCAAGAGGTCCATTATTTTATCAATGGCAATCTTTTGCCCAAATACTTCCCTCTGCATGGTCTTCTCCAGTCCATCCAGTTCATATTTAAGGACATTGTCATCCAAATTCTCAATAGCGTTCAGGATCTGAAAAATAACGATCCCGATGAAAAGGATGAGGCATCGCTTGGCTTTGCTCTTCTGTTCTATCGGCAGATATTTTCTACCGTTTCCTGGGTACAACACGGACCTGGACTTCCTGCGCTTTTTCTTGCGATTCAGATTACTTAGGGCAACTTTCTCCAACGTTGGCGTATCAAAATTAAAAAACTTAGGGGTCGCAAAGCTTGAGGACCCATACACCAATCTATCAGTGGACAGCTGTCGGCGAAGTAAGCAGGTTTTGGAGTTGTCCAATGTTCCACCAGAAAGGTCCAACTGAAGATGATTCTTCTTCATCATTCGGTACTTCCGGCGTATTCGGATAGCTGCACGAAGCGGAGTGACCAACGACAGCTTGTGTTTTGGGCCCGAAGCCTCTTGGATGGGCTCCATCTCATCCATTTCGTAACTTTACCGATGGTTTCCAGCTTCTGCAAAATAAACCCCCAAAAATCAGGGTTCAAGTTGTTCTGTAATAAGGAAAAAAAAAAGATAATCAATAATTAAATACAATAAATAAGTTTTGTTACACAATCCACACATTACAGGATGGCAGCCAACAAGGCCCCAAAACATGGATAACCAACATTAGATTTTAAATTTGGTCTTGAAAAACACATTTGATCTCCAGCACCAATAAACTGAAATAACCAATGTTGTTATATTAGGAGTAAGGCCAGATGCCAGGCCTTTATGGACCATACCATTGTCTGTATATACAGAGCAAGCGAGAAAATTTTGTGGGTATATCATCAGTATGGTGGCCATTTTGAAGTCAGACATTTTGGATGTAACTACGTACTAGCACGGCGCCCAATTTTTTCATCTTATGCCATTGCATCACATGCCATATAGCCGCATACGATGCGATGTAATGCAATTTTTATTGTATAAGCACCCTAATTGGTGCTTACGATGTTAAATGCACCCCCACGCCACCCCCACTATCAACGTGAACCCGAAGTGCGGCGAACGCAGCGAGCACACGAGGGGCGGCGGTACGCGTCCTCCGACCTTTTCATACCCCCACTATCCACGTCGCCGTGGAGTTGATCTTAGATAGTGTGGCGAGCGCAGCGAGCCCCGCGAGGTTATGCATATTACTTTACATCGCTGCACTCGCCACACTATATAAAATCAACCAATCAATCAGTGGGGGTATGAAAAGGTCGGAGGATGCGTACCGCTGCACTCGCCACGCTTCGGGTTGGCGTTGATAGTGGGGGGGCATTTAACATTGTAAGGACCCATCTGGGTGGTTGTACAATAAAAAAAATCGTATACCATCGCATTATATGCCATACAATTTTTTATTGCGCAGCATCGCATACCATATTTAGTCTTATGGTATACAATGCGATGGGCGCCGTGCTAGGAAACAAGTACCTGTAACTTTTTTTTTTTTTATAAATCGGAAGTTATCATGTGACATCAAATAGATGCAGAATGTCATAAGAAAAACAATGGTGTTCTTTTCAACAAATCTTTATTCATTCTCGAGTTTTAAAAGATTTTGTTTGTTCACTAGAGAAACACATTCAAAGGTGTGTGCACAAGGTATATGGTGTGCGCACAAGTAGGTCTTAATCTGGTCTGGTGCTGCCAACTGCAACTGCTCCCTCCCCTGACAGTGCATTGTTTTCAATGCTGAGTTGCAAATTGTATCCACCCCAGGTGTGCACTTGTGGGGGGTTTACTGTTGACCAGAATGCACCCACGGTGAATTGTTTGCAGGTATTAACAGAGCAGCAGCTGTTGTTGCTTAAACTGTAGCAGTTTTTGGTCGTCCAGTTTACCAGCAATTGATCCAGTTTCTTTACACTTGGCAACTGCACTGTATATAAAAACTTGAGAATGAATAAAGATATGCTAAAATGAAGAGCGCCGTTGTTTTTCTTATGAAATTCTGCATCGCTTTGATATGCCTTCCCAATTCAAAAAATTTCAGATGGCGCACTTCAAAATGGCCAGTATACTGGTGACTTACCTTAAAAAGTCCCTCCCACTCCCAGATCATATGTGTGGATCACTCATTTCCATTTTAGAAGGGTGTTTCCACACTTATGGACCTGTATTTGCATCCCAGCTGACACCGGCATAATCGACGCACAATGCCGTTGACATTTGCATGTAATCCCAGTTACATTATGTTGCAGCTCCTGTGTCGGTGACCTGGAGAAACTTATTGACAATGGATTTTTTCCAGCTGTCATCCCGTCACCGCCCAGGCCTGTCCCAGCACATCGCTGTGTGCGGATAGAGTTAATTCCGCACAAAGGAACCTTATCAATAAAAATGTACGGCCGGCGCCACATATGACAGCAGTATTCTCCAGAAACAGGAAGTCACGATTCCACCCGCGGCGATATACAGTATAGTGGTAAGGAGGCACTTTATCTTGCAATAGCAGCAGTTTGTGTCCACAAAGAGAAGTGAGGACATCGACTCTGCCTTTTGCTTGCAAAATTACCAACCACAATTCCTAGTTTATGCTTCTGTCTAGAAGGGGCCTACATGCGGGGAGATGAGCTGAGCGTTCGCCGGGCAATAGCGAGATGCATTTTCTGTTGTAGTTGGCGCTGCTCATTCAGGATTAACGCTAGCACTTTATTTTCTACGGGCAGCGCAAATGCCTTGAATGTAATGCTACCTATAAAGGTGTGGGAGAGAGAAAGACAATCTAACTCATCCTATAAAATGACAGAAGCTGATTGGCCAGTACTTTTTCTCCCTCTACTTTATCTCTCACCAAGGTTCGATAAACCTCTGAGCATTTAAAAATAAAAAAGTAATTTATATAAAGAAAAGCCTAAAAAATGAACTTAGTTCTCCGTTATTTCCATCAAAATGGCAAGTTTGGATTTTAGTCGTTTTAAGTTGGGCTTACCTGCAGCTGCGGATGTCGCCCTGCCCAGAGGGCCGGTCCTGGGGCTGCAGGGTGGTTACTGCTGCCGGAACCTCATATCTGCAGGGAGGGAGGAGTAACAGGTTATTAAAGGCTCAGACGAGGACACACACACACACACACACACCAGCCAGAGGTCGTCTCTCTGTAACAGACCTCAGTGACTCATTCTCCATCCCCTATCTGTATCCCTGTGTCATGTTTAGCCTTCCGTGTAACCCTCCCCCAGTACTAAATATTTGTGTACAGCTGTATACTTGTTACACAGTGGGTTAGCTGCCAGAGGATAAGCGCAGCCTCCCATAACAGCGAGGAGGATGCTGAGGATGCTGCAGGAAGATGTGAGGCATGTGTGGGGTCCCACGTGTCACTGGCCCCTCTTGTGGCCTTTTCACCCTTGTACAGTGCATACAAAATTTTGCAATGGAGCCCTAAAGTGACCCCCCCCCGGTGCACCACCAAGCGACTACCCATCCCCTCAGCGCACCGCCAATGCTACTACCCATCCCCCCAACACACCGCCAATGCTACTACCCATCCCCCCTAGCGCACCCCCAATGCTACTATCCATCCCCCCAGCACACCGCCCATGCTACTACCCATCCCCCCAGCGCACCGCCCATGCTACTACCCATCCCCCCAGCGCACCGCCAATGCTACTACCCATCCCCCTAGCGCACCCCCAATGCTACTACCCATACCCCAGCGCACCACCAAGCATCTACCCATTACCTCCGGTGCACCACCAAGCATATGCTCACTAGGTCGACCCTATGAAGGTCGACACATTATGTAGACACCTGAAATAGGTCGACAGGATCAGAAGGTCGACACAAGCATTAGGTCAACAATGGGAAGATCGACAGTCAAAAGGTCGACATGAGTTTCACTTTATTTTGCCAACTTGTGCCGACAGGTGGTATGTCATACCCTACCATCCACTACAGCATGGTGGGAGAATATAGTAGTGTGCCCAAAGCACTGCGAGCGGACGTGGGACACTCAGACAGTTCCTATGTCGGCATTTTGGGACATTAACAAAAAAAAAAAGTACACTTCAAGTGTCTACGGTCTGCCCACCACTGGTGCACTATGACTGATCCCCCCAGAGGTGCTGCTCAGATCCAGTCAATACTAACAGGGCATGGTTTCCAGATCTCCCTGCAGAAGCACAGGAGCATTCCGTACTGACTGATACTTCTTAAAAAGTTCCACAGGGGATTCTAATTATTTCACTTGTGACTCTGAGGAAACATGGAAAACATGGAATGCGAGTGTGCCCCGTGAACTGGGCCCGAGAAGCTCTGGCCTATAGTTAGGCTTGTAGAGCGCACCCACTGAAATGTAACATGCTATTGGGTCACGGTTTCCTAACTCAGTCCTCAAGCCAGCCGAACAGGTTTTAAAGCAGGCATGTCCAACCTGCGGCCCTCCAGATGTGCTAAAACTACACATCCCAGCATGCCTTGCCACAATTTGGCTATTAGGGAATGCTAGAATGATGGCAATGCATGCTGGGATGTGTAGTTTTAGCACATCTGGAGGGCCGCAGGTTGGACATGCCTGTTTTAAAGGATATCCATGTTTGATATCAATTTGATTTAACCATCAACATCCTTAAAACCCGGACTGTTAAACGGAGTTTGGGACATACGCCGTAAAAAAGGTGTGCGTATTGAGATCACAGCTATTATATAAGGAGTGCTATGGAAACAATAACTGTAAGGGTTTGGAGCAAATCCAGCTCCAGGCTCCTCATTTGCACCTGGATCAACCATATTTTGCATGTAGGGAACAAACATTGTGCTTCCATCCAGCCCACATAGTCCGGGCCACAGACTCACACAGAAACTGCAATGTGTAGTATATGTACAGATGTTCCCCCTCACTAGGGTGACCAACTCATCCCTTTAATCCGGGACACATTAATTACACAGGTTCTGTGGCTGGCTTTCAGCTGGTTTTAAACTGCCACACCTCAAGACTCCATTTCACCTGGTTTTAAACTGCCACAGAACCTGTGTAATTAATGTGTCCCGGATTAAAGGGATGAGTTGGTCACCCTACCCCTCACAAACACCTCCAGAATACACCCCCACCTCAGCTTGTTAAATTGATAAGAAAGGAGCTGGCAATCATACATGACCATGGAAGTCCAGGAACAGAGCATTTTCTCCCGCATGCAGAGGGTCAGGTAGGCAAGTATGAGAATACTTCACCTCACACCTGCAGTATATCCCCACACACAGCAGTGCACCCACACACTTCCAGTACACCCCCCTCCCCCACAGTAGCAATATATCCCACCTCACACCTGCAGTATATCCCCCCCCCCCCCACACACACACACAGTAGCAATATATCCCACCTCACACCTGCAGTAGTACACCCAGGGCCAGATTCAGCGGCGTAACTATAGCACCGCAGCCCCCGCCACCGCGGGGGGGGCGCTGTGCATGTGGGGGCGCCGGGGGCTGCGGTGCTATAGTTACACCCCCCCCCCCCCAATCCCCTGCAGACTTACCTATCTCGCTGGTCCCGGCGGCTCCGTTCTTCTACTGAGGACCACCACAAAATGGCGGCCTCCATATAGCACACAGTACTCTAAAACTGTCTGCTGAATGGGGGCGGCCATTTTGTGGTGGTCCTCAGCAGAAGAACGGAGCCGCCGGGACCAGCGAGATAGGTAAGGCTGGGGGGGGTGCTTGGCAGGGCGGCGCCCCAAATGTAGCTACGCCACTGGCCAGATTAACAATGGGGTGGACGGAGCTGCAACACCAGGCCTCCACATAAAAATAGGCCCATCATCATGATCACCAGTGTTTGAGTTTGCTCCCCACCACCAGTGCTGTGCCTAAACACGTGCAAAGGGGGCCGTGCGATCGAATGGGTCAGTCTCCTAGGAGACAGGGCCCCGTTTTTCCCCTAACCCCTCTCAACCATAAGGCCGAAGAGAAAATAGGGAACGGTGGGTCCTCTTCGCCGAAGCTTAGAGAGACCCTCATTCCTCAACCCCCGGAAGGGTTAGGACGGTGGGTCCTCCGCACCCGAAGGTTTGGAGAGACCCTCAGTAGACTTCCCTCCGCATTGCGGCTCGGGGTCGTCCTCGGGGGGCACGAAGCTCTCCCCAAAAGGCGAGAGCTTCGGCACATTGGGGAAATGGAAGGCCCGAAAGGGTCGACCACACTACCCAAAAAAACGTGACAAAAATAAAAAAAACAAGGAACGTGAAAAGTGACGAACGTGAGAGGGGAAGAGAAATAAATAATAAAGGACCCTAGCCAGAAGGCCAGGGTGGGGGTGTGAAAAATTGTCCTACCCCATCCAAAAGGACGAGGTGAGGACGTGCAGCGCTAACCTAGAGGGAAGTGCGCAGTGCTAGTGCATGGTGATTTTAGGATCACCCGTGCATGTTCGGCACCCCCGAGTTTCCCCGGGGGCACAGTGCAGCCTCGGACTCCAAGCAGCCGACTGATCAGCGTCCGACCAAGTGTTTCTCCGTCTCAACAGCAGGCACTTTCCAGCCCCTGGCATGGGAATGGGTACTCCACTGGGCTTTTCGAAAGACTCCCTTAGGGGCTGCACCCCCCTCGGAAGAGCAATCTACTCAGTCCCAGTGTTTCTCCGCTCCCAGGGTTAAGATACTCAGCCAGACTTTTCACCACTCCCAGGCAAAAAAAGAGGGGTCCCCCACCCTCCGCCCATCAGAGCAGCTACTCAGTCCAGCCTTTCTCTATTCTCTGCCAGAGGCCAGTCCATGCCCACTGATAAGAACAGATACTACACTTGATCTGAGCCAAAAGGCCGAGAAGCGATCACCAGTTAGACACCAACTGGCCACATGGTTGGCCATAAATAATAAAATTGCATATCTGTTTTACACAATTTTATGCCATTTTTGTACTTTTATATATTCAGGGAGACACTAGGGCTTATAATTAATGGGTACTACATGCCCATCGGTCTCACCTGCTTTACATGTCATAATAGGCCCTTACACATTTCCCGCTCCAGCCTCATTAGGGGCCAAATGTATCAAGCTTCAAAAGTGATAAATTGGAGAGTGATAAATAACCAGCCAATCAGCTGCTACCTGTCATTTTTTTAAACCCAGCCTGTGACATGGTAGGTAGGAGCGGATTGGCTAGTTGTTTATCACTCTCCATTTTATCACTTTTTGAAGCTTTATACATCTTGCCCTAGGACCTTAATCCAGCCCTGAGTACACCCCCTTCACACAGCAGCAGTATACCCCTCCCCCACACCATACCTCCAGTACACCCCCCACACCTGCAGCATGCCCCCTCATACCTCCAGTACACCCCCCATGCCAGCAGTAGCAATATATCCCACCTCACACCTGCAGTATACCCATACCTACGCGTTCCTGCATGGTTTTATCTGCAGTAGGTGGCTTTATGCATGTCTATTTACCTACAGATATGAATAATTACACCAGGGATATCCCTGCAATGTGAGGACTATGGGGAATCCTGGGTCTGTGTGCCGGCCATTATTACACAAATGATAGTAATGAGAGAGCTCTCAGCTTACCTTCCTCCCAGGGCCAGCAGCTGCTCACACTCACTGCTGCTGCTGCTCCGTCCTCTCCTCCTCTCACCCTTATCTGCTGCTGGGGGGGGGGAGCCGGGCTCAGGGCGGGGACAATGCAAACTTCCCTCTGTCTGTTTTTCTGTTGTTCCATTCCAACTTCCAGCAACTCCTGTATTTCCCCAGGCATCTCCCCTATTAGTGCACACTCCAGGTGTGAGCTACTGTATGCACACAGGGCCTTATTCTAGTTCACTCTTTCTGACAAAATCCTTCTTAGATGGACAAAACCATGTGCACTGCAGGGGGGCAGATGTAACATGTGCAGAGAGAATTAGATTTGGGTGAGTTATTTTGTTTCTGTGCAGGGTAAATACTGACTGCTTTATTTTTACACTGCAATATAGATCTCACTTTGAAGTAAAACCCCACCCAAATCTAATTCTCTCTGCACAAGTAACATCTGCCCCACCTGCAGTGCACAGGGTTTTGTCCATCTAAGAAGGGTTTTGTCAGAAAGAGTGAACTAGAATAAGGACCACAGTGTCTGAGTCCCCAATAGTGCACACTCCAGGTGTGAGCAATGCACACAATGCCTGAGACCCCAATAGTGCACCTTCCCCTACTAGTGCACACTCCTGGTGTGAGCAATACACACAGTGCCTGAGCCCAGTTAGTGCACCTCCCCCCACTAATGCACACTCCAGGTGTGAGCATCGCACACGGTGCCTGAGACCCCAATAGTGCACCCCCCCCCCCCACTAGTGCACACTCCAGGTGTGGAAGCCATACACACAGCCTGAGCCCCCACTATTGCACACTCCAGGTCTGAGCAATGATGCAGACAATGCCTGAGCCCCCAATAGTGCACCGCACCCCCACCCCCCCCACACACACACACACTAGTGCTCACTCCAAATGTTACAAGTACACACAGTGCCTGAGTGGATATGGTTACTAGGTTAAAAATAGAAAGGTCAACAACTAAAGGTGGACATGCATCAATGTCGACACACTTGATTGTCAACATGGGGTTAGGTGGACAGCTTCATTAGGTCAACACATGCATTTGGTCGACATGGGGTTTTCCACTAACCCCATGTTGACCTTGATGCTTGTCGACTTTCCCCTTGTCAACCCTATGGTGCATACCTGTGCCTGAGACTGGTACATATTTTAACCCTAATCTCCTACTGTCCTGTAGAGTGTAGGCTGCGAGCAGGGCCCTCCTGCCTCTGTGTCTGCTGATGGACGGTCTTGCTTTGTGTCTTATTGCCTAGTGCTGTAAAGTGTAACGTAACATGCTGGCACTAGATAAATAAGGGGAGACGTGCGCTGAGGGCGTTTGTTCTTTCACCATTTTCTAAATAACAAAAACTGATAACATATTAAAGGGGAAATTACCTCTCTCTCTCATATCCGGGAGCCTGTCCCTTGTTAGAATGTCTGGCTGGTACATTGGGTGAGATGTACTAACCTTTGGAGAGAGAGAGAGAGGAGGTGGAGAGAGATAAAGTAGCAGCAAATTGGCACATAACTGCTGTGTGACAGGCTGCATTTGAAAAATGACAGGAGCGGATTGGCTGATACTTTATCTCTCTCCAATATTTATGCCATGGTTATATGATGTAATGGGAACACAATAATCTTACAATGCTGGCTTCTGTGGTGTATAGTTCCGGCCCTCCACCAATCAGCATGCTGATAGCTGTTCACTGTCTGGCTGCAGGCTGCAAGGCAGGTAGAAAATGCTGCACTCTAATTGGTCGATAGCTTAAGCCCTCCACCAATCAGTATGCCGATAACCATTCACTGTCTGGCCATAGACTGGGAGGCAGATAGAGAATGCTGCAGTCTGATTGGTGGATATCTCCAGCCCTACACCCTGATAGCCGTTCACTGTCTCTCTGCAATCCGGGAGGCAGGTAGGGAATACTGCACTTTGATTGGTGTATAACCCCTCCACCATTCAGCATGCTAACAGCCAATCACTGTCTGGCTGTAGGATGGAAGGCAGGTAGAGAATGCTTCACTCTGATTGGTGGATACTGTAGCTCCCTATACTTATACAGGAACAGACCTTGCACCTTCCAGATACCCTGAGGCAGTAGAAGAACATTTGCAGGCACATGGAAATAACAAACATGAGAATATTTTCCACAGCTGTTCATACATGCACTGTCTGTTATCACTCCGCTCACTTATACCCCTTTTACACCAAAAACCCTGGTCGGACCCTGGTCTTTGAATGCTGGAGTATCCAGGGTCTGACCCTGCTTTATACCCCATTTACACAGCACTTTGACCTGGGTCGGACCTGGGTCTGCACCATTTACACTGAACCTGGGTCAGCCCTGCCTTAAATAATATTTTATATATATATTTATAGAAAAATATATATATATATATATATATATATAAATATATAATATATAGAAATATAATATATATATATATATATATATATATCAGGGCTGACCCAGGTTAAGTGTTTTTTTTTTTTTTTTTTTTTAAGGTGCTGGGGGTGCCGGAGGGTACCTGTCCTGCCTGCTGTGCTTGGTGTACCTGGGGGTACCGGGGTGCTGGGGGGTGCAAGGGGTGCTGAAGGTACCTGTCCTGTCTGCGGTCGGATCTCAGCGGAGAAGATGATGTGCGCCGTTGCTGTACCACCCCCCCCCCCCTCCCCGGCAGACGGTCCCTGCGGCGTGCGGCGTATGGAGTGTCAGTGGCGGGGGTCCCTCTGGCGCATGGGAACTAGTACTAGTTCCTATGCGCTGGAGGGACCGCCGATACTGACACTCCATACGCCGCAGGGACCGGCTGCCGGATGCGGGGGGGGGGGGTGATACAGCAGCGGCGCACATCATCTTCTCCGCTGAGATCCGACCGCAGGCAGGACAGGTACCCCCAGCACCCCTAGCACCCCCGTACCCCCAGCACAGCAGGCTGACAGGTACCCCCCTCTCCTCAGCAGCCGCAGGGACCCCCCTCCTCCCGCAGCAGCTGGGAACATCTTCCCCAGCGCTGCACGCTGTGGACCCGCTGCGGGTGCCTGCACCCGCAGCGGGACCATTTACACCGACATTTACACGGGTCCTATCCGTGTTCTACCCAGGTCAGGACCTGGGTAGAGGACCCGTGTAAATGGAAACGGATACCCCCCATTTACACCGCCGCGGATCCGGGTCTGACCCGCCGCTGACCCGGATTTTTCGGCGGTGTAAAAGGGGTATTAGTATTATGCCCGGTACACACCAGGGCGTCCCACTCACGATGCACATGTTTTGTCTATTTAAAACTCGCTATGTATGATAAATGGTGCTGGATCCAATCACTTCCCAACTGCCATTTTTGAAACCCAGAACAGTTAAGAGCTGATTAGCTAGAGCAGTGGTTCTCAACCTGGGTCCTCAGGACCCCCCGATAGTGCACGTTTTCCAGGTCACCTGACAGTTGCACAGGTGCACTCATTATTCACTGACACATTTTAAAAGATCACAGGTGGAGCTAATTATTTCACCTGTGACTCTGTGTGGAGAACTGGAAAACATGCACTGTTAGGGGTCCTGGGGGACAAGGTTGAGAACCACTGATTTAGACTCGAGCATCATATTCAAGGAGTTTTTAAATAGCTAAAACTCATTGCTAAACGGGCCCGTATTTCCATTAGATTGTCCGTGACTTTTTTGTTATCGTTTAAAATGAGGGAGTTTTTTAGGGCCTCACCCTGTGCTACTAATTGTTCTTCGGAAACGCTATCACACTTACCTCAGAAACCAAACGGCATCACAGGTTTTTCCAGATTCTCTGGAATTCAGAAATACGGTTCATAGAGGAAACACGTAGATTTAAGGTGGCCATACATCAGAAAGATATTGTACCCAATCATACAATCTCAATTGATTGTAAGATGGATTGTATGCAGATTGTGCGCACATCTTATGTACACAAATCATACAATCCATCATCAGATGGATTGTATGACTGATTGTATGATGGATTGTATGCAGATTGTTTGCACATCTTGTATACACAATCATACAGCAGATGGATTGTATGACTGATTGTAAGATGGATTGTGTGTAGATTGTGTGTCCAAAAACCACCAAGGACTGCCGGGGATTTCAAGGGAAATTGTACACAATCATGAGCACAATCGATCTTAAGATCGATCTTTCTGATGTATGGCCAGCTTAAGGGTGGACTAAATTAGAGCACAAGATTGCTGGATACCAACAATATATTATGAGGTCAATTTACTACAATGGGAGTTGTACTGAAGAGGGGATGTTTCCCATAGCAACCAGTGAGATTCTATCTATTAACTTCTAGAAGGTGCTAAATAAATAAGTAGATTGGTTGCTATGGGTTACATCCCATCTTCAATAAAACTCTGATGTTAGTAAATTTGGCCCATAATGTGTGGAAGGGGCTGTTAATGCTTAGTCAGGGGAGTGGGGAGGATAGGGTACTTCAGAGGGTCAATAGGTTGGCACATACTATGTGACCAACGTGGTCAAAAGGTCAACGCAAGCAAAAGCTCCACAGGTTGACACATGAAAAGGCTGACATGACTTTTTGCATTCTTTTTGTCTTTAAGTTTTTCATATTCTACCATCCACGTGAACTCCGATTGGGGACGGTAGCCAGCAGCGTGGCGGCAGAAGCGAGCCACGTGAGGGGACACAATACACGTGCTCATGTTTCAACATCGACTACAAATGAAATAAGGGAAAAATCGACCTTTCCGTTTGACGACTTTTTTTCTGTCAACTATTTGCATGTGTCGACCTTTTCCAGTGTGGACCTTGAGCATGTCGCACGTCCCAGCCACCTTGCCAGCGGGGACATTCTGGCGAGCCCCAGCACTGGCTGAGGGGCGCTCTATCTGTACAGGTACCTGTATTTTGCAGATCTGGGTCCTGCCGGGCCGGACCCGGGTGTTACCACTGTGCACAAATTTCAAAATGAGGCAAAATGACATCTTCCGTCATCGGATATTGGGCCTGATTCTGGTTCACTCGCAAAATAAAATTCTGTCTTTAATGGACAAAACCACGTGCAGTGCAGGTGGGGCAGATGTAACATGTGCAGAGAGAGTTCTATTTGGGTTATTTTGTTTCTGTGCAGGGTAAATACTGACTGCTTTATTTTTACACTGCAATATAGATATCAGTTTGAAGTACAAACCCCACCAGAATCTAACTCTCTCTGCACATGTTACATCTGCCCCCCCCTGCAGTGCAGTATAGTTTTGTCCATTAAAGAGAGTATTTACTTTTGCAAGTGAACCAGAATCAGGGCCATTGTGTCTTGGATTCTATAAAAGTCTGTCCCTTGTGGTTACAGCTCCGTTTCGCAGAGGACACTGGAAGGTTAGGGTGGGCTGTGGGGTGCAGCACTATGTCAGTGTTAGTGAAGACCTGTGGGTTGCAGCACTAAGGACTGTGGCCATAATTCAGGTTGGCTCAGTAAGCAGCAAACATCGCTGCTTACCAAGCGCTTGAGAAGCGGCCCATCCGGCTCTGTGTCTGCCCACACCCACCCTCCCTGCAGAGAACGGCCCAGCAAGTGTGTAACTGGCTGAAGCCGATCGTTGTCGGGGTTTGCATGTGCGCAGAAATGCGCTTGAGCAAATCCCGACCATCGGGGCTGGGGCCGAATTCGGATCACTACAATTCTGAATCAGCCCCAGTGTCAGTAAAGAGCTGTGGGATGCAAGCAATGCTATCTAGAATGCTCCCTGTATTGTACAGGGGTCACTAGAATGCTCCCTATATTGACAATAAATCGGTAGAATGGTGGAATGACTTCCATGTATTAGGCCTAATGCTTCCTTAGCAAATGGACAAAAGCATGTGCACTGCAGCTGGGGCAGATGTAACATGTGCAGAGAGAGTTACATTTGGGTGAGTTATATTGTTTCTGTGCAGGGTAAATACTGGCTGCCTTATTCTTACACTGTCCTTTAGATTTCAGTTTGAACACACCCCACCCAAATCTAACTCTCTCTGCACATGTTACATCTGCCCCACCTGCAGTGCAGCTTGGTTTTGTCCAAAAAGCAGCTTGGTGATCAGATCTGAATTAGGCCTATTGTACTGCGGTCACTAGAATATGTTCAAAACCCTTCGTAACAGGCTCGTCACCGAATAATTTTTACATAGGGCACAAGTCACCGCAGGCGCCGCAAAGCCTGAGACTTACTCTGTGCTGTGAAAAAAAAACAGGAACACCAGGCTGAAGCTCTCACACCCTTCCCTAGCCGGCTCGGTACACCAGCGTTTTCCCTGACACGTCTAGCGGTTTTCTTAACACTCCCACGTACGTATGCGCCGTGTATCGCTGTGCGAATTCACCGCCATGGAGTCAAACCTTCAGCTTCTTATTACTAGATCTGGAGACTGCAGTTTCCTTATTAGAGATTATAGAGGAAGTCTGTTTGCAGAGGAAACAATTCTAGATCATATTGTATACAGATAAGGAGAAGCGCTGTGAAAATTGACAATAGCCAGGAAGAGCACACGTACCAACAACTGCCTTCAGTGAGGCACTAGCACTAGCGCGCGCTGGGTGGGGGGGGGGGGGGGTTCTGAGTTCCAAGACACCCCCCATGATGACCCACGGCTGATGTTTGGATCTCCTCCCGATGTGACTCTATGCCAAGAATCGTGGGTCAGTCAGTGGTCAAGGGATGGAGCCAATATTACATGACTGTCATAGAATTGCATCATATTGGCCATATCTGTCATATCCTAATGATGTAACGGATGACAGCTGATGATAATCGGTCATCTGTCATTCATACAAATTGGATAAACCCGGGTAGTGATGCCCATGGGTACGCCCAGCATTTCATGGGCTTTCAGATGAAAATGTTGAACGTTCTAATGGAAATGGGCTAATGACGTGGGTGCTGGGGGTGGGCAGCTGACATCACTGCATGTGAGCTGCATACCACCCAACTTTGATGGTCCTTGAAGAGGGTCCAAAAATCAGGGGGCGTGGCCTATATGCGTGTCTTCACTTGAGGCCACGCCTCTGTTGTGATGCTGTGAGGGCATGGGCGAGAGACTCTGTGAGCCTCTAGCCATGCCTCCAGCCCCCCTGGCTGCGGGAATAGACTTATTCACCGCTGCTCAGCAGCCGACAGGAAGACTCCCAACAGCCCCAGCCACCATCACCGCCCCCCCTCCCCACCCCGCCCCCGGACATGCAGTCGCCGGACATGGGAGGTATGCTGCTACCGGCCATATTAGGCCCATAGGCAAAAAAAGTATTTGCAGCAGTGCGGGCAAATTCGCCCTGCGAAGAGGACGTGGGGTGGCGGCATGTGCAATTGGTGGGCGGGCTAAAAATGACACGCAGCGCTGCGAACTTTGCAGCGCTGCGTGTCAAGCAGAATTGCCCCCTTAATGTCGAGCGTATGGCCAGGATTATAGCAGGACATGGGCAGCGGTGCTGTAGGGCACAGTGCCCAGTACACAGATGGTGATAAGATAATAGGCGGGGTGTGTGGCCAGAGTAATAGGGCAGCGGTGCTGTAAGGCACAGTGCCCGGTACACTGATGGTGATGAGGTAATAGGCGGGGTGTGTGGCCAGCGTTACAGGGCAGCTGTGCTGTCAGGCACAGTGCCCGGTACACTGATGGTGATAAGGTAATAGGCGGGGTGTGTGGCCAGAGTAATAGGGCAGCGGTGCTGTAAGGCACAGTGCCCGGTACACTGATGGTGATAAGGTAATAGGCGGGGTGTGTGGCCAGCGTTACAGGGCAGCGGTGCTGTAGGGCACAGTAGACACAGCCCGGTGAGTCCCAGCACAGAGATGATATAATGATGGCTGATTTGCCTGTGACATCACCTGTTTTGTATAATGATCAGCTGACCTCTCATATCTGCTGTTCCTCTCAGCCTGTCACACTTTATCAGCTGTGTGTGTATGTGTGTGTGGGTGGGGGGTTCCCTGGGCACCCACACCCCACACATGCTGCACCCATTTTGTGTAATACTTACCCCTCTGAAATCCAATGATGTCGGCAGCATCACTGCGGAAATCAATGGTAAAATGGCCGCATTTGCCATAGATCACCAATGGGCACATGATATGCCAGGCCAGCATTTAAATTGGGCCACCCGGCTGTGATGTCATTGTCAGGGGCTCTTGTGTCTGAGTGAGTCGCCCATACACACAGGTAGATGTACTCAGAAATATCAGCCATGCTGCAGGGCTGACATCATGGGGGAAATTTACTAAAGGAAATTTGTAAAAAATAGGTGTATTTGTATCCAGAAATACACTTATTTTTGACATTTACTATCCCGAAAATACGGCAATTCGTATTCGTATTGATAGCACATCAATACGACTACGAATTGCCGTATTTTCGGGATAGTAAATGTCAAAAATAAGTGTATTTCTGGATACAAATACACCTATTTTTTTACAAATTTCCTTTGGTAAATTTTCCCCGATATGTCTGTGTTAGAATGGGACAAAGTTATATTTCCACACAAGTTGAAGATTCCAATTTAATAAACAATATATATATTCAGTATATGTATCAAAGGACTTATCCATGTAACATATTGTAATTGCAAGCTACTATCACCTGTTGTCATCAATCAAAGACTACAGCTCAATCTATTTTGAAGCCTCATCAGCTGTTGCTGTCCATCGAAGAGATCGTGAAGTGAATGTATAGCTTAAATGAATGTATAGTTACAACATGTTTACGTCAGAGAGCCGATTAGAACTGCTGACCAATACTAAATATGTTCTTCCATATATGTAATGATTTAAATAAAGGTAGTTAGCATGATCACCATATATGAAAGCACCCCCATACTATTTGTGGCCGTAGTAAGTTTAAAAAAGTATAAATTGGATGATGTGACGACAGCAAAGGGGGAAGTGCTGGGGGCCCGCCCCTCACACTATCCTCACATTATACATGTCCTTGGCTGCTGTGCTGTGCTGTCCTGTTCTGTCTGTCTAAGCAATATTGTATAATATATTACTTTGGATAAATATGTAATTACGTGTCATTTATTTATCCTCAAAACTTAACAGTGGATTTATTCCCAACTCATCAATGGTGACCTCCGACGGCTGCTGCCTTCTGCATTGGACTGCCTGCTCCATACTTATATGTGACTTTCCACACAAATAAGGTAAGCGTACCTTTTATTTACTGTAATGTGTTTAATAAGTCACGATGTGGGGAGTAGGTGGTCTAGTGGAGAACGGTATGTAACACGATATATGTTATATCTTATGTGATATTGCTTATTCTTATTCTAAATTGGAAAACTTATTATAAAAACTGTTACAAACTATTACAAAAATAATAGGCTGTTAATAAGGAATAGATTAATTTAATCACAGTGTGTGACAAAAGGTCAATTGTCACTGTGGTTCACGTTAAATATTAGGGCTCTTGTGTCTTATAATATTTTAACGGTTCTATGGTTTTTTTTTTGGAACACTAAAATTAAGTTTTAAATAGATGTAATTTAATCGCAGTGAGTGACGGGAAGTCAGCTCTAATATGTGATAGGTACAATGACTATTGTGTCATAAAATATAAGCCTTTCATTTGTACGGGTTCTTATTCTGGTTCATATAAGTCTTAGCAAGAGACGTCTTGCTCGGATATTGAACTGGATTGTTCTGAATATGGTAATTCAGTAATCATTTATTAACTAGATCAAAATTATAGCCTATTCTAAATTGAAGTAACATGTGGTATACAGTTTTTTTAATAAAGCAAATTAAACTAAAAAGTAACTGAAGTAAGAAGTGTTAAGATAATCATAACAGGTTAGAGATTAACTTGGCTTAAACTTAATAAAATAATGTACACTGAGAGCAATTAAGAATAAAATTAAGTATCTTAAAAAGACAGACAGTATAAAAATTCAGATAAAACATGCCAACTAAAGTAGTTACAATGAAATTAAAGTTTTTTAAAATCCTAGGAATACATAAATGTGTGCCCAGATCAAACAACATGATCTGAGAAAGTAAATGTTTGGTTTACGCTCATGAGCTCAAAAGTAACAAACTAAAATTATCTAAGAAATCTTGACATAAGTTTATGTCATGTGTCTAAAGTAATTTGTAATGTTTCATGTGAATGCCTAATTCTTACGTATGCCTTTGTTTGATCTGCATTTGGTGAATTTTACTACTTAACTGTATTTAAACATTCAGTAAGTGCAATGTTTTAACATTTGAGCATGTACTGATCTAAACAACTGCATGTGAGAACTCAGGTCAAACAGGTCACGGTGCTGCACTATTTTTAGTACCAGTGTGTGAATTGAGTGATGTCTCTCTGTGTTAAAGCATGTGACATCTGTGCACGGAAGCTGAAGCTAGCTGAACACCATTCTGTAAAAGCGCTAAATTTGAAAAGTTTTTTTTCTTTTAGAAATCTGATCAGTATCTCATATTGTATGTTTAATTTGTCTTTGAAACCATTATGTGACAGTAACATTTGTTTTTTCTGTCTCCTCAGTCAAGTAGAAATGCGAGCTGACTGCTATTTGTACAGTTACATTATGTTTGCAGATAAGATATTTCTTATATTTCATTGATTATTTATACTAGAATTTTTCCTTAAAGCAAGAAATATGTGATATGTACACTAACACACATTATGTGTGCATTTAATTAGAACTGACAGTACTTAAAAGTTCAGTGGTATAATTTTAGACCATCGCTAGTGTAATGACTTAGTATACAGATTGCTTAGAATGTAAAAACAAAACACGGATTACAATTGTTTTTCATATATTATATTTCATAGCCTAATATGAACACTTTTACAAGCCACAGAGTGGCTCATTCCTGTTTTGGGATTTTGTTGAAATTTTTATGTTCTGTGTTTAGTTTGTATGTTCTCTCCAGATAAGTTTTCTGGGTTTTGCCTTATTCATTTGTCATTATTCTTGTATCTGTGAGCACAGCTGCTCAGGTGTAGCTTGTGAACTTTATAGTCTGTTTTGTATCAGTTGTGGGTTAAGTCAGTTTTCCCATTATCAACTCATAGCCTCCACTGCGGTTTTGTTTATAACAATAAGTCCATGTTGCAACGGAGTTTGGGCGAACCTAATTTGCCCTTCCAGCCGGGGCGACTGCAGGCGAAGACTAGCATTGCAAGCTTCAGTGGACCACTGTGGGGGGATAATATTATTATTATTTTATGTATAAGGTGCCACAAGTGTTTTATAGCACCTCAAAGGGCCCAGTCTAAGGGCTTCAGACTAAGTAGAGCTGTTGAAAAATCACTACCAATCACAGCTTGACCGATAGTTGTAATACCGCTTCCTCGCAAACATCGATACTAGAATGAATGTCATAGCCTATATTGACAACTGTGGTATGCAATCTCTTGATTAATTGGTTTATAACTATGCTAGTGGATTACACGCTAATTGTTTTTAAATAAAAATATGTTTCTTAAGTGTTTTGTTTGCTCCATGGGCGAACCATTGTGCAAACAAACAGGGGATATATGTAATAAATATATTTTTAGTTTTATAATGACATAACTGCTGCTGTGCAGTTTTCAATGTTTTATTTTGTTATACAATAACCATGCACATTCAAATAATGGTTATTTACAGAACACAAATGGGAAAAATAATGTCTAAGTATTATTTAATAAGTATATATGCCTTGATAAGATTCCTTGTATGGTCTGCAACCGCAACATACAGTATTTTAGTTTCGGATAATGTGCAAAGTTAATTTATTTTTTGTGTTTCTAGTTAGATCAACTCTTACCAGAATCCTGATTCAGTTGGAACTGTGTCACTACAAAAAAACCAGGGTGGAGCTAGTCTGCCCCAGAAAGGTGGCTATTAATGGCGAAGTCTAAGACCTGCGCAAGTTCTTGCTGACACAGGATATGGTAACGGTCAGAATTAAAGGATACTGTGGTTTTACTACCTCAGTTGCAGAAGCACAATTCAGGTTGAAGTCAACTTCTTATAGACCTGCGAGCCAGAGCAAGGGTTAATTCTGTGCTCATCCCAGATTAGCATAACATCTGCACCACTGACATCCACATTTTAGGGCTTATCATGTGTGAGACATTATTGATTATATGTTATTAAATGTTTTATAGATAAAATCCAAAATATGTAAATTATGAAGTTAAATCTACAAAATAGTCAGACAGAAAAGATTTGCCTTATGCTACCTCATAGAAACATCTAGACTGCTAGTGGGGATAAGACAGTAAGTATTTGCACTATACAGAGACAATTATTAAAAGTTATTCAGTAACAATAGTATCCATTATGAAATGGAAAATGGATTATCTGCTGATATAAGGATTGCAGAAGTATTTTACATAAAATCTATTGTGTGAAACATTATCCTATGGTCAAAAGGTAGTTGTATATGTATTAAAGAAATATTGTCTTATTTCAGAGCGACTATTGGTAAGTGTGGGGAATTGTGACCTGTTCACAGACTACACCTCAGGACAATAGTGTGTGCCGTGAAGATCACGTGTGCTCACATATAGGGCAAGCCAGAACCCAAATTTGGGTTATCCGTCAAAACAGATGGAAGGTAGAATGGAGAACCGCAACACACACAGTAAGTGGAATACCTATCTAGGGTCTTGCAGGAGATCTGAGGTAGGAAACCCAGTACTGTAGCACATTGGAACTCCATGCTCTAAATAAAAATAAAAAATACATGTAGAAAAGGCAGAAAAGGCTGTCCAATCCTGGAGCGTGGTTGTGAGCGATGGATATTCGGTTCAAGTTTCCTGGTATTACCAATAGCTTCTCTAGTCTGTGTTCATTGCACATAGCTAGGGTTACTGACGTAGATAATGTTACACAAAATTAGATTTACTATAGATATAGATTACATTGCTATAGTTTGAGAATTTACATTGTCTCAATCACACTAAGTGATTATAAGTACAATGGCCTTATTGTCTCTGGAGTGCAACATACTACTGAAATTAAATTAAATGAAAAACATCTTTGATTAAGAAAAGCACAATAAATATTCGATATTATAAGTGAATTCACGATTTAAGGTTCAATGAAGAGAAAAGTAATTTAAAGCTAATGACACTGGTTTAATGTGTATAATAGTCTAAGATATTAGTCGACAGTCTATTTATCATATTCGTATTGTTCCTACATACTGACAATATTACTAATATCCACTGATTGACTATATAATTGATACAATGATGAAAAGATAGGGTGATAATTAACAATTTTCTTTTCACTTACACTTAGCTGAACATATGGTATCCATAAGAAAGATGATCATTTATAGAGATAATTCTATATTTTTGAGACCGATAATTATACATTAAGGGATGAAGCTGATTCTACAGAAAGAAAACGCATGGGTTTATTCTAAGTAAGATTCTTAGTAAGATTCTAATAAAATGGTTTATGAATCAAGACAATAGGTTACACGATTATTAATGCATTGTGCTCCAAGATTACAGAAGTTTCTCTGAGTACTTCAAACTGATCATCCGGATCCAGAGATGTCACCTGTATCTAAAGAAGTCCTGTCAACTATAAATCTTCATTTGTGGGAAAAACAGGAGGAACTGTTAGAATGGGACAAAGTTATATTTCCACACAAGTTGAAGATTCCAATTTAATAAACAATATATATATTCAGTATATGTATCAAAGGACTTATCCATGTAACATATTGTAATTGCAAGCTACTATCACCTGTTGTCATCAATCAAAGACTACAGCTCAATCTATTTTGAAGCCTCATCAGCTGTTGCTGTCCATCGAAGAGATCGTGAAGTGAATGTATAGCTTAAATGAATGTATAGTTACAACATGTTTACGTCAGAGAGCCGATTAGAACTGCTGACCAATACTAAATATGTTCTTCCATATATGTAATGATTTAAATAAAGGTAGTTAGCATGATCACCATATATGAAAGCACCCCCATACTATTTGTGGCCGTAGTAAGTTTAAAAAAGTATAAATTGGATGATGTGACGACAGCAAAGGGGGAAGTGCTGGGGGCCCGCCCCTCACACTATCCTCACATTATACATGTCCTTGGCTGCTGTGCTGTGCTGTCCTGTTCTGTCTGTCTAAGCAATATTGTATAATATATTACTTTGGATAAATATGTAATTACGTGTCATTTATTTATCCTCAAAACTTAACAGTGGATTTATTCCCAACTCATCATCTGTGACCAACGCGTTTCACAGACATATTGGGTGTGGACATGAGCTGATGTATACCGATATATCGTCTGTCAGCTCTACGAGCGATATATCGCGTAGTGTATAAGTGCACCTTGCATAGCTTGCAGGGACAGTAGTTCTTTATACGATGTCCATGGGCGGGATGCATGATGCATTGCATTTCAGAGTTTTGGCTGCATTTTTAACATGGGCACATGCCTCCCATGGAAAGTTACCTCACTACATAGTGGGGAAACACTTCCGCTCACTGAAGGCAAACACAGAACGAATGAGAAGGAGCTTATTCCTGCAGGCCATTAGAGCTAGTAATGAGACTTTCCTTCCTTCTACTAGACCTACCCCACACAATCTCTCTCTCTACACTATTCCTCAGCCGATCTACTTATCCTAACGTAATGTAGGACAGTTGTATAAGCATTTCACTACATATTGTTCTATGTATGACTTTGTCTGTGACAAATACATTTGATTTGATTTATATTTAGAATGAGAACAGCCATTTCAATGTAGACTGATAATAAGGGTGTGGTACGGGACTCCGACAGTCGGGATCTCGACAGTCATTATCCCGGAGTCAGACCGCATGGCGAGCGCAAAAAAGCCCCTTACGGGCTCGCTGCACTTGCCACGCTGCGGGCACGGTGGCTCGCTATTCTATTCTCCCTCTATGGGGGACGTGGACCCCCCACGAGGGAAAATAGTGGGTGGCCGTCTGTCGGGAACCTGACTGTCGGGAACCCGTCCGGCACCCTGATAATAAATGCAGCGGCAATTATTAATACCTAGGCTCCTCAATGTCCAACATATCAAGGTATAACGGAACACCCAAAAATACTGACTCACTAGACTTGCCTTTGGTTGCTGTGCGGATTTACACTTAGCAACATTGCACTAAGCAACATTTGAATTTTGCAACGCTTCCACAATGTATTGCAGACTTTTGTCAAATTCTACGCCGGCTCACCAATCATTCCGTGTTTTGTGCCCAGAAATTGTGTTCTTAGCCGTACCCCAACCACACAACGTCCCATTGACATTCATAGACAATATAATACAATATGGATTTACAATTATTCTGCGAATGGCATCTGACACAGCGCCAAAGCAAAACTCGCCAATTGCACCTCTGCAATACATCCTGTTGTGGTGCAAAACTGCACTATAATGTCATAGATTTATCGATTCATTTGTCGACCATTTGCTTGTGTCAACCTTTTGCATGTGGACCAGTGGAGTTGACCTCCTAGATGCTGTCAATCCCTATGATTTACAACCATGCTATGAAGACTAGGACTATACAGCTTAGCACAGGGCTGGGCAACACCGGCCCTCCAGATGTTGATGAACTACACATCCCAGCATGCCTTGCATCAGTTTCAGCATGGCCACATAGCAAAACTAATGCAAAGCATCCTGGGATGTGTAGTTCATTAACATCTGGAGGGCCGGTGTTGCCCAGCCCTGGCTTAGCAGCAACAATACAAGACGTGTCCAAACCTACAGCGCAGGCTGTGATCTCATTATGTCCTGCAGGAAGTAGTACTGTGCACCCTTGTTGCTGTGCACTATCTAGGCTTCAGGCTTTACATACCTGGAAGGTGCTGGTGAAGATTCCGGAGGTCCATGTCTGGGGCATTGGTGGGCCTGCGACAGGCTGTGCACTGGAGACTGACAAAGAGAGGAAACCAAATTCACCTCCCCCTGCACCGGCTTGCACTGAACTCCTGCAGCAGCTGGGCTGGGATAGCTATTTAGCGAGTCCCAGCCTCCTAAGGAATGCAAAGCCCTCCAGAGGCTGAGAAACTCAAGGACCTATAAAGTGTCGGATACTCTCGTGTGGGTAGAGGTTTCAGGGGATTTCCTGAGTATATGTGCGGTATATCGGGTCGGTCGGCTTCACAAATATTTCCAATATTTTGTGAACACACATTCCCTGAATTTTTAATTTGCTCAGTTTCCATATTTCAATGTACCCTGAAAATACAGTATTGTAAGGAGATAACCCCGTACACTGAAGTACCATCATTTGCCTACTTATTATTCTACAAAATACCTGCACGCTGAACCATAGATGGTCCAAAAGATCTTCTGCAAGTCTTCAGAACAAAGTTGCCTACCTCCTGCATTCTGCAGGATGCTCCTGTTTCAGTCATAAATCTCCTCCTGCCCTGCATTGACCTTCTAATCTCCCGGATTCTTCAGATTCTGACAGGGGTGCCTCTGAGGAGTTTCTTTGCAAGAAACCGTGATTTGCTGTATTCACTGTGGTTTGCTGTCACTGCTCAGGAGTCACTGCTCAGGAGTCTTTGTCTAATGCTGGCCACACATCAGACCAACTTTCCTCCAACCATCCAACTAGTTGCTTGGATGGAATAAAAATATGGTACTGGATGGGAGAAAAGGACAATCAGAAATGTGCTCACAAACCCAGGAAAACAGACAAAAACCTTCAGTCAGGTTTTTTAAATCAAACAGGTTCAACTATAGTACTGTGTCTGAGCGACGGTTTTTGTCCTTTTCCAGATTTTGGGAGCAAATTTCTGAAGTAAATATTACATTTGCTCCCATCCAGTACCACATTTTTATTCCATCCAAGCAACAAGTTGGATGGTTGGAGGAAAGTTGGTCTGATGTGTGGCCAGCATTAGTCTCTTACTAATCCCCTCCTTGGGAACCCTGACAGTAGAGAGAGAGAGACAGCAGTACATGATCACACACAGGGTCTACTTATCTGTGCTGGTGTGCACTCATCTACAGCCTGCTGCTGCTGATAGTGAGTAGTGAAGTAGGATAATGGGGGACTGAGGACTGTTGCGGTCACAGAGATCTGTGTGGCTCTGGATACAGATTGAGTTGAGTACTTGCGTTAGGCTTCTCAGAATATGTCCCTCAGTTTTATTTGAATGCCTCGCTCTCCGCTCCTTAACCCACATTTTTGTAGTTTTATAGAAGTGTTTTATTGCATAATTGAGCAGGAAATTCTTGCTTACATGGAAGCCGATCTCATTATGGCCTGACCGGGCGATAAACTCACTGAGCTGTGAAAGGAGAAGCAGTTATACTGAGGTCCATATACCCACTCGCCCCATCCCCACACTACCTGTGTTGGGATTGCTGAGACATGTGGGATAGAACATTAGCAAATTCCACATACTGTGCAGAATCTTCCCTGTATCAGTGCCAACTGCAGAGCGATCCCCTTTTATACGCCACATCTGCATTAGCCAGCGGCAAGCTGCCCCATGGTGTCGCAGTGGTCCTAGGACGTGGCACAGATCACTACTGTAGCAGGAAGCTTCCACTTGTAATAGAAGCCTACTGCTGCAGTTACATACAGAGTATCGCTGTTGCTTCCAAGGGAGCAGAAGAGATAGCAAGTCTGTCCATGTCTGAATGAGCCTCTCCGTGCGGTCAGAACTTAGGGCCTTATTCTAGTTCACTCCTTCTGACAAAATCCTTCTTATGCAATGCGCTCACCTTCTAGCAAGCTTCAGTGGATGCACAGAAGGTTGCCCTATGTGGTGTAATTATGCTGTGACAATATTTGCTATCACTCAGTGCTGGATGTGATGCAAGTTATATCAATGGTAATGATGGGTCTGGAAAAATACTGTAGTGTAAAAGCACAGTTGCTTTATTGATTAAAAATAATAAGTGCAAGTCCAGGTCCCACCGGTGTGGGTTCTTAGTCACTGAGGGGGAGAAGGGGACTGGGAATGGCAGCACGGGGGGGGGGGGGTGCTGGTCTGCTGCCGGCGTGGTGTATGGTAAGTAAGTCCGCAAGTGCAGACAGGAGGGAGGAAAAGTCAAATGAAGAAATGTGGCACAGGGGGTGGTGCAGGGGGCTGGCGTCCCGTCCCCCCCGCAGTACACCTCTCACATGTGTCTATGTTGTGGTCACGGAAGGTCCCGCGGCGTTCTGTGAGTGTTCCTTAGCCGCCGCACTGACAGCGTGGGAGCTGTGCTGTGTGCCCGGCTCTGCAGTGATGACGCTGAACGCGACTTCCGGGTCCCGGCTCCTGGTTGCCAGGGCGACCCCAGCCGCGCTCAGTTGCGTCTAACTACAGGTTCTACTCCCAGCCGGGAGGAGACTTGATGTGGTGAGTGCTTGGATGCTTCTGGTCCAACGCGTTTCAACCGCTGTGCGGTCTTCTTCAAGGATGTTTTAGCATGGGGCTGTGTCAGTTCTTATGAGGAGAAATGTCCCGCCCTCTGTTGCTCTGGTTGGCTGTTTGCACTAGTGGGAGTGCTCCTTGCTGGAGTACGTCATTGCAGCTATCACCTGTGCTGTATGGTTGTGCTGCTGTCATAAATTGCCTGGTGTGTGGTCACCCTGCATGTTAGAATCCGCAGTTAGTGACAGATTTAAACGTATGGTAGTGTGCTCAGTCTAAATCCATAACCAATATGTCTCACAAGCATGTGAGGGGGGCTAATGTATTAACCCAGTGTACCATTGTTGAATTCAATGTTGAGGCCCCTGGGATGTAGTGTTTTTAGGGTAAACATCCAATACAGTTCTCTTCTATTTAGGATGTCTGTGTGGTCCCCCCCTCTCCAATTTATGTTGGGGGCTTCAATGGCGGTGAAGACTAGTCCCTTGGGGTTAGAACAGTGTGTCTCTTTAAAGTGCATTGATACACTATGCTTTGTGTAACCCATTTTGATATTACGGATGTGCTCATAGAGTCTGACTTTAAGGGGCCTTGTGGTTCTGCCGACATATTCCAATCCACAAGGACACCTCAGGAGATATATGACCCCTTTACTCTCACATGACATTTGTTGTTTATGTCTGAATGTTTGGTTAATGGTGGTGGAGGTCCATGTTGGTGCGTATTTCGTGGTGGAGTTGGTTAGATTTTTACATCCAGCGCAGCGTCCACACTGGAAAAAGCCTTTTTTGTCAGTGAGTGTGGTTTGTCTGTTTTCTTTAGGTTTTATATGAATTTTGACAAGTTTCTGTCTGAGGTCTGGTGCCTTCCTGAATATCAGTCTGGGCCTGTCTGGTAGAATGTCTTTGAGTTGGTGGTTCTGTTTCAGTATGTGCCAATGTCTGCTTAATATATTCTTGAGTTGGTCAGAGGATTGGTTGAACTGTGTAATGAAAGTGACTTCCTGAGTAGTTTGTGTGTCAGTCGGGTTTTTATTTGTCAGGGTAGTTGATCTGACCATGGCGGTTATGTCATTGTATGCCTTATCTACCACATCCTGGTCATACAGTTTATCTAGGAGCTGTCCCCTAAGTTCAATAGATTGTGTGTGAAAATCGTCAGTTTTGGAACAGTTCCGTTTGATACGGCGGAATTGTCCTCTGGGAATTTTCTTTAGCCATGGTTTAAAGGGCAGCTGTTGTAGAGAATATAACTATTCACGTCCACCTGTTTCCTGTATGTTTTTGTGTGTATGTTGTTGGATTCAATGAATATTTCTAAGTCCAGGAATTGTACTGCCGTTTGACTAGCTGTTGAGTTGTAGATTTCTGTCATTGATGTTGAGGTATTGCATGAATCTGCTTTGTTAAGAATTCCTGTTGTGTGACCCCACATCCAAATTTAACAAAGAACTTCATGATTTACTCAACACAGGCCACACAACAGGAATTCTTAACAAAGCAGAGCACATTGTCATCAGACAAAGACACCCAAAAATTCCCGTTTTTTTACTACTTACCAAAAATCCCCAAAAATCTACAAAAACCACCAGGACGACCCATAATTTCAGGTATTGACTCCATCACCTCAAACTTAGCACAGTACACTGACACCTTCCTTCAAAACATTGTAAAAAGCTTACCATCATACATAAGGGATACCACAGACATCATTACTACACTACAAACAATAGTGACGTCACATCACTTTACACTGTCATTAAACATCACCGAGGCCTCGACAGCACCAGACACTTTCTTCAAAAAACACAAAAATTACAACAGGACCAAATACAATTCATCATCGACTCCATTGATTACATACTACACCACAATTATACATGGTTTAATGGCACCTTTTACCTACAGACAACTGGGACCGCCATGGGATCAAGAGTGGCACCCAGTTACGCTAACCTCTTTATGGGTAAGCGGGAGGAGGACTACATATGGGGTAAGCGTGACTGGAGTGCCAACTTGATCCTATGGCAAAGATATATAGACAACTGATTCTTCATTTGGAAGGGCACATACAACTCTCTAGAACAGGGGTGGCCAACCGGTCAGAGGTAAAGAGACAAAAATATCGGTAGTCAAGCTAAAGAGCCGACATCATGCGCGCACCGAAGGCGCATGCGCCCAAAAAAGGGGC
Organism: Crinia signifera; assembly: GCF_055691185.1. Lineage (NCBI taxonomy): Eukaryota > Metazoa > Chordata > Amphibia > Anura > Myobatrachidae > Crinia > Crinia signifera. The sequence continues at coordinate 19,461,484 of NC_139225.1, forward strand.
GTAGCCTATTTTGACCCCTTGGGTGGGTGTGATACAAATATGCCTCCAATAATGCAGTGCCATATATACATATGCCCCCAATAGTGCCAGATACACATATGCCCCCAACGGTGCCAGGTATGCACCACACGGTGCCGGGTATGCCCCCACAGTGCCAAAAAGCTGGTATGCCCCCACAGCGCCACAAACTGCTATGCCCCCACAGTGCCACAAACTGCTATGCCCCCACAGTGCAAATTTACCAGCAGCAGCACTCACCGTTGTTGCTGCTGCTGCCAGGCAGGGAGAGGACAGTCTGGTGTCCCCCTGCAGTCCTCCTGTCAAGTCACCGATGGGAGGAGAGCACAGCACACCGTTGGTCTCCTTCCCCCTCACTTCCCTGTGACTGGGCCGCCCACCAATCAAAGCTCACTGGCCGGCTCCTGATTTGCTGCTGGCCCACGAGCTCTGATTGGCGGACGGCCCAGTCACAAGGATGCACAGTAAGGGGTAGGAGAGATGCGCGATGCGCGCTCTCCTCCTCTCAGAAGGAGAAGGGATTCAGGGAACCGGCAGCAGGGGGGACTGGAACAGGCGGTGGGCGGCAGGCTACAGTGGGAGCAGGAGCCGCACTTTAAAAGGGGAAGAGCCGCATGAGGCTCAAGAGCCACAGGTTGGCCACCACTGCTCTAGAACAATTCATGCAATACCTCAACATCAATGACAGAAATCTACAATTCACCTCAACCGCTAGTCAAACTGCAGTACAATTCCTGGACTTAGAAATATTCATTGAATCCAACAACATACACACAAAAACATACAGGAAACAGGTGGACGTGAATAGTTATATTCTCTACAACAGCGGGCACTTTAAACCATGACTAAAGAACATTCCCAGAGGACAATTCCGCCGTATCAAACGGAACTGTTCCAAAACTGACGATTTTCACGCACAATCCATTGAACTTAGGGGACAGCTCCTAGATAAACTGTATGACCAGGATGTGGTAGATAAGGCATACAATGACATAACCGCCATGGTCAGATCAACTACCCTGACAAATAAAAACCCGACTGACACACAAACTACTCAGGAAGTCACTTTCATTACACAGTTCAACCAATCCTCTGACCAACTCTAGAATATATTAAGCAGACATTGGCACATACTGAAACAGGACCACCAACTCAAAGACATTCTACCAGACAGGCCCAGACTGATATTCAGGAAGGCACCAGACCTCAGACAGAAACTTGTCAAAATTCATATAAAACCTAAAGAAAACAGACAAACCACACTCACTGACAAAAAAAGGCTTTTTCCAGTGTGGACGCTGCGCTGGATGTAAAAATCTAACCAACTCCACCATGAAAAACGCACCAACATGGACCTCCACCACCATTAACCAAACATTCAGACATAAACAACAAATGTCATGTGAGAGTAAAGGGGTCATATATCTCCTAAGGTGTCCTTGTGGATTGGAATATGTCGGCAGAACCACAAGGCCCCTCCAAGTCAGACTCTATGAGCACATCCGTAATATCAAAATGGGTTACACAAAGCATAGTGTATCAATGCACTTTAAAGAGACACACTGTTCTAACCCCAAGGGACTAGTCTTCACCGCCATTGAAGCCCCCGACATAAATTGGAGAGGGGGGACCACACAGACATCCTAAATAGAAGAGAACTGTATTGGATGTTTACCCTAAAAACACTACATCCCCGGGGCCTCAACATTGAATTCAACAATGGTACACTGGGTTAATACATTAGCCCCCCTCACATGCTTGTGAGACATATTAGTTACGGATTTAGACTGAGCACACTACCATACGTTTAAATCTGTCACTAACTGCGCATTCTAACATGCAGGGTGACCACACACCAGGCAATTTATGACAGCAGCACAACCATACAGCACAGGTGATAGCTGCAATGACGTACTCCAGCAAGGAGCACTCCCACTAGTGCAAACAGCCAACCAGAGCAACAGAGGGCGGGACATTTCTCCTCATAAGAACTGACACAGCCCCATGCTAAAACATTCTTGAAGAAGACCGCACACCGGTTGAAACGCGTTGGACCACAAGCATCCAAGCACTCACCACATCAAGTCTCCTCCCGGCTGGGAGTAGAGCCTGTAGTTAGACTGTAACCATGTTGACTGAATGGCCTCCTTAAGGAACACATATGCAAGAGAACACCCATGCATATCTTGAAGGGTTGGGACAGTGTCCTACAGGAGGCAGTATGATGTTTGAATGAAAAAGGCTTTGTGGATCCATTACATTTTTCAGAGATTGTTAGAGCCCCCACCACCAACATGCCCTCACTGTGTCACACTTTGCGTACCAGCTCCCTGGTGGGAGGGTGTGGATTTAACCAAGTGGCAACCAGGTTGGGAAAAAGAAGGGGCAAATATTAGCATTAGGGTGGGGAAATATATACTATGTTTTGGTTGACAGTGATGCTTATTCAGTGTATTTTCATGCCAATCATTTGTACCCCAAAGAGTGCTGATACAAATTAACACTTGATTCTTTTTCCCAGGAGGTTGAGCCAAGATGTATGCTGGTCTGATGGGTTCCCGCCATGCCAAGGTGTATGATGCTGTTTGAAAGGCACACCATTTATGGTAGTCAATTAATCTTTTGGATTATGCTTCAGCAACACACAACGGGCCAGACGTTGACTTTGGAAGTCATTTTGAATAGATCATAACAAGAACTGGATTCAGATTGGGAAAAACAATGTTTTATTTGCACTCACTCCCCAAGTTCATCAAAAACTTTTCCATAGCTGGGAAGAATAGATCCAATGGAAAGGAGGATGGCAATTTCCCTAAAATGTGACATCAAAATAATTTTTGTTCTAATTATTGTTTATGTTGTGATTACATTAGTATGTCTATTGTGTAAATCTTGTACGGCTATATAATGAAAACTGTGGTAGCACAAAAAGAGTGCTGAGAAAGGAGTTACGCTATTTGAGTGCACACTATATTTTGGTAGTTTGTACTGTATTGTAGTAATGAATACAAGATAAAATATAACTTTTAATAGATTTATTCTTTAAAAAGATTTCCTCTTTATTTTTATTCCTTTATATTCTTAGGAACAAAAGAGGATTTTGTTATCTAGGTGAAATATAGGGTTAAAATCATATACATTTAAACATGGTGCTCATACAAAGAGATGAAATGAGAAAGTGTAAAGAAGTAAAGTATTTAAAAATATGTCAGAGCCCGTGGTCTGCTGCACTTAATTTGATGTTTTTTTTGATAATATTCTTATAGGTCTCCCTTGGGTCTTATCGTGTCTGTGTACTCTTGCCTATATTTGGCTTGTGCCCGGTTACCTATTCAGATATGTTACATATACGAATATATGCTGATTACTATTATTGCCTAATTTTATTGGCGTTTAGTTCAGCATATTTTCTGTTTATCCAAGAAAAAAAGGGGGGGGGGGGGGAGGGGGAAAAAAGCTTTTGTGCGGGGGTTTTTTACTGTATCTCCTCAGAATTTGAGGTTATGCCACTCCCTCCAAGTCCGGGGATTGTATTTACCCCAGCTGATAGTAATATTTGTTGGAATTTTTGATTCCCAAAAGATTTTTACGAAAAAAAGGTTTTCTGTGTGTAGTTTTCATGTACACATATCGCCTTTCAATTGTGACTTTAATATTTACAGAGTGGCATGATTTCTTAGTTGGTCTATCACTGTTCACTTCAATATGTATTCCTATGCTGCTATGAGGGTCCCTGTCTGGACCGACAGTTGGAACCCTATTGCAGTTTTTTAATTGGATATCTGTTAGAAGTTTATTCACAGTGATTCTCCAGCTAAAAGATACACATGCATTTGCTCTGTCTTTATTTGCACATAACAAGGTGTTTGTTCAGCACTCACTTGTGGATTATGCTGGTATTATCTTTATTGGTTGTTGTATAAATTACCACATTTGTATCATTTTAGTTGCAACAAGCATCCCCCGTCAAATGGTTGGAGCTTTGCTACAATCTCCTGTTTTGGAGAATGTTTATATTGATACTATTGTTAGTGGTAATTCCCTGTATGTCTGCACAGCTTTATTGTATGTGCTTTTCATTTAGTTTATATGCGATTTCAGAAAAACCTTTTGCTCCTATGCACACTCATGAGCTGCGTTCCCACTTTAAGTGATTGGTGCTTCTTGTATCGATGTGTACATATATTTGTGTTATAGCATCAATAACTTTCCTCACTTCTTAGTGAGTGTCCCCGCTGGTTGTCCCCACACACACACCCAAATTATCTGGATTTAGATCATATACATTTTTATAGCATTGTTATCATATAGTGCAGCTAGAGGTCGGGCTCTAACAGCTCGACGCGCGTTTCACCTATAGAGGCTTTTTCAAGACCAACCGAGTGTCTCCTTAGAATTATATTTATTTATTTTCCCCTTCCAATCAGGCTGCGTTGCTATGGTCACGTGTTCTGGCATAAACCAATCATATGACTGTGGTTATTCCTATTATCAGACGGCAGCCTCGTCCGTTTTGCCCTATTTCCGGGTCACATGATCTGCGTCATGCGTCACTCGTTCGTCACATGGTCCGGACTGTCCAATCACTGTACCAGGATCTCGATCTCGGAGTAAGTTATACCCGGGACTATGTATATTGTAGTTTGAGCTTTATAAATGTAATGTTTATGGTTACTTAAGTTCTTTCTATATACTGGTCTTTGTATATATGTATGCCCAGAGTTATGCTCTAATCCTGACAGGATGTTCGTGTCCCGTCTTTCCTGGCTATTTGTATCATTCTGATGTCGTTATTATTTTATGCTGTATGAGGAGGGGTCCGGAATCTGTATTGAACAATATCATTCTTATTGTAGGATTATTGCTTTTCCTGCTAATTACTCACTAGCAGGAAAAGCAATAATCCTACAATAAGAATGATATTGTTCAATACAGATTCCGGACCCCTCCTCATACAGCATAAAATAATAACGACATCAGAATGATACAAATAGCCAGGAAAGACGGGACACGAACATCCTGTCAGGATTAGAGCATAACTCTGGGCATACATATATACAAAGACCAGTATATAGAAAGAACTTAAGTAACCATAAACATTACATTTATAAAGCTCAAACTACAATATACATAGTCCCGGGTATAACTTACTCCGAGATCGAGATCCTGGTACAGTGATTGGACAGTCCGGACCATGTGACGAACGAGTGACGCATGACGCAGATCATGTGACCCGGAAATAGGGCAAAACGGACGAGGCTGCCGTCTGATAATAGGAATAACCACAGTCATATGATTGGTTTATGCCAGAACACGTGACCATAGCAACGCAGCCTGATTGGAAGGGGAAAATAAATAAATATAATTCTAAGGAGACACTCGGTTGGTCTTGAAAAAGCCTCTATAGGTGAAACGCGCGTCGAGCTGTTAGAGCCCGACCTCTAGCTGCACTATATGATAACAATGCTATAAAAATGTATATGATCTAAATCCAGATAATTTGGGTGTGTGTGTGGGGACAACCAGCGGGGACACTCACTAAGAAGTGAGGAAAGTTATTGATGCTATAACACAAATATATGTACACATCGATACAAGAAGCACCAATCACTTAAAGTGGGAACGCAGCTCATGAGTGTGCATAGGAGCAAAAGGTTTTTCTGAAATCGCATATAAACTAAATGAAAAGCACATACAATAAAGCTGTGCAGACATACAGGGAATTACCACTAACAATAGTATCAATATAAACATTCTCCAAAACAGGAGATTGTAGCAAAGCTCCAACCATTTGACGGGGGATGCTTGTTGCAACTAAAATGATACAAATGTGGTAATTTATACAACAACCAATAAAGATAATACCAGCATAATCCACAAGTGAGTGCTGAACAAACACCTTGTTATGTGCAAATAAAGACAGAGCAAATGCATGTGTATCTTTTAGCTGGAGAATCACTGTGAATAAACTTCTAACAGATATCCAATTAAAAAACTGCAATAGGGTTCCAACTGTCGGTCCAGACAGGGACCCTCATAGCAGCATAGGAATACATATTGAAGTGAACAGTGATAGACCAACTAAGAAATCATGCCACTCTGTAAATATTAAAGTCACAATTGAAAGGCGATATGTGTACATGAAAACTACACACAGAAAACCTTTTTTTCGTAAAAATCTTTTGGGAATCAAAAATTCCAACAAATATTACTATCAGCTGGGGTAAATACAATCCCCGGACTTGGAGGGAGTGGCATAACCTCAAATTCTGAGGAGATACAGTAAAAAACCCCCGCACAAAAGCTTTTTTCCCCCTCCCCCCCCCCCCTTTTTTTCTTGGATAAACAGAAAATATGCTGAACTAAACGCCAATAAAATTAGGCAATAATAGTAATCAGCATATATTCATATATGTAACATATCTGAATAGGTAACCGGGCACAAGCCAAATATAGGCAAGAGTACACAGACACGATAAGACCCAAGGGAGACCTATAAGAATATTATCAAAAAAAACATCAAATTAAGTGCAGCAGACCACGGGCTCTGACATATTTTTAAATACTTTACTTCTTTACACTTTCTCATTTCATCTCTTTGTATGAGCACCATGTTTAAATGTATATGATTTTAACCCTATATTTCACCTAGATAACAAAATCCTCTTTTGTTCCTAAGAATATAAAGGAATAAAAATAAAGAGGAAATCTTTTTAAAGAATAAATCTATTAAAAGTTATATTTTATCTTGTATTCATTACTACAATACAGTACAAACTACCAAAATATATAGTGTGCACTCAAATAGCGTAACTCCTTTCTCAGCACTCTTTTTGTGCTACCACAGTTTTCTGTATATCTTAAGTTACCCTGAGTGGCACCCCCGCACGTGAACTGTGAATAGCGGGTAACACGGGTCCATAAATAAGAAAAAAGACGACCCATTACGAGTGTGCAGACGAACTTCCTACCCGTCCTCTCCCCATCATTTTCCACGGCTATATAATGCAAAGAAGATTTGCCACTCACGGGGCAATATGATAATAACTCCCAATAATACATAGAAGCCAAGGGTGGATTGTAACCGTGTTGACTTTTAGTCTAGGGTAAACTGTTTGTCTTCTATGTATATGTGTGTTATATAGCTCAATATCTGTTTTATAAGAATGTCTCTGTATCTCTGTAGGGACCATTGTTCCTACATAGACTAGTAGCTATAGTGTGTTAATCAGAATTTAGATTGCCATTGTGTTACAGGAGAAGCCAGACAATACCGTTATTTGATGTAAACATATACAGGTTTACAGAGCTCAAGTACTGTAGAATGTTGTCAAGTTCAAATATACTAAGCATTTGGCAAGTTCACCACAATTCTAAGTACACAGACATGAAGGAATATTTGACCTAAATTAGAATTCTATACAGCAATGGGATTGTCAATAGGCATTCATTAATCAAGGTCTCCAAGTTAATGTATATGTGGATACTAGGTGATTCATCGCGCCCTACGGGCGCTCTTCACACCGTCGTAAGCGGCTGCGCCCCCTTAATTTGTGAACGTTTGTATTGTGAGAAATATGGTTAGAATTGTATGTAAGATGCCTGTATTGCAACTTGAGTTATAGGTGAAATGTGTTAAATAGAGAGCATATGATGTGGAAGGGGGTGTGTATTGTTTTGTTTAATTAAAAAGCGGTTACAGAGTAAGATGTACATTGATAGTGTGGATGGTAAAGTGACATTTGTGGGGGGGGGGGGGGGGCTGTGTGTGCATGTTGTTTAGGTGTGTGTGTGTGCAATAGTATAGTAGGGTGTTTCTGAGTCAGCGGCTCCCCACTGGCGGAGGTCACGACACAGGAAAACAGGAAGGCTGGGTAGTGATAGGGGTGTGTGGGCATAATTGGGACTAAATAGGAGGGTGGGAGATACTGTGCAGCTTCTGCCAGTGGGTGAGGGTCCAGCGTGGCAGTACAGGAGTACAGGATGGTGGCCCTTAGTCAGTGTCTTCTCCTACTGGGTGGGAGTTCGGGTGCATGAGAGCAGGAGGCTGGGCTATGAGGCATGATAGGGGCATGTGGGCAAAACAGCGTCAGCGACTCCCCAGTGGTGGAAGTTACGGTTCAGGAGAGCAGGAAGCTGGGTAGTGATAGGGGTGTGTGAGTATACGGGGGACTAAAGAGGGGCTTAGGGGTGCCGTGAATTGCGGGAGGGGCGCGGGGGGTGCCGTGAATCAAGGGAGGGAGGGGGCGCAGGTGTCGGCGAATCGCGGGAGAGGGCGGGGGTCCGCAAAGCGTGGGAGGGGGCGTGAATTGCGCGAGGGGGGGTTGCGAATCGTGGGAGGGGGGGTGCACGGGGGGGTCCGTGAATTGCGGGAGGGGGGGGGCACAGGGCGCGATGAATCACCTAGTTGGTTATATATTCTTGTAGAAGGATGGTAGGATGTTGCTGTCATTCAGAATGCATTTACATAAACAGTAACAGTAGCAGTAAAAGATCTGACTTAAAACACCTACAGTAAAACAGAACAGGTGTTATATACAAAGAATTGGTTGATGATGTGTAGGTTGACGTGCACATAGTTCATAGTTGTCACTGGAAAAAAATTGCTACACGAAAAAATTAACACAGAAAGTTCAACACATGTAAATGTTGACATAAGTGTGGCACTTCATCGGTGTCCATGTCGACACATGAGAATGAATATGAAAACATTGAAAAAAAGAAAAATTTTCAAAAACTCATGTCAACCTTTTTCATTGTCGACCATAGCCGTGCATGTGCCATTTAATCCTGGGGTTGCCGTGAATCGCGCGCGGGGGTGGGGGGGGGTGGGGAGGAGGTGAGGGGTGTCCGCGAATCACGGGAGGAGGTGTCATGGGTGGATGCCGTGAATTGCGGGAGGGGGGATTGCGGGGGGGGGGGGTGTGGGTGCCGCGAATTGTGGGAGGGGGGGCGCGGGGGGTTGCAGTGAATCGCGGGAGGGTGGGTCGTGGGGGCGGGGGGTTGCCGCAATGGCAGGAGGGGGGGTCAGGGGTGGGGAATCGCGGTTGGGGGGGTCGTGGGGGGCACCGTGAACCTCGCGAGGGGGGGCCCAGGGGGTTGGCGCGAATCGCGGGAGGGGGGGTCGCGGGGTGCCGCGAATCGCAGGAGGGGGGTGTCACGGCGTGGGGCCGCGAATTGCGGGAGTCACCGGGGTGTGCTGCAAATTGCGGGAGGGGGGTTGCGGGGGGTGCCGCGAATCGCCACAAGAAAGGTCAACACATGTAAATGTTAACATAAGTGTGGCACTTCATTGGTGTCCATGTCGACACATGAGAATTAATATGAAAACATTGAAAAATAAATCTTGTCAACCTTTTTCATTGTCGACCATAGCCATGTCAGTGTTTAGCATGTGCCATTTAATCGTGGGGATGCCGTGAATGTGGGGGGGGGGGGGGAGGGAGGGAGGTGCATACCCAACATGACCCTCTCCAGGAGGGACACATTGCTCTGTTTCTGGACTTTCTTCTTAATTTATGGATTACCATCACCTGTGCTTAAACACCTTTCTTATCAATTACCCTGTTTAAAACAGGTGATGACAATCCTAAATTAAGATGGTGTGTCTGGTGAGTAGCTGTGTCTTTGCTGTGTAACATGGGGAGGCAGAGGGTGTCTGGCACTGTGCATACCTCCCAACATGACCTATGCCAGGAGGGACACAATGCTCTGCCGTTGGACTTTCTTCCTAATGTATGATTACCTCCATCTGTGTTGAACAGGTTAATTGATAGGAAAGGTGCTTCAACACAGGTGATGGCAATCATACATTAAAAGGAAAGTGCAGGAGCAGAGCATTGTGTCCCTCCTATGACTGTGGGCTCACTGGGCTGGTTCTCTGTCATGTGAGTCAGAGGCTCCACCCAGCGTTACAGCTTCAGACACACTTATAGCCAGGGCTATTTTTGTGCAGGCTCCAGCAGGAACTGTGGCCCTTATTCTAGTTCACTCTTTCTGACAAAATATTTCTTAGATGGACAAAACTATTTGCACTGCCCTGCTTGTAGCCAAATATATAATATAAGAGATGATCCCTTGACAACCACCCAGGATTTAGTTTAAATACAGGGTCACTACAGACTGATTTTGAGCTTCCATTGGACCAGCACCCCCCCCCCCCCACCCCCACCCCCACGTGCTGCCATTCCCAGTCCCCTTCTCCCCCCTCACCCTCAGTGACTAAGAACCCACACCGGTGGGACCTGGACTTGCACTAATTCTTTTTCATCAATAAAGCAACTGTGCTTTTACACTACGGTATTTTTCCAGACCCATCATTACCACTGATATAACTTGCATCACATCCAGCACTGAGTGATAGCAAATATTGTCACAGCATAATTACACCACATAGGGCAACCTTCTGTGCATCCACGGAAGCTTGCTAGAAGGTGAGCGCATTGTATACCCAATCTGTATAACATAATTCCTGTGGGCTTGGACAGCTCAATACTCTGCAGCCCCTTCGCTCAAAAGGTAACTGAGCGCTAGCAAACCCCCTCTACCTAAAATCCTTCTTAGATGGATAAAACCATGTGCACTGCAGGGGGGCAGATGTAAAATGTGCAGAGAGATTTAGATTTGGGTGAGTTCTTTTGTTTCTGTGCAGGGTAAATACTGACTGCTTTATTTTTACACTGCAATATAGATCTCACTTTGAAGTAAAACACCACCCAAATCTAATTTTCTCTGCACAAGTTACATCTGCCCCACCTGCAGTGCACATGGTTTTGTCCATTTGAGAAGGAATTTACCTCTAAGAGTGAACTAGAATAAGGCCCACAGTAAGGCGCCACGTTCAACATATGCTATGAGGTATGATTAATTAATTCTTAATTATGGTATAAAACAATGAATAGAGAGATTCCAATCTAACTGACATAGCTTAATAACACAAAGACAGAACATAAAAGGGAATTTAATATGACAAAAAGTGACAGATTCTATTCAATAAAATAGTTCTAATAAATGATCATACCGACATGTAAATGCAAAGAAGTCTTCTAATGAAATGGAATACATATACAATGAACTACAAATACCCCAATACAGAGAGGTCACTTTTTGCATCACTGCTGGGTCTTTAAATGCAGCAGTGATGTGGAAATCATGTCGACCCTTGACCCTGTAGACTTATCGGCCTTTTGGGGTAGATCTATTGACTCTCTATCTAGACCAGTGAAGGCTAACCTTGACACTACAACTGTTGTTGAACTACACATCCCAGCTCACCCTGCATCAGTTTAACTTTTTGGCCATGCTAAAACTGATGCAGGGCATGCTGGGATGTGTAGTTCAACAACAGCTGGTGTCAAGGTTAGCCATCACTGATCTAGACACTGGGCAACTGGAGTCAGGCTCGGGGGGCACTGCATGTGACGTCGCAGTTCCCGTTCTGCGCATCCGCCCATCACCGAGTTGGCTTCCAACTCCGAATAAGACACTTTTATCGTCTCTTTCCTCACGTAGGAATTTAGAAGAGTTTTATTATAAATAAAGTAAATAAATGGGACGTTCTTATAGGCCTCATGATTGAGTATTTTGCAGCTATATCCTCCCCACCCCCCCCCCCGTCCTCCCCACCACGCCTCACGCTAAATAAACAGCCGCCTGCGCGGGGGGAGCGGCTCAGGCTCATTTTTAAAACTTTCGTATAAACATGTTTTATCCGGCCAACAAACAATCTGGACTCGGGTCACCTCATCATTCACAGCCGTACATGAAAGAGAAGCGAGAATTCCTCCTCACGGGGCTTAAAATTCTTTTTATAGAGATACGTCAGAGAGAGAATAACAGAGTGTCCCGGATAACGCGCTCATATGGGAATAACTGGGAGAAGCGGGGGGGAATTATTACAGGACACAGCCGATAATTATAAGGCTTGGAATATTATAAGAACATATATACCTGTAATACACCGTTGTTATGAAATGATTCGATTAGCGTATTGTGCGCCAAATATCAGAAGTCGCAAGTACGCCCTGTCGGTTGTCATGAGAACCGAGGGGGCGGGGGCCATATTGCTGGGAATTTAACTGGAAACGGGTGCTGGTTCATTCCGTCGGCAATATCTAGGTCGGTTAGTCTAGATCCACACCCAAAGAATGACATGCTGAAGGTCGGCAAAGGAAAAAAGTCGACATTGTTTTTTTTGTGTCAATGGAGAAACTTGATCAGGTGTACCCCTTATTAGAGTACCCCTTTCTTCAGCCAGGCAGCGCACTTTACCGCTCCCAGTCGGAACTCACGTTGACCGTGAAGTAAGAAAAAGGTTTAACAAAGAAAAGAAAAACTCATGTAGACCATTGCTGGTCCTCGTGGAGTAGGCGGGGTGAAAAATATGCAAATTGTCATCATTTTAGCCCCGCCCTTTTCATTGAGGATCCGCTACTAGCGGGCTTTACCATCATGGGGGCGGGGCCTAATGATGCGCCTGCTTGTCTCTGCTCCAAAGACCCCAGCTGCTTCTAGCAGAGAGGTGTGTAGATAACTAGCATATATGTTGACCATATGATGTCAACCTATCAGCTGTCGACCTAGAAATTATCTGTCAGTCATCCACATACCCCTGGGAATGTGTTTCTCCACCAGAATGCCACACCCACATGCCATGTTGACGCCTTGCTGACGTGACTTTTATTAGACGCCATTCCGCTTCTCTCTGCAGCCTCATGCACCTCTGCGTAAATCCAGGCGCTGGTGTGCGCACTGCAGCGTTTTGCACTCCATACAATGACCTCTACATTATTTTGCAGTTAGCTTTTTTTTTCATCCCAAATTTAAGGCCACAGCACATCGACAGGTTTCGCGCTTCTTTTTAAACCTCTTAAAAACCTGCTGAATCTGTCTCCTCGTTCTCATTTGTATGAGACACCAAAGATAAAACGCTTGGTAGCTACAAAGATTACACGTAGGAGTTTATCATTTACAATAGGAGCGGAGTGTCCTGTGTCCACCGCTATTTATTCCGGTATTTCTGTATGTGGGCAGAGACCGTTTATGGAAACAGATGTATACTTGATGGTAGGTTCTGCGGTGTAGGAATATAAGCCCATCCCGCTCCCTGCCAGTTAGCTGGGTGACATGCCCGCACCTGTGTGCATTGCTGCGGTTGGTTATAGCTTATCAGCGTGTATCAACATGAACCCAGTGAGCGGGCAGCTGAGATGTCATGCCATTTACAGTAGGGAGCTGTAAAAACCCTGAAAATTAGTATTTTTATACACTGGATAATGTATGGAATACAGTATTAATATTAACAGATCAGATGGTCTATAGTATAGACTGTTTCAAACAATTAAAGTGGTCAGGAAATGTTTAAACATATCATAATAAATAAATGCACAAACATAATAGAACCAGTGCTGCACTTTCTAAGCTCACAATCTCCCACTTCATGGTAAGGCTCCTGTCTCTTCCTCCTGGCAGCTACTCTCTGGTCCATTGAGATGTTTGAGGGCTCAGATCCACACATACAGTAAATGTGGTAGAAGAAACTGGTACACTGGGCAAGTGCAGCAGCTCTGCCCTGTCCCTTACACTGCATGGTGTGGTGGCAGCTCTACTGATCATATTATATACCAGCAATTGTTGACATAATTTAAGGCACTTGCCAAGAGGAGGGGGGTTTCCGGGCACCCAGATGGTGTGTATACTATTTTTGAAAGTGCCGGTGGAAAGGATACTACCCTTCGTGTTTTATACACATTTCTTCCTGTTACCTAAATCCCTTGGTCCTGTTGTATCCAAGCGCCTGAAAATCACATCAGCAACTCCCTCCTCGTATATTTCCTCCATCCGGATCAGAGGTAGTCCTGCAGGCCATGTCACCGGCATGACTGACTCCTCTCCTATCCGGGAATCCTCCGCAGGATCCTGCAGCGCTACCCCTACTGCTGCTGGGAGTCGTTCATCTTCCCAGAGGGGAACCAGTTGGAACACCACTACTACTTTCACTAAGCAATTGACCGTCCAACAGTCCCTTGCGATGAGGATGAAGTACGACAGTAGTCATCCTATGGCAAAGCGGATAACTGCGGCCTTGACAGCTATGTTGGTGTTGTGCGTCTGGTATCCGCCATTTGAGGAGTGGGATTTATACAGTTGATGGAGGTATTGTATCCCCAGTACCACATCCCATCTAGATTCTACTTCACTAGGCAGGCAATACCAAAAATGTACAGAGATGTCCAAAAAAGTGCCACACCAGCAAAAACCTCTTAGACAAACTGAATGAAATCATCGCCCAATGGCTTACCCCACTTAGACTCTCCTGGGAATTTGTTATATCAGACAGTGCCATGAATATTGTGAAGGTATTAAATCTGGGTGACATCCAGCATGTCCCATGTTTTGTTCACACAATAGATTTAGTAGTGCAGAATTTCTTTAAAAACAACAGGAGATGCTTTCGTGGTCGCGGTTCTGTTTTTGTGGTTCAGGCGTGCTGCAGACTGGAGCACCAGCAAAAACTCTCGATCCTGCTCTGCCCCCAGCTGAAGCAAGAGGTTGTAATGCAGTGGACATAGGTAAAGAAGGGAGTATGTGCCTGACTTAAGTGTAGTGGAGAATGATTTCCGTGTTGTGCAAGATTCTCCGGCCCTTCGAACTTGCCACATGGGAAGTCAGTTCAGACACTGCCAGCTTGAGGCAGGTCATTCCACTCATCAGGCTTTTGCAAAAGCAGCTTGAGAAAGTGAAGGAGGAGATAAGACAGATTGAGTCCACTAAGCATGTAGGACTTGTGGATGAAGCACTTCATTCGGTTTGCCAGGATTCAAGGGCGGGCAAAGTGTTGAAATCAGAGGAGTACATTTTGCTCCATCTTCAGTTTAACTCTTTCCGGCTGATGCAAGCCTGTAGAAGTGCAAAGACCTGCTGGTGAAAAAATCGTCATCTGAAGCGGAAAATGACTCTGCAGCAGCTTCTCCTTCATTTTTTCCCGCAACGGGGGCTGCCAGGAAACAACTGAGATATCCTAAACATCCCGCTGGCAGTGATGCAGGGCAGGTAGGACCAAGTTTGGACATTTGGTCTGGACTGAGGGACCTGGCAACTATTTTTGAAATGTCTACTGTCACTGCATATGATGCTGTTACCATTGACAAAATGGTGGAGGAGTTCATTGGTGACAGCATCCAAGTGCATGTCAGACCTGTACTGGCAGGAAACAGACAATTTGGAAGCCCTTGTACAAACTGGCTTCATATTACCCCCCAGTGTGTATTCTGAAAGAGTTTTTAGTGCAGCAGGGAACCTGGTCAGTGAGTGGCGTATGAAGTTACTTCCACAAAATGGGAGAAGATGATGTTCATCAACATGAATGATCAATTCTTACAGGAAGACCAGCAATTACCTCTAGAGTCTAAAGAGGGACCTGTAATGGTGGATTCCATCAAGGACTAATTAATACTCTGTGAGGAAGATGAGGATGTACACGACACTGAAGGTGATGAGGAATTGGTGGATGAGGAGGAGGAGGACATCTTGCCTCAGTACTGTAGAGTCAGTTTGTGCAGATTAATTGGCAGCTTATTTTGGGGGGCCCAAATATACCAATCATTTCAGCCACAGTCATGTGGCAGACGCTGGTGCTGAAATGATTGGTTTGTTAAAGTGTGCATGTCCTATTTCCGCTACATAAGGGTGGGCGGGAGGGCCCAAGGACAAATCCATCCTGCACCTCTTTTTTCTTTGCACTATGTGCTCTTTGGGGCCTAGTTTTTAAAACTGCCATCCTGTCTGCTGCTGCAGTGCCACTCCTAGATGGGCCACGTGTTTGTGCCGCCCACTTGTGTCGCTTAGAATGGTCATCCAGCTACCGCGGTGCAACCCTTTGGCCTAAAAGCAATATTGTGAGGTGTTCAGGAGAGACTGGAAAGGAGTGGAAATGAATGTTATGAGGTAGGAGCAAACCCACCCCCCCCCCCCCCCCCCCCAAAAAAAAAAATGTCCGGTGTACATCCCTAATTCAGAGCAATAAATATCTGAATTAATGGTTGCATTAAGCCGGGGCAGACAGTACAGATGCCCCACAAAATGTACTTGCTCCATACTCCCCCATATTAGCTCAATAAATTCAGAAGTGTTGACAAAGGAGCGAAATACTACAGCAGACTCCAGGGAGGCTTCATCCTTTATCCCAAGATGGCCACCAAGATCTCTAATCTCTACTGAGCAGGGGCCACCTCATTGGTTGGTGTGCTGTAGGAAACCTGCTACACTCAATCATCAGTGTACATGTAACCAGGGCTGGTGTAAAACTTCTCTGCACCCTAGTCAAAGTTTCAACCAACTACCCCACCACCACCAACCCCACACTGCCACCAATACCCACTTTCCAGCCCCTCAAATGAAAGTGTGGATGTGGTGTCTTAGAAGTTCCACAGCGGCCACCTGCGCCCTAGGCGGCTGCCTAATGGTATTACCTGCCTTGCATGTAACAGTGAGTACGGATGTGTAACTGCTATCTATTTATTAACCAGCATCACTGATATATAACTGGGCTGCTTATAGTTCGAGTCATCCGCTGGTGTGTGCCTATATATTACAGCCTGGCAGAGGTTGCCCATAGCAACAAATTAATAATGAGGTAACATTTATCAAGTACATTCTATAAAACAATAGGGAGAAGCTGACTGGTTGTGTTTTTAAAGCGGCCATCATTTGCAAGGTAAAACCACGTGGTTGTTTTTGCCTTGTAAATGATTGCCGCTTTAAATATACGGGCATTCTCGCCCAAAGTCCATCAAGCGTGGACCCTTTTAAATTTACACCGTGGTACTTTATGAGAATAAAAGAAGGTATGACTTGGGTGGACCAGCGGTGAAGGAGTTAAGCGGCACATATGAAAACGTGGCATTTCCTCGGTGGCTCAGCGTTTCGTGGAGAGAAATGCTGCCTGTCGATCGTGGTCAAAATCTGCGGTTGCTCCTTATAGAGAATGCTCTGTAAACATCCTGGCAAGAGACACAGTCACTCACGGAACTGCAGAACCACCCGGTGGACGTAGAGAGCTAATATGAGAGGGCAGCGAGAGGAAGTGGGGGCCGGGGCGCACCAGTATATCATGCTTTAATCTGCCTCGTGGCTACAAACTGACAAATACCACGACACAAGTTTCCTCCTCACAAAAATTCCAGCCATGTTGTTTATAGATGAATAAAGTAAGATTAAAACACGCTTCAACGTAGCAGCTGGGACACTGGGTGAGGCGCTGCAAGGATGCGCAGACTGTCATTAATAAAGGGCTTGTATGCTGCAAACTATACTGACCAATCAGATAACAGGTCTCATTGTTCTGCCTTCAGTATGACGATAAAAGCTGATCTCTGATTCGTGTCATCACTACTCCTTGAAACATGTTATTTAATCATCCCGTATTCAACGCTAGCTTGCCTTTAACTTAGTGTTGTGGCAGCAATATTTCCATTCCCACAGCATATAATATCCTTCCTCTTTCTATAAATAACATACAATAACTCAATAACAGTAATATCATTATGCAGCAGAGTTTTCCTGTAATGGACTAGAGGACGTGTTATAAAATGAGGGTGGTGTCACGTGATTAGTCGGTTTCCCCCCTTATTTAAGTCACATGGAAGGAAGCCATGAGGGGAAACATGATAGTGGGATCACTGATCAGTACATTGACACATAAATGGAAAAAGCGGTTGTGATAAGGAGGTGCGCCGCTTGCTTTCAACATTTACCGCTAGTCTATTCTCTATGCTTTCTATAGTAGACTATAATACACAGCAGCCGTACTATAGCAGCAACTATAATACACAGCAGAGTAAAGGCAGTATAAACTTGGTCAAGGGGTTTATGTGTTTGTCCCTCTGCACCTTACTCTGTAGGACTGTAGGATACCTCACAAGCTCAGTGCTGCCTCTGATTAAAAACCCTCCCATGACTAGGCTGCTGCTTCTGTCCTCCATGGGCCTGAGAAGCATGTAATGAGCTCCACCAATCAGAGCTCAGCACAAACCTCTCAGCCTCTGTACAAAGTTACAACTCCCAGTAATGCACTGCACACTTGTGCAGTCAGTGTGCCTTGGCTCCCGATGCTCAGCACCATTAATCATTGTCACATTGGCAGATAGGTGAAGCTGCATCACTACCCCACTGCCATGCAAAAAACCTTTAGTTAAAAAAAAAATATATATATATATATATACAGTAGCGCACGCAGGGGAGGTTTCTGAGTACCCAGAAACCCCCCCAGGAGTCTAAGGGCCCGAGTCTGAAAGCTGAGAGTCCCCTCTTTCCATGGGTACAAGAATTTTGAAAATTGGCCCTTGGGAACCGGAGAAATCTGACATCAAACAGTGGTCCCCATCCAAGCCTGTTAATTGCTCTTCCCAGTCAGATATTTCAGGTTCTGTCTGACTTAGAGTTTTTCTGAGGGTATATTCCAAAAGCTGGGACTCTCCCCCTTTGAAGGACACTAGAAGCTTCAAGCAGCTGGTTACTGCTCCAGCTCCACACACCTGGTATGTAGTTTTATATTCTCGTTGGCAGATTACTCTGCCTCCTGAACCCTGATCCCCTAGTCCCCAGTACCATTTGGTAGGTGGGATTCTCTAGTTTTCAATTCCATTAAAATCTAAGAAATCTATTTTTGGGAACTGGAGACATCTT
Organism: Crinia signifera; assembly: GCF_055691185.1. Classification (NCBI taxonomy): domain Eukaryota; kingdom Metazoa; phylum Chordata; class Amphibia; order Anura; family Myobatrachidae; genus Crinia; species Crinia signifera. Next base: position 19,480,186 of record NC_139225.1, read on the forward strand.
CAGTCAAGCAAGCTGTCCTCCCACCAGAAAATTATGAATAATAAGTCCACTCCACTATACACCACTCCTCTGCGTATTAAACACCATCTACCACCCTGGAAGTTATGTATCAGGGCCCCTTCATTCAGCCCAATGCCCCCTTCTCCCACCTCATCTCCCACCATCTTTGCAGTAAAAGGGTAATTAGTGGAAATTACTGATCCAGGCCCTACATGCTGAGCGGTTGATATAATACCCTCTACCACCCGCGGGACATCAAAGCTTCCCCCACCCCTACTGCTGGAGGATAGGTAGTTGCCCCAATACATTGCTATGCCCAGGGGTCTACCCTGCTGTTAAAGCCCCTGTATGTATGTATGTATGTGTGTGTGTTTATATATATATATATATATATATATATTTATTATTATTATTGATATACAATTGGTCTATCTATAATACTTTAACTGACCCAGCATATACTTGGTCACCTAAGTGTCCATCTCCGTGCTTTGCTCCGCCCCTCTGGAAACCCCCTTCTGAAAATCCTGCGTTTTCCCCTGATATATTTAAAAAAAAAAAAATACATGCCAACCACAGGGGGGCCCAAGCTAGAGGGGGGCCCAGGGATACTGACCCCCTTTGCCCCCCTTTAATCCGGCCCTGGGTGCAGGGAGTGCAGCTGCCATGGGGCCCAGAGCTGAGATGGGCCACCTTCCCTGTCACAGCTACATGTGTTATATACAGGGTGTAGCTACCATAGGTGCAGGGGGTGCAGTTGCTATGGGGCCCAGAGCTGAGAGGGGCCACCTTCCCTGTCACAGTTACATGTGTTATATACAGGGTGTAGCTACCATAGGTGCAGGGAGTGCAGCTGCTATGGGGCCCAGAGCTGAGAGGGGCCACCTTCCCTGTCACAGTTACATGTGTTGTATACATGGGTGTAGCTACCATAGGTGCAGGGAATGCAGCTGCTATGAGGCCTAGAACTGAGAGGGGCCACCTTCCCTGTCACAGTTACATGTGTTATATACAGGGGTGTAGCTACCATAGGTGCAGGGGGTGCAGCTGCTATGGGGCCAGAGCTGAGAGGGGCCACCTTCCCTGTCACAGTTACATGTGTTATATACAGGGTGTAGCTACCATAGGTGCAGGGGGTGCAGTTGCTATGGGGCCCAGAGCTGAGAGGGGCCACCTTCCCTGTCACAGTTACATGTGTTATAGACAGGGTGTAGCTACCATAGGTGCAGGGAGTGCAGCTGCTATGGGGCCCAGAGCTGAGAGGGGCCACCTTCCCTGTCACAGTTACATGTGTTATTTACAGGGGTGTAGCTACCATAGGTGCAGGGAGTGCAGCTGCTATGGGGCCAGAGCTGAGGGGGGCCACCTTCCCTGTCACAGTTACATGTGTTATATACAGGGAGTAGCTACCATAGGTGCAGGGAGTGCAGCTGCTATGGGGCCAGAGCTGAGGGGGGCCACCTTCCCTGTCACAGTTACATGTGTTATATACAGGGAGTAGCTACCATAGGTGCAGGAAGTACAGCTTCTATGGGGCCCAGAACTGAGAGGGGCCACCTTCCCTGTCACAGTTACATGTGTTATATACAGGGGTGTAGCTACCATAGGTGCAGGGAATGCAGGTGCTATGGGGCCAGAGCTGACAGGGGCCACCTTCCCTGTCACAGTTACATGTGTTATATACAGGGGTGCAGCTACCATAGGTGCAGGAGTGCAGCTGCTATGGGACCCAGTACTGAGAGGGGCCACCTTCTCTGTTCTGTGTGTTGTTATATACAGGGTGTAGCTACCATAGGTACAGGGGGTGCAGCTGCTATGTGGCCCAGAGCTGAGAGGGGCCACCTTCCCTGTCACAGTTACATGTGTTATATACAGGGAGTAGCTACCATAGGTGCAGGGAGTGCAGCTGCTATGGGGCCAGAGCTGAGGGGGGCCACCTTCCCTGTCACAGTTACATGTGTTATATACAGGGGTGTAGCTACCATAGGTGCAGGGGGTGCAGCTGCTATGGGGCCAGAGCTGAGAGGGGCCACCTTCCCTGTCACAGTTACATGTGTTATATACAGGGTGTAGCTACCATAGGTGCAGGGGGTGCAGGGGGTGCAGTTGCTATGGGGCCCAGAGCTGAGAGGGGCCACCTTCCCTGTCACAGTTACATGTGTTATATACAGGGTGTAGCTACCATAGGTGCAGGGAGTGCAGCTGCTATGGGGCCCAGAGCTGAGAGGGGCCACCTTCCCTGTCACAGTTACATGTGTTATTTACAGGGGTGTAGCTACCATAGGTGCAGGGAGTGCAGCTGCTATGGGGCCAGAGCTGAGGGGGGCCACCTTCCCTGTCACAGTTACATGTGTTATATACAGGGAGTAGCTACTATAGGTGCAGGGAGTGCAGCTGCTATGGGGCCAGAGCTGAGGGGGGCCACCTTCCCTGTCACAGTTACATGTGTTATATACAGGGAGTAGCTACCATAGGTGCAGGAAGTACAGCTTCTATGGGGCCCAGAACTGAGAGGGGCCACCTTCCCTGTCACAGTTACATGTGTTATATACAGGGGTGTAGCTACCATAGGTGCAGGGAATGCAGGTGCTATGGGGCCAGAGCTGACAGGGGCCACCTTCCCTGTCACAGTTACATGTGTTATATACAGGGGTGCAGCTACCATAGGTGCAGGAGTGCAGCTGCTATGGGACCCAGTACTGAGAGGGGCCACCTTCTCTGTTCTGTGTGTTGTTATATACAGGGTGTAGCTACCATAGGTATAGGGGGTGCAGCTGCTATGTGGCCCAGAGCTGAGAGGGGCCACCTTCCCTGTCACAGTTACATGTGATACTGTATATACATTTATCACCATTGTTTGATATATAGGGGCCCTTACAAACATTTGCTATGGGGCCTACAAATATTTCGTTACGCCCCTGGTTGGAATCACGATTCGGACATCTGCTCTCGACTTGGCCATTCTTACCTTGGCTTGGGAGAGTCGTATCAAGAATCGGAGAGCGGTAAAGTGGAAGAGATGCCCAATTCTGCCAATATCTGTTATGTCATAGTCTATGTTATATAATGGCCAAAGCTGATTGATATATTTGAGCAACTTTTCTATCTTATCTCTCTCCAAGGCCCAATACATTAATTTATTACTCGCCCCCCCCCCGGAACATCGGTAACAACGCAACCATTGCAGTCAGCCAGGACTTTCATTGTATATAAATAATGGACCTGTATAAGTGACATGCAGATGAATAACCTCCGTAATCGTCTTGCGCCGGGATTGGGCGCCCTCTACTGGCGCAGCCTTGCAAGTTTGCTGAACAAAGGCCGTAATCCCTACCAGGGCTGTAATTACATCTATTTTCCTATTGACATCTGATGCTAAAATATCTGCAACAAAACAGAAGTGCTATTAAGCCTTTTTCAAAACAAATGCGGTCATACAAGTAAATGCGCTGAATCATTTGCATTAAATTGCATAGTAACGCTGTGTTTGTCATCCTGAATACTGACTGCAAACAGTATAATACCAGGGTGGTGGTGGGGTGATCACTTTGGGGGTTATTTTGGTTCACTCCTGGTAAATTCCTTCTTAGATGGACAAAACCCTGTGCACTGCAGGTGGGGCAGATGTAACTTGTGCAGAGAGAATTAGATTTGGGTGAGTTATTTTGTTTCTGTGCAGGGAAAATACTGACTGCTTTATTTCTACACTGCAATATAGATCTCACTTTAAAGTAAAACCCCACCCAAATCTAACTCTCTCTGCACAAGTAACATCTGCCCCACCTGCAGTGCACATGGTTTTGTCCATCTAAGAAGGATTTTGCCAGAAGGAGTGAACCAGAATAACCCCCTTCGTTCTGGAGGGTTCCAGAGCTGATCCTGAGCCTATCAATTACATTGAAGGAATCTCATGGGATCACGTTCGTGGATCCATCGGTCACCTGTCCGCAGCGTGTGGATTTAGGGGGAAATTTACCAATTTACTATTTTACATGGGATGTTGCTATAGGCAAATAATCAGATACTATCTAATATCTTCTAGAAGGTGCTAAATAAATAATAGGTTGATTCTGGTCACCCATAGCAACACATCATCTGAAACAGAACTCCCCCTAAGAGGTCTATATACTAGAGTGATAAAGTGGCCTGAGGTAAAGTACCAGCCAAAGTTGTGTCATATACACATGGCTAAAACACACAGAGGGAAACCTGAAGCCCAAGTCGTCTGAAGGTGGAGCTCCCTTTAGTTGTTAGAGATGTATGAAATAGAAATCTGTCCAGAAATCTGCAGGTTTACACACCAATGTCTATATTATCAATGTCGCCTCACCACGCCGGCTGGACCTGAATTTGTCCGTGTTGCACCATTGCATGCAGCATTTTTGTTAAAAGTGTAAACAAACCTCCCAACGTATTTAATCAGGGGAGGCTCTATCATAAGGCAGCTGCCTAAGGGGCCCCGGAATCTGGGGCACACCCCTGGGTCTATCACAAAATGAAGGATGACTCTGAGAGAGACGTCCTTGTTGAACTTAATGCACGCGGCAGGTGTTAAACATGTAACACGCCACCTCCACACGTTCTCCTGAGGGCCTGGGAAGTCGGTATCGGTGTGTGTGGGTGGTGTGAGCGCGAAGCTGACGTTTTGCCTTGGGTGCTGACAAACCTTGCACCGCCCTGATATGAGATTTAACATTTGCGGTGGCGTGCACATGTGATCGGCCTGGTCCTCACTCAAAATCTAAAAAGAGACTCACATCTAAAAGTATGGGAGATCGTGGGGCGATATTCAAATGCATTCTATTATCGCACTGTTCATGACCATTAAGGTCGGGTTTAGGCGCACATTTGTGTGAAAAGTCCCATTTGCGTGCCCAAACTGGGGACTTTCACGCATTTCGGCTCGCCACCCCCGGGTGGATGTGAACAGAAATGAAGATGCCGGCAGCCATAGGCACCCAAACAGAGCTACAGTACATTTGAGTAGCTCCATTGGGCGCCCTCTAGTGGCTGCTGGTGCAGAAAACATTTGAATCCAGCCCTAAGGTTGAACCTCCATACACCTTAAGGCTGGTTTCACACACTCCGGCTCCTGCCGGACGGTGAAATCCCGCACGGCCAGGGAGCCGTGCCGCACACATTAGTTGTGAATGGACAGTATTGTGTCCATTCACACGGGACGGCCACGACCCGGCCGCACGGTTGCAGCCGGATCCCGCCACTGGAAGGGACGGCTTCCGGGCTGTGGCCATCCCCTCCATGATAAACTAGTGTGTGCGGCACGGCTCCCTGGCCGTACGGGATTTCACCATCCGGCAGGAGCCGGAGTGTGTGAAACCAGCCTTTGGCTCAGCCTCTAAGCCTTGGCCAGGCCTATCGGTGGTACCAAGGTTATCCATGATAGTGAGAAACCATCGATGGTTACCCCTGCTTTAGTATACACAAGGATGCGGGGCTCTGCGGGAGCTTTGGGGTGGGGTTCAGCTCTGTGTCCCGTACTTTAAGGGAAAAGAAAATATTCAGTTGTTTCTTTATCATCAATGGTAGGAAACAGTAGCGTAAGTTTGTCCCAGTTGCCCGGAGGCAAGATAAATATTGTGCCCCCCAAATATCTTAATCAGTAAGGTGTCTATCTCCAGTAAGACAGGTCATGGGTTCTAATCAGGGCCGGCGCCACCACTAGGCAGCTCTAGGCATTTGCCTAGGGCGCCGTCACCTGGAGGGCGGCAGTTCGCCCCTCACCCCCAGCATGTGCATATAGCTGTCGGCGTCGGCGTCCCTGCAGTGCTGGAGCGGGCAGGTGCTGGAGCGGGCAGGGGTGTCCGTGCCGCGGGGGTACCTGCGCCGCTGTCACTGTGTATAAAGCTGCTGCTGGCAGCGGCGGGGTCCCTGCAGTGAATAGAGAATAACTGGCACTATGCGGCGGCGCGGGAAGCGCTTCTGGGTTTGAAAACACTTGCCGCACACTGATTGGCTGAGATTCACTAGTTATTCTCTAGTTGTTAGAGATGTACGAAATAGAAATCTGTCCAGAAATCTGCAGGTTTACACACCAATGTCTATATTATCAATGTCGCCCCACCACGCCGGCTGGACCTGAATTTGTCCGTGGTTGCACCATTGTATGCATCATTTTTGTTAAAAGTGTAAACACACCTCCCACCGTATATGATCAGGGGAGGCTCTACCATAAGGCAGCTGCCTATGGGGCCCCGGAATCTGGGGGGCACCCCTGGTCTATCACAAAATGAAGGATGACTCTGAGAAAAACTACTTTGTTGAACTTAATTCACGCGGCAGGTGTTAAACATGTAACACGCCACCTCCACACGTTCTCCTGAGGACCTGGGAAGTCGGTATCGGTGTGTGTGGGTGGTGTGAGCGGGAAGCTGACGTTTTGCCTTGGGTGCTGACAAACCTTGCACCGCCCTGATATGAGATTTAACATTTGCGGTGGCGTGCACATGTGATCGGCCTGGTCCTCACTCAAAATCTAAAAAGAGACTCACATCTAAAAGTATGGGAGATCGTGGGGCGATATTCAAATGCATTCTATTATCGCACTGTTCATGACCATTAAGGTCGGGTTTAGGCGCACATTTGTGTGAAAAGTCCCATTTGCGTGCCCAAACTGGGGACTTTCACGCATTTCAGCTCGCCACCCCCAGGTGGATGTGAACAGAAATGAAGATGCCGGCAGCCATAGGCACCCAAACAGAGCTACAGTACATTTGAGTAGCTCCATTGGGCGCCCTCTAGTGGCTGCTGGTGCAGAAAACATTTGAATCCAGCCCTCAGGTTGAACCTCCCTACACGTTAAGGCTCAGCCTCTAAGCATCGGCCAGGCCTATCGGTGGTACCAAGGTTATCCATGATAGTGAGAAACCATCGATGGTCACCCCTGCTTTAGTATACACAAGGATGCGGGGCTCTGCGGGAGCTTTGGGGTGGGGTTCAGCTCTGTGTCCTGTACTTTAAGGGGAAAGAAAATATTCAGTTATTTCTTTATCATCAATGGTAGGAAACAGTAGCGTAAGTTTGTCCCAGTTGCCCGGAGGCAAGATAAATATTGTGCCCCCCCCCCCCCAAATATCTTAATCAGTAAGGTGTCTGTCTCCAGTAAGACAGGTCATGGGTTCTAATACAGGGTGTGAAACTTCCAAAAATTATGTTACAAGGGGGAGTCAGCCACAGAATCTATATGGATGGCTTTCAGTTAACTGATTCAAACTTGCAGTGAAGGAGAGGTGCCCCCTTAGGAGCAGGAGCCCGGCGGCAGGTGACTCCATTGCCTCCCAGAGTTACGCCTCTGGTAGGAAACCATGTGATTATCCCCCATCGATGGAAAAAGCATTCACCATCGATCGGAGTCTGGAGGCTTGGCCCGGCAGCTCTGACTCCCAGGAGCTCGGCATGACAGACGCAAGGCACGATGTTACATCATGGCGTCATGTCACAGGTGATAAGCGAGCTGCAGCTTTCCATACAAGGGGCCTTTATGTACCACATAGTAAATCCCACCCAGCTTCTCCCTCCGATGATCACTGCAGTTTACGAGACTTTCTCTGGAGTCTCAGTGACTAACCTGACGCTGGGGAAAGTTTTATAGGTTCAGAGGAGTCTCCTGAAACTCATATAAGGAAAACTGGGCCTAAAATAAACAAACCCATATATTAGACAGTTCCTGTGAGATATTGAGCCTCACGCCTGTGCGAATTCCCAGGGATGTACGTGGGAGGGGGGGGGGGCCTTGTGCCTTATTAAGGTGTTTCCTGTAATTAACGCTGGATTTCTGCTTATCTGTAAATCAGATTATTTTTCTTGGCGCAGATTGATGTAATCAAACCGATTATTTATTGCCTGAAATAATGATCACGATCTTACAGAGTGATATTCTCCACCGGTTTTGGCGAAATATGCATTATTGCGAGATTCCCTGTTCCCGCGTGGGGGGGGGGGTGGGGGGGGTTCATACCAAAGGGTGTCAGATCTTAAGCTGCGTACCCACGGTAAGATATAGTGCACAATCTAGCACACTATCTAGCCAGTTTCGAATAGCATGCTAGATAGTGCACTATATCTTACCGTGGGTATGCACTATCCGACGTACGATGCGCGCTCCCGCAGGTCTTATGGGAGGGAGCTGATTGGGTGAACATGCAACCCAATTCTGTCTAGAAAGCATAAGATAGTATAGTGTAGTATAGCTGTGACGTCAGATCGTTTGCTATATCTTATGCACATCGTACCTTATTTTAAGCACAAATCTTATGCTTTTTAACTACCAGGACTTTTCTGGGGAATTGTTTATGATATCTTACGGAACATAAATCGTACAGTGGGTATGCACCCAGGGCCGTTTTTAGAGGCGGACAAGCCGTGCAGCAGCCCGGGGCGCCGCACGGCTTGTCCGCCTCTGATAATTAGCTGGGGCGCCCGGCAGCTTCTCCAGCGCTGCCGCTGCCTCCCCCCTTCCTATCCCCTGCGCCCGCCGCCCGACTCCGCGGCGGGATATTGCGACTGCGCAATGGAGTCCTGGCTCCAGCAACAAGCTGGCCGCCGGGACTCTGCTGCAGTCTAAACAATCCCCCACCGATGTGTGCGGCGTGACGTAATGACGTCACGCCGCGCTCGAAAAACAAGGAGCAGCGCCAGCATGGAGAGAGGAGCTGCCTGACAGCCACCCTGACCGCTTAAGGTATGGGGAGGGAAGTGTGCCCACTGCCCACCAATGTATATATTTATACATCCACTGCCCACCAATGTATATATTTTAATATGCCCACTGCCCACCAATGTATATATTTTAATATGCCCACTGCCCACCAATGTGTATACATTTATACATCCACTGCCCACCAATGTATATATTTTAATATGCCCACTGCCCACCAATGTACATATTTTAATATGCCCACTGCCCACCAATGTACATATTTTAATATGCCTACTGCCCACCAATGTATATATTTTTATATGCCCACTATTGTGTATATTTTTATATATCCACTGCCCACCAATGTGGATATTTTTATATGCCCACTGATGTATATATGTTTATATGCCCACTGCTACCAATGTATATTTAAACACCACTGCCCACCAATGTTTATTAACAATAGGTGGTAACGTATAAATTAATGGCGCACGCCAGCAATATATATGTTACTGCCTATTATTAATAAACATTGGTGGGCAGTGGTGTTTAAATAAATATACATTGGTGACAGTGGGCATATAAATATTGGTGGGCATAAAAATATATACATCAGTGGGCATATAAAAATATACATTGCTGGGCAGTGGGCATATACAAATATATACATTGCTGGGCAGTGGGCATATACAAATATATACATTGGTGGGCATCGAACATTGGTGGGCTCATCACATTGTGCAGCGTAATGTGTAATTGGCATCACAGTGTGCAGTGTAATGTGTAATTGGCATCACAGTGTGCGGCGTAATGTGTCATTAGCATCACAGTGTGCGGCGTAATGTGTCATTGGCATCACGGTGTGAGACATAATGTGTAATTGTCATCACGGTGTGAGACATAATGTGTAATTGTCATCACGGTGTGCGACAATGTGTAATTGTCATCACGGTGTGCGGCGTAATGTGTCTGTCATCACAGTGTGCGGCGTAATGTGTAATTGTCATCACAGTGTGCAGCGTAATGTGTAACTGTCATCACAGTGTGCAGCGTAATGTGTAACTGTCATCACAGTGTGCAGCGTAATGTGTCTGTCATCACAGTGTGCGGCGTAATGTGTCTGTCATCACAGTGTGCGGCGTAATGTGTCTGTCATCACAGTGTGCAGCGTAATGTGTCTGTCATCACAGTGTGCGGCGTAATGTGTCTGTCATCACAGTGTGCGGCGTAATGTGTCTGTCATCACGGTGTGCGGCGTAATGGTCACATGTGTAATTATCATCACGGTGTGAGACATAATGTGTGATTGTCATCACGGTGTGCGACAATGTGTAATTGTCATCACGGTGTGCGACAATGTGTAATTGTCATCACGGGTGTGTGGCGTAATGTGTAATTGTCATCACGGTGTGCGACGTAATGTGTAATTGTCATCACAGTGTGCGACGTAATGTGTAATTGTCATCACAGTGTGCGGCGTAATGTGTAATTGTCATCACGGTGTGCGACATAATGTGTAATTGTCATCACGGTGTGCGACAATGTGTAATTGTCATCACGGTGTGCGACAATGTGTAATTGTCATCACGGATAAATAGTGTTTAATGATTTAAGTAGTAGCCTAAAGTGCGGGAGTACAATAACAATTCCTGCGGACATGCAGGTTGCAAAGGTGAGACGTAAGGTAATTGTTTTCCTGCTAGACCACGCCTTATATTAAGCCACACGCCTTTTAAAAATAAACCACGCCCCCCATTTTGGCGCGCGCGCCTGCGGCGCGCGCAGTTTCTTCTCTGTTGCGTTAACTTTTTTTTGGGGGGGGGGGGGGGGGGGGGGGGGCGCATTTTTATTCCTTTGCCCTGGGAGCTAAATTGTATAGAAACGGCCCTGTATGCACCTTTACTGCTGGGATAAGTAGCAATATCACTGTCTTGTCTTAAATGATGGCCTATGATTACCGGCAATTGGACGCCAGTTCTGAGCCTCAGATCCGCAGCCGGCCTCCCACATATACCACTTTCACACTCGCAGAGCCGGGTCATACCCGGGAATGTGTTGCCGGATGCTTCCCGGGACCTACCTGGGATTGTACCCTTTCACACTGCACTCACACCTGGGATCGACCCAGGACAGCCCCATTCACACTGATCCCAGGAAATCCCTGCAAATACATATGCATGTCATTAGAAATGGACTCCAGGGCTCTGAAAGATGACATCAGCATTTGCGAGCCCAGTGAGCTCCAATCAGCAGCTTTTTAAAGTCCCGTGTACCCAATCCCGGGTATGGGACCATTCACACTGACTGCATCCCGTGTCGATTCCAGAATCTACCCAGGTTCATCCCGGGATATTCTTTCAAGACCCTTTCACACTGAGCTAAATCCCAGGTTGATCCGCGTTCATGTGCAAAAACCCAGGATATTTTTGCAAGTGTGAAAGGATGTATTAGTAATCTTCTCACAAATAGAACATCATCACCATTTGTAAAGGCGGCGGGAAGTAACCAGGATCAGTTGTAGGACCCAGGGCCAGATGCACTAAGCTTCAAAGTGATAAAATGGAGAGTGGTATACAACCAGCCAATCAGGTCCTGCCATTTTTGACGCTGTCCCCGCACTCAAAAACAGGTGAGGGCCGTTGCTACCTTATGTTTCATGTCAGAAGTACATTATGTACTGTGCTCAGGGCCAGCTTAACATATAGGCATAGTGGGCAGCTGCGGAAACTCTGGGACTGTGGAGCAGATTTATTAAGCTCGGTGAAGTGATAAAGTGTTTGATCTTTATCACCGGCCAATCAGCTCCTACCTGTCATTTTTCAAACCAAAGGGCAGATTTATTAAGCTCAGTGAAGTGATAAAGTGTCTGGTTTTTATCACCGGCCAATCAGCTTCTAACTGGGGAGTTACAGAAAAATGACAGGTAGGAGCTGATTGGCCGGTGATAAAAACCAGACACTATCACTTCACCAAGCTTAATAAATCTACCCCCAAGTCTGTAACTTCACAGTTAGGAGCTAATTGGCCGGTGATAACGTACCAGCCACATTATCACTTCACCAAGCTTAATAAATCTGCCCCTCAGTAAGCTAGGATCTTCGAAGTCAACCAAAATCAGGCTCTTAGTTTACAACTATAATAACTTGCATAATCTCCATAGCTGTAATGAAAGCACTATGTAAGGTCCTGCAATGATTTCAGGTGAGGTGTTAGATGTGCGCTATACAACCATTATTACTCTGCCGCTGATATGACTGGCAGGCCACGACAGGCCTCCTGCCCCCAGATCCGGTTCTGTAGCCTCGTATCACCGCCAAGCGAGGCAGCCTGGAGGCGGCAGAGGAATGTAAACTCCCTGCACTCACACGCCGCCGTACATACCTGTATTATACTGTATAGTGTGCATCCTGCATTTACTGACTGACATGTATGTATCCTGTACATGCTTTCTGACATATTTACTAAATATCTCCCGTTACTTTTCTGAAATCCTATAAATCGCTCAGCAGGAAGTTTACCTCAAACATAAATATTCCGCCTTCACGAGCTGGTGATATTACGGAGGAGAGATTCGTCATGTTCTAGGCTCGACACTGCGCTGTCCCCCAAACCCCCCCCCCCCCAGTTCACCACTCTCATGTTTTACAAAAGTACAATTATAGGGTGCCCCGCAAAGCAGATAGATTCACAATGTCCCTAAATGTATTGGGGGGTCCCCAGTATTCGCCTGCAAAAGCTCGTTTTTTTTGGCGGCCGAGTTTTTCTATAATGAACCAATCTCCAGAATGCATCAATAGGTCAACACAAAAAGGTCGACATATATTGGCACTGACAAAACGTTGACATGATCAAAAAGTCAACAATTTTTTTCCGAATTTGGGGGGGGGGGGGGGGGGTATTGACTGTCTACCTATCATTCGGATCCCAGCCTGAGTACTGAAGCTTCTAAGCTTGCGTTCCGTTACTTTGATGCGCCATACGCGAGCCTTTGCATCAGTAACAGAGTCATTGATACTTTCTTACGACCGCCCTCTCCCATTTTTATAGTACCTCGCATGGAATATCCTGCCAGGCGCAGGGTCGCATAAGACACATCGTATGGGCTCCTTTCGCATACGACGCATTGTATGCAGCAGCATTGATTGCTGCAGGATCCGACAAATCCTTGTGGTAGCCATGGCGATCTCTGGATCCGGGACCACGCATCGGATCAGAATCTGAGGTAAAACACAAAGTTTTGACACTTTTCATCCGATATCTTGGCTTGATGCGTCATAATTGCAGTTGTGTATGACCACGTATCAGGGGAGACACCGATTAGTCTTCATAGAATGTTACACAGAGCTCCGGAACATCTCTACTGCTAAGGCTGGGTTGACTCTATTATCCAGAGGTGAAACCGCTGGTATGGGTCACTGGATCGACACAATTTAGGGAGACGTGCACTGGGTCGACAGGCCTTAAAGGGTCTACACTTGAAATAGGTCAACATTACTAAGGTCGACAGGGTTGGCGTGTCGACACAAGCATTCGGTCGGCAATGGCAAGGTTGACAGTCAAAAGGCTGACATAAGATTTTTGACGTTTTTTTAGACCCTAATGTCGACATAGTCAACATGGACACCGTCAAAGGATACCGCGTCCTGTTGCATGTCTCGATGTGCTTGGCACACTATTCTGCTCTCCCTCCATGCCCTTGTGGATGGTTGGGCACAAAATATCATCTGTCGGCATGTCGGCTAAAAATAAATGTGAAAAATGCTTGTGTCAACCATCCGATCCTGTCGACCTTGCATGTTGACCTAAACAGGGTCCACCTAACAGCCATATCCCGAAACCGCAGTGTAAATTAGTTTTTGCGGATTGTGAAAAAAAGTCATTTTACAAGATAAGAACAATGGCATTTATTTGAATGCAAATCTCCTTTATTGTATTTGATTTATTGTGTTTCTGTTATTTCAGACGTTTCTCATCCCGGTATCTTTCCCTGTTCTGCAATAACGCAGTGACTCAGACACTGTGCGTGCAATATCTTCTTCCTCCCCCTCCTCCTCCTCCGCAGTTCATTATCTATGAAAATAAATGACTGGACAGAAATCTCAGATGTAAATATTGCCGCTAATTACTATTTGTATTGTTTGGCTGTATGACATGTGCAATTAGCATAACGGGGATTTCCCTGAGTGCTCCTAATTATATGGCCTAGCTCTGGGGATGTACGTGCAATTAATTAGTGGCGGATAGTTAAAACTGAAACTAGGCATTCCCCAACTTCTCTTCTTTTATCCCCCCGCTCCCCCCTCCACCCCCCCTACCTTACTCCTATCTCCAATTCCTCTATTCTCCGCTTCTTCTACTTTTCTTACTTTCCCTCCCCATCTCTCCAACTGTCGTGTTTTGTCTTGTTTGTTTGTCTGTGTCTTTCATAATATCCGGTGATTGTGGGTAAACGGGGATTATTAAAGGCCGTGATTGGTGTATAGACCAGGGAAGATTCTTTATGTAATGAGGCATAATACCTGTCAAGATATTATTATTGAAAGGAAGGATTTAATTCAAAGACGGGAATTTGCCAAATATATCAAAATAGCAGACAGACATAAAGTGGAAATTGTACAAACTGCTCATGATCTGCGATATTTGATTCATATTTGATTCAAACTAGCTTTAGGTATCTCCCTAGGTGTATATACACAACTATTATGCCCAAGACGGACTATTGTATTTGTGTGTTAATTGTATGTATGTCTATTTTCTTTGCAAAAATCTGAATAAAAACTATTTAAAAAAAATAAAAATAAATTAGTGGCGGATTATTTATTTCATTGATTGAACGTGCAATAGGCCGGCAAAGCAGTGCGGAAATAAGCCATCACCAATCAGCTGCCGATGCAATTGTTTTGGGGTGCAAACTGGGGTGCAATACAGCAGCAGATGGGACTCTGTCCCTGGCATGGTCATTGTTATCGGGATTCCCGCGTCAGGATCCTGGTGGAAGTCGGGATGCCGGTGTCGGTATTGTGAACGGTAGCATGCTGACCGCCAAGATGCTAAACGCATTCCGCCGCGGACATGTCATTAAAGGGGGATGGGGGAGGGTTGCAAAGTGAACTGTACTGGAATACTTTATTTATATACATAATTACTTGAATAACCTTTGATCCAAGGTGAAACCTCTTTAAGGAGCACATTTATCATACAATATTTGCATCTAAATCCACGAAAACACCCGTTTTGGGGGGTAAGCTGCAAATATCAAGTATCACTGTAATGTATGTAGGAGGGACTGCAGCAGGATTCTCCGGTCCCTGCTGTGCTCCCTCCTGTACCGCCACCAGATGCCCTCCCCATAGGTTTCCATGGGGATGCAAAACTGCCCGATGTATCAACATCGGGCAGCAGCTCATCGCATTCCTGGGCTATCACCATTCTGAGATGGCCGTAGCCCATTGTAATCTATGGGTTACTGATAGTTACTAATAGTTGTGAAGTCTCTGCAATAAAGAAATGGCTCCCATCACCCCCACATTACATTCATTACCTCCACAATTTATAAAGAGAACTGGCAGATGGGGAGGGAATAGTTATGGCAGTTACGTATAGAGGTGGCATGATGGGGTGACCACCATCGATAATCACTTAAGGTGTAATATACATCTCACATAATACTAAAGGGCAGATGTATTCAGCCTGTTGAAGTGATAAAGTGGAAGGTGATAATGCAGCAGCCTATCAGCTTTTAACTCCTGTGTTATTGGCTGGGTTTGATAAATGACGGTAACTGATTGGCTGGTGCGTTATCACCTTCAACTTCATCCCTTCATGTTTCAATGTCCATGTCCATTTTTGGGACAAAAAAACTTGAAAAACCCCATGTGGACCTTTTGACTGTTGACCTTCCCCATATCGACCTAATGCTTTTGTCGACCTAACCCATGTCGACCTTCCTGCATGTCGACCTTCAGTCATGACGACCTTTATGCATGTCGACCTAGTGTTGTTGACCTAATGCTTGTAGTCCTAGTTGCTGTCTATCCGTCATGGGTTCCATTCCCACCATGGCCCTAACTGTGCGGAGTTTGTATATTCTCCCCGTACTTGCGTGGGTTTCCTCCGGGTACTCTGGTTTCCTCCCACAATCCAAATATATACTGGTAGGTTAATTGGCTCCCAACAAATTAACCCTAGAATGTCTGTGTGCGTGTACATGTGGTAGGAAACATAGATTTTAAGCTCCACTGGGGCAGGGACTGATGTGAATGTTCAAATATTCTCTTCTAAAGCGCTGCGGTATATGTGTGCGCTATATAAGAAACTGTTAATAAATAAATAAAATAAATATCCATTGATCCCATTCTCACTGCAGCATCTCCAATTGTCACAATGCTCATAGTTTACGATGCAACTCTGTGACTGCAGCCTGAGTTAAGGGGCATACGCACGTAGAGATTTGTGCTAAGCGATTTTGCTAAGCAATTCTGCTTAAGCAAAAAAGTCCGGTTGTGGTTCAGAGGGCGGGATGTATCAACATACATCCCCGCCCTTCGCACGGCAGCCGCCGCGATGCTACCGCATATGTACTAACATATGCGGCCAGCATCGGGCTGCGGTAACGGAGACCCCCGCGATACCTGTGATATCGGCTGCGGGGGTCTCCGTCACCTCCCGGCGGCTGCCAGCGTCCCCCTGCATCTCCTCCTCCACCTGAAGCCGGATGTCCTCCCGGCTGTCACACCAGGGGGAGGAGGAGGTTAAAGGAGGACGGGAGGGGGGGCGGCGCGCGGACGGCGTACGTCGGGCGGCGAAAGAAGCCCATAGGCTTCTATAGGCTTCCTGGCCTGCGAAAACGAGGCGAACCGGTGATAGTACATAGGAAAATGCGGTAAAACGGGGGTTTTACCGCATTTTCCCTTTAGTACATCCCGCCCCCAATGAGAGATTGTGATCAATATCTCTCATTCTGTACACACAGAGAGATTTGCAGTGACTTAGGGCGGGATGTACTAAAGGGAAAATGCGTTAAAACGTGGGTTTTACCGGATTTTCCTATGTACCATTACCCGTCTGCCCCGTCTCCGCCTGGCAGGGTACTGGGTGGCGATACCCTATAGAAGTCTATGGGCTTCTATTGCCGTCCGTGCGACCCCCCCTCCCGTCCTCCATCGATCTCCTCCTCCCCCAGCAGGTGTCACAGCCGGGAGGACATCCGGCTGCAGGGGGGAGGAGGAGACGCCGGGGACACTGACAGCCGCCGGGATGTGACGGAGACCCCCGCACACCACATTACAGGTATCGCGGGGGTCTCCGTCACCGCAACCCGATGCTAGCCGCAGCGGCTGGCAGGCAAGGGGCGACGATGTATATTAGGGATGCCAATCCCGGGGCATTTTTTCAATCCCGGGAATCGGGATTGAAAAATGCTCAATCCCGGGATTCCCGGGATCCCGGGATTGGCATCTCTAATCAGTTCAGGCAAAAAAAAAATGCTACAGAGAAGCCCTGTCCCCCCGCTACAGCCGCCGCGCACATTTATTTACTCACAAGTCACAACGGCGGCCGGGAGCAGGGCAGACAGGGCAGGAGGCGTCAGCGGCGGTAGGCGGCTGGGAGCAGGGCAGGAGCAGGAGGCATCAGCGGCGGTAGGCGGCCGGGAGCAGGGCAGGAGCAGGAGGCGTCAGCGGCGGTAGGCGGCCGGGAGCAGGAGGCGTCAGCGGCGGTAGGCGGCCGGGAGCAGGAGGCATCAGCGGCGGTAGCAGCTGCACGACGATCCCCCCCAGACTCTTGCAGCCTGCTGCTGCCTGTCACACTCACGCGGCTCCGGCGTCCTCCTCCGCGCTTAAGATGGCGGGCGGGGGAGCAGCTGAAGGGGCGGACTGTCATGACACGTTCTGAGGCTGCGCCGCGTGACCTCTGACGTCACGCAGAGCACGCAGCGCTCAGCCCGCCCCGCTCAGCCACGTAGCGCGGCAGCAGCATCTCTCTGCAGAACGGAGCCTCTGATGGCGGCGCGGGTAACATACATAATTAAAGGTACAGCAAATCCCGAAATCCCGGGATTGGGGACTACAATCCCGGGATTCAAATCCCGCACATTTTGGCCTTAAATCCCGGGATCCCGCCGATCCCGATCCCGGGATTGGCCTCCCTAATGTATATTAATACATCCCGCCCTTACTAAGCATTCTGACTAGATTATGACTGCATGCACTGACTATAGTTAGCATAAGATAATTAATCACTCGGGGCATACACACGGAGAGATCTGTGCTTACTTTCTAAGCAATCTATTGGTTCCCTCAGCACACTGAGTGGTATTAGTAACCAATCTTGAACACTACATGATAATAGAATTCAGAGATATTGGTTACATATACCTGCACAGGTGTATGATATGCCCCCAAGCCATGTCAAGGCTTCTCTGTATATTAGGGGTCCCTAGCGCTATATCTAGGTGCAGGGTGTGGCACCCCAAAAACTATCATAAGCTAGGAAGCCCAGTGCCGCAAGCGATGGGTTACTAATACCACTCAGTGAGATGGGGGAACCAATGTCTTGCTTTACTTACTCAGTATTAACCCCTCCCTTGCATGCACCTGAATGGTATTACTGAACTAATTTGAGCATCTACCACTATCTGTTTCTAAGCAATCTAGTCAGATTGCTTAGAAAATAGCAAAGATTTGCTCCGTGTTTGCCCCTTAACTGTAACTGCGGGCAGCACCGTGTAAAGCCCGTAGTGCCGGACCTGAGACGTGTCTGCCTGCAGATACCATACACGAGACGCTCATGAGTCCATCTTACGTCAGCCTTACAAAATAAACACAGCTCCCGCCAGGCCTGTCACATCTTCTGTGTTTCCACTCACTGACTCCCCATCTGACCTGTGAGCTATTTATTGTTCATTCAGGAAAGTCCAGTGTGTGGCGGGGTCTCCGCACGGTATCCACTAAGTATTTCACCTGGCGTTTCGCCCCAGACTGGAAACAGGCGCCCCTCCTCCCTGAGTATGACAGGCCTGCGTCTGGCGATGCAGCGGGGTAACCCAGTGTATGCCGAGATGGCGCTCAGCCACGTCACGGGTGTTGTTGTGATGCTGGCCACACAGAGGGTGAGGTAACGAGGGCCGGATGCCGCCTGCGTCAGCAGGGAGTGCAAGAATGACTTTTGTATTTATTGTTGGAGAGTTTGGCAGTGAGAAGGCCCTTTCACTGCATTGTAATGTGTTGCAGATGTCTGTGGTGTGGTAATTATGAGGAGGAAATCAGCGTTCTCCATGTTACCTCATATCTTTCACACTCTGGTGATACGTGATTTTTAGCATCACACTTATCTTATTATATTCAGACAGTGGCGTAGAAACTTTGCACCCCCCTGCCAAAAAGTTTCTCATGCCCCTGCTTTATTTATTTTTGGTCCTTTTTTCCTAGCACGGTGCCCATCGCATCCTATACCATAAGACTAAATATGGTATACGATGGTATGCGATGCGACGCGATATTGTACAATAAAAAATCGTATTGCATCGTATGCCATACAATGGCATACAATGCGATGGTATAAGATTTTTTATTGTACAACCACCCTGATGGGTCCTTACAATGGTAAATGCTTTCCCCCCCATTGTCAACGCCACCCCCAGGATCAACGCCAACCCGACGCATGGCGAGCGGCGGCGGTACGCGTCCTCCGACCTTTTCATACCCCCACTATCCACGTCGGCGTGGAGTTGATTTTAGATAGTGTGGCGAGCCACCGAGCCTGAATCGTAGCGAGGGGTCGCAAAATACATGTAAAGTAATACGCGTCCCCTCGCGGGGCACGCTGCGCTCGCCACGCTTCGGGCTCGGTGGCTCGCTACGCTCGCCACACTATCTAAATTCAACTATTCCCCGACGTGGGTAGTGGGGTATGAAAACGTCGGAGGACGCGTACCGCCGCCGCTCGCCATGCTTCGGGTTCGCGTTGATAGTGGGGGTGGCGTGGGGGTGCATTTAACATTGTAAGCACCCATTAGGGTGCTTATACAATTAAAAATCGTATTGCATTGCATCGCATTGCATGCATCGTATGCGGCTATATGGCATGCAATGCCATAAGATGGAAATCGTGGGCGCCGTGCTAGGAAACAAGTACCTTTATTTTTAACATTTTATTTACATTCTTGTTGCGGGTGCCGGATGGCTGACAGAGACTCGGGATTCCGGCAGTCATTACACCGACGTCAGAATCCTGATTGTTAAGACCCGACACTCGGGATCCCTACGGCCACTGGCTATTTTCCCTCGTGGGGGTCCACGACCCCCATAGAGGGAGAATAGAATAGGTGGCGAGTGTAGTGAGCCACTGTGCCGCAGCGTGGCGATCGCAGCATGCCCACAAGGGGCTTCGTTGCTCTCCCACCCGCTGTCTGAGTCCGGCCAGTCGGGATCCCGACATCGGGCTAATGACTGGATCCATGACTAAGAGCTGAGGCTCAAAACACGTTGGAGGGAGGCGAGAGAGATGTAGACCGGAAGCACGGAGCCGTACACCGAAAGTTGCTGCGAGCAAGCACAGGAGGAGAACCGCGGTCACAGCAGGCGGCAAGGAGGAAACCGCCGACTTACAACATAGTCAGGGACAGGTAGTGGCCTTAAAAACATTGGCACCGAACTTGGCACTTTGGTATTATCTATACGGCAAACAACTTTATGCAAAGACATTGCTATTCTCTTTTCCGGTCATCGCAAAATTTTATGATATTGCATTTTATTATTATTTTTGGTACTTATGTAATATCTGGGCTCCCGGTTTTCTTATGAGACCGTGTCCGCTCGCCACGCTTCGGGCACGGTGGCTCGCTGCGTTTGCCACACTATATAAGATCAACTCCATGCATAGTTGGATAGTAGGGGTATGAAAAAATGGTGTGCATTTAACATGGGACTCCAGATAATACATAAGTACCTTATTTTTATTATTCCTTTTTTCTTTCTGTTCTATGTTTGTCCCTTTCCTCTTTCCTTATTTCAAAAATTCTTTAGTGCTTTGAACTTTAACCCCTGTATCATTTCATTCCATGTAGTTCAGTACGAGGCTGAAAGGGTTACAAAAAACAAAACATTTCCACCTCCCAATCCCCAAATGCCAATGTGACTGTTGAACTACACGAAAGCTGAGGTGATTATATAATAAATACCCACCAATTACGTCAACAAATGAAAAGATTCTTACAAAACGATGAATGATTTGTTAACAAAAAACTTCCTCACTTTCCAAAAATTGGACAAAAAATAATATTAATGTCCGCCTGACAGAGGCAGTCATTTCCTGTACCCGGGTCGAGGAGTGCGACATCTATTCATCCAGAGATCCACGCTGAGCGAAGGGCTGAAACGTGATTCCGCTCTGGTGAGCCTGTGTTACTGGTAACCCTGACTCAGTATTCCCAGACAACGCTGCCTCTCAGCAGCCAGATCTCGGGGTGACCCCATTCTCCGAACTGGAAAAATCCGGAAAAGAACAGGATTTTATGCTCATTATATTGCAATCATTTTACCATACTGTAGTAATAGGACTTTTAGTCTTTAAATGATGCTAGGAAAAGGGCAATATGGTCAAATGCAGGGGTTCTCAAACACGGTTCTCAGCCCCCAAACAATTCACATTTTCCAGGTGACCCGGCAGTTGCACTCATTACTCATTGACAACTTTGATCCAGAAGTGGAGCTAATTATTTCACTTGCGATTCTGTGAGGAGACCTGCAAAACATGCCCTGTGTTGGGACCTGAGGACCGACTTTGAGAACCTGTGGGGTGGTGTATTATTAGTGTTGCAAAAATTAAATAAGTGCTCAGTTTTGAGTTTTGACTTACTCCTAGATTTAATGAATTCTGTGCGTGAGTGGATATGTGTGAGTTTTTAGAAGTGAGAGATGTTTCCCATAGCAACCAATCTTGCCGACTCTCCTGATCAGCTGGGAGGTGCCCAAAAATCAGGTGGCTCTTCCGGCTTCTCGGAAGATTGTTGGCACCTCTCATCCGCATATAACCCCCGCCGTCAGAACCACGTCATCAAGGCTCTTCCCCACAATGCTGGTAATTGTGTAACAGGGGGGTGCAATGATGTAATTTCACAGATATAACCCGATCCGCCCTGTTGCTTCATCACGCCCATTGAAATGACCCCAAAATGCAGCACCAAACCCACTCTGCCCCTTACCACCCACAATGCCGGCTGGCAACATCACTAACGGTGCGGCCAGGGGGTGTGCATGTGCAAAAGGAGGTGTGGCCTCAAAACCAATGCTGGGCTTTCCCATGGGCGTGACTACCGCCACCATCTTGTGCCCCCCTTCCCGCAGAGGTGGGTGCGAGCGAGCTGTTTGCCGTGGCCGCTCGCACCCGGTGCATACACATGTGCAAATATTCCCAAACAGCTCGGCCGATGGGTAGACGCGTTTTACTGTGGTCCCTTCTGTTATCCTGAGAGTAATTCCGACCATTTCCCGCCTCCTCTGCCTCAGCCCCAATAACACACATTGTGGTTTGCATTGTGTGCATTGTGCATTCCTGTCCGTTGCACATAAGCCCCTGACCTTATAGATGACACACTGCAGGGATCTCCCGGTATACACAAGAACAACAAAACAACACAACAGCCTTGAAGTGTGGGGATACCGTGTCAGAGACGCCGGTGACCGTGACCACAGCGACTCGCCGCTAAGTGTCCGCACGGAGCTTACGCACAATACCCACATTCAGTGTCTACGTCTGCCCCAACCAAGGGGATTCCTGCTCGCCCCTCACCCAGGTGCTGTGTTTGGGGGATTACTCATGTGACCGGTCACAGGAGACAGTCTGTCTATACTAATGGGTGTAATGCTAAATATAGGCTTCACCTCCCTAACACAAAGAACTGGGCCGGCGGCCGGCGCTCGCTCCTGAGAACCTGAGGCAACAACAGGCCGGGGGGAGAGGGGGGGAGGTAGGAACCACGGAGATATCACCAGAGACAACTGTTATTACAATTTACTAGGGACTGGGTGTCCATAGGGTGCTGGTCACGGACCTCATACTGTATATACTGACTATATCTGTGGTCTGCAGTAACAGTGATGTAGTGATCGGGTTACGCAGGGATTGAGCTGATGAGGACCCCACAAGGTGACCCCACTAGTATGGTGGTAAGAGGAGCACAGAGGAGGAACCTTCTGAATAGTCACCCCTCTATCACAGGCTATTTGCAAGAGGTCTGGTCACCAGTTGCTGCCACAGTGAACTGAAGGTGCTGTGTGTGGCATAATGTAAACTTGGGATGTGGTGCACCTTAATGTGAACTGGGTGTGCAGTGTGGCGTAAAGAGGAGTGAGTGCAAAGTTGCAGGAAGGACCATAAACTTCTAGGCAGCAGTAAGTGTAGGTGTAGTTACAGGCAGGAAGTTAAGGGTTAATAGGTGTTGCTAGGCAGAATAGGAGCAAAGGAAGGTGGGTAGATTAAGGGGAGGAGCTAGGAGGACATCTTAGGGCATAGCTGAAAGATAATCTACCTCTTCCTCAGCAGGTTTTTGACGGTGCAGGTGCTGCTGGTGAGTCCGCAATTCTTATTGGCTTCTCTGCTCTCTACTCTTTCTTTGCTTTACACTTGCTTTCCTTCCTCATTCTTTCTCTGTATTCCTTTTCTTGGGGGACTTGGGGACTCATGGAGCGCCCGAGGAGGAGAGCTGCTCCCCCCGCCAGGTTTAGTGAGGGGGCCGATGGCGGAGCTCCGGCTGCACGCCGCCGCCGCCTGTCGCCATCCCCCATGAGCCCTACTGCCCCTGACGGACTTACAGTCGGGGCCGAGCGGGCTTCGCGGCGGGCAGGGCGGGCGCGGTGTCGGGCGGCTCAGCCGGGTCGTCATAGTGCGCCGCCCGCGTCACTTGAAGGGGCCGGGGATTCGGGCCTTCAGACAGGCGCTGTCTCCGGCGGGGGCCCGCGCCGGAGCGGGAGGGGCCGCCGGTCAGGTCGGGGGTCGCAGGCCGCGGCGGGCATCCACAGAGATCAGCTGGATGTGCGCGGCCTGCGGCAAGGTGAGGCGGCGACCGAAGACCGGGCAGAGGAGGGGCACTCGAGGGGTCTCCCAGCAGGGAGCGCGGCACCAGAGGGGAACACAGCACATAAAGGCCCAGGAGCCTCTAGAAAGGGGGCAAGAGGCAGGAAGCAACAAAGTGCTTCCAGGGATACGTTAATGGGGGATCCCATGCCGGCAGTGGGCGCGGGTGACTCTCTCCCAGCATCCGCCATGCACATTGGTGGGCAGGGTGGTGGGACTGGTCCTTCACCCTTTCCCGCTCAGCAGAGTTGGGGTGCTCCCCGCTCTTTGGGTGGGGGGGGGGGGGGGCAGGACAACGCCGCCTTCCCGGACACGCAGATGGGCGGTGTGGGGCAGGGTTCATCAGCTCAGGCCGCATTGGGTCCTGCGGGCGGACTGCCGCTAGGAGGTAGTGGCGCTTCAGCGTCCTCAATTTTGTTATCAGTCCTAGGGACAATAACGCCGATTCTGGCAGCACAGGCTGCTGGGGGAGATACGACTCAGCAGACATTGATGGCTATCCCAGCTTTGATGGCACAGCTGTCGACATTAAGTGGGTCATCACTGGGGGCGGGGCTTCCCGCGCCCACAGGGGCGGGGCTTCCTCCCACGGTGCCGGCAGCTAACCCAGGGCCTAGCTCTGCGCCGGCGTCCGGTGTCTCTGCTTGTGTTCCAGGTGAGGCGTCAAGGGAACAGGCCGACGACGGCGACACGACCTCAACCTCGGAGAGCGAAGAGGTGGAGCGGGACACCCAGGCTTCATCATCAGGTGAGAGCGATGCAGAGTGGGTACCTAGGTCTTCGGGGGAAGGTCCCGATAGCAAGCTGGGCAGGCGGGGCTCCAGGCGGGGGAGCGGTAGGAAGCGAGAAAGTAGGTCTCGGAAGCGCAGCAAACGCTCGCGGCGCAGGCGTGGCAGTAGGAGTACTAGTCCGGAGGAGGGCAGCCCTTCCGACGTGGTTAGATGCACCTACACTAAAGTATTAAGGGGCTTACGCCCGCGCATGAGGGATCGGATAGATAGTGGCAAATATGTCGATGTTTTTGCCCTGACGGACAAGACAAGGAAGGCCTTGTCCGCAGCTAAGAAGAAAGATGGCATGGGTGAGGGGGCTTACCGTTCCTATGTTAACTGGTTAAAAGGTTTTTACATGTTTGCAGCCTGTTATATTGAGACACGGCCGGAGGAGGCTCTGAACGTCATGCGGTATCTGCACATGATACATAACATGTTCTGTTCGAAGCGTCCTTCGGCCTGGCTGAAATACGACGAGGAATTCAGGAGAAAGCAGCACGGGTTGCGTATCTTGGACCTCGGGGTGAAGGACGTTGAGGTCTGGCTGGAGGTCACTGACCCTCCTCAGGACTCAGACGAGCCGTCATCTTCCAAGGTTCCCAAAAAGGGGGGCGAGCGGGGTCTTTTTCGTTCCCCAGGGGCCTCCAAGTCAAAGGGCCGTTGTTTTGCATTTAACAACGGTAACTGCACAGTCGGGGCAAAATGTCGCTTCAAGCACCTCTGCCTCCGATGCGGTAACAACCACCCCGCCAAGGACTGCTCTAGGCCCTCCGGGTCCGGGAGTGGCGGGAAACAGACCGGATCCGTCCCCACTAAGTAGGGCGCCCACGCCGGTTAGCGTTGAGGCCATGTTGCCATGGCTGAGGCGTTATCCGGTTAGGGATCAAGCGAAATTCTTGCGGGAGGGCTTCTCGCTAGGTTTTCGCATACCTATTTCTATTAATGTACCCCTTCACCACCCCAGAAACTTGCGTTCCGCGAGGGAGCTGCCCCACATCGTTAGGGGCAAAGTGGCAAAGGAGGTGCGGCTGGGACGTATGGTCGGTCCGTTTGACGCGCCTCCTTTGCCAAACTTGGTTTTGTCACCAGTGGGGGTGGTCCCCAAAAAGACACCTGGGGAATATAGGCTTATTCAGCACCTGTCCCACCCGGAGGGGGCGTCGGTGAATGATGCCATACCGGAGGAGATATCCTCGGTGAGGTATCAGTCATTTGACGAGGCCTTGGAATTGGTTAAGCGGGCTGGTCACCGAGCTCTTTTGGGCAAGGTGGACATTGAGTCAGCCTTTCGCCTTCTGCCGCTTCACCCCGAGTCATTTCACCTCATGGGCTTCCACCTGGAAGACGGGTATTACGTCGATAGATGCTTGCCCATGGGTTGCTCGGTCTCCTGTAAATTCTTCGAGATGTTTAGCTCTTTCCTGCAGTGGTGTATTTGCACCAAGGCAGGCGAGCCCGGAGTGACACACTACTTAGACGATTTTTTGTGTGTGGGTGCCGCAGGCTCGGGGAGTTGCGCCAGGTTGCTTGCTGTCACTAAGACGCTTTTCGGAGAATTCGGGGTACCAGTGGCTTTGGACAAGTGCGAAGGTCCCTGCACGCGTATTACATACCTGGGCATTGAGATTGACACGGTAGCTGGTTGCTGTCGCTTGCCAGCTGACAAGATCGCAAAGCTAGGCGAGGCAATACAGAGGGCATTGGCGGGTGGTAAGGTTACCTTGAAACAGAGCCAATCCCTTCTGGGTCTACTTAACTTCGCTTGCTGGGTGATCCCTATGGGGAGGGTGTTTTGCAGGAAATTGGAGAGGGCTTCTGCCGGGGTAAAAAGAGCGCACCATTTCATCAGATTATCGGCGGAGGTTCGCCGGGACCTGCGGACATGGGATTCCTTTTTAAGGGATTTCAATGGGATAGCCATCTGGCAGTCAGGGGAGGTGTCCAGTAGGGAGTTGCAGCTGTTTACAGACGCAGCAGGGGCGTCGGGGTACGGGGCGTTCTTTGATGGGTCCTGGTCAGCTTCTCCCTGGCCGGAGCTATGGGTCCGGCGAGGTCTGGTTAAAAATCTCCTTCTCTTAGAGCTGTTTCCTATCGTCGTGGCGGTCGAGCTTTGGGGGGAGCGTTTCAGGGACCGCAAGGTAGTGTTCTGGTGCGACAATCTGGGCGTGGTGCACGCTATCAATGGCCAACGTTCATCCTCGTTGCCTGTGCTGCGCTTGCTAGCTCACCTAGTCTTGCGTTGCTTGCATCTTAACATTCATTTCGTGGCTAGGCATGTCCCTGGCGTTGACAATAACATTGCAGACGCGCTCTCCAGGCAGCAATGGGACAGGTTTAGAGAATTAGCCCCTTCTGCAGCACGTTGTGGTGAAGTTTGCCCTTCTCATTGTTGGCAGGTGGTTTGGCAGGGCTGAGCGCTTTGGCCAGCCAGTCTGTGGCTCCTGCCACGCTGGCGAAATATCGGGCAGCCTATCAGCAGTGGGAAGCTTTCCTAGCGCGCAAGCGGAGTGAAGGTAAGCCAGCCTTTCGCCTGTTTTTGGATTGGATTTGGCAATTGCATCTGGCGGGGAAGTCAAGAGCGGCGGTAGGGCAGATGCTGGCTGGCATTTCTTTTTTCCTTAAGTTGAAGGGCAGGCACGACTTCACAAGAAGTTTTCTGGTGAGTCGTGCTATGAAAGGTTGGGCGCGGGCGGCCCCCATTGCTGCGGACCATAGGCGTCCGATTACACCTGTGATGCTAAAAGGTCTAATGGCGACCTTGCAGGATATTTGCGCAGGCGAATTTGAAGTTTTGCTATTTCGGCTCGCTTTTGCGATGGCTTTTCACGGAGCCTTTCGGATAAGCGAGTTGGTAGCAGCCTCCAAGGTGGCCCTGCCACCTCTCTTGCGGTCGCACGTGATAGTGGCGGAGTCCGTGATGTGCAACATACGGAGATCTAAAACTGACCAGCTGGGGAAGGGTCGTTGGGTATCCTTACCCGCATGCCCCGATCCAGACATATGTCCAGTTAAGTTGACCCAATCATATTTGGGTAGTAGACCGCAGGGCGAAGGAGCATGGTTGCAGCATCTAGACGGTTCGCCGGTGACGGTGTACCAGTTTAGGTGGGTGTTGCGGCAATGTTTGCTGAAAATGGGGTTGTCGCCAACAGCTTTTGGCACGCACTCCTTTCGTATTGGCGCGGCCACGACGGCAGCATCCTTGGGCTTCTCGGTGGCCGAGATAAAGGACCTTGGGCGATGGAAGTCCAATACTTACAAACGTTACCTGAGATAGGGTGCATAGTCAGGCCGGTCCTAGCAGGATTTGGCTATTGCCGACAGTTGCAATTGGCAAGACACAGGCCTAGTTTTGGGGTTTTGCCTCCATCAGTTAACCATGTTAGTCATAAGTTTTACAGGCCGGCCCGTTTTTTCAGGGTTTGGCTATCACTGTGGTGAGTTCCTTGTTTTTGCAACTTACCTTTTTCTTTTATTTTGTTCAGTGGCATGCGGGTGGGGGGACGGGGCCACGGGTCTGGCCTGGGGACCTTTCAGAACGGCGGCCCAGGGGGCAATTGGCGCGGGCTGCTCGACTGGGAGGTCCCTGGCTTGGCTCGTCGTGCCGTGTCCACGCTCTCATTCCGGTGAACGTGACCTGGAGCAATTTTTCGCCACCCGCCCTGTTTCACCAGTGGGGGTCCCGTTGGATTTTGCCCTGTTTTTCTCCTGGCAGACCCGGTGGGGGTGATTGGCCCTTCTCTCACCGTGGCAGGTTTTACAGGTTTTCTCTCCGGGCAGGTCACACACCTTTCCCCTGTCCCATTACCTCGCCCTACCGCCCCGGCCCAGCCCTAGTTAAGTCCCTTCATAGGTACCTGGAGTTTAAGAAGGTTTTTCTAACTTTTTGTACGTTATTTGCAGGTTCTGAAGTGGATGAGCGACCAATCTGGTTTGTAGGTCATTCGTTTATCTATTGGGCTTCTAGGTCAGAAGAGTCGAGGAGCTCGTCTGTCTTTGTAGCATGGGAAAGGGTTAGATGGCTAGGGCGCAGGGGGATGCGATGGGATGAGTTACGGGTAGCGGTCAATAGGAATGCGGAGTTATTTGGCTCGCCAGCAATAGTGGTCATTCACCTAGGGGGTAATGACATAGGTAAAGTGTCGTCATTGCAGTTGCGGTTGAAGATTGTGAACGACTTGGAGGTTATGAAGGCACGCTGGCCTTGGTGCCAGGTGGTTTGGTCAGCCATAATACCACGGCGTGTGTGGAGGAGCCCTTTGTCCGGTGTCATCTTAGACAAAGCAAGGCGGAAGGTGAATAACTTTGTGTCTAGGAAAGTGCTGGCCTTCGGCGGCTCTGTGGTGGAGCATCCATTGATAAGGTTCAAGGATGCTCATCTGTTTAGGAAAGACGGAGTGCACCTGACGGAGGAGGGGGTTTCATTGTTCTTGGAAAGCATTGTTAGGGTGCTTAACAGCCTAGTGGTAGGGAGTGAGTAGGGTCTATGGTGGCGGCAACGGCAGGGCCGTCGTGTTGGCGGGAAAGAACGGCAGTTGCAGTGGACGTTACAAGGCAGGAGTAGGGTGCGCTCTTTAGCTAATGCATCGCATTCGGAGTTTGGCTTTCTGGCCGGCTTCTGTGCGCTGCATTGGGTGGAGAGCTGGATACCTTGATTGGGGTTGGCGTGGCCAACCGTAAGGAGCTCACCATGTCGCGGACATGAGTGGCTGTGATAAAGGGTGATGTCACTGCGGGACTGGCCGTTCTTTCTTGTTGCCACCATGACGTAGTTGAGTCATTTAAATAAATTTATTGGTTGACCAATTTTAAAAGGCATTTCAGTTGTCCGTGTGTTTATTTCTAGGATGTTGAGTTAGTTATTAATGTGTCGATTAAGTGATCTGAAACTACACGGTTACACAACACGGGTATGCCGATAGAAAGTTTAAGAGGAGTGAGTGCAAAGTTGCAGGAAGGACCATAAACTTCTAGGCAGCAGTAAGTGTAGGTGTAGTTACAGGCAGGAAGTTAAGGGTTAATAGGTGTTGCTAGGCAGAATAGGAGCAAAGGAAGGTGGGTAGATTAAGGGGAGGAGCTAGGAGGACATCTTAGGGCATAGCTGAAAGATAATCTACCTCTTCCTCAGCAGGTTTTTGCCCACCCTCCCTTCCCTAAGTCACGTTTTTGTCCCAACCTCACTTTTTTCTTTTCTTTGCCGGTTGGGTTTGTCAACCTCATTTGGGGCGGGAAAGAACGGCAGTTGCAGTGGACGTTACAAGGCAGGAGTAGGGTGCGCTCTTTAGCTAATGCATCGCATTCGGAGTTTGGCTTTCTGGCCGGCTTCTGTGCGCTGCATTGGGTGGAGAGCTGGATACCTTGATTGGGGTTGGCGTGGCCAACCGTAAGGAGCTCACCATGTCGCGGACATGAGTGGCTGTGATAAAGGGTGATGTCACTGCGGGACTGGCCGTTCTTTCTTGTTGCCACCATGACGTAGTTGAGTCATTTAAATAAATTTATTGGTTGACCAATTTTAAAAGGCATTTCAGTTGTCCGTGTGTTTATTTCTAGGATGTTGAGTTAGTTATTAATGTGTCGATTAAGTGATCTGAAACTACACGGTTACACAACACGGGTATGCCGATAGAAAGTTTATATATGAACTGGGGGCAAAGTGTGGCATAATGTAAACTGGGGACACAGTTTGCCATAATATGAACTGAAGGCACAGTGCAACATAATATGAACGGGGGGCACAGTGTGTCGTAATATGAATGGAGGGAACTTTGTGGCATAATATGAATTGGGGGCACAGTGTGGCATAATGTGAACTGGGGACACAGTGTGGCATAATATGAACCTGGGTACACAGTTTGCCATAATATGAACTGAAGGCACAGTGCAAAATAATATGAACTGGGGGCACAGTGTGTCGTAATATGAATGGAGGGAACTTTGTGGCATAATATCAATTGGGGGCACAGTGTGGCATAATGTGAGCTGGGAGCACAGTGTGGCATAATATGAACTGGGGGCACAGTGCAAAATAATATGAACTAGGGGCACAGTGTGGCGTAATATGAATGGAGGGAACATAGTGGCATAATATGAATTGGGGGCACAGTGTGGCATAATGTGAACGGGGGGCACTGTGTGTCAAAATCTGTAATAGAGAACTAGCATGGAGCACAGCATTAACTAGGGCACTAGCATAGGGCATAAAATTAACACTTGCATTTGGAAAAGCTGCCCCTGGTTCCATATGTGATGGGGAGTGGCCACAGACCCCCACATAACTGTCCATGTAATGAGATTTTCTATATTACGCATCTTTGGCTCATTACGCAGGTCTTCTATACTCCATTGAGTAGGCGAGTGGGTGGTACATCAGTACGTGGGGCTGTTTTATTATCTGTTTAATAGTCCTGACATGTTTAATCCCAAAATTTAAAGGGGCAGTAAGGGGCATATCTGCATCACTGAGGGGGCGGGTTCAACGTTCCTGGTGCAGTCTCAGATGAGAAATGCACTACCCCACCCCGTCGTTACAGAACAGGGGAAATTATACACTAATAGCAATGAATTGGGGTAAACCAAAGGCATATGCAGTCGACGTGAAACGGGCACATCTCAGGACGCCTACAGCTCGGCCGATGGGCAGACGCGCTCTACTTCTGTGGTCTCTTCGGGTATGGGTGAAAACCGGACCAACACAAAACCGCCGGACCGGACATCAAACTCTGCATTTTGTAGCCTCAGGTCCGGGGGGTGTCCTGCCCGGGGGGGCTGCCTCTCACACCTGTCACCAGGTAGAGGAGGGGGGGTAGAATAAAGCCTCCCTGTATGGTCCGGGCATGTAGCAAAAACCGGACGGTCCGGACCACCCGGGGAGGCTGTAATCTCCCCTCTCCCATGTCCCTGATGATAGCTATCACAGGGACCCCCCCAGACAAGACACCCCTGGACAGTACACCCCCCGGTCCGGTTTTTACATAGTCCCGGTCCCTTCTGTTATTCTGTGAGTAATTCCGACCATTTCCCGCCTCCTCTGCCTCGGTCCCAATAACACACATTGTGGTTTGCATTGTGTGCATTGTGCATTCCTGTCCGTTGCACATAAGCCCCTGACCTTATAGATGACACACTGCAGGGATCTCCCGGTATACACAAGAACAACAAAACAACACAGCAGCCTTGAAGTGTGGGGATACCGTGTCAGAGACGCCGGTGACCGTGACCACAGCGACTCGCCGCTAAGTGTCCGCACGGAGCTTACGCACAATACCCACATTCAGTGTCTACGTCTGCCCCAACCAAGGGGATTCCTGCTCGCCCCTCACCCAGGTGCTGTGTTTGGGGGATTACTCATGTGACCGGTCACAGGAGACAGTCAGTCTATACTAATGGGCGTAATGCTAAATATAGGCTTCACCTCCCTAACACACAGAACTGGGCCGGCGGCCGGCGCTCGCTCCTGAGAACCTGAGACAACAACAGGCCGGGGGGAGAGGGTGGATTATTAGATAGATAGGCCAAAGGTCTACCCCAATAGGTTGACATGCAATAGGTTTGCAGGGTCAAAATGTCGACATGAAAAAGCTAAACACATGACTAGGTCGACAGGAGTTTTTTTCATGATTATTTTTTTAACCGGCCTGTCGCCCTTCAGTGGTTGACACAATGAATGTCGACCAAATGACCCATGCCCACAAGGACCGCTTTAAACCATGGGCGTTTCTATGCTTAAATGCTTGTAACAATATACTATGAGAAGTTTTGCAAGTACGGATATAATAACATTGCTGCCTGCAATATGGGGATTCTTGTTTGCAGCTATTTATTGGCTGTGATATGTCATTCCTTCTCACTCAACACAGTACATGATTAATGTGATGTCTATGCAATAAACTCCAAATGCAATTTGACCTTGTGGGAATTCATCCCTAAGCATAAAAGTATGTTTTCGGTGTATTAAATATTATTTTATTGTGAACACTGGACTGTCTGCAGTTTGTACTCACTCACTAGCAGCAGCAGCAGGAGCAGCATGCTCTGGATGAGTGCACACCAGTACAGATAAAAAGACCCTGGGTGTGATAATATGCTGCTGTCTCTCTCTCTCTGCTGTCAGGGGTTCCCACAGTCGTCAAGGGTGTAACTACAGTGGGTGCAGCTGGTGTAGCTGCTATGGGACCATATATTTGGGGTAATTGTTCTGAATTTAAAAGATCAAACAAGCTTTCAAACACTTTTACTCATACGTTGTCTTGTCTCTGAGAGTGCCACACCCAGCACTTAGTTATATATATACAGGGCATGAGTAATAACATTTACAGGGCTGTCAGATGGACAAGGATCCTCTCCACAGACACAATGAGCGATGGATGGTCTCTTAGCAAGTCAAAATAAACATTACCTGCTCCTAACGTCCAAAGTCACAGCCATGTCAGCCTAACTCTATGCATACTCAGTATCATCTCCGCCCAGATCCGTCGTCGCCCCTGGTCTTCTGCCGTGCCCGTGTGGGTTCCTTTCCGAAACTTGCCCTCCCCTGGGGCCATGCGCTGACTCCATCACTTGTTAGTCAGTGGGGGACATGTATCAAACATTGGAGAGAGATAAACTACCAAGGTAGACCCAGGGACAGGAGGGATGTGGACTGGCTGGATGTGGTAGTGGGGTTGGGTGCTGCATAAGGTACCCCAGTAGTTGCCCGTGATGGGCAGGAGAGACGGGTATGTAGAACATAAGACAGGACTTGTTCTCTGCAGATCTGAACCTTCAGGGTGCCACGGAAACCCATTTCAGGCGCAAATATAGGGGGGGGGGGGGTTCCATAGCAACCAGTCAGATATTGGCTAACATGTTTAGATTTCACCCTGGAAAGTGCTCGAATCTGATTGGTTGCTATGGGCAACAGAACCCCTTTTAATTTCCAAGCTTTAGTAAATCTCTCCCTCAGGCTTCAGGTTACTTTTCTTTCCAGTATGTTACAACTCTTTCCGATGACTGAAAGGTATCACCGATAATAATGCAAAACTCCCCCGTCCCCAACTGTGGAGCTTTCTACCTGGAGGGAAAACATTTCTACCTCTGGAAACAGTGGCTGAGTTTCCACTCTTACCTCCAGTGTAAGTGCGGTGTGGAATGGGATGGGGGCGCTCTGTGCCGCTCTGTTTTCCAGTGGGGGAGGATGAGGCAGCTGCCTAAGGTGACAAAATTTGGGGGCATTGAGTCAAACACACAATCTACATAATCGACATGCCCAACCCCCCCCCCCCCCCCCCCCAAATTAGTGTTACGCATACCCTCGTATGGCTCACGCCGCTACTGCTCGGCAAACTTTACAGTTTCTTGTTGTAATCCACTTGGATCGAAAACCATGAAAAAGTCCAAAACATTAAGAAAAAAATCATGAAAAACTCATGTTGATCTTTCCCTATGCCGACCATTCCAATCCCACGTTTTTTTATACTTTAGCATCATTACAAATGGGAACGGTAAAGTGAGACATGGCGAGCGACACTAGCGTACATGTTACACTGATTGTGAGTCATTGTCGACAATCAATGTTAAATGATAAACTTGCGTGCAATTGTCGACCTAATGCTTGCGTCGACCTTCCAACCCTAAAGATCTTAGCCATGTCAACCTGTCGGCTTTCAGTGGTCGACCCAATGTATGACGACCTAGTGACCAGATCCCCAATCTTGTAGCCCTTCCTGGCAGATTGGTGACAGCTGGCAGCCCCCTCTCTGTAAGGTTCGTTGCTTTGTCTGTGGTATGGCAGCGTGTTCTGAGCAACTTGTAGCTGTGTTATTGGCTGCTATATCAAATGTGCAGCACATACTTTTTGTACTAGATCTCATCTCATCGCAAAACCGAGATGCGATGAGATGCGTTATTGTATACAATAATTGTA
Organism: Crinia signifera; assembly: GCF_055691185.1. Classification (NCBI taxonomy): domain Eukaryota; kingdom Metazoa; phylum Chordata; class Amphibia; order Anura; family Myobatrachidae; genus Crinia; species Crinia signifera. Next base: position 19,514,591 of record NC_139225.1, read on the forward strand.
ACGTGTATGGGCACCTTTAGGTCCACCAGTGCATCAGTCCCCCATTAGGTATATGTGACTGTGAAATACATAGAAAGAAAAAAAAATGATGATGTCATAAAACTAAAGCAATATGTGACATTCAGGTCAAGTGCAGCACAAGTGAAAAGTTCAACTTTTCCTAGTTGGTGCTGAAATTGGAATATACCAACTGTGATCCTCTAGCGCCCTCTACTGGCCATTAGTGTTGCTGTTATCCTATATATACACCAAATCTTGACAACTGAAACAGATTAGCGTAGTAGCATTTATAGATCGACGCATGGAAATAAAGTCAACATTCATTAGGTCAGCATTGACAAAAGGTGGACATGTAAAAAGCATGGGTTTTTCATGATTTTTTTTTTGAACCAACTTGTTCATACATTACTATTGCAGTGGGCATAGCTAGAAACATTCCCGAGTAGAATACAAGAGGTTGTACAGTCGTAGCCAACAATCGTTTCACGTGTTCCTCCAAGTGTTTGTATATAATAACTGCTTTCAGTCAGGCTGAAAAATTATAAACCACATACTGTAGTTCCCTAGTTTATACTCTGTCACATTGTAGTGCAGCCAATACACATTATGCCACATCATATCCCAAATTCATAACATACAGTGTCCCTATTTCATATCATACCACATTACAGTGCCCTAGTTCATATTATACTACATCACAGTATCCCCAGTTCATATTGTCTCACAATACAGTGTCCCCTGTACATATTGTGCTACATTACAGTGCCCCAGTTCATATTGTCTCACAATACAGTGTCCCCATTTCATATTATACCACATTACAGTGCCCCAGTTCATATTGTGCCACATTACAGTATCCCCATTTCATATTATACCACATTACAGTGCCCCAGTTCATATTGTCTCACAATACAGTGTCCCCTGTACTTATTATGCTACATTACAGTGCTCCACTTCATTTTGTGCTACATTACAGTATCCCCATTTCATATTATACCACATTACAGTGCCCCAGTCCATATTGTCTCACAGTACAGCGCCCCTGTACATATTGTGCTAACTTACAGTGCCCCAGTTCATATTGTGCCACATTACAGTATCCCCATTTCATATTATACCACATTACAGTGCCCCAGTTCCTATTGTCTCACAATACAGTGTCCCCTGTACTTATTGTGCTACATTACAGTGCCCCAGTTCATATTGTGCCACATTACAGTATCCCCATTTCCTATTATACCACATTTCAGTGCCCCAGTTCATATTGTGCCACATTACAGTATCCCCATTTCATATTATACCACATCACAGTATCCCCAGTTCATATTGTCTCACAATACAGTGTCCCCTGTACATATTGTGCTACATTACAGTGCCCCAGTTCATATTGTGCCACATTACAGTATCCCTATTTCATATTATACCACATTACAGTGCCCCAGTTCATATTGTCTCACAATACAGTGTCCCCTGTACTTATTATGCTACATTACAGTGCTCCACTTCATTTTGTGCTACATTACAGTATCCCCATTTCATATTATACCACATTACAGTGCCCCAGTCCATATTGTCTCACAGTACAGCGCCCCTGTACGTATTGAGCTACATTACAGTGCCCCAGTTCATATTGTGCCACATTACAGTATCCCCATTTCCTATTATACCACATTTCAGTGCCCCAGTTCATATTGTGCCACATTACAGTATCCCCATTTCATATTATACCACATTACAGTGCCCCAGTTCATATTGTCTCACAGTACAGTGTCCCCTGTACATATTGTGCTACATTACAGTGCACATTTTGTTATTATTATTATGTTACATTACAATGAGCAGATCAGATTCTGATACATTACAGTGCTCCTGAAATAAATGATACCGCTGCCTTACATATAACATTCTGCTCCTTGTTGGTTTGTGGTGAACAAGGGATGAAAGACACCGTCTTCTCATTCATTTACATTGTTGGGGCGCTGCAGAGACCTTGTGGCGCCATATATATAAATGCTGCAATATGGACCACTGCTATCCTATATGGGAAGGTATGGGGCGGGTGATGCATAGGTATAAGGATGCACAGTATGTATGTTGGCCGAACAGACGATGGGAGCTTGAGCATAAAGCCACAAATGGCTCCACTTCATGGATGCAATCACGGACGCCAGTAAAAAGGGTAATCCGGTGCTGGAACCGATAGTGCTGGATTACCGGTGGTCTACCTGCACTTCCATGGCTCTTTGTAGACAATTCTGTCCTCTGGGCCTGATTCAGACCTGATCGCTAGGCTGGTAATTTTTGTAGCCCTGCAATCAGGTGTACGCCGCCCCACCAGAGTAAAAGTATTGCAGCCCTGCGATAGGCTGCAAATCTATTTGCAAGCCGCTCACCATGGAATGGTTTCCCAGTATGGGGTTGATTCATTACTGATTGGTCCCTCGCGCTGCGGACCGATGTGCGGTTCTGTGCATGCGCGTATTTGCACTTGTGCAGGGCCGTTGTACGAACCCCGAGGTGGGAGAACGCCCAGCATTTAATGGTTGCTACGATCAGTACACATGCACAGTCTACCAATAATCGCCCGGCCTGCAATTATGTCTGAATCAGGCCTTCGGACAGCCCTGTGCATACCTCCCAACAGTCCCAATTAACGCGGGAACGTCCCGGTTTTCAGGGACATTCCCGCGTCCCTCCCACAGCCAGTGGTGTCCCGCGTCAGAGGGGTGGGGCTGTTGGGAGTCCCCCCCCCCCGCCAGCTGCTGAGCAGCGGTGAATAAACGATGTGCGCATGCGCACAGCATCTATTCCCGCAGCCAGGGGGCATATATTCCAGCAGCACAGCATCTATTCCTGCCCCCACAGCGTCAAAATGGGGGTGTGGTCTCACGGGAAGACGCAAGTATAGGTCACGCCACTTTCTGGATAGCCATGTCCCCTAATTTTTGGGCAGGCGCCTGTTTCCCTATTCAGGGAATATCAAAGTTGGGAGGTATGCTCAGATGAATGCCAAACTTTCAAGCCTGACAATGTAAGCCACCTATCCTCAGGGACCAGCTCTGACCCAATGGATGTAAAGGACATTGCTGAAATTGTCTGGATTTTGTGTCTCACTTCCTGTGATGTGGTGCGTGCCCTAACCAATTTCCTAATAGGGTGTACGGCATACCTGCAGACTTTTTTAAACTCCTCTCCGGGAGAAGCCCGGAGAGGGGTGAAAGGGAGGGGCGGGATGAGGCTTCGTTTTGGGGGCGGGCGCGGCTGGTGTCACCAAGCCCCGCCCCCATGAAAGCAGCAGTGGCAAACGCAGGATTTTCAGAAGGGGGTTTCCAGAGGGGCGGAGCAAAGCACGGAGATGGACACTTAGGTGACGCAGTATATGTCGGGTCAGTTAAAGTATTATAGATAGACCAATATATATATATATATATACATACATACAGGGGCATCAACAGCAGTGTAGACCCCTGGGCATAGCAATGTATTGGGGCCACTACTGATCCTCCAGCGGTAGGGGGGGGGGGGAAGCTTTGATGTCCCCCGGGTGGTAGGGGTATTATATCAACCACTCAGCATGTAGGGCCTGGATCAGTAATTTCCACTAATTACCCCTTTACTGCACAGATGGTGGGAGAAGGGGGCACTGGGCTGAATGAAGGGGCCCTGATACATAACTTCCAGGGTGGTAGTGGATGTTTAATATGCAGAGGAGGGGTGTGTAGTGGAGTGGGCTTATTATTCATAATTTTCTGGTGGGAGGACAGCTTGCTTGACTGCAGATATCTCCAGTTCCCAGAAATACATTTATTAGATTTTAATGGATTTAAAAACTAGAGAATCCCACCTACCAAATGGTATTGGGGACTAGGGGATCAGAGTTCAGGAGACAGAGCAATCTGCCAACAAGTATATAAAACTACAGTACATACCAACTGTGTGGAGCTGGAGCAGTAACCAGCTGCTGGAAGGCTGATATCTCTGGTTCTGGGAACAGTAGAGACAAGCTACTAGTGTCCACCAATGGGGGAGAGTCCCAGCTTTTGGAATATACCCTCAGAGAAACTCTGAGTCAGACAGAACCTGAAATATCTGACTTGGAAGAGCAATTAACAGGCTTGGATGGGGACCACTGCTTTGAAGTCAGATATCTCCGGTTCCCAAGGGCCGATTTTTAAAATTCTTGTACTCATGGAAAGAGGGGACCCTCAGCTTTCAGCCTAGGGCCCTTAGACTCCTGGGGGGGTTTCTGGATACCCAGAAACCCCCCCTGCGTGCGCTACTGGCATCAATTTGCGGGTCCGTGGATGGGGGAAGGGGCTAAAATGATGCAAATTGTGTCATTTTAGCCCCACCCCTCCCCCCGGACCCGCGAAATTCATCGTTTTAGACCGCGGGGAGAGGGGGAGCAGAGGCTATGGCGATAATGCGGGAGACTTGCCCACCTTCCTGGGGGGCCGGGAGGGGGACCCGATTTGCGGGACCCTCCTGCGTATTCTGGGAGGGTAGGCAAGTATGGTGTACGGATATAATTGGCCCCGTCTTTGCAAAAATTGTCCAATGCAGACAGGAATTTTTCCTCACCCCCCTAAAGGAAGAAATTGTTAGGCCTCCTCTTAAAAAAACCTAATTTAGATCCCGACTGCATGACCAACTACAGACCGGTATCCAGGCCGATGGCCTGATAACTCATTATATGTATGATCCATCCCAATCAGGATTCAGGAGAGGACATAGCACTGAAACAGCCCTGGTATATGTGCTAAACAATCTTCTGATAGCAAGATTGGAAGTCCCTCCGTCACCCTGAATAGACGCTGTACGCATGCGCACACCATCTATTCCTGCAGCCGGGGGGCTGGAGGCATAGCCAGCAGCTCACGGAGCTGATGGGCATGCACCCACAGCGATGAAAACGGGACGTAGTCTCGTGGGAGAGTCCCATATATAGGCCACGCCCTCTTTCAATAGGCCACACCCCGACATTTCTGAGTGTCCCTCCACCACCTAATTGAAAGTTGGGAGATATGGCACCATGGGCTTCTGATTGAGCACCTAAAAAATGTCTGTGGATTGGATGGTACAGTACTAAGCTGGTTCAAATCATTTCTCACTGCCAGGTCACAGAGAGGCCTCAACAACAAAGGACAGGACTGGAGCATAGCCGCCCAACTGGAATGACACCTGGGGGTACAGAATTACAAAACTCTGATCACGTGCGGAATCTTGGTGTTGTCCTGGATGGTGGCTGGACACTTAAACATCAGATATCAGCCGCAACAAATCCTCATTCTTCCATCTGAGGAACATAACCAGAATCAAACACTTATGCAGGGTACACACCAGTATGACAAGGGCCCAATCCCATCAATCTAGATCCAATCCCGACCGATTGGATGTAGATTGTAAATAGATTGGGCCCTTTTTTGCCTGTTCTGGACCGATCCCGCTCCGATGCGCGGTCCCGCTGGTCGGTCGTTATTCAGATCCTACCTGCAGCATGTAGGATCTGAAAACGACCATACGCCAGGGTGCGGGTCGCGATCGGATCGGAACCCTCTCACGGTGCACATCGCGAGCGGGTCGTCCTGGTGTGTACCGGGCATTAATCCCCTCTGAGGATCTGCCAAAAGTCATACATGCATTTGTATCATCTCGTTTGGATTACTCCTGCAATGCCCTCTACCTGGGTCTCCCAGCAAAAGACTGGCACCGATTACAGCTGGTACAAAACACAGCTGCCAGGCTGTTAACTAACAAGCCCTGTTCTAGCCACATAACTCCCATTCTCTACTCCCTTCACTGGCTGCCCATAAACTGGCAAATAATTTTCAAGATCAACTTACTGAGTTTCCAAGCCCTTCATGACCAAGGCCCAAGGTACCTGAAGCAGCTTCTGATTCCATACTGTCCCACCCGATCACTGCGGTCTGTAGATGAAGGACTTTTATCAGTACCTAGGACCTCCCGTAATTCATATAAGCTTTTAGCCATTCAGCTCTGACTTTATGGAACTCACTTCCCCGCACAGTTCGAGAGGCCCCCACTCAAGAATCCTTCAAAAACAGACTCAAGACTTTCCTGTTTGCTCAAGCATTTCCTTCATTCCCTTAAGTATTGATTATGAAAAGCTTTTCTGTACTTCATTGTTCCTGTACTGTATTACATTCATTCTATCTGTTAAGCGCCTTGAGTCCTATTGGAGAAATAACGCTATATAAATACAATTATTATTATTACTATAACATCAGACGCTACAGATTATACATTTTATTTAAGTACAATACAAATAACTAAAGCGTTTAGTATAGGAATGACGGTAGCCGGATCACAAGTCAACAGTGTCTACGTCGACAGCCAAAACGTCGACACCAAAAGTTTAACATGCACTTGGTCAACATTTACAAACGGTCGACATGCACAAGGATGACATTAACAAAGTATTGACACGCAATAAAAGTCGACATGGCAATTTCCATGTCAACCTTTTTTGTTTGTGTCATCTTTTTGTTACTGTCGACCTTGTGCATGTCAACTTTTTGTCAATTTTGACCTTGTGCATGTCGACCATTTTTTTGTGTCGACTTATTGACTGTCAACTTAGACACTGTAGCCATTTCCGTCCACATATAGAATTAGTCTACTATGTTAATTTGGGTTGGGATCATTTGGTCTATTGCATTATGGTCGAAAGTCATTAGGTCGAATCCATTAGGTCGACATGCTAAAAGGTCGACATGATTATAGGTCGACATGGGAAAAGGTCGACATGATTCTAGGTCGAAAGGTCATTAGTTCGACAGGTCATTAGTTCGACAAGGTCATTAGTTCGACATTGTCTATGTCGACATTCACAAGGTCGACATGGGGTTTTTCACTGTTTTTTTACTTGAATGTCAACACAGTCGACATGGACACAGTTTAAAGTGCACTGCATCCCCTCGCATCGCTCGCTGCGCTCGCTATGCGTCGGGCACGGTGCCTCGCTACGCTCGGCACACTATTTTATTCTCCCACCACGCCCTAGTGGATGGTAGGGCATGAAATACCGCCTGTCGGCACATGTTGGCTCAAAAAACAGTGAAAAACTCCATGTCGACCTTGTGAATGTCGACATAGACAATGTCGAACTAATGACCTTGTCGAACTAATGACCTGTCGAACTAATGACCTTTCGAACTAGAATCATGTCGACCTTTTCCCATGTCGACCTAGAGTCATATCGACCTTTTAGCATGTCGACCTAATGGATTCGACCTAATGACTGTCGACCATAATGCAGTAGACCAAATGACCGCATCCCGTTAAGTTGTGTGTGTGTTAGCTGGTTTGTGTGTGTGTGTGTGTGTGTGTGTGTCTGTGTGAGTGTGATGTTCTCATAGTTACTGTAGAACCCTTATAACCCAGAATCCGGTCCACTATAATGGGATAGTGCCCATTTTGCTCCAGTTTCCCGCTGCTCACACACAGGTGCAACAAGGGCAACAGAACCAGTTTTTGCAGCAGATCCGTCTTGGGAATTGGGGCTCGGAGACGGACCCCGGGCAGCTTCCAGTGGGCTGCCGGCTCACCGGGACGTTTTTGGAGAACACTTTTAGCTCAGAGTCCGTCTGCAGAGTTTTGCTGGCCACGCGGGGGCTCTCCTTCTCTGACTTCACCGCTAGAAAAGCCGTCAGGTCCAGGTCCAGCATGGCCACGCCTCCTCGCGGCGTTGGGGTGTTCTGCCGGCACTGCGGACAAGGGATCCATCGCTGCTCATTGGCCACTGAGTCCAGTCTCCTGATGCAGGTCTGGCAGAAGGTGTGGCCGCAGTACAGCCGCCGGGGGAGACGGTTGGATAGGTTGTAGTTGGAGAAGCAGATGATGCAGTCAATCTTTCGACTGCTTCTCTTCACCTCCTCCTCCTCAGATGGAAGGTTTCCGTGGGCTCCGGGATCTGACTTGTCTATGCACTCGGGGTTGTTGTTACTGGGGAACGTGCTCATCCTGATAAGAGAGGACGAGAGATCCAGTTATACATACCTACATACATACATACATACATACATACATACATACATACATACAGTATATATATACCCAGTATTCCATGTGTCCCACTCTTCAGAGCTGTCTGTGGCTCTAGCTAATAGGTGGAATGCCACCAAATTAGGTATGGCCATTGATATCGATGTTGAATACTTTTATCATCGATAGGGAAGAACCACATGGTTTCCCACCATCGATGATAAAGAAACAACTGAAAATATATTTTTTTCCTTTAAGGTACACCGATACTCCCATGAAACCTGGACACCACCGATGGTTCCACTGCAGATGATATCACGCCATCAAGGTGATCCATCAATTCTGAAGAGTGTTTAAGTCAGGGTTGCCGACCCTCCCGGAATTTGCGGGAGTCTCCCGAAAATCGGGTCCCCCCTCCCGGCCCCCGGAAGGGTGGGCAACCCTCCCGGAATCAGGGGTACCCCCACTGAGCCCCCCGATCGCGGGCTTCTCCCGGAGAGGATTTTATGCAAGTCGGCAATCCTGGTTTAAGTAGTGTCTTAAATATAAGGTGTTGGGAGAAGGGTTCCTTGAAAATAAAGTGTACTTACAAAATGTGCCAGTAGGGGGAAATATAGCACAAAGATAACAATGCAAGTAACTTAAAATCCATACACACTGGGTGACTTCCATGTGAAAGCTGCTCAGTTTTCTCATCTGTGTGTACAGCGCAGCGATGATTGGTGACTGCGCCGGGCAGGAGGAAAGCCTGGGAGATGTTGTGCCGCCGCCACCGCTGGTAAGTAATAGTAATTGGGGGGGGTAGGGGGAGGCAGGGTGCCGGCGCTCTTAAATGTCGCGATCACGTCATTTAAGCCCCGTCTGCTCACTGCGGAGCCGACATTTTTCGGTAATTAAACCAGCGGGCAAGGGGGGAGCGGGGGCTATCACCAGAAAGCGGGAGACTTGCCCACCTTCCCGGGGGGCCGGGAGAAGGACCCGATCTTCGGGAGGCTCCCGGCAGGGTCAGGGGAATCAGCGCTAACCGCACATGTGCAAAGCCTCCGGCTTCTGGCTCAGCACATTGTAGGGACGGGCTCCTTTCGGAGACCTGTCCCTGCGAGCGGGGGATGATACATCCTGTTGTTAGGATCACATGCCCAAATCGCAATGTAAATCAATGATAAATGGGCCCCTAAAGCTGAGTACACAATTGGCAACATTTCAAACGGTATTGACAATTCCGGCAGGTCGAAATGACAAAACCAAAATATTGTCTAGTGTGCACGCACAACGGCCCTTATTCAGATCTGATCGCAGTTCTCAAAATGGGCAAAACCATGTGCACTGCAGGTGGGGCAGATGTAACATGTATAGAGAGGGTTAGATTTGTGAGAGTTATTTTGTTTCTGTGCATTGATAAACCTCAGTATTCTGCACCCGATACGCTGCCAGCTAACGAATCCTTTCCGCACTCTCCATAGTTACTCTCTAATGATGGCAGTCTGCAAAAAAAAAGAAATGATGCACCTTGTATTCTGTGGCGAATCTGCCGGAGAAGCAATATCACACACAGAACAAGCCCAGGTCACCTGCAAATTCCTTCACCTTTGGGCATGTGACAAGGTGACGTTCATCTCTGTGGCCCCAAAGCCACTAATAGCTTTTTAATTGAAGCATGGCCTCTAGGGAACACTTACATTGTAATCCCAGTGTCACTAAGGTCACTGTCCGAGCTGTAATTGCCCCATTATAACATTGCTATGCAGAAATACTGGTGATGTACAGTCGGCGTCAAGTAACCAAAGTCACCTACTTTCCCAGAATGCCCCAGAGACATGGGGGGCCTCTGCTATACTCCAGAGAAAGCACACACTGGGCAACACAACCCAGTCCAAACATGCAAACCATTCCCTTCGGGATTGGCCTGTCGCAGTCTACGGGGCCACATGCCCTGAGGAGGCGGCACACCCAGGATGTGGGGGGTCGTCGGAAAAAGTTCATGTTAATGGCAAATGTTGACGCATAAAAGGTCAACAATGTGTAGGTCAAAACCAAAAGGACATAGACATAAGGTCGACACAAGCAAATCATAGTCAGCTTAGCAATGGCCGACACATTAAAAGGTTGACATTAGTTTTTGGTATCAGTTTGTGGATGGTAAAGTATGCAAAAGTACAAACAGTTTTAAAAAAGATTCCCAAAAACCTTTTCACGTGTCGACCGCTGACATGTTGACCTTTTGCTTCTGTTGACCTGTTGTCAATGGTGACTTAGTGTAAAGTCTACCTAGTACAGGTCGATCTTTTGATGTCAACCTATTTACTGTCAACCTAGACATTTTCTGTGACCCATATGCATACATACATACATACATACATACATACACGCACATACATACATACATACACGCACGCACATACATACATCCATACACATACATACACGCACATACATACATACATCCATACATACATACACATACACGCACATACATACACGCACATACATCCATCCATACATATACATACATACATACATACATACATCCATACATCCATACATACATACACATACACATACATACATACACACATACATATGCATACATACATACACACATACATACATACACACACATGCATGCATGCATACATCCATACATACATACACATACATACATACACACACGCACATACATACACACACATACATACATACATGCATGCACATACATACACATACATACATACATGCACATACATACATACATGCACATACATCCATACATACATCCATACATACATACACGCACATACATACATACATACATACATACACTCACATACATACACACACACATACATACACATATACACATACATACATACATACATACACGCACATACATACATACACACACATACATACATACATACACACACACACATACATACACACACACAAACATACATACATACATACATACACACACACACAAACATACATACATAAATACATACATACATATATACACACATACATACATACATACACACTCACACACAAACATACATACATACATACATACAAACATACATACATACATACATACATACATACACACATACACACACTGAGATAAGCCAATTAACTTTCCAGTAAATAATTGGACTGGGGCAGAAACCAGAGCACCGTGCAAAACCAATAGCACAAACAAACTCCACACAGATATGACTCCAGTAATGCTAACCACTGTGCCACCACTCTGATGCCTGCATGAGGTAAACAGAGGGAGATTGATCACAAGTTCCCGGAGGAAATTAATGCATCAAACACATTACAAAAAAACACTTTTGGGAGAGGCGTCCCGAAATATATCGGGCGATCCTGGGCGGAGCCAGCGAGGAGGCCGAAGTAATGCTGGCGCATTTGTCACGGTGCAAACAAAGGTGGCGTCTAAGTGAGCACCAATCGGTATAATTACGTGACGGATGCTGGCATCTTGGCTAAATACGTATACAGGACATAATATCCTTATAATCTAGTCAGCATTGGGTTCCTGATCCTGTACTACAGGCTGGGCTGATGACGTCACTGTTCATTATCATCTATATATATGGCTAGTATCTGTGTGTCTCTGAAACACTGCCATCTGATGTCAGCGAGTGAAACTACATCTCTTTCCCTCTCACACATGCACAAACACAGAGGCAATCACAAGGTAGTAGACTAGCTTTCGAAGCATTTGCTTACTAATACTCTATAACAGGACAGGTCTAGCTGCCGGCCTCACTACTCACCTGTTATAACAATATAATCTGCAGACAAATATTATAATTATAATTTTCCGGGCACCGGGAGGAGATATTTCAGCAGGTGGAGTTGACCTCCCAGCTTGCAGTGCAGGTACCTTCTTAAGAAATTCATGACCTCCAGCAGGCGATGGAAGTGGCGCGTATTAGCCTTTGACGCCCCCTAGCTCCAAATTCTCATCACAGCGACACTTGGGGCCAAATGAAAAGGCAGCGGGGTCTTCACCCGGCCCCGGGGGCCCCCACACATCTATAGGTGGCAGTCTGGCCAAGTTTCAGCAGAGAGAAGAAGATGTTGCGGGTATCATAGTGTCTTTGTTATGTAAGGAAGTCTCTGAGCTGCTACGTGTATCACTGGTGTAATTATATCAGGCTCAGGTTACTGGTCAGCTAGTGTATCACACAGCAGGGACTCACAGACTGGTTTACAAGGGGCCGGGCCTTTTACAAAGACTCCAGAAACCCAATATACACCACCGCCTCTCATTATTAACTGTTCTCTCCCCTACGGGCAGATGTACAGTATGAGGCCGGGGAGAGAGATACCCGGTAACGCTAGGCCGTCATTGTACCAGGGAGTACAGGCAAATAAATAGAGTTTCTAGTATGGAAACCGTAGGGCTACCGGGTAGAAACGAATATGCAGGTTTATTAAAGTAACAGTAAAGAAACTATAGTGCATGACCCCCCGATATCGCAGATAGATGCCCGTGCCAAGGCCGACATAGGCCCTTATTCTGGTTGGTGCGGTAATGTCCGCGTGCGGTTGGTCCGCCGATGTTTTGTGTCTGCGCATGTGCAGAGGCGTCTCTGCGCATGTGCGAACGGGACGCACGTCCAAATTCCGCATGAAATGTGTACACTACGAACAGGGGGTGGAGAGGGGCGTGAAGGGCTGTTTGTGCTCATTACCAAATGTTTACACCCCGCGTTTCATGGGCGTTCCCATGAAAACGCTGGGCGTACGTATGGTAATGCGGCCGTGACGCACGTGTAGGGGGCGGACATATGACATCGCCGGATGTCAGCTGCCCGCCCAGATCTCTGCTTTTGCACAGAGAAATGCCCGTGTGGTCTGAGGTTGCGGGAGCTGGTGGACCACTCAGTCCTGCATTCGATGGTCTGCGACCATCGAATGATGGGGGAGGTTCCCTGAGATGGAGGAGGTGTATTCATGAGAAATACACTTGCGGTCCGTTCGGACAGCTTCTTACCGCATTCGGACGGAGTTAGCGATCCGTACGAAAGGCGGGGTTTAGGACGCACGGTCCTGGCCGCATATTCGGCTCCATCCGCACAGACCAGAATAAGGCCCATAGTCTCGTGTCGACCCTATGACTGAATAGAGCTATATTATACAGATATATATGGGTTGTGGAAGATGCGTTTTCCTTTAAGTGACATGGGACCTCTGTCCCCTACAGGTAAGGATCATAGGATCAACAAGGTGTAGGTCGATAATAAATGCACAAGATTGATGCTGGAAAAATTGACACATGTGGTACAAATTGTCGACACATGAAAAGGTCAACGTGAGTATTTCACGTTTTCGGGTGTCAATGTTGACACCTTAGCAAGTGGACCCACAACTAGTTTACTGAGTACCCTCTCATGAGATTATGAGAGAGAGAGAGAGAGAGAGAGAGAGAGAGAGAGAGAGAGAGAGAGAGAGAGAGAGAGCGAGCATCACAGTGACCACCATATAATACAGAGCATTGCAATAACTACCATATAAAGCAGCTAGCATCACAGTGACCACCATATAATGCAGAGAGCATCACAGTGACCACCATATAATACAGAAAGCATCACAGTGACCACCATATAATACAGAGCATTGCAATAACTACCATATAAAGCAGCTAGCATCACAGTGACCACCATATTATACAGAGAGAATCACAGTGACCATCATATAATACAGAGAGCATCACAGTGACCACCATATAATACAGAGAGCATCACAGTGACCACCATATAATACAGAAAGCATCAGTGACCACCATATAATACAGAGCATTGCAATAACTACCATATAAAGCAGCAAGCATCACAGTGACCACCATATAATACAGAGAGCATCACAGTGGCCCCCATATAATACAGAGAGCATCACAGTGACCACCATATAATACAGAGCATTGCAATAACTACCATATAAAGCAGCTAGCATCACAGTGACCATCATATAATACAGAGAGCATCACAGTGGCCCCCATATAATACAGAGAGCATCACAGTGGCCCCCATATAATAAAGAGAGCATCACAGTGATCACATATAATACAGTGAGGACCAGTAACACCATATAGGTAATATAAAAAACATCACAATGACCTCCGTATGACAAAGAGATGATCAGTGCCCTCTGTACAATACAGAGAACATCACAGTGACTATCATATAATACAGAGCACATCGGTGACCACCATATAATACAGAGAGCATCAGTGACCGCTATACAATACAGAATGTATGTCACCATTATATAATACAGAGAGCATCACAGTGACCACCATATAATACAGAGAGCATCACAGTGGCCCCCATATAATGCAAAGAGCATCACAGTGACCACCATATAATACAGAGAGCATCACAGTGGCCCCCATATAATGCAGAGAGCATCACAGTGACCACCATATAATGCAGTGAGGACCAGTGACCACCATATAGGTAATATAAAGAACATCACAATGACCTCCATATGACAAAGAGATTATCAATGAACAATACAATACAGAGAACATCACAGTGTATGTCACCATTATATAATACAGAGAGCATCACAGTGACCACCATATAATACAGAGAACATCACAGTGACCACCATATAATACAGAATTATCAGTGACCTCTATATAATACAGAGACCGCCATATAATACAGAGAGCATCAGAGACCGACACACTATACAATACAGAGAGCATACCAATGACTACTTTCCCATTCCATAGAGATGAAGTCTAAATTGCTTATTAGATTCTAAAATTCATCAGCATAGTTACAAGTCCTGGGATTTGTTAGAGAATTCAGGCCAAGTACTGCATCCTGGAAACGTCATTCTGCAAGCAGGAAGAATTCTTGAGTTATATTCTGCGCTTATCCAGTTTCGTTCTATAATAATACTTCTTTAGCCCCTCAAGGTAGGAACTCAGAAATGGTTTAATGTTTCATTCACTTAAAAGAGAATTGTTCTCAAAATCCCCTTTTTTTGTGTGTTTCAAAACTAACCCTGTAAGGACCAGCGGAACCATACAACCGAGTTACCATACTAGTTGCACAGCAAATATTTATACAGCGCACATACATTACACAGCGCTTTACAAAGCATATTTAGCTAGTCACGCCAGTCCCTGGAGCTTACAGTCTATATTCCCTGACACGTGGACGCACACACACCATAATCTGACCATATGGCTTTGGATTGTGTGAGGAAATCCACGCAAACACCGGGAGAATATACAGACTCCACACAGATAGGCCTTGTTGGTAATTGATCAAGACCTCAGTACTAAGGTTCCCCCTTCTTAAATCCCAGGGGTTCTTAATGTAACCAGTTAATTGCCTTTATTCACCTGTTCAAAATTTTGGGGGCATGGCCTAGTGATATGGGGCGTGGCCTATTGCAACAAGGCCACGCCCAATTTTCACAGCTGTGGGGGCATGGCTAGTGGCTCTCTGGACCTGCTGGCTATGTCCCCAGCCCCTCAGGCTGCAGAATAGGCACATGGGAGGGGGAACGCAGGGTGACAGAGGGGAGACGCAGCGTGGCATAGGATGTGGGGTGGCGGAGGATTCAGGTAGGGAGGGGGGGGGGGAAGCAGAGTGGGAGGTGGTATGCGGTAAAAAAATATGTATTAAGAAAAAAAAGATAATAACGACATGATAAGGACACAACAGGCTGCTCCCCCTGTATAATAACAGGACACCACAGACTGCTCCCCTGTATAATAACAGGACACCACAGACTGCTCCCCTGTATAATAACAGGACACCACAGACTGCTCCCCTGTATAATAACAGGACACCACAGACTGCTCCCCTGTATAATAACAGGACACCACAGACTGCTCCCCTGTATAATAACAGGACACCGTAGACTGCTCCCCTGTATAATAACAGGACACCGCAGGCTGCTCCCCTGTATAATAACAGGACACCACAGGCTGCCCCCCAGTATTAAAATAAACAAATAGGACACCACAGGCTGCTCCCTCTGTATAATTATACCAGGACACCACAAGCTGCTCCCCCTGTATAACTATACGTTACACCACAGGCTGCTCCCCCCGCACAATAACAAGAACCCCCTATATTAAAAGAACATCATACCACAGGCTGCTCTCCCTGTATAACTATACCAGGACACCACAGGCTGCTCCGCCTGTATAATTATACCTTACACCACAGGCAGCTCCCCCTGGATAATTATACCAAGACTGTCCTGGTGTAATTATACAAGGGGAGCAGCCTGTGGTGTCCTGGCAGGACACCACAGGCTGCTCCCCTGTATAATTATGCCTTACACCACAGGCAGCTCCCCCTGTATAATTATACCAAGACTGTCCTGGTGTAATTATACAGGGGGAGCAGCCTGTGGTGTCCTGGCAGGACACCACAGGCTGCTCCCCCTGTATAATTATACCTTACACCACAGGCCTATGGTGTCCTGGCAGGACACCACAGGCTGCTCCCCCTGTATAATTATACCAGGACACCACAGGCTGCTCCGCCTGTATAATTATACCTTACACCATAGGCAGCTCCCCCTGTATAATTGTACCAAGACTGTCCTGGTATAATTATACAAGGGGAGCAGCCTGTGGTGTCCTGGCAGGACACCACAGGCTGCTCCCCTATGTAATTATACCTTACACCATAGGCAGCTCCCCTGTATAATTATACCAAGACTGTCCTGGTATAATTATACAGGGGAAGCAGCCTGTGGTGTCCTGGCAGGACACCACAGGCTGCTCCCCCTGTATAATGCTTCCCCTGTATAATTATACCTTACACCACAGGCAGCTCCCCCTGTATAATTATACCAAGGCTGTCCTGGTGTAATTATACAGGGGGAGCAGCCTGTGGTGTCCTGGCAGGACACCACAGGATGCTCCCCCTGTATAATTATACCTTACACCACAGGCAACTCCCCCTGTATAATTATACCAAGACAGTCCTGGTGTAATTATACAGGGGGAGCAGCCTGTGGAGTCCTGGCAGGACACCACAGGCTGCTCCCCTTGTATAATTATACCTTACACCACAGGCCTATGGTGTCCTGGCAGGACACCACAGGCTGCTCCCCCTGTATAATTATACCAGGACACCACAGGCTGCTCCGCCTGTATAATTATACCTTACACCATAGGCAGCTCCCCCTGTATAATTGTACCAAGACTGTCCTGGTATAAGTATACAGGGGGAGCAGCCTGTGGTGTCCTGGCAGGACACCACAGGCTGCTCCCCTGTGTAATTATACCTTACACCATAGACAGCTCCCCCTGTATAATTATACCAAGACTGTCCTGGTGTAATTATACAGGGGGAGCAGCCTGTGGTGTCCTGGCAGGACACCACAGGCTGCTCCCCCTGTATAATTATACATTACACCACAGGCGGCTCCCTCTGTATAATTATACCAAGGCTGTCCTGGTGTAATTATACAGGGGGAGCAGCCTGTGGTGTCCTGGCAGGACACCACAGGCTGCTCCCCCTGTATAATTATACCTTACACCACAGGCAACTCCCCCTGTATAATTATACCAAGACTGTCCTGGTGTAATTATACAGGGGGAGCAGCCTGTGGTGTTCTGACAGGACACCACAGGCTGCTCCCCCTGTATAATTATACCTTACACCACAGGCAGCTCCCCCTGTATAATTATACCAAGACTGTCCTGGTGTAATTATACAGGGGGAGCAGCCTGTGGTGTCCTGGCAGGACACCACAGGCTGCTCCCCCTGTATAATTATACCAGGACACCACAGGCAGCTCCCCCGCCCCCATTATAACACCCAATACGTAGTACTGTTGCTACTTGCTTTTAATCCCGGGTCCGGCTCCCGTCTCGCTGTGCCCTGCCTTGGTTTCCCACGCTGCGGCTCCGTCCTCTGAGTAGCTGTTGTCCGTCCACCGCGGCCCGCCCCTTCTCCCCTAGACGCACGAGTGGTTGGCCAGGAATCATTCAGGACAGGAATGTTTATGTAACAGGCGGCCGACCCGGGACATGTGATCATGTCCTCATGCAGGAGGCCGGCGGCCATGTTCCTGTAGCCGTGGCACGGCCTACAGGAGGTCACAATGTAAAATACGGTACTTGTGAGTTATCCGGGCTGCCGATTTCTAAATCGGGTCGGATCGGGCACATCGCATCGCATGCGACCATCGGATGCGATGCGATGCGATGACCCGATTTTTCCATAGGAATCAATGTTAAAATGGACTGAGTCCATTTTAACATGGAATTCAATGGGAAAAAGGGGTCCTTTTCATACCCCTACTATCCAAGTGGGCATGGAGTTGGATATAAACCTGTGGCGAGCGTAGCGAGCCACGGAGCCCGAAGCGTGGCGAGCGTAGCGAGCCCCGCGAGGGGACACAGAATACCGTCCCCTCGCGGGGCTCGCTTCGCTCGCCATGCTTCGGGCTCGGTGGCTCGCTACGCTCGCCACAGGTTTATATCCAACTCCATGCCCACTTGGATAGTAGGGGTATGAAAAGGACCCCTTTTTCCCATTGAATTCCATGTTAAAATGGACTCAGTCCATTTTAACATTGATTCCTATGGAAAAATCGGGTCATCGCATCCGATGGTCGCATGCGATGCGATGCGATATCGCATCGCATCGCATCTGATTGTATGCCTTAACTTAAGGCATACAATCAAAAAATCGGCAGCCCAGATAACTCACAAGTACCTAAAATACAAGGCCATACCTCCCAACTGTCACGATTTTAGAGGGACAGTCCCGATTTTCGGGTCCTGTCCCGCTGTCCCACCCGCGGCAGGCATTGTCCCGCTGCGGGGGGGTGAGAGTTGGGAGACCCCCAATCTAGTAGAATAGACGCTGTGCGCATGCGCACAGCGTCTATTCTCGTATGAAAATGAGGTCGCGGCTAATTAGCATAAGCCACGCCCTCATTTGCATACACCCGCCCCCTTTTCGCCGCGCGAGTGTCCCTATTTCAAGTTGGGAGGTATGCAAGGCGGCCCGTAAAACTAGTACCTTTTAGAGTGGCCCGGGGGGCACATGGCACCCTGCCCCCTGGCCCAGCCCGCCCCTGGAAATGGGGCAAATGCAGAATTTTGTTGGGAGTGGTAGGGGGGGAGGGGGGGGGGTGTGTTGGCTGTACATCATGTATTGCATGTACTGTACATCATTACACACACACACACTTTTGTACACAGACATACTGTACATACATGCTGTACTACATGGCATACTTACAAAAACATCACATATACACACACTACAGACACAAACAGTGCATATATACACACTTCAAACACAGACACACACACATACACTAGCATAGAAAACATAACGCAACATATACATCCAAGCATACAGTACATACACTCAAAAACACACATAGCATATACACACATTACTTACATATATCATATACATACATACATACATACAGCATATACACATGGCATGCATAGACACAGCATATACACAATGACACACACAAAGCATAACATAGCACACATATACAGCAGGGTTGCCGACTTTAAGATTCTCCTCTCCGGGAGAAGCCCGGAGAGGAGAGTTTCACCAGCCGCTCAGGGGGCGGGGCTTACGAGTGACATCACTAAGCCCCGCCCCATGCTGGTAAAACAAGGTATTAACAGATTTCCGTGGAGGGGGCGGGGCTAAAATGACGCGATTGTGTCGTTTTAGCTCCGCCCCCTCCTCTGAGCCCCGAGGATTGCGGCATTTTAATGCCGCGATCCAGGGGACAGCGGGGGTCCCCCCTGAATCCGGGAGGGTTGCCCACCCTTCCGGGGGGCTGGGAGGGGGTCCCGATTTTTGGGAGACTCCCGGAAATTCCGGGAGGGTCGGCAACCCTGATATACAGCATGTACACAGACACACACATAATGTACACACTGACACATATAGCACACAGACACACACACTCCCCTCTCATGCAAATATCAGGAGAGCAAATGCCAGTATAAAAAATCATTAGGCATTTAACACTCACCCCTTCCCTGCTTGCTTCAGGCTCTGAGCAAACTTCCTGCATCCCCCGGTCACATGGAGTACAGCCTGAGAGGAGCTGAGCTGCACTCTGCCTCCACAGCCAGCTCCCCCTGCTGTCAGCCATGAGAACAGCCGCACTAGGAGGAAGCAGAAGCCGAAGCTGTCAGCTCTGTGAATCGGGCTGAAAGCACCGCGGGAGGTGCTGCGTGTGGCCGCACATGCGCACCAGCCCTCCCGCGGCCATTTTAACTATGGTCACATTTATAGGCATTTTCCTGTTAAACAAAGGACACCATGTGACTGGTTGGTGCTTCAATTAATGACATTAAAGGATTGTTAGGAGCCCATGCACCATTGGCAGAGGTAGGATCTGGGACTTTGTGCTTTTATAGGCTCCCTGATGGAGTGAGTGCTGGGTGGCAAACATCTGAGCCTTAGCCCCTCCCCTCAGCAGAAAGTCAGTCAGAGGGGTCAGCGTGTGACCTTTGGCAGGAGTCCTGAGAGGAACAGCTCGGAGCAGCATAGTGAGGGACTGACAGGCCGCTGTGCAGTGAAGGGACTGTCACTAGAGAAAGGAGAGAATAGAGGTGAGGAACCATCCTGTGAGGAAGTACAGCAGCCTGGTGACAGGGGGGCAGCTGATTAGGAGGTCCTGCTCTGCACCCTTTCCCTGCCTGCAGCTGACCAGTCCTGAATTCTTTGTCAGGACCAGTATACAGTGACTGAGGTAGTGAGACAGAGTTTGGACAAGAGACTATCAGTGTAGCTGCCGGCAGAGGGAATATCCTGAGGTAACAAAAGGACATTAGGGTAACCCTCACCACAAATCATATTGGGTAAGGTGTTATCAGCAGTCCAAAGCGTTTCCTACATCAACAAGTCATCCATTCTGTCTATACAGACTCCTAATTACCACATAGAGCAGTACCCTGTCGCAGGACTCCCGAAATACCACATAGAGCAGTACCCTGTCGCAAGACTCCCCAATTACCACATAGATCAGTACCCTGTCGCAGGACTCCCCAATTACGACGTAGAGCAGCACCCTGTCGCAGGACTCCCCAATTACCACATAGAGCAGCACCCTGTCACATGACTCCTAATTACCACATAGAGCAGCACCCTGTCACAGGACTCACCAATTACCACATAGAGCAGCACCCTGTCACAGGACTCCCCAATTACCACATAGAGCAGCACCCTGTCGCAGGACTCCCCAATTACCACATAGAGCAGCATCGTGTCGCAGGACTCCCCAATTACCGCATAGAGCAGCACCCTGTCACAGGACTCCCCAATTACCACATAGAGCAGCACCCTGTCGCAGGACTCCCCAATTACCACATAGAGCAGCACCCTGTCTCAGGACTCCCCAATTACCACATAGAGCAGCACCCTGTCGCAGGACTCCCCAATTACCACATAGAGCAGCACCCTGTCGCAGGACTCCCCAATTACCACATCGAGCAGCACCCTGTCGCAGGACTCCCCAATTACCACATCGAGCAGCACCCTGTCGCAGGACTCCCCAATTACCTCATAGAGCAGCACCCTGTCGCAGGACTCCTCAATTACCGCATAGAGCAGCACCCTGTCGCAGGACTCCCCAATTACCGCATAGAGCAGCACCCTGTCGCAAGACTCCCCAATTACCACATAGATCAGTACCCTGTCGCAGGACTCCCCAATTACGACATAGAGCAGCACCCTGTCGCAGGACTCCCCAATTACCACATAGAGCAGCACCCTGTCACATGACTCCTAATTACCACATAGAGCAGCACCCTGTCACAGGACTCACCAATTACCACATAGAGCAGCACCCTGTCACAGGACTCCTAATTACCACATAGAGCAGCACCCTGTCGCAGGACTCCCCAATTACCACATAAAGCAGCACCCTGTCGCAGGACTCCCCAATTACCACATAGAGCAGCACCCTGTCGCAGGACTCCCTAATTACCACATAGAGCAGTACCCTGTCGCAGGACTCCCCAATTACCACATAGAGCAGCACCCTGTCGCAGGACTCCCCAATTACCACATAGAGCAGCACCCTGTCACAGGACTCCTAATTACCACATAGAGCAGTACCCTGTCACAGGACTCCCCAATTACCACATAGAGCAGTACCCTGTCACAGGACTCCCCAATTACCGCATAGAGCAGCACCCTGTCACAGGACTCCCAAATTACCACATAGAGCAGCACCTTGTCACTGGACTCCCCAATTACGACATAGAGCAGCACCCTGTCACAGGACTCCCCAGTTACCTCCTAGAGCAGCACCCTGTCACGGGAAGGGGGCGGTGCCATGGATGGGCTGCCCTATTAGGGGCGTGTCCATAGTGATCGCTATATCGATTAGCATTGCATATTAATTGACCTCAGTGGATTGTCCCAAGCCTACTTCTGAGGCACATAACCTTTGAGGCTTGGGTGGAGGCACATTACAGTTAAAATCTAGCAGGGATAACTCCCGTTACATTAATATTGGTTCTCTTTACCTAGAACGGTGCCTATCGCGGGCATCGCATGTACATCGCATGCCATTATAATGGCATGCGATGCAACCGATGCGATGCCCGCGATTTCACATAGAAATACATGTTAAAATGTAAAACGCGTCAGTCGCATCGCATGCGACCAAAATCGCATGCAATGCGACCGACGCGATTACCGCAATTTCACATAGGGAACAATGTTAAATGGCCCAATTGACCCGATTTCACATAGGGAACAATGTTAAATGGCCCACAGACCCCAAATACCCACCCTGAAGTGTGTGTAAATGGCCCCCCCCCATTGTTAACGCCACCCCACGATCAACGTCAACCCGAAGCGTGGCGAGCCCGCGAGGGGCGGTGGTACGCGTCCTACGACCTTTTCATACCCCCACTATTCACGTTGGCGTGGAGTTGAGAATAGAAAGTGTGGCGAGCGCAGCGAGCCACCGAGCCCGAAGCGTGGCGAGCCCAGCAAGGGGACGCGGATACCTGTGGAGCCCGCGAGGGGACGCGGATACCTGTGGAGCCCGCGAGGGGACGCGGATACCTGTGGATACCACACTTTCTATTCACAACTCCACGCCGACGTGGATAGTGGGGGTATGAAAATGTCGGAGGATGCGTACCGCCGCCCCTCGCGGGCTCGCTGCGCTCGCCACAATTCGGGTTGACGTTGATTGTGGGGTGGCGTTAACAATTGGGGGGGCCATTTCACACTTGAGGGTGCCTATTTGGGCTCTGTGGGCCATTTAACATTGTTCCCTATGTAAAATCGGGTCAATTGGGCCATTTAACATTGTTCCCTATGTGAAATCGCGGTAATCGATGCATGCGATTTTTTGGTCGTTCTAGGTAAAGAGTACCTATAATATCTACCGGTAATCCCCAAAAGGGCAAAAAAGGGCTATCTGGGGCTGCACAGCTGGTGTAGCATTGCCAAGTCCTGATGTAAATTCCTGACCAAGGTAATATCTGTGTGGAGGCTACATGTTTTCACATGTGTATACATAGATTTCCTCTGTGTTCTCTGGTTTTCTCAAACGGGCCAGGATCATCATTTTACAAGTCGCATTTGCTGCGGAGGATGTCACGCAGCTTCCCCGAACTGCCGCAAAAATGTTCTGGACATGTCTGCGTTGTCCGGGCCACACCCTCCCAACGTTACTTCACTGCCTCATACTTTCACTTGGAGTCAGACTGCAGTTTGATACTTTGTGCAAATGGGCCGCAGGGGCCACGCATGCTCCGATGTGCAAGTAATTAGGCCTGTAGTCCCTTATACAGGATGCCATACATGCCCACCTGACCCTCTCCATGAGGGAGAAAATGCTCTGTTCCTGGACTTCCCTGGTAATGAATGATTGCCATCACCTGTGGTGTGAAACATCTTTCTTATCAATTACCTAGTTCAGTGGTTCTTAATCTCAGTCATCAAGGACCCCCAACAGTGCTCGTTTTCCAGGTCACACGGCAGGTGCACTCGTTATTCACTGAAACATTTTAAAAGATCACAGGTGGAGATGATTATTTCACCTGTGATTCTGTGTGGATACCTGGAAAACGTGCACTGTTGGGGGTCCTTGAGGACCGAGGTTGAGAACCACTGACCTAGCTCACCACAGGTGACAACCATCATACATTACCAGGGAAGTCCAGGAACAGAGCATGTTCTCCTTAATGGAGAGGGGCAGGTAGGCGAGTATGGATGCAACTGCAGGATGCCATCTAGTGGATGGTTTGTAGAATGCAGTTTTGTTGATTCCAGTTATTTTACTTATGTAAATAAAATGCAGACTTTGAGGGAATAAGACGCCTGGTGACCTGCAGCTATTTACCGTGGCTGAAGCCACAGCATAAAAGGACATATGTGTATGCAGATTACTGTTACATATTTCCTTATACCAATACTAGTTAGAAGCCTGGAAATAGACATCAGGGCCGGATTATAGAGGTGGCGGTCGCATTCCGATTCATGCCCCTTACATTATTTGTTGAGTCCCTATGTGTAATATCTCAACCAAAACCCCTAAGCTAACCCTAATAGGTTAAGCCAAAGGGCGGTATTCAATGAGCCTGATTCGCCATGTTTTTATGGCGAATTTGTGCTGTTTGGCGAATTTTTGACAAAAACGGTGAATCACCCTATTCAATGACCACATGGCAAATACATTTGAAGGTTTTTTTCGCCATGATTCACCGAGTAGCAATCGCTATCTTTTTATGGTGAAGTGGAAGGTGAACTTTTAAAATAAAGTGTTTTGTGTTTCACAATTGGTGTAAAAAAATCGGGAATTTTATTCTGAGGAGGGGCATGCTACTTTTATTCATGTGCTGTAAGCACATGAATATATATTTAATTTTAAAAAAATATTTTTTTTTTTTTTTTTTTACACAGCAGCCAGCAGGGGGCGCCGGAGCCGAGACGCTCATTACATATTCATATATTCACTGCACTCGATCGTTACGATCGTGTGTAGTGAATATACACTCCCCTGCTGGCACCCCCGGGGGGCAGCCTGTGCTGCCTGGCACCCGGGGAGCCCACCTGCCCCCCACAAACGTTCAGGGGCAGGCAGAGAGACTTCCATCTCTCTGCCTGGCACCGTCCTCAGGCTCCCTGCGGCAATCGCCGCAGGAGCTCATATTCGCCTGTCAGGGGCAGCGAGCCCCTGACACGTTGAATACCGGAGCCCGCTGGCTCCGGAACGTGGCGAATGTGCAGCGAATCCTAAAAAGGATTCGCTGCACCTCGCAGGTATTCACATTGAATACCGCCCATTGTGTTACCTCGACCCTAATACCATATCCCAAATTCCCCCTAAAATAACCCTAAGGCAGGCATATCCAAACTACGGCCCTCCACCTGTTGTGAAACTGCAAGTCCCATCATGCCTTGCCACAGTTTTGATATTATGGAATGCTAAAACTATAGCCCTGTACACATGCATCCATTTTTCCCGATTTTTGATTCGATATTGCTTATAGAAGCAAAATAAAATCGAATCCAAAATAAAATCGAATGGTTTTTGTGTCACTTTCGATCTGCATTCGATTCGATGCACGCTTCCGTTTTCACAAAATCGAACAGAAAAATCTACTGTGCAGCTAAGAAAGAATTGATTCGATCTAGTAAATCGAATGTGTACAATGTACCATGAATGTATATCGGATTTGATATCAAATTCGATATCTAATGCAAGAGTACAGATCTAATGCCAAATCGAATGGGAATGTCTCATGCCAGATCTAATAGAAAATCAAATCTAACATCGAATCAAAAGCAAATCGATGTGTGTGTACGGGCCTTTGGGCAAGGCATGCTGGGATGTGTAGTTTCACATCAGCTGGAGGGCCATAGTTTGGACATGACTGCCCTAAGGCCAATAAAGGCAGGAAGTAATATATGTTTAATTGCCCTGTGATTGCCAGCCTATAGTCTTCTGCAAATTCACATCACAAACTCCAATTACAGGACCACACACCACACACCACACAACAGCCATTCTGGAGACTGACCGGTAGATCATTCTCCATTTTATGTATAGGGCAGGGGAGGTCACATGGCGGTGCAATCAGCTCAGCTGCACCTGTCTGTGCTCCCAGGCCAGGGAGAAGCAGCCGATTGTATGGATGGCCACCGTTGCCTTTGCCATCGATGGCAAAAGTGCAACTGGCCATTGATGGTGCATAACTAGGCAATGGAAGACCATCAATGTTTTTACATATCGATGGTCATCCATTGTCTTTGACTGATTGGCCTGTGGGCCAATCAGAATACAGGGACGGGGCTTCACGGGTGTCCTGGGCGGAGCTATGCTCCGTGTCCCAGGAAAAGCAAAACAAAACTATTCGTCTATACTTAACATCGATGGTGGGAAACCATCTGGTTCTCCCCCATCAATGTCAAAACTATTCAACATCGACCATAAACCATCAATGTTTTCTAAACATCGATGGTCGATGGCCATCCCTAGCCGATTGCAGAGCTAAGGGCTAAGTAACTGCTTGGTCACATAACATAGGCAGATAACATAATCAGACTAGGCTGACAGGAGGTGGGATGGTGGGGGTGGTTGTCCTCGGTCCTCTCTCAGGTAGCTGCAGATGATGTGCTGGGTAAAGCAGAGAGAGGACCTGGAGTGGTGAGGATGGGGGCTATTTTAAAAAAGTGGGCCAAAATATATAGGTTTTAACATCACCTTATATTGTTACTGCAGCCAGAGGACAGGTCTGTGCACTCAGTATTATCCATATGTATAATAAAAGACTACCTCTTCTTTATGGGGGGAATTCAAGCATTGTATGCACTGCTGTGCTTCAGAGCAGTGTGAATATACGCTGCATCTGTATGCAAAACTGGTGTGTGCATCAGCTCTTATGTGTGAAGAGCAATGCAATAAGCCGTGATAGAGGTAGCAGCACACAAGAACATTGCTAGCACTGAATTAATAAGCAACACACTACATAACATACCCAGAATACCATTCCTTTTGTGCTCAGTGTCTGGATGCTGCTGGGTATTCTGGTATAATTGTTGATGGCTCTCTTCTGTGCATCATTGAGTGTCCTCTGTTTCCCTTATACAGGGAAATGGAGTCGTTGCTGAAGCAAGTCCAGGAAATGCATGGAGGTAATTACAGATTACACTAGGTGATTCATCGCGCCCTACGGGCGCTCTTCACACCGTCGTAAGGGGCTGCGCCCCCTTAATTTGTGAACTTTTTGTATTGTGAGGAATATGTTTAGAATTGTATGAAAGATGCCTGTATTGCAACTTGAGTTATAGGTGAAATGTGTTAAATAGAGAGCATATGATGTGGAAGGGGGTGTGTATTGTTTGTTTAATTAAAAAGCAGTTACAGAGTAAGATGTACATTGATAGTGTGGAGGGTACAGTGACATTTGTGGGTGTGGGGGGGGCTGTGTGTGCATGTTGTTTAGGTGCGGTGTGTGCAATAGTATAGTAGGGTGTTTCTGAGTCAGCGGCTCCCCACTGGCGGAGGTCACGACACAGGAAAACAGGAGGCTGGGTAGTGATAGGGTGTGTGGGAATAAGGGGGGCTAAAGAGGAGGGTGGGAGATACTGTGCTGCTTCTGCCAGTGGGTGAGGGTCCAGCGTGGCAGTATAGGATGGTGGCCCTTAGTCAGTGTCTCCTCCTACTGGGTGGGAGTTCGGGTGCATGAGAGCAGGAGGCTGGGCTAGGAGGCATGATAGGGGCATGTGGGCAAAACAGCGTCAGCGACTCCCCAGTGGTGGAAGTTACGGTTCAGGAGAGCAGGAAGCTGGGTAGTGATAGGGGTGTGTGAGTATACGGGGAACTAAAGAGGGGCTTAGGGGTGCCGTGAATTGCGGGAGGGGCGCGGGGGGTGCCGTGAATCAAGGGAGGGAGGGGGCGCAGGTGTCGGCATCCGCAAAGCGTGGGAGGGGGCGTGAATTGCGCGAGGGGGGGTGCGCGGGGGGTCCGTGAATTGCGGGAGGGGGGGGGGGCACGGGCGCGATGAATCACCTAGTTGGTTATATATTCTTGTAGAAGGATGGTAGGATGTTGCTGTCATTCAGAATGCATTTACATAAACAGTAATAGTAGCAGTAAAAGGTCTGACTTAAAACACCTACAGTAAAACAGAACAGGTGTTATATATTATACAAAGAATTGGTTGATGATGTGTAGGTTGACGTGCACATAGTTCATAGTTGTCACTGGAAAAAAATTGCTACAAGAAAAAAATCAACACAGAAAGTTCAACACATGTAAATGTTGACATAAGTGTGGCACTTCATCGGTGTCCATGTCGACACATGAGAATGAATATGAAAACATTCAAAAAAAGAAAAATAAATCTTCAAAAACTCATGTCAACCTTTTTCATTGTCGACCATAGCCGTGCCAGTGTTTTGCATGTGCCATTTAATCCTGGGGTTGCCGTGAATCACGCGCGGGGGTGGGGGAGGGAGGAGGTGAGGGGTGTCCGCGAATCACGGGAGGAGGGGTCGTGGGTGGATGCCGTGAATTGCGGGAGGATGGGTCGCGGGGGGGGGGGGTGTGGGTGCCGCGAATCGTGGGATGGGGGGGCGGGGGGGTTGCAGTGAATCACGGGAGGGTGGGGCGCGGGGGCGGGGGGTTGCCGCAATGACAGGAGGGGGCGTCAGGGGTGGGGAATCGAGGTAGGGGGGGTCGTGGGGGGCACCGTGAACCGCGGTAGGGGGGTCGTGGGGGGCACCGTGAACCGCGGGAGGGGGGGCCCGGGGGTTTGCGCGAATTGCAGGAGGGGGTGTGTCACGGGGTGGGGCCGCAAATCGCGGGAGTCACCGGGGTTGCCGCGAATTGCGGGGGGTGTGCTGCAAATCGAGGGAGGGGGGTCGCAGGGGTGCCGCGAATCGCCACAGAGAAAAAAATCAACACAGAAAGGTCAATACATGTAAATGTTGACATAAGTGTGGCACTTCATTGGTGTCCATGTCGAGACATGAGAATGAATATGAAAACATTGAAAAAGTGAAAAATAAATCTTGTCAACCTTTTTCATTGTCGACCATAGCCATGTCAGTGTTTTGCATGTGCCATTTAATCGTGGGGATGCCGTGAATGGGGGGGGGGGGAGGGATCGAGGTGCATACCCAATATGACCCTCTCCAGGAGGGACACATTGCTCTGTTTCTGGACTTTCTTCTTAATTTATGGATTACCATCACCTGTGCTTAAACACCTTCTTATCAACTAGGTGATTCATCGCGCCCTACGGGCGCTCTTCACACCGTCGTAAGGGGCTGCGCCTCCTTAATTTGTGAACATTTGTATATGAAAAAGATGGTTAGAATTGTATGAAAGATGCCTGTATTGCAACTTGAGTTATAGGTGAAATGTGTTAAATAGAGAGCATATGATGTGGAAGGGGGTGTGTATTGTTTTGTGTAATTAAAAAGCAGTTACAGAGTAAGATTTACATTGATAGTGTAGATGGTACAGTGACATTTGTGGGTGTGGGTGCTGTGTGTGCATGTTGTTTAGGTGTGTGTGTGCAATAGTATAGTAGGGTGTTTTTGAGTCAGCGGCTCCCCACTGGCGGAGGTCACGACACAGGAAAACAGGAGGCTGGGTAGTGATAGGGGTGTGTGGGCATAAGGGGACTAAAGAGGAGGGTGGGAGATACTGTGCAGCTTCTGCCAGTGGGTGAGGGTCCAGCGTGGCACTACAGGAGTACAGGATGGTGGCCCTTAGTCAGTGTCTCCTCCTACTGGGTGGGAGTTCGGGTGCATGAGAGCAGGAGGCTGGGCTATGAGGCATGATAGGGGCATGTGGGCAAAACAGCGTCATCGACTCCCCAGTGGTGGAAGTTACAGTCAGGAAAGCAGGAAGCTGGGTAGTGATAGGGGTGTGTGAGTATACGGGGGAACTAAAGAGGGGCTTAGGGGTGCTGTGAATTGTGGGAGGGGCGCGGGGGGTGCCGTGAATCAAGGGAGGGAGGGGGCGCAGGTGTCCGCGAATCACGGGAGAGGGCGGGGGTCCGCAAAGCATGGGAGGGGGCGTGAATTGCGGGAGGGGGAAGGTTGCGAATTGCGGGAGGGGGGTGTGCGGGGGGGTGACGTGAATCGTGGGAGGGGGCGTGAATTGCGGGAGGGGGGCACGATGAATCACCTAGTTGGTTATATATTCTTGTAGAAGGATGGTAGGATGTTGCTGTCATACAGATGCATTTACATAAACAGTAATAGTAGCAGTAAAAGGTCTGACTTAAAACACCTACAGTAAAACAGAACAGGTGTTATATATTATACAAAGAATTGGTTGATCATGTGTAGGTTGACGTGCACATAGTTGTCACTGGAAAAAAATAGCTACAAGATAAGAAAAAATCAACACAGAAAGGTCAACACATGTAAATGTTGACATAAGTGTGGCACTTCATTGGTGTCCATGTCGACACATGAGAATGAATATGAAAACATTAAAAAAAGAAAAATAAATCTTCAAAAACTCATGTCAACCTTTTTCATTGTCGACCATAGCCGTGTCAGTGTTTTGCATGTGCCATTTAATCCTGGGGTTACCGTGAATCGCGAGTGGGGGTGGGAGGAGGTGAGGGGTGTCCGCGAATCACGGGAAGAGGGGTCGTGGGTGGATGCCGTGAATTGCGGGAGGGGGGGTCGCGGGGGGGTGTGGGTGGCGCGAATCGTGGGAGGGGGGGACGCGGGGGGTTGCAGTGAATCGTGGGAGGGTGAGTCCCGGGGGGTTGCCGCAATGACAGGAGGGGGGGTCAGGGGGGGGGGGAATCGCGGTAGGGGGGGGCGCGGGGGTACCGCGAACCACGGGAGGGGGGCCCGGGGGTTGGCGCAAATCGTGGGGGGGGGGTCGCGGGGTGTCACGGGGTGGGGCCGCAAATCACGGGAGTCGCCGCCAATTGCGGGGGGGTGTGCTGCGAATCGCGGGAGGGGGGTCGCCGGGGGGTGCCGCGAATCGCCACAAGAAAAATCAACACAGAAAGGTCAACACATGTAAATGTTGACATAAGTGTGGCACTTCATTGGTGCCTATGTCGACACATGAGAATGAATATGAAAACATTGAAAAAGTGAAAAATAAATCTTCAAAAACTCATGTCAACCTTTTTCATTGTCGACCATAGCCATGTCAGTGTTTTACATGTGCCATTTAATCGTGGGGTTGCCGTGAAGGGGGGGGGGGAGGTGCATACCTCCCAACATGACCCTCTCCAGGAGGATACATTGCTCTGTTTCTGACTTTCTTTTTAATTTATGGATTACCATCACCTGTGCTTAAACACATTTCTTATCAATTACCCTGTTTAAAACAGGTGATGACAATCATAAATTAAGATGGAAGTCCACAAACAGAGCATTCTGTCCCTCCTAGAGGGTCATGTTGGGAGGTATGGAGGTGTGGGGCGCTCACCTGGTGTGTCTGGTGTGTAGCTGTGTCTTTGCTGTGTAACATGGAGAGGCAGAGGGTGGGCTCACTGGGCTGGTTCTCTGTCATGCGAGTCAGTCATGTGAGTCAGAGGCTCCACCCAGCATTACAGCTTCAGACACACTTTGAGTGACAGATGTAGCCAAATATATAAGAGATTACCCTGTTTAAAATGACAGGTGATGACAATCATAAATTAAGATGGAAGTCCACAAACAGAGCATTCTGTCCCTCCTGGAGAGGGTCATGTTGGGAGGTATGGAGGTGTGGGGTGCTCACCTGGTGTGCCTGGTGTGTAGTGTAGCTGTGTCTTTGCTGTGTAACATGGAGAGGCAGAGGGTGTCTGGCACTGTCTGTGGGCTCACTGGGCTGGTTCTCTGTCATGTGAGTCAGTCATGTGAGTCAGAGGCTCCACCCAGGGTTATATCTCCAGACACACTTTGAGTGACAGATGTAGCCAAATATATAAGAGATGTCAATTCACATAGACCAAAGTGGTGTAGACAGGGCAGCTGACATCAGCCCCCCCAACAGGTCATACACCCCTCTCAGCATCCCTGGGTGTGTACAATGTAAATTTACATAGCAAATTGAGATAGACAATCACCACTGACACTCTATTGTCATTACACAGCTGGAAATGTGGACCCACAGATGGAAGATGTCCTGAAGAAGATCAACATGTTGCAGAAAGGTTGTTAGATCTATGCATGTAAAATTACCCTCTACACCTAACCCGCCCTACCTGCAGCCTAACCCTAACCATCTGCCATCTTAGTGCATAACCCTAACCCTCCCTAGGGATGGCCGTCGTTGCCATTGCCATCAATGGCAATAGTGCAACTGACCATCAATAGTGGCATACTATGAAATGGATAACCATTGATGTTTTTACCTATCGATAAACATCCATTTTCTTTGAGTGATTGGCCAGTGGGCCAATCAATACATGGGGGTGTGGCATCATGGGTATCAGGGGCGGAGCTATGCTCCATGTCACGGTCCCTTGGGGAAGGAAAAAAACATTTTACCATCTGGTTCTCCCCCATCAATGGCAAAACTATTCCACATTGACCATAAACCATCGAGTTCAAATCATCGATGGTCGATGGGCATCCTAACCCAAATTCTCCCCGTTTTTGCTTAACTTTAACCCCCTGCATACTAAACCTCCCCCATAAGTGCCTCCCCCCCCCCCCCCCCCTTGTAACCTCATCCCTATATAATTATTAATCGTAATAATCAGTGCATCTGTTGCATTGTTTGCACACAGCTGGAGAACAGATGAAGAAGGAGAACAAAGAGTTGGAGCAGCAAATAGCAGCAGCGCAGACCAAGATGGAGGCAGGTAAGTGTCCATTATCACCCAGGGTCACCTCACCATGGTCCATACCACCACGCAGTAATAATTCCATGTGTATGGCATATATGGTATGTGCTGTATGTACGAAACAGGATGTATGTAATGTACCGCCCATGTACAGAATGATTTGTATGTACAGCTTTTGTTTTAACACCAAGGAAGGAAACTCTATGGATTGTAATATACATTATGGCATTTATCTTTCAGTGCATGCAGAGAAAAGCAGACTAAAGGAAGTTTTTCAGAAAAAGCAAGGTGAGGACTGTGTAACGGATTCTAGGACTTAGGCCCTTATTCTGATCGGTGCGGCCCGATCAGAAATATGCGGTCATGTCCGTGCAGGCGAATCCCCGCCTTCCATACGGATCGCCACCTCCGTCCGTATGCGGATATGTGGCGGTCCGCATGAAAGTGGACGGGGATACGCCTCCTCCATGTTGGGAGCAGCCCCTGCATTCGATGGTCGCCGAACATCGAATGCAGGGCCGCACGCTCCACCAGGTCCCGCCACCCAAGACCACACGGACACTTGTCCGTGTGAAATCATGTATGGGGGCGGGCAGCTGACATCCGGCGATGTCAGATGCCCGCCCCCTACACACGCGTCACGGCTTCATTACCATGCATACGCCCCGCGTTTGCATGGGAACGCCCATGAAACGCGGGGCGTATGCATAGGGTAATGAGGCTAAGTAGCCCCTCACGCCCCTCTACGCCCCCTGTGCGGCGTATAAAGAATACGTGCGGCGAAATCGCCTGCACATGCGCAGAGTGACCTCTGCACATGCGCAGACGATCAACATCGGCGGGACGTCCGCATGCGGTAAAATCCGCACCGATCAGAATAAGGCCCAAAGGGCGGGATGCTATATAGCAGAAATGCGGTAAAAACCCCATTTTCGGGGTTTCTACCGCATTTCTATATGCTATATGGCGCCTCCGCAGTGTCAGCGCTGCGGAGGGAATCGCCAGCTAAAGCTGGCGAATCCCTGCAGAAGCCTATGGGCTTCTTACCGCAGCGCTGTTTGAGGGATCCGTCACGGATCCCTCCAGCGTGCCCTGCGGCCGGCGCCGGGGTCTGCGCATGCGCAGATGGACTCCCGGGTCACAGACCCGGAAGTCCAGTGCCGGCACCGCATCGCAAGGGACAGCTCTTACCGCAAGAGCTGTCCCTTGCATGAATAACGGCATATGTTATAGCATATGCCGTTACTAATAATGCGATGTCCGGCGAAGGGGGGCCGCGGATGTTATAACATCCCGCCCTTAGTGATATCTAGGCCTTAGACAGGAGGGATAAACAGCAGCACATAATGCCACAGGGTCTTCTTATTTCTGCTGGTGTGCACTCATCCGTACCATACTGCTGCTAGGGATGTAAGCCTTTTTGCTAGTAATCTTTCTTTAGTTAAACTGTTTCATTAGAGTATCTGGTGTCCATACTGATTTGGATAATGCTATAAAGGTATAGAAAAAAAGCACATCCTCTAAATATAGGTAGTGGCTACAGTTACAGACAGTGCAGTGTTCACAATAAAATAACATTTAGTAAATGAAAACCTACTTATATGCTAAAGGATGAATTCACACAAGGTTAAATTGCATTTGGATTTTTTTGCATAGACATCACATTAATCGTGAATACTGTGCTGAGGGAGAAGGAAAGAAATATCTTGCAGCAAAAAGCATTAAAGCATAGACACGCCCCTATGTGGCGCTAGATAGGCCCTTTGGGCAAAGTGTGACACGCCCCCTCGACAGCCATCCTACTGTAATCTCCCTGATTCTAGTTTTCAAAAGTAGACAAGTTTGCAGTAGCGGCAGCACTTATGTAATAATTAAATGAGTGCCCTCACTTTATTTCCAACACTTCAGAATATATCCAGATCCTGAAGCTGCAGTGCGACACCAAGATTGAGAAAGAAAAGAGGTAGTCTGGCAGGGATCCGTCTCTCAGTGTGTACCTGTCTGCTGGTTACCACACAACCTGTATTGTACGTAAGATCTACCGACAGTGTGTTGTGACCTGGTCTCGGAGCTTCCACCAGGACTGGTCTCTATGAGTTTGCTGTCTCCATGTCCTCGCAAGGCACATTATTTAAAAAGAGATTTGCTCCAACCAGTGGCGCCGGAACGGGGGGGGCGAGGGGGCAGCTTGCCCCCCCCAAAATTACTGAGGCGCCATATTACAGCCGCCTGTATTAAAGAATTATCATCCGCCCGGCCGCCTATATTTCATACCAGGCGCCGGGGATGGCTGCTGCTGCCGCCGCCGGGAGATGTGCAGAAGACGCGCCAGCCAATCACTGCCCGCGCATCCCTCCACATACACTGTGATTGGCGGGCGCGTCTTCTACACATCTCCCCGACGGCAGCAGCAGCAGCCATCCACGCCACGGCGCCTGGTATGTAATATAGGAGGGGGGCGGATGATAATACCAGGCGTAGCCATCACGCCCAAGTCAGTGCGGCTCCCCGCCGGCTGCCCGCTGCCCCCAGGAGACGTGGTATATTTAAAAGTCACTCACATCTCCCGCTGGACCGCGCTAGCCAATAGGCGCTCGCGGTCCAGTAGCCACCAGTTGATTGCCTGCTGGACCGCAAGCGCCTATTGGCTAGCGAGGTCCAGCGGGAGATGTGAGTGACTTTTGAATAGCAGCACTGTGCACAGCAGGGAGCCGGGAGCGGACAACCCCGGCGACAGGGGGGAGGGGGTGCGCGGAAAGCACCGCTGCTGCTTTGCCGATTGTGGGTGGGGTGGGGTGCACTAATCTCTGCACTATCCTCGCCCACCCACCCACCCTGCTGTGCACTATCCTCGCCCACCCACCCTGCTGTGCACTATCCTCCAACACCCACCAACCCATGCACTATCCTCACCCACCCACCCTGCTGTGCACTATCCTCACCCACCTGTGCACTATCCTCACCCACCTACCCTGCTGTGTACTATCCTCACTCACCCTGCTGTGCACTATCCTCACCCACCCTGCTGTGCACTATCCTCACCCACCCACCCACCCTGCTGTGCACTATCCTCACCCACCCTGCTGTGCACTCTATCCTCACTCACCCACCCTGCTGTGCACTATCACTCCCACCCTCCCTGCTCTGCACTATCATTTACTCACACCTTCCCGCCCTGCGAGCAAATTTCAGTCCCCCTTGGCAACGAGCAATTTCAGTCCCCCTTGGCATCGAGCATGAAGCCCATGGCATCGAGCATGAAGCCCCTGGCACCGAGCATGTAGGTAAGTGGCACTTATGTGTTAAATGTGTAATGGACATTACGATTTGTTAAATAGTGTGCGATGGGCATTGCGGTGTGTTAGTATGCGACGGGCATTGCGGTGTGTTAGTATGCGACGGGCATTGCGGTGTGTTAGTATGCGACGGCATTACGGTGTGTTCTATAGTATGCAATTGGCATCATGTGTGGCCTTATGTGTAATTGTCATTATGGCATGTGGCTTTATGTGTAATTGGTATTACAAAGTTTGCTAAAATGTGCAATGGGCATTACGGTGTGTGGTATAATGTTGGGCCGTGCCCACTTTTCACGGAGCAGGAGCCTCACCTACTACAAATTGGGGGGGGGGGGGGGTCGCGAAACATGCCTGGCGGGCGGGTGGGCAGCTGATTAATCAGTAATATAGCCGGGCGGGTGGCAGGGAAGATGTGCGCCCGCCAATGCTGCTTCTCTCACCCTCCCTTCCCCAGTGACTGACACATCCAGGGGTTGTCATTTACCCCTGGATTCACACCCAAACAGGTTTATGTAATTATGTCTGATTATCATAATCAGACATAATCACATAAATCTGTTTGGGGGTGACACTGCCACTTTTTCCACTTTTTACGAGTAAATGACAACCCCTGGATTAATGTCAGTCCTGGTGTCTCTGGCCACATGTATATGCCGCTGCCCGGTGTATAATGCCCACGTGTATATGCCGCTGCCTGTGTATAATGCCCATGCGTAAATGCCGCTGCCTTGTGTATAATGCCCACGCATATATGCCGCTGCCCTGTGTATAATGCCCATGCATATATGCCGCTGCCAGTGTGTATAGTGCCCGGGGGTAACATATAGCAATTTAGGGGGCGCCAAAATGAGATTATATCTTGCCCCCCCCAACCTAAAAACGTTCCAGCGCCTCTGGCTCCAACCTAAGTACTCGTGCCCAGTGAGATGACTTACCCCGAGGCTCCCGAACATCTGAGTCCTAGATACCATCGATGGCAATCCATTTATCTGACACAATTCTCTTTTTTGGTGTAGACTACAGGAGCAAACGAAAGAGATTAAGAAGAACATTGATGACATGGCAACCAAAATCAACAGGAGAAGTTGAAGCAGAGAAAGCAGAGGTGGGGGAACCCGAAACGTTATTAAGAAATGGAGTTGCGTCCATTTGTTTTTATGTTAAAGCACACGATATTTTTGGGGTATTTGTGTTTAAATGTTGGCTTGAACCACTCACTAGCAGAGTGTATCCGACCGGTACCTTCTTAGGAATTCTTATCAACTTCATCGAGCCAGATGTGGCCAACTGAGACTTTAATGGCGGTAACGTTAACGTCTGTCACGATTGGATTAAGAATGTCTGCCCAGGTAACCTAAGCTTCTTCTCTATTGCCCTAGGATGGAATTTCAAGATCAGATGGAAGACCTGATGGCGAGTCACAAATCCCTGGCGGCGTTTTATGTGAGGACCATAATGTAGGCCCAAGATAAGGTCTGGAATGAGGCCTGGGATGATGTTTGGGATGAGGCCTGAGATGTAGCCTGGGATGAGGTCTGGGATGTAGCGTGGGATGAGGTCTGGGATGAAGCCTTGGAAGCCAGGGATGAAGCCTGGATGAGGCCTGGATGAGGGGTTCCTCTATCTAAAGACCAGTATTTCCGACATCCTCATTTTACTCACACAAATACGATGGCTGCAATAAATCTTACAACATATCATCTATGTGAGAGATGATCGGCATCTGTTGTCTCTGTGGAGGTAATGGGGCTGCCATTTTGTTCTCCTATTTCATTAATAACCAAAACCAGTGACTGGTGATGACGCTGTTTGCTATAAGACGGATAGGCCACATTCTTGTAGCCTATGTGAGGTAACGTGTTATCATGGCCTGTATTTCAATTAGCATCCCGTCACCAACAAAATGGCGGCATTCAGTGTCTATAGGTTAATAGTGTTCTTATCTATTTCTTTCACTGTGAAACCACATATACTGTATATATGAGATGTAGTATATAGATAGATAGATATCAGGTATATATTAGATAGATAATAGAATTGCTAGATAATAGAATAGATAAATAAATAGATAGATATCAGATTAAGATAGATAGATATAGGCCTCAGGACCTTGTAGAGGCTTATCTTCCACAGTGTAACAATCTGTAGCTCACCCACCATGGCTGCCTCACCTGCTATGCCCGTGGATGGGGTGAAAATGACACAGACCTATCGGTCATGTTGGGATACCACGGATTCAGTATGAAATCCCGGCGGTCGGGATCCCGGCGTTCAAAATCCCGACTGCCGAAATCCCGACAAGGGGGGAAGTGGATCGCCCCCCCTTGCGGGCTCGCTGCGCTCGCCACGCAGCGGGCCCGGTGCCTCGCTACGCTCGGCACGCTAATTTATTCTCCCTCCAGGGGTGTCGTGGACACCCACGGAGGGAGAAAGTGTCGGGATTCTGAACGCCGGGATCCCGACCGCCGGGATTTTAACTGCATCCCGATACCACACCTAGCTGTAGGATACTGCAATCACCGATCTTGTGTCATCTCTTCTAGGTGTGACGTATTCCACCCAGGGTAATTCTACACAGCGCGCCCAAGGTGGCCGCCTTATCTGTTACATTGTTTACATGGGTGGAATATATAACCCTTAGACTTTATTACCCCAAATGTTTGCACCAACCCTGCATTACACTTACTGGTCTCTCTAGGTATAGCGGCTCTTCCTCACTTATGTACGTTTTTCAGCTTGCTGTCCTTATAATGCCTTTGTACAATGGAGACAACGCTATATAAATACATTTATTATTATTTCTGCTACAGGACTCAAAGAGGCTGACATCGGAGATATCTCAGATGGAGGAGCAGAAGAAGGAGCTTCTGGAGGAAGGCTAGTGTGGAACAACAGTACTCTCTGGGCCAAGATCCCTGGGAAATCTGATTGCTAGCTCCTGAACGACGGGTGCAAACGTGTAATAGGAATCTCCTGTCATATACTCCGCAGAGAGCGAGAAAGTCAGTAAGCTAAAGGAGGTGGAGGAGACGGAAGAAAGTCTGCGAGCCCAAGGTGTCCTGACGGCTGAGACTGTGTTCCTGCACAGTGAGGAGGCAGCGTGCGCAGTGTAGGGAAACGCCAACACCGCCATTGGAACTACAACGATTATTATACTGTTTTATATTTCTTGCAAGTTTTATATTGTGTACATATATCTAAATGCCCCTTTATAAGTTTTTCAGTGACATCATACTACCGTGCATGCAATCGGGGGAGGGGTATCTGCACTTTTGTCCTGGGCCCTGGCAGACAAGGGGCCCGGATGACAGCGATGTACGTGGTGCTTAGCTGGGCAGTGACGGGTAATACAGTATGTAAGAGGTTTCTGTATAAAGTATGTACCAGGTTCATCCTGTGCCCTACCCGCTAATAGTGCAGCTGTTGCCTGTTGTTGTGGCAGCCATTTTGTGTGATGAAGTAATATATCTGTAAACTAGGAACTATTGACGTCACTGAGGTATGAGGCACTGAGAGATGTGTGGGTGAGTGACGGAGGTTAGTAACGTGCAAGGCATGACGTAATGTCATGGGTTCTTTGTGTATTGATTGAACACATTTTTATGAATCATGGAGTACACGACAAAATGGCTGCCCTTAGAAGCCTCTATATGGCTTCTAATATTTTTCTACTTCTCTCGTGTATCTCACAGAAAACTGTTTCAGGAAGAAAACAAGCTTGCCGCAAGCATGCTGGAAACAGCGACTGCGTGTCACATGGAACTTCTGGACAAATATAACAGGTAAACAAACACACACCGATAGTTCGGGGACAGGATCGGCGTACAGACTATGCACAGCATAAGTTACTTTAAACCACCAAGATGTTGGATCGGCTTATCACATACAGATATACAATATATAATCGTCCAGCATCAGTGTGACAGGGGTCTCACTCACTCTCAGGCTGTGACGTCCCTTTTGTTCCCTTACATCATGTCACTACTCCTGTCAAACGCAGGCAGCCCTGTCCTCACTGACACATCCCTCATCTCCTGATATAATCTGTGCTGCTGGGGACCCTGCTCCTCCCACTAAATAACTCTCAGCCTGTGGCTGCTGCCCCCCATACCCTGCTCACATCATGTCACTGCCCCGTCACATGCAGCCTTGTCCTCACTGACACATCCCTCATCTCCTGCTATACTCTGTGCTGCTGGGGACCCTGCTCCTCCCTCTATATAACTCTCAGTCTGTGGCTTCCTGCTGCCTCCATTCCCCTCATCACATCATGTCACTGCCCCGTCACATGCAGCCTTGTCCTCACTGACACATCCCTCATCTCTTGATATACTCTGTGCTGCTGGGGACCCTGCTCTCCCATTATATAACTCTCTCAGTCTGTGGCTTCCTGCTGCCCCCATTCCCCTCCTGATATCATGTCACTGCCCCTGTCACATGCAGCCCTGTCCTCACTGACACATCACTCATCTCCTGATCATCTCTGTGCTGCTGGGGACGCTGCTCATACCACTATATAACTCTCAGTCTGTGGCTTCCTGCTGCCTCCATTCCCCTCCCCACATCATGTCACTGCCCCTGGCACATGCAGCCCTGTGCTCACTGACACATCCCACATCTCATGATATACTCTGTGCTTCTGGGGACCCTGCTCATACCACTATAGAACTCTCAGTCTGTGGCTTCCTGCTGTCCCCATTCCCCCTCCTCAAATCATGTCACTGCCCCGGCACATGCAGCCCTGTCCTCACTGACACATCCCTCATCTCCTGATATACTCTGTGCTGCTGGTGATCCTGCTCCTCCCACTATATAACTCTCAGTCTGTGGCTTCCTGCTGCCTCCATTCCCCTCCCTCACATCATGTCACATGCAGCCCTGTCCTCACTGACACATCACTAATTTCCTGATATACTCTGTGCTGCTGGGGATCCTGCTCCTCCCACTATATAACTCTCAGTCTGTGGCTTCCTGTTGCCCCCATTCCCCTCTCACATCATGTCCCTGTCACATACAGCCCTGTCCTCACTGACACATCACTTATCTCCTGATATAATCTGTGCTGCTGGGGATCCTGCGCCCTCCCACTATATAAACTCTCAGTCTGTGGCTTCCTGCTGCCCCCATTCCCCTCTGATATACAGGCAGTGGAGCTCAGTGTGTATCTGGGGACCCTCCACTGCTCATGTGACCTCTGCTTTGTGTCTCACAGGCTGAAAGCAGAGCTGGAAGCAGCAGAGAGAACCTCATCTACCCGGCAGCTGCTTCCTCTGTTGGTGGCCAGCAGCCAGGGAGAGCGCAGACGCTATAACGTGTTACTTCTATGCTCTAGTGTCCGGTGCATGATACAAGTTACATTGTGTTCCTGTGTGTTATGTTCTCAGTTCATTTCTCCTTTCAGTTCTGTTTCTCTGTTGCTGACCCATTGTTACATGAATAAAGGGAACTTCATCCGGCATAACGTTTGTCTGTGGTTCGTAGCAATGGACGATGTCTTTTGTAAACTGAAAATCACATGTACCAGGGTAAATGAGTATAATGCATATGACATTGTTATACACACAATGTTATGTTGGGGGATACATACGGATGACCGGTGGCCAAGATACCGACAACAGCATACCAGTGAAGGTAACCCCAACTGGGGTCAGTTAAGTATACGTACTCTCCCCCTGCCCCCCCCCCCCCCCCCCCCGTCCAAAAACCCTTGATTCCTGCTGCCCGACCTTAAACCTCCCTGCTAGTTCTTAACTCTAATCCCCCCTTTTCACAACCTAACCTTCCCTCCCCCGCAGCCGGACCCTAACCCCCCCCCCCCCCCCCCGCAGCCGGACCCTAACCCCCCCCCCCCCCCCCCACCTCTTCCCAAAACCTAACACTCCCTACCCCTCATCCTGACCCTAACCCACCTTCTAGCTGCCTAGCCCCCCTCCCTTCACTGCAGTCTAACCCTAAACACACCCCCCCCCCATGCCCAAACCTAACCCCCAATCCCCAGCGTATTGCTAATCCACCCTGATTACTCACAGCTGGGCATCCCGGCAGTTGGGATTCGGTCCCCGACGTTCCAATTTATATCGGGATTCTGGTGCTGGCCTCCAGGCCGTAGTCAGGATGCCGGCGTTGGTATAATGAACACCGTCACCTCAGCCGCCTGGATGCTTATTGCGTTGGATATAACTGTATACAGTACATATTTTTGATCCATTCACCAGATGTCATTGTAAAAAAATAAACCCATGCTTTCATTTTATATTGTGATGATTTGTTTCTAAAAACTTACATTTCATCTCACATTAATAGTTCTTGTATCATTTATACACGGTCACGTCTTTTCTGTACAATGCCTACAGATTTGGTTCAGTCTATGTGTACTGTGATATTATCACCCCAGTATCTGCCCTTGCTCTGTCACTGCCAGCTGTTCCAGATAAACTCTGGAATCTGTATTAACTACATATTTACTAGGTAGTTTTACGTTACCGACCAAACTAGAAGTGAAGTTGGGGTACCAGAATTTTAGAATGAAGAAATTGTCAGATCCCCTGAAAATGCCAGTACCAGCACTAGACTATGCCAAGGGCTAGTGCCGCTATGAGCCTGAATTTTGGAGCCAGTGGTCTTCATTCTGAGATGAACACCGGTTTTGCCGCTAATAAAAAGATATGCCATCGGTCGCACCGTCAAATATTGCATCAACCATTTGGTAGCCCTGCTCATCCTTCATAGAGTACATATTATCCATAAGGCACCACAATATGTACGTAGCACCGCGTGCCAGTAACTGAGCCATGATACAAGTGCACCATCAAGTTCCCTGGCCTCTGTATATGTGTACCCAGGAACATGTATACATTACACCAGCCCAACACCTAGTTCCTTTCACTTTAAGAGTTTCCTGCTTTGGAGTCTGTTTCACTTTCACTATCGAAAGTACAGAATAACGTAAAGACTCTCCGGCTGTTAGGTCTGCAGACATGCAGGGGTGGCATCATCAGCCAGGTAAGCCTGTGCTGGACAGGTGGCAGGACCCTCTGACTACATGGCCAACAGCCCCTTTGTAGCATTGACATAATTCTTTATCTTCTCCTGTATGTATCTGCTATATAATGAGCGTATAGAAGAGAGGTGGAAATGTATCAGTGTATTTCCCATAATACCGCTCAATTTCACCTTATTTCTGGTCTTCTTAGTTATGAGATTAAGGGGCACTTATGACGTGCCAATGTTATCAGGACTGTGGTCCACCTGGGCTAGAGGACTACTCTATAGTCCTTCCAGGACTTCTCCAAACATGTCCATTCTATTCTTATTGCTGGGCCTGCTCCCTTCATCTTCCTAATACGCGTAGTCACAGGCCTTTCATATTCCCTGGCAGTGAGAATGGAGCCGGTGGAGAACCATTATGACTCCCTGATGACAGGAGCTGTGGACATGACGATACACCGAGCACCAGCGGTTTTGTACTGAGCTCTCGATCAGCTCAGCAGATTTCATCCTCAGGCCGGGTAAGAACTATTTCTGAAATAACCTATTTTAAAGGGGGTTGACTACTTCTGCATAACCTAAGTGAGGAGAAGGGGTAGATGAAGCAATAAAGGCTTTGTGACTTGGAGGGTCCCTCATTGGTGGATATTTTTTGGCCTGAATCATTTTGTGAAGCAGAAGCAACATTCAGTTGTACTGTATTACAGTGATTCCCAAACTGGGTGCCTTGGGTCACTTGCAGGGGTGCCTTGGATTGGTTTTCCAGGACCAATTCAAATTATTTATGGTCCAAGCAGCAGACAAACTAGTGCTGGTGGCTGCCAATAATAAAATATATGGACAAATAGAAGCAAATCGTATCCATCACCACGTAATTGAACATAAGGATGATGTAAAAACATAATTAACTTAATTTTTTTAATACATTTTGAAATAAGAAACATAAGGCCTAGGGGTGCCGCGAAAAATTCTGACACTCTAGGGCAGGCATTCCCAACCACGGTCCTCAAGGCACACCAACAGTGCAGGTTTTTAGTGATATCCAGGCTTCAGCACAGATGGTTTAATCCCTCAGATACCAATTAAGTCACCTGTGCTCAAGCCTGGATATCTACAAAACCTGCAGTGTTGGTGTGCCTTGAGGACCGTGGTTGGGAATGCCTGCTCTAGGGTGCCGTGATTTTAGAAAGTTTAGGAACCACTGCTGTATTACCTCAATAAAGCTCTGTTTTGTAGCCAGGGAGGTGGCCTATCTAGGGATGACCATTGACAGTGCCATTGGCGGTTTACTTCAATGTCACAAACACATTGCTTGCTAATTGGCGCAGCGGTTCTGATGGAAAGGGAGG
The DNA here is from genome assembly GCF_055691185.1 of Crinia signifera. Lineage (NCBI taxonomy): Eukaryota > Metazoa > Chordata > Amphibia > Anura > Myobatrachidae > Crinia > Crinia signifera. The sequence continues at coordinate 19,559,008 of NC_139225.1, forward strand.
AGGAGGTTTCAACAGGCCAATCGGGGAAGGAGGCTTTGCTATGCGTTGCATCAGAGGGTGGATAAAAAGCCATTCTTTGCGATCACAGGGTTACTCAGTTAATTATGGAAGGATCTAGGACCACTGCTGCGTATTTGTAAACAGCTGCTTTGATCTGCAATGTACCACAACAGAGATCCAGGCTTTTGTGTCAATTAATTATTTTTGCATATCTCCTGAGTACTGGTTGGCCACTGCAAAAGCATGAGCCCACAATCTGAAGCTGGCCCAAATATCTTTGCGTTGACAGTATACAGTCAGACTGTGCACAAGCAACACAGAGAACAAGAAGATATAGCATGAGGCTACTGCAAGCAGGAGCTCACCAAACATATTCTGAGTACAGCGGGCTAGTGGAGATCCTCGAGGTGGGTAACGGTGGCATGTGGGAATGAATAATGTGAAATGGAGGCACCGTTGCATTATGAGAACTGGGGACATTTTGTTGCATAAGGTGAACTAAAGGCATTGTGTGGAGAATGTGGGGTGCTACAATGTGGCATAAAGTGAACTGGGTGCACTACAACATGGCTTAACTATGGACACTAGAATGTGGAATACTGTAAATTGGGGGCACCTCAATGTGGGATAATGTGAACTGGGGGCACTACAATATGGCATAATGTGAACTAGAGTCATTACCATGTGGCATGGTTTGAAATGAAGGTACTACAATGTGGCATAATAAGAACTGGGGTCAACAATGTGGCATAATGGAATTAGGGGCACTATAGTGAGGCATAATTTGAAATGAAGATACTACAATGTGGCATAATAAGAACTGGGGGACTACAATGTGGCATAATGTGAACTGGGGGCACTACAATGTGGCATAATGAAATCTGCGGGTACTACAGTGAAGAATAATTTGAAATGAGGTACTAAAATGTTGTATGATGAGAACTGTGAGCTCTACAATGTGGTATAATGTGATCTATGGCCAGTGAAAGAGGAGGTAGGGCGGACAGAGGCACATGTCTGCGTTCTGCATCATTGCACTGCAGTAAATGGCACGTGGACGCTGATAAGATGGACAATAAGTCGCGGCCATAACCACTTTGTGCGTGTGAAGCTTATTACATTAGTTAGAGAGCGACTGGAAATGTCTTTCTCCACCAAAGTGGAGAATGGAGGATGAAAGAAATGTCCCATGAAAGTGTAGGATGAGACTGAAGGCCAAGTATGGATTGGAAATGGTTGTAAAACAATTGTCACAGTCTAGATCCTACCTGGAGATGCCCTTGTCCTTTTCATGAAAAATTATAATCGAGGCAGGGGAATAGCTCAAAGAACGGGCAATGGGACAAAAGAAAACAAACATGGGACGTAGATGAGCCGAAGGTTGAGAAGAACTTGCTTCCTAGGTTTAGTCCTGTAATTGTGGTATCAGAGGGAGGTTTGAACATACTCAAATCATTTTCAGATGCCTTTTAGAAGAGCCCTTCTGTCATCTCTCCATGTACTAACCAAAAGGGGTCTTCAGTTACAGAGAGAAGGGGCCCAGTAGAAGATGATGAAACGCAACCGGGCAAAACATTCAACTATGATACATCCTACAACACACTGCGTTCTGTGGAAAGTTATTCAGATGTAGGAATGTTTTCTCATAGAGATTTGCAAATTTCGGTCTCTGTCCCACCCTCTGGACCAGGTAGGACTCATTGCTTGAAATGGATGAAATAACATTTGAAGGGGTTGGGATCATTTGGTCTATTGCATTATGGTCGAAAGTCATTAGGTCGAATCCATTAGGTCGACATGCTAAAAGGTCGACATGACTCTAGGTCGACATGGGAAAAGGGCGACATGATTCTAGGTCGAAAGGTCATTAATTAGTTCGACAGGTCATTAGTTCGACAAGGTCATTAGTTCGACATTGTCTATGTCGACAATCACAAGGTCGACATGGGGTTTTTCACTGTTTTTTTACCTGAATGTCAACACAGTCGACATGGACACAGTTTAAAGTGCACTGCATCCCCTCGCATCGCTCGCTGCGCTCGCTATGCGTTGGGCACGGTGCCTCGCTACGCTCGGCACACTATTTTATTCTCCCACCACGCCCTAGTGGATGGTAGGGCATGAAATACCGCCTGTCGGCACATGTTGGCTCAAAAAACAGTGAAAAACTCCATGTCGACCTTGTGAATGTCGACATAGACAATGTCGAACTAATGACCTGTCGAACTAATGACCTTTCGAACTAGAATCAGGTCGACCTTTTCCCATGTCGACCTAGAGTCATGTCGACCTTTTAGCACGTCGACCTAATGGATTCGACCTAATGACTGTCGACCATAATGCAGTAGACCAAATGACCGCATCCCCATTTGAAGGGGGTAATTCCACCTTGTGATAAGGATGAAGAATTCTAATGCTATTAATGTTTGCCCTATGGCGGTGTACAGTGGAGGCAGACAATTTGTAGCCCAGGCCAAGTTTTAACTGTTGTCATGGCAGCACCTGGGCACTTCCTGTGGCAGACATTTTTATGTGGAGCAATACTCACTTCAATGGGAAAATACAGAATTGGGGAAGATTTCCATGCAATGTTTCCGTGTTACTTTGCTGTAGGGATTTATGACCACCATACATATATCATATTCTGCTTACAGGTTTCCAGTGGTCCCAAGATGTTCTTGCGGCCTTTGGCAGTCTCCCTGATTTTAGCCCTGAGGAAGAGAGGGTCCTAGTACCGCTGGTTGGACCCCTGGCAGTAAGCAGTCTCAGTCCTCAGCATCTGCTCTCATGAGTCTCATTCACACCTATTAATACTTGAATGCACATTGTCAGTATATCACCCTGGTATCCTTGTGCACATTATTCTCTCTGTAAAGCTATCACCTGTATGGCTCGGCTAGAGTCTCTGCAATTACTCGAACATATCCACCTATCTCCCACAGACCTCCCGCCCTGTGCGTGTCAGGGACTACCTACTGGCCTTCCAGAGGCAGCCAGGTGCTTATCTGCGGACACTCACACAGAAGCTGAAGAGTGTGGGCAGAGGGGATGTGGTACAAGCCATGCACCAACAGAAAGAGGCCCTCTGCTGGCTGGGTGAGAATCATTCTGACCACTGTGACTTCTAGCCCCCTGCATTCTCTGCTTCAGACGGGTGGTACCACTTAAAACACCCACAAAATGGAAGATAAAGAAATATAAACAATATAAAGCAGCCTCAAACAACATGAATAAAAGGTTCATAGTCCTTCTAAATGAAATAGAGTGAACTTCAGTATAACCCTAACTGAAGCAGAACCCTAAAATAAAGTCAAACAGGGGAGGCAGCCATTTTGTGGCCTATACCAGAGTTTCCCAAACTCCATTAGAGTCCAGATGGTTAAATTAAATTGACTGAGGTACTATAATTCACTTGTGCTCAAGCATGGACATTCTTAAAACCTGGACTGTCATGGCGGTGTTCGGGAACCTCTGGCCTATACCAATCATCCTAATGAATGGAGCCGGTTGGTTCTAGAAGAACGGTTGCCGCTTGTACGGCACAAATTACCTCAGTGATGTCATAATTTCCTAGTAAAACAATTGGTTCCCAAATAATGAAGATGGATTCCGACTACAAAATGGCTGCCTCAAACATGGAAGGCAAGGAGTTGGCTCTAAACCAGGCATGTCCAAACTATGGACCTCCAGCTGTTGTGAAACTACATATCCCAGCATGCTTTGCAACCATTTTAGCATTCCCTAATAGCAAAACTGTGGCATGGCATGATGGGACTTGTAGTTTCACAACAGCTGGAGGGCCATAGTTTGGACATGCTTGCTCTAAACAAACCCATGCCCTATCAGGAAAGCCCCAGTGGTCCGTACGGTGCCACGTGTTTCGATCTCATTGTTTCCATCTGGGTTTACAGGTCCAGTGTTACCGGAAGAGCATCTGATAAAAGACATCGTTCCTTCTCTGTGGGTGCCATTGACAACAGCGCTCAGCATTTCTCACCCTGAAGGTAGGAGGTGCCACCATACTGCTTCCTGTGACCTTTTAGCAAGGTCACCAAATGGAGAGATAGATGCCCCTCCCCCCTGCTATGTATGATGTGGTTTCTTCTACAGGACATGATTGGCGGCTGCTCGCTCAGGAGATAAACATCCCCCGTCATCATATTGACCTGTGGCAGGAAAAGGAGAGGAACCCAGCAGAGGTGGTGCTGAGAACATGGCAGGTAACCAGCCATTCTACTAGGCGGCCATAACAGAGAACCGGGACATCCAAGACTGGACTTACATTATATTCATGTGTCAGCCAAGGTGCTATAAAGAGCACCCATTGTCTGGTGGAGGCGGCCATTCCGCACAAGAATCTTCCGGCATCTGGTGTCAGGTGAAAAGCACAGGCAGGAGTTTTTCTAATATTTTTGGGTGTCCCTGTCGAGGCCTAAGCACGCGGACCCCCCATTTAGTGTAGCGCGTCCTCACGCATAGCTCGCCGCGTTTTGAGCTTTACAGCTCCCAACCGGAGTTCAAGTGGACGGTAAATCATGAAAATGCCCCAGAAGTGTGAAAAACTCATGTTGATCTTTTCACCTGTCAACCGTTGCCACGTCAGCATTATGGTGTTGACCTATTGCTTGTTTACACAGACATAAGCCATCCAGATACCCAATAACCTATACAGACCTGTAATGATTCATCCAGTTGCTATGTGCGCGATTTCCCACTTGCACGCATAGCGATATTCAGGTATACATGTATAGTAATGTCACATGACCGCTATATTACCTCCGCCCCATTTGTGCAGTGTGCAGTGTTCAGGTGACCTGGCATCTCTCTAATGCTTTTTCTCTGCCTGCAGGTGAAGGTGAGCGAGGCGACTGTGGGACGTCTCTTTGACCTGATGATAAATTACAGAGAAGACCTGGCCGCTATGTTGTGATATTCACGGCAACCTCTTATCGACTTGTATATGACGTCATTCTATGGACTGAAAAAGTCCTCTATAATGGTAATTAAACAGAAAATAAAAGGTTTTGTCTGGAGCACTTTTATTCTGGACTATACACAGAGGGAACACTAGAATAGAGCGTTAGAAGTCGTAGCAATGGTCTCCTGGTCCACGGACAATGGAGCGGTAAGTTCCTGTGGAGCGGTAAGTTCGGGGCAGAGGTGCATCGTCAGAACGTAGTGGTTAGACAACACTGTGCGGGGTGCCGACAGGAACGGCTACTATTCCCGCTAGAGTCCAGTGAAAAAGCCGTTCTGAGAGGGATCAGTCCTATCTGTCCGGCTGGCTTTTACCCCTTTGCCTGGAAGGGGAGTGGTAGAATACTTTGGGGGGTAGCGTATGAACAGCCGGTCTTCCTCCCTCTTGATCCAGCGCAGGAGTTTGGTTATGACGTTAATGGCGCCCACTTTGGTCACCAAGGAGCTGAACGCAGTGTACAGCTCAAACTTGCTGGTAACCTGGGGAAAGAGACAAAGACCATGAGCCCAAAATACCTTGTATGACAGCCTGTCCCACATGAAACCGATCAGTACTGAGCTACAGACCAGCATGTGCTGGAAGCACTGAAGCAGAAGCTTTAGTAAATCTCTCCCATAATATTTAGCAGCCCAGTGTCTCTCATTCGTGCACCGGCTTTCTCCCCAATATTTAACCCAACCAGAACCCTCGAAACAGAAGATAAATCACCCAGGCCAGCAGCGTCTCTTTTTCAGCCACGTGGTAGATGAGTCGCAGCGGCCGCACTGAGCTGTGGATGCGGCAGTGGAGGTATCGGTACAAATCAAACAGTCTCTGCCTCTCCTCCTGGCTGCAGTACGGACCGTCCGGCTCGGGGCTGTGGGGGGAGAACACAGGTAAAGGGTTATTACAGTCCTCACAGAAATGTGGATGGCCCTTACTGGATTGGGTGCAGGAATGGACAATCGATGTTCCCTTTTATGCGTATGGCCAAACCGGACCTCTTAGTTGGGTCAGATGGGTCACTCTCCATGCTGCTCCTGTTTACCAACAATAAAAACAGGCTGGAGATCATGTGGTCCACCCCCCCCCCCCCCTCTCCAGCCAATTGGAACCTTCTACCAACAAAGCTTCAAGAAAGGCGTCAGACACGGTTGAAGAGGTTCTGACCTCAATCTACAGGTGGCCAATTGCGGGCCACGACTGGATCATTAGGCTATACGTGACGCACCTTCTGGCTTCACTACAGCTTGCCAATGGCAGGCATAAACGAACACAGAGGCCTATAGCAGTTTTCTTCTGACCGCGTTTGCCGACGTTCCTGCTAATTGCCCTGGTGATTACAACAGAGTCAGTATCAAGTGTCTCTTTGGAGCGGGCACCCAACGGGAATGGACACACTGACCAGCAGACTGCACCATCATCTCTAGGACATAAGACTAACGTGGAGAGCTGAGGCAGCCTTCAGACACTCCGGATCTACAACTGTAGCTACAGGGAGAAGCTGGCCATATACAGGTGCGATTTGGACACTTTTCACCCGATTCCGATGGGTTAAAAGTAGCCAAATCGCAGGTGTTTGACATGCACATCGGATCAGAGTCTGTTAAAAGAGTCTGTTCTATGCTTTTATTACACTGTTTGCTTAAATACTCTTATTATTGATGCGTTTAATTTCTGTTTTAACAAGTCTGAGATTGGACCTACTACACATCCGACCTTCGACTCGGACTGCAGCAGGAAATGGGATCGGATGCAAATTCTCCCCTCAGAGAAGTCGCAAAAGTGTATGGGGGTCCTATAGAACAGAGAAACCCCCCCCCCACGGCATTCCGAAGTCAGTTGAGGCATCAATATAAACATTTTGATAACTCAGGTTGCCGTATGTCAGCAGACTTAAATACCTTGTAAATTGTGGAAGTTGTCGGTAGGTGTCAGGGATGTCCAGGGGTTTGTACACAAAGTGCAGGAGCTCAGGGATCCCCACGAGAGAGACGCTGTACGAGCAGCTCCGGAGAGCCACGGCCAGGGCCTGCAAAGAGTTCTGCACCTCCATGGCCTCCTGGATCTTCCTCTTGCAGTCAGATACAGCATAGAAGGATTCCTTATCTGTAGACAGTAGCACCAAGCAAACGGTGCACTCGGGGTCCAAGTAGGAGATATAAGCGTAGAAGTATCCATCGGGGTTAAACCGAGGGAGGCAGATAGGAGTCCAGATCTCACCTGCCTGGAAGGCAGAGGAGGCCCCGATAAGGTTGAGCAGGAGGTGGAGGTCAGCAGGATCCAGGCGGCAATCCTCGATGACCGCCCGCTCCTGCACTACAGTCACAAGCTGCTGATCTGCCACCAGTATGGAGAAGACCAAGTTTGGAGTGATGGCCTTGGTGAGCATGGAGCTGAGGGAGTCCCGAAGTGGGCTGGGTAACGCCACGCACCTCACGGCGCCCAGGAGAAAGCCAGGATCGGTGTCTAACAAGTCCAAGAGGCTGTCCAGGATCTTCTCGGAGCCGGCGAGAAGGCGTCGCAGGTCGTAGTTCTTCTTGCGCTCAAATATCCGAGCGACGCTGGCCTGGGTGAGCATGCTAATGATCTGGAAGTAAACGTACTGTAGCTCCCGCCTCAACTGCTCCTCCGACTGAGGGGCCCGGGACACAGACACCAGCACCAGCGGACCTTGCTGGAGGAAGACCACCTTATGTTTGTCTGTGGGAAAAAAAGCCAAAGAATCAGTTCTCACAACAGGCATCCCCAATGACACAACATCACGGTTAGCCGCGATTATCACAGCGGTCCTTAGGCGACACAGTCAGACAGATAAATGTATCTTTTCACAGTCATCCCACACCAGACAGGGGTGATAATTCAGACCTGCTCGCTAGTCTGCGTATATTAGCTGCCTAGCTAGCAGATTAACGCCGCCCCGCCGAATGCATGGCCCCCTCACGGACCAGATCCCCTCACTACACAGCGAATGGCTGTGTACCCTTACACATTCTCTCGCAAGCGCCTGCACAGATGAGAAATCATTGCTCACCATCGAATGAGTTTTCCTCCGTTTGCACTTCTGGCAAATTAAAAGGGACAAAACCATGTGCACTGCAGGGGGGCAGATGTAAAATGTGCAGAGAGAGTTCGATTTGGGCGAGTTATTTTGTTTCTGTGCAGGGAAAATACTGACTGCTTTATTTTTACACTGTAATATAGACTCACTGAAGTAAAACCCCACCCAAATCTAACTCTCTCTGCACCAGTTACATCTGCCCCACCTGCAGTGCACATTTTGTCCATTTGAGAAGGAATTTGCCAGAAGGAGTGAACCAGAATAACCCACTATGTCACAAGGTTTTGAATTGAAGTAAACATGACACCATGAGGTGTTTATCTGTGTATTGCCCATTTAATACGTTGGTGCAGCTTGCTCTTTAAGATTGTGAGTGTTAACTGTGGGTTTTTTTCCCTGTCCTATGGGGATGTTGGGGAAAAAAGCTTGATGCTAGGCAGATTTAGCACCTCTCTTATCGGCTTCACCTTCCTAAATCTTTGTGTATACTGCATTGGTTCAGGATTCCGGCGTCGGGATTCTGAACGCCGGGATCCCGACCGCCGGGATTGTAACTGCATCCCCAACAGGTATTTCCTTAAAATAGTTTTTTTCTTAAGAAGTCATGGTGTTGTACCTGTAGTCGCAGCATAGCAAGAAAAAAACATGTGGTATAAACCAGACATCCCTGCAGAGGACACATCATTATGGGAGTAGCACCTTTGCTCTGGGTAATGCATGCATGTGCAATGGGGTCTCAGAAATCTTACTCCATGCTTAGATATGTTAAACCCCTTAACCCCTGCACTGGGAGCACCAACAGTTAAAAAAGTGCGTGTTATAGTGCCATTTGCTTTGAAAATGCTACGTGAGGTAAAATATGCCAAATACAAAATTATATATATATATATATATATATATATATATATATATATATATATATATATATTTTTTGATTGTGTGGGATATAAGGAGATATAGGTGGCAATTCAATTGCCCGCAGAAATTTACATCAGGCTAGTTGACCGCAGCTATCCGACTAGGTGCCGCACTTATTAGGGATTTTATTCAGGAATCTGTCGAGGTACTGAAAAAAAAAATATCCAAGATAGCTACCCTGTTTTCGTGATCGCAAACGCAAGGACACATACATCTGTAAACCCATTGCAAATTCTATAGGCGGTATGGAATTAGCCCAGATTTTTTCCCCGATGCGGATTTCTATAATTTTCTCCCGAAAACACACAGGTTCAATGAAATCTGGGGGCACTCAGCTGCCACAGTCCCGTTCTTGCTCAGGGTTGCTTTCAGGGATTTTGCCCCAGGTGAAACAAAATCCCAGGAGTGGTGGTGGAACTATTGAAGAGAACTCGATCGATGCACCAGAAACATCTTAGGGTACATTTCTGGGAAAGGTTTGTCACATACCTGATTGGATGGAACGGATACAGTTATTGCCGCTCTGGACGAAACTGACCAGCGCCATCATTACACCCATGGTAGAAGACAAGGCCTCCTCATTGCCATAACGGGAGTAAATGGGCTTCCCGGCCTCGCTCAGGACAAATACGTGCTTGCGTTTGGTGCGCCAGCTCTCCGCTGTGACGTCCTCGTCCCGCTGGACAGGGGTCGCTGGAGGGGATACCTCAGTAGTCACTCCTCCAACAACGGAGGAGATGCTGTTAAAATCTCCGGAATCCTCAAATGTATTATCCGTAGAGGCGGAGTCAGTGAGTTCCTTGACGTCATTGTCACATCCTGCAGCTGCAGCCCCGGGATCGGGGTCAGTAAGATCCTGTTTGGTAACACTGGCAGAACTATCTACAGGAAGCTCCTCAGGAGCCTGCCTAAAGTCATGATCTACCGTCACCTCCTTGTGGTTTGTCTCCAAATTTCCATCTGAATCAACTTGCAAAGATCTTGGTAACAAGTGGTCATCGGACACAGCCCCACCAGTTTCCAGCTCTATATGCCCCAATGAATCATCCTGGCCCGAGCCTTCAACCATATCAAGCCTACCCTGTATGGAGACACCATCTGCAGTGACCACCATGTGGTCCATCTGTGAAGCCCCATCTGATGTGACCTCAATGGGGACCTCCTTTAAGTCCTTCAACTCCTCCAAAGTGCTTTGGTCAAGAACATTTGCTGTCTGTGCCTTATCAGCAGCTCCAATAGAGTCTACAGGTTCCTGGGAACTACTCCCGGACTTGTTTTCCCGAATCGGTGTGACCTCTTGTGTTGGAGAGACGTCAAGAGCAGATGTCATTATGGGTGGATAACCAGCACTGGGTGGACTTGCTTGAAGACCTGTGAAGAAACAAAAATAAACCCATTGTCACCAGTGTGTACCTGTACTCCGGAGTATAGATAGTTGGAACATACCATTATACATAACAGCATACCGTTACTTGGGCATAAGTAACTACCATATAATCTTGCCACCAGGGGCGCTGTTCCCTTCAATTGGGAAATAGCAGATGGTGTTACAATGTATCTATTGCCTATATGCCGTATCCGGTTGATAAAGCTACAGTAAAAAGATAGATGGTCAGTAGTAGGCCCAAAATGTTTTTTTTTTTCCCCACTGATTTTTTTGTGTAATTTCTGCCCATATCTAAGCCAAATTAGTACAAATGTCTGCCCTCGTCAAGGTTAGGTTTGATCTTTCGACCCTGTCTATTTTATCGCATGTCGACCTATCGACTATCTTCACTGGAGAGTTATTGCACCACAACCGTATGCAGTAGAGGCAGCCATATTGTACTGCTGAACCAATATTAACCTGAATGCCGCTAATCATCTCAACAGGAACTAGCAAATTTACGATGTGAAGAATCACCTCGTGCCTCCATGAGCAGGCCACAAACTGGACGCCACCTCTAATTATACTGTAACAGGGATGGGGAAACTTCGGCTCTCCAGCTGTTGTTGAACTACACATCCCAGCATGCCCTGAAAGTTTTAGCATGGACAAATAGCAAAGCTGTAGCAGGGCATGCTGGGATGTGCAGTTCAAGAACAGCTGGAGGGCTGAAGGTTCCTCCTCCTTGTAGTAGAACGTAATATATTCTGAGCAGACCCTTGTCTCTCTGTTCCAGCAAGTGTAACTACATAGAAGAACTGTAATTACATACTACTGTACTGCGGACTGACCCGAGATAAGTTAATGCTGCAGATACCACCGATTACTCCGTAACATTATAGCGCACTAACGGGAGCGTTCGTGGTCAGACAACGGCTTTCTGATATTGGCTAAATGTTGCGTCATATTATACTTTTTGGAGAAGTTGCACAGAGACCGATACAGTACATAATAATTAAAATTAAATTTCCCAACATCCTTTATGAAGTGGACAGCGGAGTGTAATAGATACAGCGGGCAGAAGTCTCTAGCAAAAAGTGCATCGTATTGGTGAAAAAGCCACTTGTGGCAGTGCAGCGCGCTATCACCCGGTATTACACACAAATTGGAAACTAACTCTCTTACAAGGCACCACAGCCTAGAGAAGTTACACATACAGTGCTAGCCAGTTGTTCTATGAACAAATGATTGCATCTGACTACACACGAGGAATGTTCTCTATCTAAGACAGGGATGGAGAACCTTCGGCACTCCAGCTGTTGTTGAACTACATATCCCAGCATGCCCTGCTACAGCTTTGCTATTTTGCCATGCTAAAACTGTTGCAGGGCATGCTGGGATGTGTAGTTCAACAACAGCTGGAGGGCAGAAGGCTCCCCATCCCTGATCTAAGAGGTTGTCTCCTACTTCCAGGTCAGCAGTGACCCAACACCTGCCAAAGACAATCGGACAACCTGATATTTCTCTACTTCATATTTTGGTCTCAATGTTCAGTACAACGATTTGACTGACCACTCAATGGGCTGGGATAATTTGGTCTACAGCATGATGGTCGACAGTTATTAGGTCGACACCATTAGGTCGACATGGGAAAAGGTCGAAAGGTCATTAGTTTGACGGGTCGTTAATTCGACAATGTCTAGGTCGACAGTCAAAAGGTCGACATGGGGTTTTCACAGTTTTTTTACCTGAATGTCAACATAGTCGACATGGACACAGTTTCAAGTGCACCGCATTCGCTCACTATGCATCGGGCATGGTGCCTCGCTACGCTTGGCACACTATTTTATTCAAACATATAAAAGTTTGCTCGTTGCGCCTGAGATTTGTGTGGAGCTGCTCTGTTGAATAAAAAGATTTTGAGAAGCATGGATACAAAGCGCTAATGGTAGGGAAGGGGGGTCGGAAAGACAAATGTGGTGGGATAGGAGAGAAGAGGAAAAAAAGAAAAAAGGAACTTAAAAAAGATAAATAAAAAAAATTAAAAATTGAAATAGAAAATATAAATAAACAATAATAAAAAAAAAAATTGCAATAGTATGTTTACACTCTCTTTTTTAGAGTAGTTTGAGTTGGCCTTGACCGGGTTTTTTCAATGTTTTTTTTAGCCGACATGCGGTATTTCATGCCCTACCATCCACTAGGGCGTGGTGGGAGAATAAAATAGTGTGGATACAAAGAGCTGATGGTAGGGAAGGGGGGTGGGTAAGACAAACGTGGTGGGATAGGAGAGAAGAGGAAAAAAGAGAAAAGGAACTTAAAAGGTAAAAAAAAAAAAAATTGAAATAGAAAATAAGAAATAAAATAAAAATTAAAAAAATATAAATAAACAATAATATAAAAAAAATAATAATAAAAAAAAATTGCAATAGTATGTTTACACTCTCTTTTTTAGAGTAGTTTTAGTTGGCCTGGACCGGGTTGGAGCAATGTTTTTTGGGAGTCTATTAGTCCGTTTGTGGGTGCAGCAGCACTGGGGGAGAGCGTTACACTAACTGTCCCTTACTTGCTAGGATGGTGTAGTGGTAAGCGGTCCTGTTCTGCCGCTGTGATACACTCGCGAGGAGAGCCACGAGTGTATCACAGCGGCAGAACAGGACCGCTTACCACTACACCATCCTAGCAAGTAAGGGACAGTTAGTGTAACGCTCTCCCCCAGTGCTGCTGCACCCACAAACGGACTAATAGACTCCCAAAAAACATTGCTCCAACCCGGTCCAGGCCAACTCAAACTACTCTAAAAAAGAGAGTGTAAACATACTATTGCAATTTTTTTTTATTATTATTATTTTTTTTATATTATTGTTTATTTATATTTTTTTAATTTTTATTTTATTTTTATTTTCTATTTCAATTTTTTTTTTTTACCTTTTAAGTTCCTTTTCTCTTTTTTCCTCTTCTCTCCTATCCCACCACGTTTGTCTTACCCATCCCTCTTCCCTACCATCAGCTCTTTGTATCCACACTATTTTATTCTCCCACTACGCCCTAGTGGATGGTAGGGCATGAAATACCGCCTGTCGGCACATGTCGGCTAAAAAAAAACATTGAAAAAAAACCCATGTCGACCTTTTGGCTGTCGACATAGACATTGTCGAACTAATGACATGTCGAAGTAACGACCTGTCGACCATCATGCTGTAGACCAAATGACCGCATCCCCCACTCAATATGGTATCCAGTCGATAGACCGACAGTGTGTAGCGCAGGTCAGCAGGTGGACATGGAAATGGTTGATAGGAGTTTCAAAAAAATTAATAAAAAAAAAAAAAAGGTACTTATGTAGTATCTGGGCGTCCGATTTTGTGATTGTATGCCTTACCTTAAGGCATACAATCAGATGCGATTCGATGCGATTTTGCATAGGATTCAATGTTAAGAAGGTGATGTTCATTTCCCCACTATCCAAGTGGGCATAGAGTTGATTTTATATAGCGTGGCGAGCGCAGCGAGCCACCGAGCCCGAAGCGTGGCGAGCGAAGCGAGCCCCGCGAGGGGACGCATATTTCTTAAAAAGTATTCTGTGTCCGCTCGCCTCGCTACGCTCGCCACAGGTTTATATCCAACTCCATGCCCACTTGGATAGTGGGGAAAGGAAAAGGACCCCTTTTTCCCATTGAATTCTATGTTAAAATGGACTCAGACCATTTTAACATTGAATCCTATGGAAAAATCTTGACCATCGCATCGCATACGATTTGGTCGCATGCGATGCGATCCCTAAATCGGACGACTAGATACTACATAAGTACCAAAAAAAAAAATCAAACACTAGAACTCCAAATGAAACTAGTAAAGTGTGCTGTGTACCGCGATAGGGATGCAAGGCATCTTGCCCGAAGCAGGCGAGCAATGGACGCGGTACACTAATTCGGGAGTCCATGTGATTACGCACTATACAATATGCCGTTAGCAATATACAGAATTACGATATCATTAAGGATATATTGTGCATATCGCGCGCTCCAGCACCCCAGCAGTCTGGCCCTGTTTAAAAGAAGGGTCATGCTGGACAGTGTAAAAGGGTGACCTGGGTCCTGTTCACACTGTAGGGAGGCGGCAGTGTCAGTGAAAAACCCATGTCGGACTTTTGACTGTCGATCTTTGCAATGTCAACCTAATACCATGTCAACCGTTTTCAGGTGTTGATGCAATTTTGTTTGTAGAGTGACGAGGCGCTATACACGAGATCTGCCTGGTCTATACCTTAGGGTGTATCCCAAACGCCCCAGAATTAAACAGTTAAAACCAAAGGGGAGCGCCTAGGTGTCTACACCATCCATCTGTTTTTTCCACTTTTTCATGTGTCGACCTTCAGTGGTCAACCTAATGACGACACATCTACCCAATCTGGCCAATTTGGGGCCTCAGGTAAGTGCCTCCCAATAATGTCATAATCTGGGGGAGAGCAAATCCCAATACCTCCCCCAAACAGGAAAACCCGTCTGAGGCTGGTTTCACACACTCTGGCTCCTGCCTGACGGCGAAAACCCGCACGGCCAGGGAGCTGTGCCGCACACACTAGTTTATCATGGAGGGGATGGCCACAGCCCGGCAGCCGTCCCTTCCAGTGGTGGGATCCGGCTGCAACCGTGCGGCCGGGCCGTAGCCATCCCGTGTGAATGGACACAATAGTGTCCATTCACAACTACTGTGTGCGGCACGGCTCCCTGGCCGTGCAGGATTTCACCGTCCGGCAGGAGCCGGAGTGTGTGAAACCAGCCCAAAGGTGTCCATACACGTCCCGATGTGGGCGTGCGTTTTGAGCTTAAATAGCACGCATCGCATTGCATGCCTTGTGCATGCAATGCGATGCGATAAAAAGCAAGTACAAAAAGTATGTAAAGCACATACTTTTTGTACTGTGCGATGAGGTGCCGCAGGAGCGCGCACCTCAAAGCACAGATCGCACCGCCCGCATCGGGACATGTATGGGCACCTTAATACCTGCCCCAGCCCACGCTCTGAAGTCATTAGTCTCCCATCCATTACCTTGGTCCAACTGCTCGTCTCCCCTGTGATGAAGATCAGGTGATTCCGACTCCTCCGCCATCACCCCTACATCTCCACCAGCCTCTAATCGTATAAACAGATAAAAACATGTTCAATAAATATCAGTGGCAGATAATGGCTTTAGCAATCTTATAATCCCATAGAAGAAAGTCCCAGGATAGTCTAATACCCCGTTCTCAATGCAGCCAAATTCATGGGTCTAGCATGTAGACCCGGGAATTTTCCTTTTAACACAGGATTTTTGGCAGTGTGAACGGGTTGCATATCAGGTTTTCATACACGGGTAAAACCCTTCTTTTTACCCGTGTCTGAGATCCGGATATGCAGACACGGGTTGACCCGTTCACACTGCAGAAAAACCCGTGTTTAAAGGCAAATTCCCAGGTAGAACTTCTTCACCCGGGAATTTGCTTTGCAGTGAGAACGGGGATCCAGCGCGTCAGTCCCCGGCATTTTAATGCCTGGTAAAAGCCGCGTCTTTCTCACTCGCAGTGAGAACACAGCACTAGACAACTCTGGAATCACCGGCCTCAATAACCAACGCAGATTCCAACTTGCTCGGTGATCAGTTCCTGCACCTACTCGTCTTCATTCTAACACCCTGCACTTCCTCTTTCCTGCCTGGGGTGTCACGCTCTGCTGTGGTGCTTCTAGCACAGTCAGATCTGTATTTCAGCAGAGAGATACAGACTAAACTGTGCTAGAAGTATTTTGAAAAACGCAGGGTGCTAGAATGATACACTAACTCAAGAGCCAGGCAGGGACCGAGCAATGAATATAGATGTAGGATGCCAAAGTAAACGTTTGCATATGTGTCTTTAATAACATGTACAGTCCCCGCCTACATCTCATTTGCATTCTGGAGCCATTGGCATTATTCATGAAAAAGGGATTTTTGTAAGAACTTACCGTTCGAATCCCTTTCTCTGATATGGTCCTGGTGACACAGCTCAACACTGGGATGTAGGAGGGTCCGAAGGAGCCAGGCACCTATCCTAAAGCTTTAGAGGGTAGGCTCCTCCCCTACTGCATCCCTGGACTCTTCAGTTCAACTTTCAAAGCCACTGGAATACATTAACTCAGTACAAACACCTGCACATTATCTGCACATTTTATAACAGAAACTGTTAACTTTTAACCATTTTAACATGAACATCATGAAATTCTGGCATACTTACTGAGCGTAAGGGAGGGATCGCTGTGTCACCAGGACCATATCAGAGAAAGGGATTCGAACGGTAAGTTCTTACAAAAATCCCTTTTTCTCTTTCAATGGTCCTGGTGACACAGCTCAACACTGGGACGTTCCAGAGCCGGTCCTTTGGGAGGGTACGCTCAGGTCTGCAGCTCTCAGCACTGCTCGCCCGAATGATGCGTCCTCCGACGCGAACTCATGGAATCTATAGAATTTGGCAAATGTGTGAACAGATGACCAAGTGGCAGCTCTGCAAACCTGCTCTGCTGTGGCCCCATGTCGAACCGCCCAAGAGGTGGCAACTGACCTGGTGGTATGCGCATTTATTTTGGCCGGTACTGGTCTACCCACTTTGGTGTAAGCAAAGGCTATCATAGACCGCAACCACCTAGCAATAGTCTGCTTAGATGCAGGCCAACCAATTTTGTGTACGTCATACAATACCAACAATGTGTCAGTCTTCCTGACACTCTTCACTCTGTCCACATATATGCGTAAGGCACGCACAACATCCAAAGTTCTCAATTTGTCCCTTTTCTTAGAACCCTCTGGGGGTTGAAACACAGGTAGAACAATCTCCTGATTTAAATGGAAGGTAGATACCACCTTCGGTAAAAACTGAGGCACTGTTCTTAAAACAGCCCTGTCATCATGAAAAATTAAGAAGGGAGATTTACATGATAAAGCTCCCAACTCTGAAACTCTTTTAGCAGATGCTACTGCTAACAAAAACACTAGCTTCCACGTAAGAAACTTAAAGTCAGCCGACCTTAAAGGTTCAAAAGGTGCCCTTTTGAAGGCATTCCAAAACCAGTGATAGATCCCAAGGTGCTACTGGTTGCTTGTATGGAGGCTTCAACCTGGATACTCCTTGTAAAAAAGTTTGAATTTCCGGCAAAATGGCTATCTTTTTCTGGAAATAGATGGACAAGGCCGAGATCTGCACCTTCAGTGACTGAAGGCTTAGGCCCGATGAAAAACCATCTTGTAAGAATTCCATCATTCTTGATAGCTTAAAATGAGATGTATGAGCCTTTCTTCTCTCACACCATCGAATGTAAGTCTTCCAGACTCTATAATAATTTGCCGAAGATACAGCTTTTCTGGCCTTTATCATCGTCTGTACTACTGCGTCAGAAAACCCTTTTCTTTTTAAAATGATGGTTTCAATAGCCAGGCCGTCAAAATCAATCGATCTGAATCCAGGTGATTGAATGGGCCTTGTCTTAGAAGGTCTGGTCTCAGAGGTAGACGCCATGAGTCCACAGACAACCTCTGAAGCCTCGAGTACCAGGATCTCCTTGGCCAATCTGGGGCCACTAAGATCACTGGAACCTTCTGCCCTTGTATTTTCTTCAGAAGTCTCGGTAACATTGGTACAGGTGGGAATGCATAAAGGAGATCTCCCTGCCAGTGAATAGTCATGGCATCCACTGCCTCCGCTAGTGGATCCCTTGTTCTGGCATAGAACCTGGGCACTTGACGGTTGATCCTGGATGCCATCAGGTCCACATCCGGAGTTCCCCACCTCGAAGTGATTTGGTGAAACACCTGAGGGTGTAAGCTCCATTCCCCTTCCTTGAGCTCCTCCCTGCTCAGGAAGTCGGCTTCTATATTCTCTATCCCCGGGATGAATATAGCCGATACAGCTGGAACATTCTGTTCCGCCCATAGGAAGATTCTGGACACCTCCCACATGGCCAATCTGCTGCGTGTACCTCCCTGGTGATTCAGATACGCCACAGCTGTGGCATTGTCGGTCTGAATCCTCAAAGGGAGGTTCTGTAACCTGTCTCCCGCCAAGGAAATCACTTTCCAGACAGCTCTCAGCTCCAAGATGTTGATTGGTAACGCTGATTCCTCTGCCGTCCACAGGCCCTGAAGCCTGAGATCCAGGACTACTGCCCCCCAGCCCCTGAGACTGGCGTCGGTAGTTACTATCAACCAGTCCCAGGTCTGTAATGACCGACCCCACTGAAGGGAATCTATTTCTGTCCACCACTTCAAGGATTCTCGGGTGTCTGAAGACAGCACTATCATCTCGGATTTCATGGTCAAAGTGTTTCCTGACCAGGCTGACAAGATGTTCCATTGGAACCTCCGAGAGTGGAACCTGGCAAATTGAAGCGTCTCGAATGACGCCACCATCTTCCCCAGGAGCTTGAGGCACCTCCATACTGAAATGCTCTGAGCCCTGAGAATCTCCTGGACTAGGGTGACCAGATCCCTGGCCTTTACCTCCGTGAGGAATACCCGATGAAGATGGGTGTCTAGTATGACTCCCAGGAATTGGAGCCTTTGCGACGGTACCAACTGAGATTTTTGCAAATTTAAAATCCAGCCGTGAGCCTGCAAAAAACTGATGGCCTCTGCCAAGTGACTCTGCAGCATGACTGCTGACTCTGCTTTGAACAGGAGATCGTCCAAATAGGGTATGACTGTGATTCCCCTGAGCCTCAGCACCGCCGCCATTACTGACATTATCTTTGTGAATACCCTTGGCGCGGTTGCTAGCCCAAAGGGTAACGCCCGGAATTGTAAATGCAGGTCTCCTATGGCAAACCTCAATAAGGTCTGATGCTCCGGGTGTATAGGAACGTGCAAATATGCGTCCTGGACATCCATGGACGCCAAAAATTCTCCCTGGTCCAGACTCAGGAGTACTGACCGTAGGGACTCCATTTTGAAATGGTCTACCCATAAATGAACATTTAGGGATTTCAAATTTAGTATTGGTCTGAAAGACCCGTCTGGTTTGGGCACCAGGAACAGCGTGGAGTAAAAGCCTTTCTTCCACTCTGCCCTGGGGACTGGTGTAACCACCCCTTTCTCCAAAAGGGAGTGAGCTGCTCTCACAAGAGCTGTACGAAGCCGTGCCTCCTTTGGTAAGGATGTGGGGATGAACCTCTTCGGAGGCGGCCCTCTGTAAGGGATTTTGTAACCCTGTGTTATAATATCTAACACCCAGGCATCCTGGCCTAAAGCAGTCCAAGCGTCCCTGAAGAGTGTGAGACGCCCCCCCACTTTTGTCACTGTCGGGCGAAGCCCCTGACAGTCATGCAGAGGGTTTATCCTCTCCTTTTGTGGCTGGCTTCTTGTGAAAAGAGCCAAATTTTGACTTCTGTGTCTTGCCTCTAGAGGACTGAAACCTTCCCCTGAAAGACTGTCCTCGAAAGGACGCACCACCTCTAGGGGAGGGCCGAAAGGACGGCTTAAAAGCAGAAAATCTTGACATCTGCTTTGCTGAGGAGGCCGGCAGGAATGTACTTTTGCCGCCCGTGGCCTGTTTTATAATCTCCTCTAGCTCGGTACCAAAGAGTACCTTTCCTTTGAAGGCTAATGTTTCCAGAGCCTTCTTGGACTCATTGTCTGCTTCCCAGGCTTTAAGCCAAAGCACTCTCCTGGCATTAATGGAGACTGTGGACACTCTGGTAGCCATTTTAATAGCTTCCTCCTCTGCTTCCACTGCATATTCTGCTGCTGCCTTAATCTTTTCTGCAAGCAGTAATGCACCAGGGTCAACCTGCAGCACGGTGCATAATTCACCAGCCCACTCTATCATGGCCTTAGAGACCCAGGCTGAAGCAATAAGGGGCCGTAAGGTAAACCCCACCCCTTCAAAGATAGCTTTGAGGTTTCCCTCCAGCTTTTTATCCACAGAATCTTTGAAAGCTGCACCGCCCTGTACTGGTAATACAGTAGCCTTGGACAAACGTGCCACTGAAGCATCCACCACTGGGACCTTTTCCCAGAGCTCCGCATGAGACTCTGGCATGGGGTACAGACTAAGGAATCGCTTAGGCATCTGAAGCCTCTTATCAGGAGTTTTCCAAGCTCCTTCTAATAATTCCTGTAACCCCTCATCTGAAGGAAAAGTAACAGCCTCCTTCCGCTGTCGCTTAAAAACACCCTTAACAGGAGTCTTATCCTCCACAGTCAGCTTTAAAGCCTGCTTCACAGCTACAATGAGATCCTCTATACCAGCAGCAGAGTTCTCTTCCAAATCATCACCCTGATCCCAGGGGATGTCAGTATACTCTCCTTCCTCTTCATCTACCACAGTAGTTAAAGCATAAGACCTTCTAGGGGTCCCTGCCACATCATCCATTTTGTCCAGCATTTCACTGAACCTGTTAATCCCTTTTGCAGTATCCTGCATCACCTGAATCAGTGCAGGATCTGCCTGGGTAAGAGGCAAGGAGCCAGACGACTGCTGAGATGATGGCATAGGTCTCTGTGATTCTACCAGCCCATCACTCTGCCTGTCCAAAAGCTGCACCAAAGCGTTTACTGACCTGCCTAGGGCCCTGGCCCACGCAGGTTCCATATGCTCTGCCCTATGGGGATCGCTGCCCATGGGTCTCACATCAGCGCAAGTAATACATAAGCCCCCCTTGGCCATCTGCTCAGGGACAAACTTTTGTGTGCAAACATTGCACGCGCTCAGTGCATTAAGGGCTCCCTCCCCCAAAACCACAGCCTGATGCTCAGACATGATGCAAGTGATAATTGTATATCTATCAGTATACACAGTGCAAACAATTGTACAAGCGCTTATACAAAGTCAATGCACCCAGTCACTTAGCTGTCTGTAGGTTTCTCTGCGGGGAAGCGATGCCCAGGAAATCCAAGTCACTCTGCCAGGATCAATTCGCCAGCTCAGCTCCGCTGCAAGCGTTCTGAAAGGCGCCAAAGTCAGAGTGAAGGAAGAGACCAAAGTCCCTGCTGCTGCGGGGTCCGTGACCTTTTGGCGCCAACCACCCCCAGCTAGCCGCTCCTTAGGTAGGATTTCCTTGTTCCAGTGTCTCCCCCTCAAATGGGGACCACTTGGAACATGCCTGTCACAGCGCTGCTGTCCTCTCAGTCAGGAGCTCAGCGTGTAAGCTCCGCATAAAATGGCCGCCGCCATCACGGAGCGCCTGTCCCCCATGATCCCCACCTAACTGTGGAGCCGGTTTCAGGCAGCTCCGGAGCCCAGGCAGCCTCTTAAAAGAGGCTATGAGCGCAGCACAGGGAGACCAGACAGCGTCTACCCTGTGCACAGATAGCTGACAGGACGCGCTTCTGTCAGCTCCTGCTGCGCTAGCAGTGTGAGGATTCACTATGAAAATCCTCACACTGTGCCTACCTAGCTAGGGTAATAGTTAATAAAATAATAAAAATCCCCTAACTACTCTAATTCTTCGGCTGCTCCTGCAGCCCTTTAGAATAGCACCCACTCCAGTGGGCACCTAACACGAACTGAAGAGTCCAGGGATGCAGTAGGGGAGGAGCCTACCCTCTAAAGCTTTAGGATAGGTGCCTGGCTCCTTCGGACCCTCCTACATCCCAGTGTTGAGCTGTGTCACCAGGACCATTGAAAGAGAAATGCATTTTCGGAGAGTGCATCTGGGCATTATAACTATCAAATCACTAATTCTGACATCACCGATTAGTCTCACGACTTGGTGATGTCACCAGTTGCCAGGTAATAGGCTAAAGAGTGACCCAACTTGGTGACTGGCCCATCTCACCAAGCCTTCTGGGCTAAAGCTTCTTAAAATAAAAAGTAATATTGCTTATAGTAACCAGTAAAATTTAGTCTCTCGTTTTCTATATTGCATCAAAGAAAATGATAGAAACCTCTTTTCATGTTTAGAGGCTTGGCTGAGTACTACCGAATAGGGACGACACAAGGCAGATTATGCCCAAACCCATGACTCTAATATCAGACAGGAGTGAGCGGAGTAAATCGGAATCACATGAAGCCTGGCATGTGCTCCGAGGCACACAAACACCCTTGTGTAGATGGGTCAGGCACCAGGAGCAGATCTGCTAATCCCCGAGACTGTGGGCTAGATGTATGAAGCAGTGATACAGGAGGAGAAGTGATAAAGGGGTAGATGTATGAAGCAGTGATAAGGGAGGAGAAGTGATAAAGTGCCTGGTACCATGTCACCGGTGAATGTTAAGTTACAGGCTGGGTTTGAAAAGGGACAGTTAGGAGCTGATTGGCCTGTGATAAAGTACCAGGCACTTTATCACTTCACCAAGCTTAATAAATCAACTCCACAGTACCAGGCACTTTATCACTTCACCAAGCTTAATAAATCAACTCCACAGTACCAGGCACTTTATCACTTCTCCTACCTGACCACTGCTTCATACATCTACCCCTGTGTCACCAGGGGGAGGCACGCTGTGAGTGTGCAGTGACAGCAACGATGGCACCGCAGGCAGATGCCAACAGGGAGCCTGGCAAGACCCCTAGGCATGGGTACGCAGCAGATGCAATGACAACACAAGGGAGGACCCAAAGGCAAGTGCCAGGAGGGGCCACAACTCATGAGATACACATATATCATTTTACTGTATCACTGCTCTGTGTGTGTATGAGATTATATATATATATATATATATATATATATATATATATATATATACACACGCCGTGTTTACCTACGTATGTAATGCCTACTGCAGTCATGTAACACACAACCCAGCACACAGCGTGCAACTACATACACACACAAACCCCCTATTCCCCCATATACCGGACATGGGCGCTCCTCCGTGCCCGCGCACCGCTTCTCAGCCCCGAGGACGCGCACCACAGACTTTTCCGTTGCTGCTGCTGGAGTCACTCAGCACTGCAGCAGACGGCGAGTGGGCGGGGACAATGATAACGAATCCTAAGCGGATAAAAACAGCTGACTGGCTTCCTACCCAATCAGAGAGCGCGGTAGGCACGGAGCCGGAACTCATGGTCTTGCAAACGAAAAGCAATGGCATGTTAGCCAATGTAGGTCAGAGAGGTCCGCGATGTCGGCCATTTCCCTGGAGACTGAAGTGATAAACCTGTTGGACGTCCATAATGTGTCGCTCTGCAGGAGCGCGGCCATTATGTTGGAAGGGTAATAATAGAAGTGTGATAACTGCTGGAATTATGGAATACGTGAACATAATTTTATAGTGTCCAGTGTTTCATGTTTCCCATATGGGGCAGGTAGCCCAGAATAACTACCCTCATTGGCCAATTCTCCTGCCCCACTGATATACATCTCTCCTTCCCTGTACACTAACAGACTGGTTGTGTCTATAGGCCCTGTGGTAAGGTCCTGGTCCTTACGATGAAGGGTAAATAGCTAAATCATTATAAAGCAGGCTTATTCCCCTTCATAGTAAGGACATTTATGCCCCTAGTGGTCAGATCCTGCATACGAAGGAAAATTACCTAGCTCTGTACAGATAATGCCCTTCACCATAAGGACCTTCTTGCTCCACACATAACACTTCCGCCCTGCTGTGGGCGTATCATAGCGCAATTGTCCTATCACCTTCCTGTAAACTGAACACTCATTAGTCAGCTCACCTGTCCGTCAGTGCCGACGTTCGCCAACCAATAGCGCGTTTCTCATAGAGGCGGGTTCACTGTGCTGCCTGTTACAGAGAATGGGCCGTATTCAAGCAACTTGTGTCATAGCAACCTGCAAACGCATCTCTCGTCGTCTTTTTCTTACGGCTGTCGTGAAGTCCAATGTGGGTGTGCAGGTGAGAGCACTGCTGTCAGTGTGGGTTCTCAGGCCTAGTTGGAGGGTAAAGCAGGAGGCCATAGTCACATAAACGCTCTATGAAAACTTCTATGGACGGATAGTTTTACTTATTTGCAAAAATTGATTAAGCGTTCAACAACATAACATGGAGATGTAGGTGTATATATGTATTATGGAAATGTAACATTGGTTAGGGTAGCAAAGGGGCTCACATGATGATTCGGTGGCTTTGTTTTTTAAGTATTTTTTCCAAAGGTGTTAAGAAAATCACATACATATTTTATATATATATATATATATATATATATATATATATATATATATATATATATATATATATATATATATATATATATATATATATATATATATATATATAAATAGACTTTGTGTAAGCCATCACTCCCAACTTGATGAGCCTGTGTTTTTTACCCGGTGCCTTTCAAAATGGGCCAAGCGGTCCTGGTATACGATACAGAAGTCAGGCGGCACTCACTGCAGAGGCGTAAGTTCGTTACAGTTGCCCGGAGGCAAGATACATATTGGTGCCCCCCCCCCTCCACACACAACCCTATATAACCTTATATACAATATGTTTCTTTTAAGAAATATAGAGATAGATAGAGAACACATATATTTAAGAACTCAGCCACAGAAGCAATATCATTGGCTTTTAAATAACTGATTTAAACTTGCAGGGGGAGTAGAGGTGCCCCCTTGGGAGCAGGAGCCCGGCGGCAGATGACTCCATTGCCTCCCAGAGTTCTGCCTCT